>NW_027363264.1:0-651452 GCF_046119375.1 Phyllobates terribilis
AATTTCAGAATTGCACCTTGCAATGTGGAGATATTACTGTTTGTGCATTTACAATATTCATTGATTTTTGCCATTGAAAAACATGTTTTTCATATACCAGAAATGTTTGAAGCTACTGACTGAATGAAAGGAGCTGGCATCTCACTACTTTGAATCTTCTTTATCATGCTAGGATTAGCAGGAAAAAGCAAAAAATTTCAGAATTGCACCTTGCAATGTGGAGATATTACTGTTTGTGCATTTACAATATTCATTGATTTTTGCCATTGAAAAACATGTTTTTCATATACCAGAAATGTTTGAAGCTACTGACTGAATGAAAGGAGCTGGCATCTCACTCACTTTGAATCTTCTTTATCATGCTAGGATTAACAGGAAAAAGCAAAAAATTTCAGAATTGCACCTTGCAATGTGGAGATATTACTGTTTGTGCATTTACAATATTCATTGATTTTTGCCATTGAAAAACGTCCAGAAATGTTTGAAGCTACTGACTGAATGAAAGGAGCTGGCATCTCACTCTCTTTGAATCTTCTTTATCATGCTAGGATTAGCAGGAAAAAGCAAAAAATTTCAGAATTGCACCTTGCAATGTGGAGATATTATTGTTTGTGCATTTACAATATTCATTGATTTTTGCCATTGAAAAACATGTTTTTCATATACCAGAAATGTTTGAAGCTACTGACTGAATGAAAGGAGCTGGCATCTCACTCTCTTTGAATCTTCTTTATCATGCTAGGATTAGCAGGAAAAAGCCAAAAATTTCTGAATTGCACCTTGCAATGTGGAGATATTACTGTTTGTGCATTTACAATTTTCATTGATTTTTGCCATTGAAAAACATGTTTTTCATATACCAGAAATGTTTGAAGCTACTGACTGAATGAAAGGAGCTGGCACCTCACTCTCTTTGAATCTTCTTTATCATGCTAGGATTAACAGGAAAAAGCAAAAAATTTCAGAATTGCACCTTGCAATGTGGAGATATTACTGTTTGTGCATTTACAATATTCATTGATTTTTGCCATTGAAAAACATGTTTTTCATATACCAGAAATGTTTGAAGCTACTGAAGGAATGAAAGGAGCTGGCATCTCACTCTCTTTGAATCTTCTTTATCATGCTAGGATTAGCAGGAAAAAGCAAAAAATTTCAGAATTGCACCTTGCAATGTGGAGATATTATTGTTTGTGCATTTACAATATTCATTGATTTTTGCCATTGAAAAACGTCCAGAAATGTTTGAAGCTACTGACTGAATGAAAGGAGCTGGCATCTCACTCTCTTTGAATCTTCTTTATCATGCTAGGATTAGCAGGAAAAAGCAAAAAATTTCAGAATTGCACCTTGCAATGTGGAGATATTACTGTTTGTGCATTTACAATATTCATTGATTTTTGCCATTGAAAAACATCATGTTATTCATATACCAGAAATGTTTGAAGCTACTGACTGAATGAAAGGAGCTGGCATCTCACTCTCTTTGAATCTTCTTTATCATGCTAGGATTAGCAGGAAAAAGCAAAAAATTTCAGAATTGCACCTTGCAATGTGGAGATATTACTGTTTGTGCATTTACAATATTCATTGATTTTTGCCATTGAAAAACATGTTTTTCATATACCAGAAATGTTTGAAGCTACTGACTGAATGAAAGGAGCTGGCATCTCACTCTCTTTGAATCTTCTTTATCATGCTAGGATTAGCAGGAAAAAGCAAAAAATTTCAGAATTGCACCTTGCAATGTGGAGATATTACTGTTTGTGCATTTACAATATTCATTGATTTTTGCCATTGAAAAACATGTTTTTCATATACCAGAAATGTTTGAAGCTACTGACTGAATGAAAGGAGCTGGCATCTCACTCTCTTTGAATCTTCTTTATCATGCTAGGATTAACAGGAAAAAGCAAAAAATTTCAGAATTGCACCTTGCAATGTGGAGATATTACTGTTTGTGCATTTACAATATTCATTGATTTTTGCCATTGAAAAACGTCCAGAAATGTTTGAAGCTACTGACTGAATGAAAGGAGCTGGCATCTCACTCTCTTTGAATCTTCTTTATCATGCTAGGATTAGCAGGAAAAAGCAAAAAATTTCAGAATTGCACCTTGCAATGTGGAGATATTACTGTTTGTGCATTTACAATATTCATTGATTTTTGCAATTGAAAAACATCATGTTATTCATATACCAGAAATGTTTGAAGCTACTGACTGAATGAAAGGAGCTGGCATCTCACTCTCTTTGAATCTTCTTTATCATGCTAGGATTAGCAGGAAAAAGCAAAAAATTTCAGAATTGCACCTTGCAATGTGGAGATATTACTGTTTGTGCATTTACAATATTCATGGATTTTTGCCATTGAAAAACATGTTTTTCATATACCAGAAATGTTTGAAGCTACTGACTGAATGAAAGGAGCTGGCATCTCACTCTCTTTGAATCTTCTTTATCATGCTAGGATTAGCAGGAAAAAGCAAAAAATTTCAGAATTGCACCTTGCAATGTGGAGATATTACTGTTTGTGCATTTACAATATTCATTGATTTTTGCCATTGAAAAACGTCCAGAAATGTTTGAAGCTACTGACTGAATGAAAGGAGCTGGCATCTCACTCTCTTTGAATCTTCTTTATCATGCTAGGATTAGCAGGAAAAAGCAAAAAATTTCAGAATTGCACCTTGCAATGTGGAGATATTACTGTTTGTGCATTTACAATATTCATTGATTTTTGCCATTGAAAAACATGTTTTTCATATACCAGAAATGTTTGAAGCTACTGACTGAATGAAAGGAGCTGGCATCTCACTCACTTTGAATCTTCTTTATCATGCTAGGATTAACAGGAAAAAGCAAAAAATTTCAGAATTGCACCTTGCAATGTGGAGATATTACTGTTTGTGCATTTACAATATTCATTGATTTTTGCCATTGAAAAACGTCCAGAAATGTTTGAAGCTACTGACTGAATGAAAGGAGCTGGCATCTCACTCTCTTTGAATCTTCTTTATCATGCTAGGATTAGCAGGAAAAAGCAAAAAATTTCAGAATTGCACCTTGCAATGTGGAGATATTATTGTTTGTGCATTTACAATATTCATTGATTTTTGCCATTGAAAAACATGTTTTTCATATACCAGAAATGTTTGAAGCTACTGACTGAATGAAAGGAGCTGGCATCTCACTCTCTTTGAATCTTCTTTATCATGCTAGGATTAGCAGGAAAAAGCCAAAAATTTCTGAATTGCACCTTGCAATGTGGAGATATTAATGTTTGTGCATTTACAATTTTCATTGATTTTTGCCATTGAAAAACATGTTTTTCATATACCAGAAATGTTTGAAGCTACTGACTGAATGAAAGGAGCTGGCACCTCACTCTCTTTGAATCTTCTTTATCATGCTAGGATTAACAGGAAAAAGCAAAAAATTTCAGAATTGCACCTTGCAATGTGGAGATATTACTGTTTGTGCATTTACAATATTCATTGATTTTTGCCATTGAAAAACGTCCAGAAATGTTTGAAGCTACTGACTGAATGAAAGGAGCTGGCATCTCACTCTCTTTGAATCTTCTTTATCATGCTAGGATTAGCAGGAAAAAGCAAAAAATTTCAGAATTGCACCTTGCAATGTGGAGATATTACTGTTTGTGCATTTACAATATTCATTGATTTTTGCCATTGAAAAACATGTTTTTCATATACCAGAAATGTTTGAAGCTACTGACGGAATGAAAGGAGCTGGCATCTCACTCTCTTTGAATCTTCTTTATCATGCTAGGATTAGCAGGAAAAAGCAAAAAATTTCAGAATTGCACCTTGCAATGTGGAGATATTATTGTTTGTGCATTTACAATATTCATTGATTTTTGCCATTGAAAAACGTCCAGAAATGTTTGAAGCTACTGACTGAATGAAAGGAGCTGGCATCTCACTCTCTTTGAATCTTCTTTATCATGCTAGGATTAGCAGGAAAAAGCAAAAAATTTCAGAATTGCACCTTGCAATGTGGAGATATTACTGTTTGTGCATTTACAATATTCATTGATTTTTGCCATTGAAAAACATCATGTTATTCATATACCAGAAATGTTTGAAGCTACTGACTGAATGAAAGGAGCTGGCATCTCACTCTCTTTGAATCTTCTTTATCATGCTAGGATTAGCAGGAAAAAGCAAAAAATTTCAGAATTGCACCTTGCAATGTGGAGATATTACTGTTTGTGCATTTACAATATTCATTGATTTTTGCCATTGAAAAACATGTTTTTCATATACCAGAAATGTTTGAAGCTACTGACTGAATGAAAGGAGCTGGCATCTCACTCTCTTTGAATCTTCTTTATCATGCTAGGATTAGCAGGAAAAAGCAAAAAATTTCAGAATTGCACCTTGCAATGTGGAGATATTACTGTTTGTGCATTTACAATATTCATTGATTTTTGCCATTGAAAAACATGTTTTTCATATACCAGAAATGTTTGAAGCTACTGACTGAATGAAAGGAGCTGGCATCTCACTCTCTTTGAATCTTCTTTATCATGCTAGGATTAACAGGAAAAAGCAAAAAATTTCAGAATTGCACCTTGCAATGTGGAGATATTACTGTTTGTGCATTTACAATATTCACTGATTTTTGCCATTGAAAAACGTCCAGAAATGTTTGAAGCTACTGACTGAATGAAAGGAGCTGGCATCTCACTCTCTTTGAATCTTCTTTATCATGCTAGGATTAGCAGGAAAAAGCAAAAAATTTCAGAATTGCACCTTGCAATGTGGAGATATTACTGTTTGTGCATTTACAATATTCATTGATTTTTGCCATTGAAAAACATCATGTTATTCATATACCAGAAATGTTTGAAGCTACTGACTGAATGAAAGGAGCTGGCATCTCACTCTCTTTGAATCTTCTTTATCATGCTAGGATTAGCAGGAAAAAGCAAAAAATTTCAGAATTGCACCTTGCAATGTGGAGATATTACTGTTTGTGCATTTACAATATTCATGGATTTTTGCCATTGAAAAACATGTTTTTCATATACCAGAAATGTTTGAAGCTACTGACTGAATGAAAGGAGCTGGCATCTCACTCTCTTTGAATCTTCTTTATCATGCTAGGATTAGCAGGAAAAAGCAAAAAATTTCAGAATTGCACCTTGCAATGTGGAGATATTACTGTTTGTGCATTTACAATATTCATTGATTTTTGCCATTGAAAAACGTCCAGAAATGTTTGAAGCTACTGACTGAATGAAAGGAGCTGGCATCTCACTCTCTTTGAATCTTCTTTATCATGCTAGGATTAGCAGGAAAAAGCAAAAAATTTCAGAATTGCACCTTGCAATGTGGAGATATTACTGTTTGTGCATTTACAATATTCATTGATTTTTGCCATTGAAAAACATGTTTTTCATATACCAGAAATGTTTGAAGCTACTGACTGAATGAAAGGAGCTGGCATCTCACTCACTTTGAATCTTCTTTATCATGCTAGGATTAACAGGAAAAAGCAAAAAATTTCAGAATTGCACCTTGCAATGTGGAGATATTACTGTTTGTGCATTTACAATATTCATTGATTTTTGCCATTGAAAAACGTCCAGAAATGTTTGAAGCTACTGACTGAATGAAAGGAGCTGGCATCTCACTCTCTTTGAATCTTCTTTATCATGCTAGGATTAGCAGGAAAAAGCAAAAAATTTCAGAATTGCACCTTGCAATGTGGAGATATTATTGTTTGTGCATTTACAATATTCATTGATTTTTGCCATTGAAAAACATGTTTTTCATATACCAGAAATGTTTGAAGCTACTGACTGAATGAAAGGAGCTGGCATCTCACTCTCTTTGAATCTTCTTTATCATGCTAGGATTAGCAGGAAAAAGCCAAAAATTTCTGAATTGCACCTTGCAATGTGGAGATATTAATGTTTGTGCATTTACAATTTTCATTGATTTTTGCCATTGAAAAACATGTTTTTCATATACCAGAAATGTTTGAAGCTACTGACTGAATGAAAGGAGCTGGCACCTCACTCTCTTTGAATCTTCTTTATCATGCTAGGATTAACAGGAAAAAGCAAAAAATTTCAGAATTGCACCTTGCAATGTGGAGATATTACTGTTTGTGCATTTACAATATTCATTGATTTTTGCCATTGAAAAACGTCCAGAAATGTTTGAAGCTACTGACTGAATGAAAGGAGCTGGCATCTCACTCTCTTTGAATCTTCTTTATCATGCTAGGATTAGCAGGAAAAAGCAAAAAATTTCAGAATTGCACCTTGCAATGTGGAGATATTACTGTTTGTGCATTTACAATATTCATTGATTTTTGCCATTGAAAAACATGTTTTTCATATACCAGAAATGTTTGAAGCTACTGACGGAATGAAAGGAGCTGGCATCTCACTCTCTTTGAATCTTCTTTATCATGCTAGGATTAGCAGGAAAAAGCAAAAAATTTCAGAATTGCACCTTGCAATGTGGAGATATTATTGTTTGTGCATTTACAATATTCATTGATTTTTGCCATTGAAAAACGTCCAGAAATGTTTGAAGCTACTGACTGAATGAAAGGAGCTGGCATCTCACTCTCTTTGAATCTTCTTTATCATGCTAGGATTAGCAGGAAAAAGCAAAAAATTTCAGAATTGGACCTTGCAATGTGGAGATATTACTGTTTGTGCATTTACAATATTCATTGATTTTTGCCATTGAAAAACATCATGTTATTCATATACCAGAAATGTTTGAAGCTACTGACTGAATGAAAGGAGCTGGCATCTCACTCTCTTTGAATCTTCTTTATCATGCTAGGATTAGCAGGAAAAAGCAAAAAATTTCAGAATTGCACCTTGCAATGTGGAGATATTACTGTTTGTGCATTTACAATATTCATTGATTTTTGCCATTGAAAAACATGTTTTTCATATACCAGAAATGTTTGAAGCTACTGACTGAATGAAAGGAGCTGGCATCTCACTCTCTTTGAATCTTCTTTATCATGCTAGGATTAGCAGGAAAAAGCAAAAAATTTCAGAATTGCACCTTGAAATGTGGAGATATTACTGTTTGTGCATTTACAATATTCATTGATTTTTGCCATTGAAAAACATGTTTTTCATATACCAGAAATGTTTGAAGCTACTGACTGAATGAAAGGAGCTGGCATCTCACTCTCTTTGAATCTTCTTTATCATGCTAGGATTAACAGGAAAAAGCAAAAAATTTCAGAATTGCACCTTGCAATGTGGAGATATTACTGTTTGTGCATTTACAATATTCATTGATTTTTGCCATTGAAAAACGTCCAGAAATGTTTGAAGCTACTGACTGAATGAAAGGAGCTGGCATCTCACTCTCTTTGAATCTTCTTTATCATGCTAGGATTAGCAGGAAAAAGCAAAAAATTTCAGAATTGCACCTTGCAATGTGGAGATATTACTGTTTGTGCATTTACAATATTCATTGATTTTTGCCATTGAAAAACATCATGTTATTCATATACCAGAAATGTTTGAAGCTACTGACTGAATGAAAGGAGCTGGCATCTCACTCTCTTTGAATCTTCTTTATCATGCTAGGATTAGCAGGAAAAAGCAAAAAATTTCAGAATTGCACCTTGCAATGTGGAGATATTACTGTTTGTGCATTTACAATATTCATGGATTTTTGCCATTGAAAAACATGTTTTTCATATACCAGAAATGTTTGAAGCTACTGACTGAATGAAAGGAGCTGGCATCTCATTCTCTTTGAATCTTCTTTATCATGCTAGGATTAGCAGGAAAAAGCAAAAAATTTCAGAATTGCACCTTGCAATGTGGAGATATTACTGTTTGTGCATTTACAATATTCATTGATTTTTGCCATTGAAAAACGTCCAGAAATGTTTGAAGCTACTGACTGAATGAAAGGAGCTGGCATCTCACTCTCTTTGAATCTTCTTTATCATGCTAGGATTAGCAGGAAAAAGCAAAAAATTTCAGAATTGCACCTTGCAATGTGGAGATATTACTGTTTGTGCATTTACAATATTCATTGATTTTTGCCATTGAAAAACATGTTTTTCATATACCAGAAATGTTTGAAGCTACTGACGGAATGAAAGGAGCTGGCATCTCACTCTCTTTGAATCTTCTTTATCATGCTAGGATTAGCAGGAAAAAGCAAAAAATTTCAGAATTGCACCTTGCAATGTGGAGATATTACTGTTTGTGCATTTACAATATTCATTGATTTTTGCCATTGAAAAACGTCCAGAAATGTTTGAAGCTACTGACTGAATGAAAGGAGCTGGCATCTCACTCTCTTTGAATCTTCTTTATCATGCTAGGATTAGCAGGAAAAAGCAAAAAATTTCAGAATTGCACCTTGCAATGTGGAGATATTACTGTTTGTGCATTTACAATATTCATTGATTTTTGCCATTGAAAAACATCATGTTATTCATATACCAGAAATGTTTGAAGCTACTGACTGAATGAAAGGAGCTGGCATCTCACTCTCTTTGAATCTTCTTTATCATGCTAGGATTAGCAGGAAAAAGCAAAAAATTTCAGAATTGCACCTTGCAATGTGGAGATATTACTGTTTGTGCATTTACAATATTCATTGATTTTTGCCATTGAAAAACATGTTTTTCATATACCAGAAATGTTTGAAGCTACTGACTGAATGAAAGGAGCTGGCATCTCACTCTCTTTGAATCTTCTTTATCATGCTAGGATTAGCATGAAAAAGCAAAAAATTTCAGAATTGCACCTTGCAATGTGGAGATATTATTGTTTGTGCATTTACAATATTCATTGATTTTTGCCATTGAAAAACATGTTTTTCATATACCAGAAATGTTTGAAGCTACTGACTGAATGAAAGGAGCTGGCATCTCACTCTCTTTGAATCTTCTTTATCATGCTAGGATTAGCAGGAAAAAGCCAAAAATTTCTGAATTGCACCTTGCAATGTGGAGATATTACTGTTTGTGCATTTACAATTTTCATTGATTTTTGCCATTGAAAAACATGTTTTTCATATACCAGAAATGTTTGAAGCTACTGACTGAATGAAAGGAGCTGGCATCTCACTCTCTTTGAATCTTCTTTATTATGCTAGGATTAACAGGAAAAAGCAAAAAATTTCAGAATTGCACCTTGCAATGTGGAGATATTACTGTTTGTGCATTTACAATATTCATTGATTTTTGCCATTGAAAAACGTCCAGAAATGTTTGAAGCTACTGACTGAATGAAAGGAGCTGGCATCTCACTCTCTTTGAATCTTCTTTATCATGCTAGGATTAACAGGAAAAAGCAAAAAATTTCAGAATTGCACCTTGCAATGTGGAGATATTACTGTTTGTGCATTTACAATATTCATTGATTTTTGCCATTGAAAAACATGTTTTTCATATACCAGAAATGTTTGAAGCTACTGACGGAATGAAAGGAGCTGGCATCTCACTCTCTTTGAATCTTCTTTATCATGCTAGGATTAGCAGGAAAAAGCAAAAAATTTCAGAATTGCACCTTGCAATGTGGAGATATTATTGTTTGTGCATTTACAATATTCATTGATTTTTGCCATTGAAAAACGTCCAGAAATGTTTGAAGCTACTGACTGAATGAAAGGAGCTGGCATCTCACTCTCTTTGAATCTTCTTTATCATGCTAGGATTAGCAGGAAAAAGCAAAAAATTTCAGAATTGCACCTTGCAATGTGGAGATATTACTGTTTGTGCATTTACAATATTCATTGATTTTTGCCATTGAAAAACATCATGTTATTCATATACCAGAAATGTTTGAAGCTACTGACTGAATGAAAGGAGCTGGCATCTCACTCTCTTTGAATCTTCTTTATCATGCTAGGATTAGCAGGAAAAAGCAAAAAATTTCAGAATTGCACCTTGCAATGTGGAGATATTACTGTTTGTGCATTTAAAATATTCATTGATTTTTGCCATTGAAAAACATGTTTTTCATATACCAGAAATGTTTGAAGCTACTGACTGAATGAAAGGAGCTGGCATCTCACTCTCTTTGAATCTTCTTTATCATGCTAGGATTAGCAGGAAAAAGCAAAAAATTTCAGAATTGCACCTTGCAATGTGGAGATATTACTGTTTGTGCATTTACAATATTCATTGATTTTTGCCATTGAAAAACATGTTTTTCATATACCAGAAATGTTTGAAGCTACTGACTGAATGAAAGGAGCTGGCATCTCACTCTCTTTGAATCTTCTTTATCATGCTAGGATTAACAGGAAAAAGCAAAAAATTTCAGAATTGCACCTTGCAATGTGGAGATATTACTGTTTGTGCATTTACAATATTCATTGATTTTTGTCATTGAAAAACGTCCAGAAATGTTTGAAGCTACTGACTGAATGAAAGGAGCTGGCATCTCACTCTCTTTGAATCTTCTTTATCATGCTAGGATTAGCAGGAAAAAGCAAAAAATTTCAGAATTGCACCTTGCAATGTGGAGATATTACTGTTTGTGCATTTACAATATTCATTGATTTTTGCCATTGAAAAACATCATGTTATTCATATACCAGAAATGTTTGAAGCTACTGACTGAATGAAAGGAGCTGGCATCTCACTCTCTTTGAATCTTCTTTATCATGCTAGGATTAGCAGGAAAAAGCAAAAAAATTCAGAATTGCACCTTGCAATGTGGAGATATTACTGTTTGTGCATTTACAATATTCATGGATTTTTGCCATTGAAAAACATGTTTTTCATATACCAGAAATGTTTGAAGCTACTGACTGAATGAAAGGAGCTGGCATCTCACTCTCTTTGAATCTTCTTTATCATGCTAGGATTAGCAGGAAAAAGCAAAAAATTTCAGAATTGCACCTTGCAATGTGGAGATATTACTGTTTGTGCATTTACAATATTCATTGATTTTTGCCATTGAAAAACATGTTTTTCATATACCAGAAATGTTTGAAGCTACTGACTGAATGAAAGGAGCTGGCATCTCACTCTCTTTGAATCTTCTTTATCATGCTAGGATTAGCAGGAAAAAGCCAAAAATTTCTGAATTGCACCTTGCAATGTGGAGATATTACTGTTTGTGCATTTACAATATTCATTGATTTTTGCCATTGAAAAACGTCCAGAAATGTTTGAAGCTACTGACTGAATGAAAGGAGCTGGCATCTCACTCTCTTTGAATCTTCTTTATCATGCTAGGATTAGCAGGAAAAAGCAAAAAATTTCAGAATTGCACCTTGCAATGTGGAGATATTACGGTTTGTGCATTTACAATATTCATTGATTTTTGCCATTGAAAAACATGTTTTTCATATACCAGAAATGTTTGAAGCTACTGACGGAATGAAAGGAGCTGGCATCTCACTCTCTTTGAATCTTCTTTATCATGCTAGGATTAGCAGGAAAAAGCAAAAAATTTCAGAATTGCACCTTGCAATGTGGAGATATTACTGTTTGTGCATTTACAATATTCATTGATTTTTGCCATTGAAAAACGTCCAGAAATGTTTGAAGCTACTGACTGAATGAAAGGAGCTGGCATCTCACTCTCTTTGAATCTTCTTTATCATGCTAGGATTAGCAGGAAAAAGCAAAAAATTTCAGAATTGCACCTTGCAATGTGGAGATATTACTGTTTGTGCATTTACAATATTCATTGATTTTTGCCATTGAAAAACATCATGTTATTCATATACCAGAAATGTTTGAAGCTACTGACTGAATGAAAGGAGCTGGCATCTCACTCTCTTTGAATCTTCTTTATCATGCTAGGATTAGCAGGAAAAAGCAAAAAATTTCAGAATTGCACCTTGCAATGTGGAGATATTACTGTTTGTGCATTTACAATATTCATTGATTTTTGCCATTGAAAAACATGTTTTTCATATACCAGAAATGTTTGAAGCTACTGACTGAATGAAAGGAGCTGGCATCTCACTCTCTTTGAATCTTCTTTATCATGCTAGGATTAGCAGGAAAAAGCAAAAAATTTCAGAATTGCACCTTGCAATGTGGAGATATTACTGTTTGTGCATTTACAATATTCATTGATTTTTGCCATTGAAAAACATGTTTTTCATATACCAGAAATGTTTGAAGCTACTGACTGAATGAAAGGAGCTGGCATCTCACTCTCTTTGAATCTTCTTTATCATGCTAGGATTAACAGGAAAAAGCAAAAAATTTCAGAATTGCACCTTGCAATGTGGAGATATTACTGTTTGTGCATTTACAATATTCATTGATTTTTGCCATTGAAAAACGTCAAGAAATGTTTGAAGCTACTGACTGAATGAAAGGAGCTGGCATCTCACTCTCTTTGAATCTTCTTTATCATGCTAGGATTAGCAGGAAAAAGCAAAAAATTTCAGAATTGCACCTTGCAATTTGGAGATATTACTGTTTGTGCATTTACAATATTCATTGATTTTTGCCATTGAAAAACATCATGTTTTTCATATACCAGAAATGTTTGAAGCTACTGACTGAATGAAAGGAGCTGGCATCTCACTCTCTTTGAATCTTCTTTATCATGCTAGGATTAGCAGGAAAAAGCAAAAAATTTCAGAATTGCACCTTGCAATGTGGAGATATTACTGTTTGTGCATTTACAATATTCATTGATTTTTGCCATTGAAAAACATGTTTTTCATATACCAGAAATGTTTGAAGCTACTGACGGAATGAAAGGAGCTGGCATCTCACTCTCTTTGAATCTTCTTTATCATGCTAGGATTAGCAGGAAAAAGCAAAAAATTTCAGAATTGCACCTTGCAATGTGGAGATATTATTGTTTGTGCATTTACAATATTCATTGATTTTTGCCATTGAAAAACGTCCAGAAATGTTTGAAGCTACTGACTGAATGAAAGGAGCTGGCATCTCACTCTCTTTGAATCTTCTTTATCATGCTAGGATTAGCAGGAAAAAGCAAAAAATTTCAGAATTGCACCTTGCAATGTGGAGATATTACTGTTTGTGCATTTACAATATTCATTGATTTTTGCCATTGAAAAACATCATGTTATTCATATACCAGAAATGTTTGAAGCTACTGACTGAATGAAAGGAGCTGGCATCTCACTCTCTTTGAATCTTCTTTATCATGCTAGGATTAGCAGGAAAAAGCAAAAAATTTCAGAATTGCACCTTGCAATGTGGAGATATTACTGTTTGTGCATTTACAATATTCATTGATTTTTGCCATTGAAAAACATGTTTTTCATATACCAGAAATGTTTGAAGCTACTGACTGAATGAAAGGAGCTGGCATCTCACTCTCTTTGAATCTTCTTTATCATGCTAGGATTAGCAGGAAAAAGCAAAAAATTTCAGAATTGCACCTTGCAATGTGGAGATATTACTGTTTGTGCATTTACAATATTCATTGATTTTTGCCATTGAAAAACATGTTTTTCATATACCAGAAATGTTTGAAGCTACTGACTGAATGAAAGGAGCTGGCATCTCACTCTCTTTGAATCTTCTTTATCATGCTAGGATTAACAGGAAAAAGCAAAAAATTTCAGAATTGCACCTTGCAATGTGGAGATATTACTGTTTGTGCATTTACAATATTCATTGATTTTTGTCATTGAAAAACGTCCAGAAATGTTTGAAGCTACTGACTGAATGAAAGGAGCTGGCATCTCACTCTCTTTGAATCTTCTTTATCATGCTAGGATTAGCAGGAAAAAGCAAAAAATTTCAGAATTGCACCTTGCAATGTGGAGATATTACTGTTTGTGCATTTACAATATTCATTGATTTTTGCCATTGAAAAACATCATGTTATTCATATACCAGAAATGTTTGAAGCTACTGACTGAATGAAAGGAGCTGGCATCTCACTCTCTTTGAATCTTCTTTATCATGCTAGGATTAGCAGGAAAAAGCAAAAAATTTCAGAATTGCACCTTGCAATGTGGAGATATTACTGTTTGTGCATTTACAATATTCATGGATTTTTGCCATTGAAAAACATGTTTTTCATATACCAGAAATGTTTGAAGCTACTGACTGAATGAAAGGAGCTGGCATCTCACTCTCTTTGAATCTTCTTTATCATGCTAGGATTAGCAGGAAAAAGCAAAAAATTTCAGAATTGCACCTTGCAATGTGGAGATATTACTGTTTGTGCATTTACAATATTCATTGATTTTTGCCATTGAAAAACATGTTTTTCATATACCAGAAATGTTTGAAGCTACTGACTGAATGAAAGGAGCTGGCATCTCACTCTCTTTGAATCTTCTTTATCATGCTAGGATTAGCAGGAAAAAGCCAAAAATTTCTGAATTGCACATTGCAATGTGGAGATATTACTGTTTGTGCATTTACAATATTCATTGATTTTTGCCATTGAAAAACGTCCAGAAATGTTTGAAGCTACTGACTGAATGAAAGGAGCTGGCATCTCACTCTCTTTGAATCTTCTTTATCATGCTAGGATTAGCAGGAAAAAGCAAAAAATTTCAGAATTGCACCTTGCAATGTGGAGATATTACGGTTTGTGCATTTACAATATTCATTGATTTTTGCCATTGAAAAACATGTTTTTCATATACCAGAAATGTTTGAAGCTACTGACGGAATGAAAGGAGCTGGCATCTCACTCTCTTTGAATCTTCTTTATCATGCTAGGATTAGCAGGAAAAAGCAAAAAATTTCAGAATTGCACCTTGCAATGTGGAGATATTACTGTTTGTGCATTTACAATATTCATTGATTTTTGCCATTGAAAAACGTCCAGAAATGTTTGAAGCTACTGACTGAATGAAAGGAGCTGGCATCTCACTCTCTTTGAATCTTCTTTATCATGCTAGGATTAGCAGGAAAAAGCAAAAAATTTCAGAATTGCACCTTGCAATGTGGAGATATTACTGTTTGTGCATTTACAATATTCATTGATTTTTGCCATTGAAAAACATCATGTTATTCATATACCAGAAATGTTTGAAGCTACTGACTGAATGAAAGGAGCTGGCATCTCACTCTCTTTGAATCTTCTTTATCATGCTAGGATTAGCAGGAAAAAGCAAAAAATTTCAGAATTGCACCTTGCAATGTGGAGATATTACTGTTTGTGCATTTACAATATTCATTGATTTTTGCCATTGAAAAACATGTTTTTCATATACCAGAAATGTTTGAAGCTACTGACTGAATGAAAGGAGCTGGCATCTCACTCTCTTTGAATCTTCTTTATCATGCTAGGATTAGCAGGAAAAAGCAAAAAATTTCAGAATTGCACCTTGCAATGTGGAGATATTACTGTTTGTGCATTTACAATATTCATTGATTTTTGCCATTGAAAAACATGTTTTTCATATACCAGAAATGTTTGAAGCTACTGACTGAATGAAAGGAGCTGGCATCTCACTCTCTTTGAATCTTCTTTATCATGCTAGGATTAACAGGAAAAAGCAAAAAATTTCAGAATTGCACCTTGCAATGTGGAGATATTACTGTTTGTGCATTTACAATATTCATTGATTTTTGCCATTGAAAAACGTCAAGAAATGTTTGAAGCTACTGACTGAATGAAAGGAGCTGGCATCTCACTCTCTTTGAATCTTCTTTATCATGCTAGGATTAGCAGGAAAAAGCAAAAAATTTCAGAATTGCACCTTGCAATGTGGAGATATTACTGTTTGTGCATTTACAATATTCATTGATTTTTGCCATTGAAAAACATGTTTTTCATATACCAGAAATGTTTGAAGCTACTGACTGAATGAAAGGAGCTGGCATCTCACTCTCTTTGAATCTTCTTTATCATGCTAGGATTAGCAGGAAAAAGCAAAAAATTTCAGAATTGCACCTTGCAATGTGGAGATATTACTGTTTGTGCATTTACAATATTCATTGATTTTTGCCATTGAAAAACGTCCAGAAATGTTTGAAGCTACTGACTGAATGAAAGGAGCTGGCATCTCATTCTCTTTGAATCTTCTTTATCATGCTATGATTAACAGGAAAAAGCAAAAATTTTCAGAATTGCACCTTGCAATGTGGAGATATTACTGTTTGTGCATTTACAATATTCATTGATTTTTGCCATTGAAAAACGTCCAGAAATGTTTGAAGCTACTGACTGAATGAAAGGAGCTGGCATCTCACTCTCTTTGAATCTTCTTTATCATGCTAGGATTAGCAGGAAAAAGCAAAAAATTTCAGAATTGCACCTTGCAATGTGGAGATATTACTGTTTGTGCATTTACAATATTCATTGATTTTTGCCATTGAAAAACGTCCAGAAATGTTTGAAGCTACTGACTGAATGAAAGGAGCTGGCATCTCACTCTCTTTGAATCTTCTTTATCATGCTAGGATTAGCAGGAAAAAGCAAAAAATTTCAGAATTGCACCTTGCAATGTGGAGATATTACTGTTTGTGCATTTACAATATTCATTGATTTTTGCCATTGAAAAACATCATGTTATTCATATACCAGAAATGTTTGAAGCTACTGACTGAATGAAAGGAGCTGGCATCTCACTCTCTTTGAATCTTCTTTATCATGCTAGGATTAGCAGGAAAAAGCAAAAAATTTCAGAATTGCACCTTGCAATGTGGAGATATTACTGTTTGTGCATTTACAATATTCATTGATTTTTGCCATTGAAAAACATGTTTTTCATATACCAGAAATGTTTGAAGCTACTGACTGAATGAAAGGAGCTGGCATCTCACTCTCTTTGAATCTTCTTTATCATGCTAGGATTAGCAGGAAAAAGCAAAAAATTTCAGAATTGCACCTTGCAATGTGGAGATATTACTTTTTGTGCATTTACAATATTCATTGATTTTTGCTATTGAAAAACATGTTTTTCATATACCAGAAATGTTTGAAGCTACTGACTGAATGAAAGGAGCTGGCATCTCACTCTCTTTGAATCTTCTTTATCATGCTAGGATTAACAGGAAAAAGCAAAAAATTTCAGAATTGCACCTTGCAATGCGGAGAAATTACTGTTTGTGCATTTACAATATTCATTGATTTTTGCCATTGAAAAACATCATGTTATTCATATACCAGAAATGATTGAAGCTACTGACTGAATGAAAGGAGCTGGCATCTCACTCTCTTTGAATCTTCTTTATCATGCTAAGAGGAGCAGGAAAAAGCAAAAAATTTCAGAATTGCACCTTGCAATGCGGAGAAATTACTGTTTGTGCATTTACAATATTCATTGATTTTTGCCATTGAAAAACGTCCAGAAATGATTGAAGCTACTGACTGAATGAAAGGAGCTGGCATCTCACTCTCTTTGAATCTTCTTTATCATGCTAAGAGGAGCAGGAAAAAGCAAAAAATTTCAGAATTGCACCTTGCAATGCGGAGAAATTACTGTTTGTGCATTTACAATATTCATTGATCTTTGCCATTGAAAAACATCATGTTATTCATATACCAGAAATGTTTGAAGCTACTGACTGAATGAAAGGAGCTGGCATCTCACTCTTTTTGAATCTTCTTTATCATGCTAAGAGGAGCAGGAAAAAGCAAAAAATTTCAGAATTGCACCTTGCAATGCGGAGAAATTACTGTTTGTGCATTTACAATATTCATTGATTTTTGCAATTGAAAAACATCATGTTATTCATATACCAGAAATGATTGAAGCTACTGACTGAATGAAAGGAGCTGGCATCTCACTCTCTTTGAATCTTCTTTATCATGCTAAGAGGAGCAGGAAAAAGCAAAAAATTTCAGAATTGCACCTTGCAATGCGGAGAAATTACTGTTTGTGCATTTACAATATTCATTGATTTTTGCCATTGAAAAACATCCAGAAATGATTGAAGCTACTGACTGAATGAAAGGAGCTGGCATCTCACTCTCTTTGAATCTTCTTTATCATGCTAAGAGGAGCAGGAAAAAGTAAGAAATTTCAGAATTGCACCTTGCAATGCGGAGAAATTACTGTTTGTGCATTTACAATATTCAGTGATTTTTGCCATTGAAAAACATCATGTTATTCATATACCAGAAATGTTTGAAGCTACTGACTGAATGAGAGGAGCTGGCATCTCACTCTCTTTGAATCTTCTTTATCATGCTAAGAGGAGCAGGAAAAAGCAAAAAATTTCAGAATTGCACCTTGCAATGCGGAGAAATTACTGTTTGTGCATTTACAATATTCATTGATTTTTGCCATTGAAAAACATCCAGAAATGATTGAAGCTACTGACTGAATGAAAGGAGCTGGCATCTCACTCTCTCTGAATCTTCTTTATCATGCTAAGAGGAGCAGGAAAAAGCAAAAAATTTCAGAATTGCACCTTGCAATGGGGAGAAATTACTGTTTGTGCATTTACAATATTCATTGATTTTTGCCATTGAAAAACGTCCAGAAATGATTGAAGCTACTGACTGAATGAAAGGAGCTGGCATCTCACTCTCTTTGAATCTTCTTTATCATGCTAAGAGGAGCAGGAAAAAGCAAAAAATTTCAGAATTGCACCTTGCAATGCGGAGAAATTACTGTTTGTGCATTTACAATATTCATTGATTTTTGCCATTGAAAAACATCATGTTATTCATATACCAGAAATGTTTGAAGCTACTGACTGAATGAAAGGAGCTGGCATCTCACTCTCTTTGAATCTTCTTTATCATGCTAAGAGGAGCAGGAAAAAGCAAAAAATTTCAGAATTGCACCTTGCAATGCGGAGAAATTACTGTTTGTGCATTTACAATATTCATTGATTTTTGCCATTGAAAAACGTCCAGAAATGATTGAAGCTACTGACTGAATGAAAGGAGCTGGCATCTCACTCTCTTTGAATCTTCTTTATCATGCTAAGAGGAGCAGGAAAAAGCAAAAAATTTCAGAATTGCACCTTGCAATGCGGAGAAATTACTGTTTGTGCATTTACAATATTCATTGATTTTTGCCATTGAAAAACGTCCAGAAATGATTGAAGCTACTGACTGAATGAAAGGAGCTGGCATCTCACTCTCTTTGAATCTTCTTTATCATGCTAAGTGGAGCAGGAAAAAGCAAAAAATTTAAGAATTGCACCTTGCAATGCGGAGAAATTACTGTTTGTGCATTTACAATATTCATTGATTTTTGCCATTGAAAAACATCATGTTATTCATATACCAGAAATGATTGAAGTTACTGACTGAATGAAAGGAGCTGGCATCTCACTCTCTTTGAATCTTCTTTATCATGCTAAGAGGAGCAGGAAAAAGCAAAAAATTTCAGAATTACACCTTGAAATGCGGAGAAATTACTGTTTGTGCATTTACAATATTCATTGATTTTTGCCATTGAAAAACGTCCAGAAATGATTAAAGCTACTGACTGAATGAAAGGAGCTGGCATCTCACTCTCTTTGAATCTTCTTTATCATGCTAAGAGGAGCAGGAAAAAGCAAAAAATTTCAGAATTGCACCTTGCAATGCGGAGAAATTACTGTTTGTGCATTTACAATATTCATTGATTTTTGCCATTGAAAAACGTCCAGAAATGATTGAAGCTACTGACTGAATGAAAGGAGCTGGCTTCTCACTCTCTTTGAATCTTCTTTATCATGCTAAGAGGAGCAGGAAAAAGCAAAAAATTTCAGAATTGCACCTTGCAATGCGGAGAAATTACTGTTTGTGCATTTACAATATTCATTGATTTTTGCCATTGAAAAACGTCCAGAAATGATTGAAGCTACTGACTGAATGAAAGGAGCTGGCATCTCACTCTCTTTGAATCTTCTTTATCATGCTAAGAGGAGCAGGAAAAAGCAAAAAATTTCAGAATTGCACCTTGCAATGCGGAGAAATTACTGTTTGTGCATTTACAATATTCATTGATTTTTGCCATTGAAAAACGTCCAGAAATGATTGAAGCTACTGACTGAATGAAAGGAGCTGGCATCTCACTCTCTTTGAATCTTCTTTATCATGCTAAGTGGAGCAGGAAAAAGCAAAAAATTTCAGAATTGCACCTTGCAATGCGGAGAAATCACTGTTTGTGCATTTACAATATTCATTGATTTTTGCCATTGAAAAACATCATGTTATTCATATACCAGAAATGATTGAAGCTACTGACTGAATGAAAGGAGCTGGCATCTCACTCTCTTTGAATCTTCTTTATCATGCTAAGAGGAGCAGGAAAAAGCAAAAAATTTCAGAATTACACCTTGCAATGCGGAGAAATTACTGTTTGTGCATTTACAATATTCATTGATTTTTGCCATTGAAAAACATCATGTTATTCATATACCAGAAATGTTTGAAGCTACTGACTGAATGAAAGGAGCTGGCATCTCACTCTCTTTGAATCTTCTTTATCATGCTAGGATTAGCAGAAAAAAGCATAAAATTTCAGAATTGCACCTTGCAATGTGGAGATATTACTGTTTGTGCATTTACAATATTCATTGATTTTTGCCATTGAAAAATGTCCAGAAATGATTGAAGCTACTGACTGAATGAAAGGAGCTGGCTTCTCACTCTCTTTGAATCTTCTTTATCATGCTAAGAGGAGCAGGGAAAAGCAAAAAATTTCAGAATTGCACCTTGCAATGCAGAGAAATTACTGTTTGTGCATTTACAATATTCATTGATTTTTGCCATTGAAAAACATCATGTTATTCATATACCAGAAATGTTTGAAGATACTGACTGAATGAAAGGAGCTGGCATCTCACTCTCTTTGAATCTTCTTTATCATGCTAAGAGGAGCAGGAAAAAGCAAAAAATTTCAGAATTGCACCTTGCAATGCGGAGAAATTACTGTTTGTGAATTTACAATATTCATTGATTTTTGCCATTGAAAAACGTCCAGAAATGATTGAAGCTACTGACTGAATGAAAGGAGTTGGCATCTCACTCTCTTTGAATCTTCTTTATCATGCTAAGAGGAGCAGGAAAAAGCAAAAAATTTCAGAATTGCACCTTGCAATGCGGAGAAATTACTGTTTGTGCATTTACAATATTCATTGATTTTTGCCATTGAAAAATGTCCAGAAATGATTGAAGCTACTGACTGAATGAAAGGAGTTGGCATCTCACTCTCTTTGAATCTTCTTTATCATGCTAAGTGGAGCAGGAAAAAGCAAAAAATTTCAGAATTGCACCTTGCAATGCGGAGAAATTACTGTTTGTGCATTTACAATATTCATTGATTTTTGCCATTGAAAAACATCATGTTATTCATATACCAGAAATGATTGAAGCTACTGACTGAATGAAAGGAGCTGGCATCTCACTCTCTTTGAATCTTCTTTATCATGCTAAGAGGAGCAGGAAAAAGCAAAAAATTTCAGAATTGCACCTTGCAATGCGGAGAAATTACTGTTTGTGCATTTACAATATTCATTGATTTTTGCCATTGAAAAACATCCAGAAATGATTGAAGCTACTGACTGAATGAAAGGAGCTGGCATCTCACTCTCTTTGAATCTTCTTTATCATGCTAAGAGGAGCAGGAAAAAGCAAAAAATTTCAGAATTGCACCTTGCAATGCGGAGAAATTACTGTTTGTGCATTTACAATATTCATTGATTTTTGCCATTGAAAAACATCATGTTATTCATATACCAGAAATGTTTGAAGATACTGACTGAATGAAAGGAGCTGGCATCTCACTCTCTTTGAATCTTCTTTATCATGCTAAGAGGAGCAGGAAAAAGCAAAAAATTTCAGAATTGCACCTTGCAATGCGGAGAAATTACTGTTTGTGAATTTACAATATTCATTGATTTTTGCCATTGAAAAACGTCCAGAAATGATTGAAGCTACTGACTGAATGAAAGGAGTTGGCATCTCACTCTCTTTGAATCTTCTTTATCATGCTAAGAGGAGCAGGAAAAAGCAAAAAATTTCAGAATTGCACCTTGCAATGCGGAGAAATTACTGTTTGTGCATTTACAATATTCATTGATTTTTGCCATTGAAAAATGTCCAGAAATGATTGAAGCTACTGACTGAATGAAAGGAGTTGGCATCTCACTCTCTTTGAATCTTCTTTATCATGCTAAGTGGAGCAGGAAAAAGCAAAAAATTTCAGAATTGCACCTTGCAATGCGGAGAAATTACTGTTTGTGCATTTACAATATTCATTGATTTTTGCCATTGAAAAACATCATGTTATTCATATACCAGAAATGATTGAAGCTACTGACTGAATGAAAGGAGCTGGCATCTCACTCTCTTTGAATCTTCTTTATCATGCTAAGAGGAGCAGGAAAAAGCAAAAAATTTCAGAATTGCACCTTGCAATGCGGAGAAATTACTGTTTGTGCATTTACAATATTCATTGATTTTTGCCATTGAAAAACATCCAGAAATGATTGAAGCTACTGACTGAATGAAAGGAGCTGGCATCTCACTCTCTTTGAATCTTCTTTATCATGCTAAGAGGAGCAGGAAAAAGCAAAAAATTTCAGAATTGCACCTTGCAATGCGGAGAAATTACTGTTTGTGCATTTACAATATTCATTGATTTTTGCCATTGAAAAACGTCCAGAAATGATTGAAGCTACTGACTGAATGAAAGGAGCTGGCATCTCACTCTCTTTGAATCTTCTTTATCATGCTAAGTGGAGCAGGAAAAAGCAAAAAATTTCAGAATTGCACCTTGCAATGCGGAGAAATTACTGTTTGTGCATTTACAATATTCATTGATTTTTGCCATTGAAAAACATCATGTTATTCATATACCAGAAATGATTGAAGCTACTGACTGAATGAAAGGAGCTGGCATCTCACTCTCTTTGAATCTTCTTTATCATGCTAAGATGAGCAGGAAAAAGCAAAAAATTTCAGAATTACACCTTGCAATGCGGAGAAATTACTGTTTGTGCATTTACAATATTCATTGATTTTTGCCATTGAAAAACATCATGTTATTCATATACCAGAAATGTTTGAAGCTACTGACTGAATGAAAGGAGCTGGCATCTCACTCTCTTTGAATCTTCTTTATCATGCTAGGATTAGCAGGAAAAAGCAAAAAATTTCAGAATTGCACCTTGCAATGTGGAGATATTACTGTTTGTGCATTTACAATATTCATTGATTTTTGCCATTGAAAAACATGTTTTTCATATACCAGAAATGTTTGAAGCTACTGACTGAATGAAAGGAGCTGGCATCTCACTCTCTTTGAATCTTCTTTATCATGCTAGGATTAGCAGGAAAAAGCAAAAAATTTCAGAATTGCACCTTGCAATGTGGAGATATTACTGTTTGTGCATTTACAATATTCATTGATTTTTGCCATTGAAAAACATGTTTTTCATATACCAGAAATGTTTGAAGCTACTGACTGAATGAAAGGAGCTGGCATCTCACTCTCTTTGAATCTTCTTTATCATGCTAGGATTAACAGGAAAAAGCAAAAAATTTCAGAATTGCACCTTGCAATGTTGAGATATTACTGTTTGTGCATTTACAATATTCATTGATTTTTGCCATTGAAAAACGTCCAGAAATGTTTGAAGCTACTGACTGAATGAAAGGAGCTGGCATCTCACTCTCTTTGAATCTTCTTTATCATGCTAGGATTAGCAGGAAAAAGCAAAAAATTTCAGAATTGCACCTTGCAATGTGGAGATATTACTGTTTGTGCATTTACAATATTCATTGATTTTTGCCATTGAAAAACATGTTTTTCATATACCAGAAATGTTTGAAGCTACTGACTGAATGAAAGGAGCTGGCATCTCACTCTCTTTGAATCTTCTTTATCATGCTAGGATTAGCAGGAAAAAGCAAAAAATTTCAGAATTGCACCTTGCAATGTGGAGATATTACTGTTTGTGCATTTACAATATTCATTGATTTTTGCCATTGAAAAACATGTTTTTCATATACCAGAAATGTTTGAAGCTACTGACTGAATGAAAGGAGCTGGCATCTCACTCTCTTTGAATCTTCTTTATCATGCTAGGATTAGCAGGAAAAAGCAAAAAATTTCAGAATTGCACCTTGCAATGTGGAGATATTACTGTTTGTGCATTTACAATATTCATTGATTTTTGCCATTGAAAAACATGTTTTTCATATACCAGAAATGTTTGAAGCTACTGACTGAATGAAAGGAGCTGGCATCTCACTCTCTTTGAATCTTCTTTATCATGCTAGGATTAACAGGAAAAAGCAAAAAATTTCAGAATTGCACCTTGCAATGCGGAGATATTACTGTTTGTGCATTTACAATATTCATTGATTTTTGCCATTGAAAAACGTCCAGAAATGTTTGAAGCTACTGACTGAATGAAAGGAGCTGGCATCTCACTCTCTTTGAATCTTCTTTATCATGCTAGAATTAGCAGGAAAAAGCAAAAAATTTCAGAATTGCACCTTGCAATGTGGAGATATTACTGTTTGTGCATTTACAATATTCATTGATTTTTGCCATTGAAAAACATGTTTTTCATATACCAGAAATGTTTGAAGCTACTGACTGAATGAAAGGAGCTGGCATCTCACTCTCTTTGAATCTTCTTTATCATGCTAGGATTAGCAGGAAAAAGCCAAAAATTTCTGAATTGCACCTTGCAATGTGGAGATATTACTGTTTGTGCATTTACAATATTCATTGATTTTTGCCATTGAAAAACGTCCAGAAATGTTTGAAGCTACTGACTGAATGAAAGGAGCTGGCATCTCACTCTCTTTGAATCTTCTTTATCATGCTAGGATTAGCAGGAAAAAGCAAAAAATTTCAGAATTGCACCTTGCAATGTGGAGATATTACTGTTTGTGCATTTACAATATTCATTGATTTTTGCCATTGAAAAACATGTTTTTCATATACCAGAAATGTTTGAAGCTACTGACGGAATGAAAGGAGCTGGCATCTCACTCTCTTTGAATCTTCTTTATCATGCTAGGATTAGCAGGAAAAAGCAAAAAATTTCAGAATTGCACCTTGCAATGTGGAGATATTACTGTTTGTGCATTTACAATATTCATTGATTTTTGCCATTGAAAAACGTCCAGAAATGTTTGAAGCTACTGACTGAATGAAAGGAGCTGGCATCTCACTCTCTTTGAATCTTCTTTATCATGCTAGGATTAGCAGGAAAAAGCAAAAAATTTCAGAATTGCACCTTGCAATGTGGAGATATTACTGTTTGTGCATTTACAATATTCATTGATTTTTGCCATTGAAAAACATCATGTTATTCATATACCAGAAATGTTTGAAGCTACTGACTGAATGAAAGGAGCTGGCATCTCACTCTCTTTGAATCTTCTTTATCATGCTAGGATTAGCAGGAAAAAGCAAAAAATTTCAGAATTGCACCTTGCAATGTGGAGATATTACTGTTTGTGCATTTACAATATTCATTGATTTTTGCCATTGAAAAACATGTTTTTCACATACCAGAAATGTTTGAAGCTACTGACTGAATGAAAGGAGCTGGCATCTCACTCTCTTTGAATCTTCTTTATCATGCTAGGATTAGCAGGAAAAAGCAAAAAATTTCAGAATTGCACCTTGCAATGTGGAGATATTACTGTTTGTGCATTTACAATATTCATTGATTTTTGCCATTGAAAAACATGTTTTTCATATACCAGAAATGTTTGAAGCTACTGACTGAATGAAAGGAGCTGGCATCTCACTCTCTTTGAATCTTCTTTATCATGCTAGGATTAACAGGAAAAAGCAAAAAATTTCAGAATTGCACCTTGCAATGCGGAGAAATTACTGTTTGTGCATTTACAATATTCATTGATTTTTGCCATTGAAAAACATCTTGTTATTCATATACCAGAAATGATTGAAGCTACTGACTGAATGAAAGGAGCTGGCATCTCACTCTCTTTGAATCTTCTTTACCATGCTAAGAGGAGCAGGAAAAAGCAAAAAATTTCAGAATTGCACCTTGCAATGCGGAGAAATTACTGTTTGTGCATTTACAATATTCATTGATTTTTGCCATTGAAAAACGTCCAGAAATGATTGAAGCTACTGACTGAATGAAAGGAGCTGGCATCTCACTCTCTTTGAATCTTCTTTATCATGCTAAGAGGAGCAGGAAAAAGCAAAAAATTTCAGAATTGCACCTTGCAATGCGGAGAAATTACTGTTTGTGCATTTACAATATTCATTGATTTTTGCCATGGAAAAACATCATGTTATTCATATACCAGAAATGTTTGAAGCTACTGACTGAATGAAAGGAGCTGGCATCTCACTCTTTTTGAATCTTCTTTATCATGCTTAGAGGAGCAGGAAAAAGCAAAAAATTTCAGAATTGCACCTTGCAATGCGGAGAAATTACTGTTTGTGCATTTACAATATTCATTGATTTTTGCAATTGAAAAATATCATGTTATTCATATACCAGAAATGATTGAAGCTACTGACTGAATGAAAGGAGCTGGCATCTCACTCTCTTTGAATCTTCTTTATCATGCTAAGAGGAGCAGGAAAAAGCAAAAAAATTCAGAATTGCACCTTGCAATGCGGAGAAATTACTGTTTGTGCATTTACAATATTCATTGATTTTTGCCATTGAAAAACATCCAGAAATGATTGAAGCTACTGACTGAATGAAAGGAGATGGCATCTCACTCTCTTTGAATCTTCTTTATCATGCTAAGAGGAGCAGGAAAAAGCAAAAAATTTCAGAATTGCACCTTGCAATGCGGAGAAATTACTGTTTGTGCATTTACAATATTCATTGATTTTTGCCATTGAAAAACATCCAGAAATGATTGAAGCTACTGACTGAATGAAAGGAGCTGGCATCTCACTCTCTTTGAATCTTCTTTATCATGCTAAGAGGAGCAGGAAAAAGCAAAAAATTTCAGAATTGCACCTTGCAATGCGGAGAAATTACTGTTTGTGCATTTACAATATTCAGTGATTTTTGCCATTGAAAAACATCATGTTATTCATATACCAGAAATGTTTGAAGCTACTGACTGAATGAGAGGAGCTGGCATCTCACTCTCTTTGAATCTTCTTTATCATGCTAAGAGGAGCAGGAAAAAGCAAAAAATTTCAGAATTGCACCTTGCAATGCGGAGAAATTACTGTTTGTGCATTTACAATATTCATTGATTTTTGCCATTGAAAAACGTCCAGAAATGATTGAAGCTACTGACTGAATGAAAGGAGCTGGCATCTCACTCTCTCTGAATCTTCTTTATCATGCTAAGAGGAGCAGGAAAAAGCAAAAAATTTCAGAATTGCAACTTGCAATGGGGAGAAATTACTGTTTGTGCATTTACAATATTCATTGATTTTTGCCATTGAAAAACGTCCAGAAATGATTGAAGCTACTGACTGAATGAAAGGAGCTGGCATCTCACTCTCTTTGAATCTTCTTTATCATGCTAAGAGGAGCAGGAAAAAGCAAAAAATTTCAGAATTGCACCTTGCAATGCGGAGAAATTACTGTTTGTGCATTTACAATATTCATTGATTTTTGCCATTGAAAAACATCATGTTATTCATATACCAGAAATGTTTGAAGCTACTGACTGAATGAAAGGAGCTGGCATCTCACTCTCTTTGAATCTTCTTTATCATGCTAAGAGGAGCAGGAAAAAGCAAAAAATTTCAGAATTGCACCTTGCAATGCGGAGAAATTACTGTTTGTGCATTTACAATATTCATTGATTTTTGCCATTGAAAAACGTCCAGAAATGATTGAAGCTACTGACTGAATGAAAGGAGCTGGCATCTCACTCTCTTTGAATCTTCTTTATCATGCTAAGAGGAGCAGGAAAAAGCAAAAAATTTCAGAATTGCACCTTGCAATGCGGAGAAATTACTGTTTGTGCATTTACAATATTCATTGATTTTTGCCATTGAAAAACGTCCAGAAATGATTGAAGCTACTGACTGAATGAAAGGAGCTGGCATCTCACTCTCTTTGAATCTTCTTTATCATGCTAAGTGGAGCAGGATAAAGCAAAAAATTTCAGAATTGCACCTTGCAATGCGGAGAAATTACTGTTTGTGCATTTACAATATTCATTGATTTTTGCCATTGAAAAACATCATGTTATTCATATACCAGAAATGATTGAAGCTACTGACTGAATGAAAGGAGCTGGCATCTCACTCTCTTTGAATCTTCTTTATCATGCTAAGAGGAGCAGGAAAAAGCAAAAAATTTCAGAATTACACCTTGCAATGCGGAGAAATTACTGTTTGTGCATTTACAATATTCATTGATTTTTGCCATTGAAAAACGTCCAGAAATGATTAAAGCTACTGACTGAATGAAAGGAGCTGGCATCTCACTCTCTTTGAATCTTCTTTATCATGCTAAGAGGAGCAGGAAAAAGCAAAAAATTTTAGAATTGCACCTTGCAATGCGGAGAAATTACTGTTTGTGCATTTACAATATTCATTGATTTTTGCCATTGAAAAACGTCCAGAAATGATTGAAGCTACTGACTGAATGAAAGGAGCTGGCTTCTCACTCTCTTTGAATCTTCTTTATCATGCTAAGAGGAGCAGGAAAAAGCAAAAAATTTCAGAATTGCACCTTTCAATGCGGAGAAATTACTGTTTGTGCATTTACAATATTCATTGATTTTTGCCATTGAAAAACATCATGTTATTCATATACCAGAAATGTTTGAAGCTACTGACTGAATGAAAGGAGCTGGCATCTCACTCTCTTTGAATCTTCTTTATCATGCTAAGAGGAGCAGGAAAAAGCAAAAAATTTCAGAATTGCACCTTGCAATGCGGAGAAATTACTGTTTGTGCATTTACAATATTCATTGATTTTTGCCATTGAAAAACGTCCAGAAATGATTGAAGCTACTGACTGAATGAAAGGAGCTGGCATCTCACTCTCTTTGAATCTTCTTTATCATGCTAAGAGGAGCAGGAAAAAGCAAAACATTTCAGAATTGCACCTTGCAATGCGGAGAAATTACTGTTTGTGCATTTACAATATTCATTGATTTTTTGAAATTGAAAAACGTCCAGAAATGATTGAAGCTACTGACTGAATGAAAGGAGCTGGCATCTCACTCTCTTTGAATCTTCTTTATCATGCTAAGAGGAGCAGGAAAAAGCAAAAAATTTCAGAATTGCACCTTGCAATGAGGAGAAATTACTGTTTGTGCATTTACAACATTCATTGATTTTTGCCATTGAAAAACATCATGTTATTCATATACCAGAAATGATTGAAGCTACTGACTGAATGAAAGGAGCTGGCATCTCACTCTCTTTGAATCTTCTTTATCATGCTAAGAGGAGCAGGAAAAAGCAAAAAATTTCAGAATTACACCTTGCAATGCGGAAAAATTACTGTTTGTGCATTTACAATATTCATTGATTTTTGCCATTGAAAAACGTCCAGAAATGATTAAAGCTACTGACTGAATGAAAGGAGCTGGCATCTCACTCTCTTTGAATCTTCTTTATCATGCTAAGAGGAGCAGGAAAAAGCAAAAAATTTCAGAATTGCACCTTTCAATGCGGAGAAATTACTGTTTGTGCATTTACAATATTCATTGATTTTTGCCATTGAAAAACATCATGTTATTCATATACCAGAAATGTTTGAAGCTACTGACTGAATGAAAGGAGCTGGCATCTCACTCTCTTTGAATCTTCTTTATCATGCTAAGAGGAGCAGGAAAAAGCAAAAAATTTCAGAATTGCACCTTGCAATGCGGAGAAATTACTGTTTGTGCATTTACAATATTCATTGATTTTTGCCATTGAAAAACGTCCAGAAATGATTGAAGCTACTGACTGAATGAAAGGAGCTGGCATCTCACTCTCTTTGAATCTTCTTTATCATGCTAAGAGGAGCAGGAAAAAGCAAAACATTTCAGAATTGCACCTTGCAATGCGGAGAAATTACTGTTTGTGCATTTACAATATTCATTGATTTTTTGCCATTGAAAAACGTCCAGAAATGATTGAAGCTACTGACTGAATGAAAGGAGCTGGCATCTCACTCTCTTTGAATCTTCTTTATCATGCTAAGAGGAGCAGGAAAAAGCAAAAAATTTCAGAATTGCACCTTGCAATGAGGAGAAATTACTGTTTGTGCATTTACAACATTCATTGATTTTTGCCATTGAAAAACATCATGTTATTCATATACCAGAAATGATTGAAGCTACTGACTGAATGAAAGGAGCTGGCATCTCACTCTCTTTGAATCTTCTTTATCATGCTAAGAGGAGCAGGAAAAAGCAAAAAATTTCAGAATTACACCTTGCAATGCGGAAAAATTACTGTTTGTGCATTTACAATATTCATTGATTTTTGCCATTGAAAAACGTCCAGAAATGATTAAAGCTACTGACTGAATGAAAGGAGCTGGCATCTCACTCTCTTTGAATCTTCTTTATCATGCTAAGAGGAGCAGGAAAAAGCAAAAAATTTCAGAATTGCACCTTGCAATGCGGAGAAATTACTGTTTGTGCATTTACAATATTCATTGATTTTTGCCATTGAAAAACGTCCAGAAATGATTGAAGCTACTGACTGAATGAAAGGAGCTGGCTTCTCACTCTCTTTGAATCTTCTTTATCATGCTAAGAGGAGCAGGAAAAAGCAAAAAATTTCAGAATTGCACCTTGCAATGCGGAGAAATTACTGTTTGTGCATTTACAATATTCATTGATTTTTGCCATTGAAAAACATCATGTTATTCATATACCAGAAATGTTTGAAGCTACTGACTGAATGAAAGGAGCTGGCATCTCACTCTCTTTGAATCTTCTTTATCATGCTAAGAGGAGCAGGAAAAAGCAAAAAATTTCAGAATAGCACCTTGCAATGCGGAGAAATTACTGTTTGTGCATTTACAATATTCATTGATTTTTGCCATTGAAAAACATCATGTTATTCATATACCAGAAATGTTTGAAGCTACTGACTGAATGAAAGGAGCTGGCATCTCACTCTCTTTGAATCTTCTTTATCATGCTAAGAGGAGCAGGAAAAAGCAAAAAATTTCAGAATTGCACCTTGCAATGCGGAGAAATTACTGTTTGTGCATTTACAATATTCATTGATTTTTGCCATTGAAAAACGTCCAGAAATGATTGAAGCTACTGACTGAATGAAAGGAGCTGGCATCTCACTCTCTTCGAATCTTCTTTATCATGCTAATAGGAGCAGGAAAAAGCAAAAAACTTCAGAATTGCAACTTGCAATGCGGAGAAATTACTGTTTGTGCATTTAAAAAATTCATTGATTTTTGCCATTGAAAAACATCATGTTATTCATATACCAGAAATGATTGAAGCTACTGACTGAATGAAAGGAGCTGGCATCTCACTCTCTTTGAATCTTCTTTATCATGCTAAGAGGAGCAGGAAAAAGCAAAAAATTTCAGAATTGCACCTTGCAATGCGGAGAAATTACTGTTTGTGCATTTACAATATTCATTGATTTTTGCCATTGAAAAACATCATGTTATTCATATACCAGAAATGATTGAAGCTACTGACTGAATGAAAGGAGCTGGCATCTCACTCTCTTTGAATCTTCTTTATCATGCTAAGAGGAGCAGGAAAAAGCAAAAAATTTCAGAATTGCACCTTGCAATGCGGAGAAAATACTGTTTGTGCATTTACAATATTCATTGATTTTTGCCATTGAAAAACGTCCAGAAATGATTGAAGCTACTGACTGAATGAAAGGAGCTGGCATCTCACTCTCTTTGAATCTTCTTTATCATGCTAAGAGGAGCAGGAAAAAGCAAAAAATTTCAGAATTTCACCTTGCAATGCGGAGAAATTACTGTTTGTGCATTTACAATATTCATTGATTTTTGCCATTGAAAAACATCATGTTATTCATCTACCAGAAATGTTTGAAGCTACTGACTGAATGAAAGGAGCTGGCATCTCACTCTCTTTGAATCTTCTTTATCATGCTAAGAGGAGCAGGAAAAAGCAAAAAATTTCAGAATTGCACCTTGCAATGCGGAGAAATTACTGTTTGTGCATTTACAATATTCATTGATTTTTGCCATTGAAAAACATCATGTTATTCATATACCAGAAATGATTGAAGCTACTGACTGAATGAAAGGAGCTGGCATCTCACTCTCTTTGAATCTTCTTTATCATGCTAAGAGGAGCAGGAAAAAGCAAAAAATTTCAGAATTGCACCTTGCAATGCGGAGAAATTACTGTTTGAGCATTTACAATATTCATTGATTTTTGCCATTGAAAAATGTCCAGAAATGATTGAAGCTACTGACTAAATGAAAGGAGCTGGCATCTCACTCTCTTTGAATCTTCTTTATCATGCTAAGAGGAGCAGGAAAAAGCAAAAAATTTCAGAATTGCACCTTGCAATGCGGAGAAATTACTGTTTGTGCATTTACAATATTCATTGATTTTTGTGATTGAAAAACATCATGTTATTCATATACCAGAAATGTTTGAAGCTACTGACTGAATGAAAGGAGCTGGCATCTCACTCTCTGTGAATCTTCTTTATCATGCTAAGAGGAGCAGGAAAAAGCAAAAAATTTCAGAATTGCACCTTGCAATGCGGAGAAATTACTGTTTGTGCATTTACAATATTCATTGATTTTTGTGATTGAAAAACATCATGTTATTCATATACCAGAAATGTTTGAAGCTACTGACTGAATGAAAGGAGCTGGCATCTCACTCTCTGTGAATCTTCTTTATCATGCTAAGAGGAGCAGGAAAAAGCAAAAAATTTCAGAATTGCACCTTGCAATGCGGAGAAATTACTGTTTGTGCATTTACAATATTCATTGATTTTTGCCATTGAAAAACATCATGTTATTCATATAACAGAAATGTTTGAAGCTACTGACTGAATGAAAGGAGCTGGCATCTCACTCTCTTTGAATCTTCTTTATCATGCTAAGAGGAGCAGGAAAAAGCAAAAAATTTCAGAATTGCACCTTGCAATGCGGAGAAATTACTGTTTGTGCATTTACAATATTCATTGATTTTTGCCATTGAAAAACGTCCAGAAATGATTGAAGCTACTGACTGAATGAAAGGAGCTGGCATCTCACTCTCTTTGAATCTTCTTTATCATGCTAAGAGGAGCAGGAAAAAGCAAAAAATTTCAGAATTGCACCTTGCAATGCGGAGAAATTACTGTTTGTGCATTTACAAAATTCATTGATTTTTGCCTTTGAAAAACATCATGTTATTCATATACCAGAAATGATTGAAGCTACTGACTGAATGAAAGGAGCTGGCATCTCACTCTCTTTGAATCTTCTTTATCATGCTAAGAGGAGCAGAAAAAAGCAAAAAATTTCAGAATTGCACCTTGCAATGCGGAGAAATTACTGTTTGTGCATTTACAATATTCATTGATTTTTGCCATTGAAAAACGTCCAGAAATGATTAAAGCTACTGACTGAATGAAAGGAGCTGGCATCTCACTCTCTTTGAATCTTCTTTATCATGCTAAGAGGAGCAGGAAAAAGCAAAAAATTTCAGAATTGCACCTTGCAATGCGGAGAAATTACTGTTTGTGCATTTACAATATTCATTGATTTTTGCCATTGAAAAACGTCCAGAAATGATTGAAGCTACTGACTGAATGAAAGGAGCTGGCTTCTCACTCTCTTTGAATCTTCTTTATCATGCTAAGAGGAGCAGGAAAAAGCAAAAAATTTCAGAATTGCACCTTGCAATGCGGAGAAATTACTGTTTGTGCATTTACAATATTCATTGATTTTTGCCATTGAAAAACATCATGTTATTCATATACCAGAAATGTTTGAAGCTACTGACTGAATGAAAGGAGCTGGCATCTCACTCTCTTTGAATCTTCTTTATCATGCTAAGAGGAGCAGGAAAAAGCAAAAAATTTCAGAATAGCACCTTGCAATGCGGAGAAATTACTGTTTGTGCATTTACAATATTCATTGATTTTTGCCATTGAAAAACATCATGTTATTCATATACCAGAAATGTTTGAAGCTACTGACTGAATGAAAGGAGCTGGCATCTCACTCTCTTTGAATCTTCTTTATCATGCTAAGAGGAGCAGGAAAAAGCAAAAAATTTCAGAATTGCACCTTGCAATGCGGAGAAATTACTGTTTGTGCATTTACAATATTCATTGATTTTTGCCATTGAAAAACGTCCAGAAATGATTGAAGCTACTGACTGAATGAAAGGAGCTGGCATCTCACTCTCTTTGAATCTTCTTTATCATGCTAAGAGGAGCAGGAAAAAGCAAAAAATTTCAGAATTGCACCTTGCAATGCGGAGAAATTACTGTTTGTGCATTTACAATATTCATTGATTTTTGCCATTGAAAAACAACATGTTATTCATATACCAGAAATGATTGAAGCTACTGACTGAATGAAAGGAGCTGGCATCTCACTCTCTTTGAATCTTCTTTATCATGCTAAGAGGAGCAGGAAAAAGCAAAAAATTTCAGAATTGCACCTTGCAATGCGGAGAAATTACTGTTTGTGCATTTACAATATTCATTGATTTTTGCCATTGAAAAACGTCCAGAAATGATTGAAGCTACTGACTGAATGAAAGGAGCTGGCATCTCACTCTCTTTGATTCTTCTTTATCATGCTAAGAGGAGCAGGAAAAAGCAAAAAATTTCAGAATTTCACCTTGCAATGCGGAGAAATTACTGTTTGTGCATTTACAATATTCATTGATTTTTGCCATTGAAAAACATCATGTTATTCATCTACCAGAAATGTTTGAAGCTACTGACTGAATGAAAGGAGCTGGCATCTCACTCTCTTTGAATCTTCTTTATCATGCTAAGAGGAGCAGGAAAAAGCAAAAAATTTCAGAATTGCACCTTGCAATGCGGAGAAATTACTGTTTGTGCATTTACAATATTCATTGATTTTTGCCATTGAAAAACATCATGTTATTCATATACCAGAAATGATTGAAGCTACTGACTGAATGAAAGGAGCTGGCATCTCACTCTCTTTGAATCTTCTTTATCATGCTAAGAGGAGCAGGAAAAAGCAAAAAATTTCAGAATTGCACCTTGCAATGCGGAGAAATTACTGTTTGTGCATTTACAATATTCATTGATTTTTGCCATTGAAAAACGTCCAAAAATGATTGAAGCTACTGACTAAATGAAAGGAGCTGGCATCTCACTCTCTTTGAATCTTCTTTATCATGCTAAGAGGAGCAGGAAAAAGCAAAAAATTTCAGAATTGCACCTTGCAATGCGGAGAAATTACTGTTTGTGCATTTACAATATTCATTGATTTTTGTGATTGAAAAACATCATGTTATTCATATACCAGAAATGTTTGAAGCTACTGACTGAATGAAAGGAGCTGGCATCTCACTCTCTTTGAATCTTCTTTATCATGCTAAGAGGAGCAGGAAAAAGCAAAAAATTTCAGAATTGCACCTTGCAATGCGGAGAAATTACTGTTTGTGCATTTACAATATTCATTGATTTTTGCCATTGAAAAACATCATGTTATTCATATACCAGAAATGTTTGAAGCTACTGACTGAATGAAAGGAGCTGGCATCTCACTCTCTTTGAATCTTCTTTATCATGCTAAGAGGAGCAGGAAAAAGCAAAAAATTTCAGAATTGCACCTTGCAATGCGGAGAAATTACTGTTTGTGCATTTACAATATTCATTGATTTTTGCCATTGAAAAACGTCCAGAAATGATTGAAGCTACTGACTGAATGAAAGGAGCTGGCATCTCACTCTCTTTGAATCTTCTTTATCATGCTAAGAGGAGCAGGAAAAAGCAAAAAATTTCAGAATTGCACCTTGCAATGCGGAGAAATTACTGTTTGTGCATTTACAAAATTCATTGATTTTTGCCTTTGAAAAACATCATGTTATTCATATACCAGAAATGATTGAAGCTACTGACTGAATGAAAGGAGCTGGCATCTCACTCTCTTTGAATCTTCTTTATCATGCTAAGAGGAGCAGGAAAAAGCAAAAAATTTCAGAATTGCACCTTGCAATGCGGAGAAATTACTGTTTGTGCATTTACAATATTCATTGATTTTTGCCATTGAAAAACGTCCAGAAATGATTGAAGCTACTGACTGAATGAAAGGAGCTGGCATCTCACTCTCTTTGAATCTTCTTTATCATGCTAAGAGGAGCAGGAAAAAGCAAAAAATTTCAGAATTGCACCTTGCAATGCGGAGAAATTACTGTTTGTTCATTTACAATATTCATTGATTTTTGCCATGGAAAAACATCATGTTATTCATATACCAGAAATGTTTGAAGCTACTGACTGAATGAAAGGAGCTGGCATCTCACTCTCTTTGAATCTTCTTTATCATGCTAAGAGGAGCAGGAAAAAGCAAAAAATTTCAGAATTGCACCTTGCAATGCGGATAAATTACTGTTTGTGCATTTACAATATTCATTGATTTTTGCCATTGAAAAACATCATGTTATTCATATACCAGAAATGATTGAAGCTACTGACTGAATGAAAGGAGCTGGCATCTCACTCTCTTTGAATCTTCTTTATCATGCTAAGAGGAGCAGGAAAAAGCAAAAAATTTCAGAATTGCACCTTGCAATGCGGAGAAATTACTGTTTGTGCATTTACAATATTCATTGATTTTTGCCATTGAAAAACATCATGTTATTCATATACCAGAAATGTTTGAAGCTACTGACTGAATGAAAGGAGCTGGAATCTCACTCTCTTTGAATCTTCTTTATCATGCTAAGAGGAGCAGGAAAAAGCAAAAAATTTCAGAATTGCACCTTGCAATGCGGAGAAATTACTGTTTGTGCATTTACAATATTCATTGATTTTTGCCATTGAAAAACGTCCAGAAATGATTGAAGCTACTGACTGAATGAAAGGAGCTGGCATCTCACTCTCTTTGAATCTTCTTTATCATGCTAAGAGGAGCAGGAAAAAGCAAAAAATTTCAGAATTGCACCTTGCAATGCGGAGAAATTACTGTTTGTGCATTTACAAAATTCATTGATTTTTGCCTTTGAAAAACATCATGTTATTCATATACCAGAAATGATTGAAGCTACTGACTGAATGAAAGGAGCTGGCATCTCACTCTCTTTGAATCTTCTTTATCATGCTAAGAGGAGCAGGAAAAAGCAAAAAATTTCAGAATTGCACCTTGCAATGCGGAGAAATTACTGTTTGTGCATTTACAATATTCATTGATTTTTGCCATTGAAAAACGTCCAGAAATGATTGAAGCTACTGACTGAATGAAAGGAGCTGGCATCTCACTCTCTTTGAATCTTCTTTATCATGCTAAGAGGAGCAGGAAAAAGCAAAAAATTTCAGAATTGCACCTTGCAATGCGGAGAAATTACTGTTTGTTCATTTACAATATTCATTGATTTTTGCCATGGAAAAACATCATGTTATTCATATACCAGAAATGTTTGAAGCTACTGACTGAATGAAAGGAGCTGGCATCTCACTCTCTGTGAATCTTCTTTATCATGCTAAGAGGAGCAGGAAAAAGCAAAAAATTTCAGAATTGCACCTTGCAATGCGGAGAAATTACTGTTTGTGCATTTACAATATTCATTGATTTTTGCCATTGAAAAACATCATGTTATTCATATAACAGAAATGTTTGAAGCTACTGACTGAATGAAAGGAGCTGGCATCTCACTCTCTTTGAATCTTCTTTATCATGCTAAGAGGAGCAGGAAAAAGCAAAAAATTTCAGAATTGCACCTTGCAATGCGGAGAAATTACTGTTTGTGCATTTACAATATTCATTGATTTTTGCCATTGAAAAACGTCCAGAAATGATTGAAGCTACTGACTGAATGAAAGGAGCTGGCATCTCACTCTCTTTGAATCTTCTTTATCATGCTAAGAGGAGCAGGAAAAAGCAAAAAATTTCAGAATTGCACCTTGCAATGCGGAGAAATTACTGTTTGTGCATTTACAAAATTCATTGATTTTTGCCTTTGAAAAACATCATGTTATTCATATACCAGAAATGATTGAAGCTACTGACTGAATGAAAGGAGCTGGCATCTCACTCTCTTTGAATCTTCTTTATCATGCTAAGAGGAGCAGAAAAAAGCAAAAAATTTCAGAATTGCACCTTGCAATGCGGAGAAATTACTGTTTGTGCATTTACAATATTCATTGATTTTTGCCATTGAAAAACGTCCAGAAATGATTAAAGCTACTGACTGAATGAAAGGAGCTGGCATCTCACTCTCTTTGAATCTTCTTTATCATGCTAAGAGGAGCAGGAAAAAGCAAAAAATTTCAGAATTGCACCTTGCAATGCGGAGAAATTACTGTTTGTGCATTTACAATATTCATTGATTTTTGCCATTGAAAAACGTCCAGAAATGATTGAAGCTACTGACTGAATGAAAGGAGCTGGCTTCTCACTCTCTTTGAATCTTCTTTATCATGCTAAGAGGAGCAGGAAAAAGCAAAAAATTTCAGAATTGCACCTTGCAATGCGGAGAAATTACTGTTTGTGCATTTACAATATTCATTGATTTTTGCCATTGAAAAACATCATGTTATTCATATACCAGAAATGTTTGAAGCTACTGACTGAATGAAAGGAGCTGGCATCTCACTCTCTTTTAATCTTCTTTATCATGCTAAGAGGAGCAGGAAAAAGCAAAAAATTTCAGAATAGCACCTTGCAATGCGGAGAAATTACTGTTTGTGCATTTACAATATTCATTGATTTTTGCCATTGAAAAACATCATGTTATTCATATACCAGAAATGTTTGAAGCTACTGACTGAATGAAAGGAGCTGGCATCTCACTCTCTTTGAATCTTCTTTATCTTGCTAAGAGGAGCAGGAAAAAGCAAAAAATTTCAGAATTGCACCTTGCAATGCGGAGAAATTACTGTTTGTGCATTTACAATATTCATTGATTTTTGCCATTGAAAAACGTCCAGAAATGATTGAAGCTACTGACTGAATGAAAGGAGCTGGCATCTCACTCTCTTTGAATCTTCTTTATCATGCTAAGAGGAGCAGGAAAAAGCAAAAAATTTCAGAATTGCACCTTGCAATGCGGAGAAATTACTGTTTGTGCATTTACAATATTCATTGATTTTTGCCATTGAAAAACAACATGTTATTCATATACCAGAAATGATTGAAGCTACTGACTGAATGAAAGGAGCTGGCATCTCACTCTCTTTGAATCTTCTTTATCATGCTAAGAGGAGCAGGAAAAAGCAAAAAATTTCAGAATTGCACCTTGCAATGCGGAGAAATTACTGTTTGTGCATTTACAATATTCATTGATTTTTGCCATTGAAAAACGTCCAGAAATGATTGAAGCTACTGACTGAATGAAAGGAGCTGGCATCTCACTCTCTTTGAATCTTCTTTATCATGCTAAGAGGAGCAGGAAAAAGCAAAAAATTTCAGAATTTCACCTTGCAATGCGGAGAAATTACTGTTTGTGCATTTACAATATTCATTGATTTTTGCCATTGAAAAACATCATGTTATTCATCTACCAGAAATGTTTGAAGCTACTGACTGAATGAAAGGAGCTGGCATCTCACTCTCTTTGAATCTTCTTTATCATGCTAAGAGGAGCAGGAAAAAGCAAAAAATTTCAGAATTGCACCTTGCAATGCGGAGAAATTACTGTTTGTGCATTTACAATATTCATTGATTTTTGCCATTGAAAAACATCATGTTATTCATATACCAGAAATGATTGAAGCTACTGACTGAATGAAAGGAGCTGGCATCTCACTCTCTTTGAATCTTCTTTATCATGCTAAGAGGAGCAGGAAAAAGCAAAAAATTTCAGAATTGCACCTTGCAATGCGGAGAAATTACTGTTTGTGCATTTACAATATTCATTGATTTTTGCCATTGAAAAACGTCCAAAAATGATTGAAGCTACTGACTAAATGAAAGGAGCTGGCATCTCACTCTCTTTGAATCTTCTTTATCATGCTAAGAGGAGCAGGAAAAAGCAAAAAATTTCAGAATTGCACCTTGCAATGCGGAGAAATTACTGTTTGTGCATTTACAATATTCATTGATTTTTGTGATTGAAAAACATCATGTTATTCATATACCAGAAATGTTTGAAGCTACTGACTGAATGAAAGGAGCTGGCATCTCACTCTCTTTGAATCTTCTTTATCATGCTAAGAGGAGCAGGAAAAAGCAAAAAATTTCAGAATTGCACCTTGCAATGCGGAGAAATTACTGTTTGTGCATTTACAATATTCATTGATTTTTGCCATTGAAAAACGTCCAGAAATGATTGAAGCTACTGACTGAATGAAAGGAGCTGGCTTCTCACTCTCTTTGAATCTTCTTTATCATGCTAAGAGGAGCAGGAAAAAGCAAAAAATTTCAGAATTGCACCTTGCAATGCGGAGAAATTACTGTTTGTGCATTTACAATATTCATTGATTTTTGCCATTGAAAAACATCATGTTATTCATATACCAGAAATGTTTGAAGCTACTGACTGAATGAAAGGAGCTGGCATCTCACTCTCTTTGAATCTTCTTTATCATGCTAAGAGGAGCAGGAAAAAGCAAAAAATTTCAGAATAGCACCTTGCAATGCGGAGAAATTACTGTTTGTGCATTTACAATATTCATTGATTTTTGCCATTGAAAAACATCATGTTATTCATATACCAGAAATGTTTGAAGCTACTGACTGAATGAAAGGAGCTGGCATCTCACTCTCTTTGAATCTTCTTTATCATGCTAAGAGGAGCAGGAAAAAGCAAAAAATTTCAGAATTGCACCTTGCAATGCGGAGAAATTACTGTTTGTGCATTTACAATATTCATTGATTTTTGCCATTGAAAAACGTCCAGAAATGATTGAAGCTACTGACTGAATGAAAGGAGCTGGCATCTCACTCTCTTTGAATCTTCTTTATCATGCTAAGAGGAGCAGGAAAAAGCAAAAAATTTCAGAATTGCACCTTGCAATGCGGAGAAATTACTGTTTGTGCATTTACAATATTCATTGATTTTTGCCATTGAAAAACAACATGTTATTCATATACCAGAAATGATTGAAGCTACTGACTGAATGAAAGGAGCTGGCATCTCACTCTCTTTGAATCTTCTTTATCATGCTAAGAGGAGCAGGAAAAAGCAAAAAATTTCAGAATTGCACCTTGCAATGCGGAGAAATTACTGTTTGTGCATTTACAATATTCATTGATTTTTGCCATTGAAAAACGTCCAGAAATGATTGAAGCTACTGACTGAATGAAAGGAGCTGGCATCTCACTCTCTTTGAATCTTCTTTATCATGCTAAGAGGAGCAGGAAAAAGCAAAAAATTTCAGAATTTCACCTTGCAATGCGGAGAAATTACTGTTTGTGCATTTACAATATTCATTGATTTTTGCCATTGAAAAACATCATGTTATTCATCTACCAGAAATGTTTGAAGCTACTGACTGAATGAAAGGAGCTGGCATCTCACTCTCTTTGAATCTTCTTTATCATGCTAAGAGGAGCAGGAAAAAGCAAAAAATTTCAGAATTGCACCTTGCAATGCGGAGAAATTACTGTTTGTGCATTTACAATATTCATTGATTTTTGCCATTGAAAAACATCATGTTATTCATATACCAGAAATGATTGAAGCTACTGACTGAATGAAAGGAGCTGGCATCTCACTCTCTTTGAATCTTCTTTATCATGCTAAGAGGAGCAGGAAAAAGCAAAAAATTTCAGAATTGCACCTTGCAATGCGGAGAAATTACTGTTTGTGCATTTACAATATTCATTGATTTTTGCCATTGAAAAACGTCCAAAAATGATTGAAGCTACTGACTAAATGAAAGGAGCTGGCATCTCACTCTCTTTGAATCTTCTTTATCATGCTAAGAGGAGCAGGAAAAAGCAAAAAATTTCAGAATTGCACCTTGCAATGCGGAGAAATTACTGTTTGTGCATTTACAATATTCATTGATTTTTGTGATTGAAAAACATCATGTTATTCATATACCAGAAATGTTTGAAGCTACTGACTGAATGAAAGGAGCTGGCATCTCACTCTCTTTGAATCTTCTTTATCATGCTAAGAGGAGCAGGAAAAAGCAAAAAATTTCAGAATTGCACCTTGCAATGCGGAGAAATTACTGTTTGTGCATTTACAATATTCATTGATTTTTGCCATTGAAAAACATCATGTTATTCATATACCAGAAATGTTTGAAGCTACTGACTGAATGAAAGGAGCTGGCATCTCACTCTCTTTGAATCTTCTTTATCATGCTAAGAGGAGCAGGAAAAAGCAAAAAATTTCAGAATTGCACCTTGCAATGCGGAGAAATTACTGTTTGTGCATTTACAATATTCATTGATTTTTGCCATTGAAAAACGTCCAGAAATGATTGAAGCTACTGACTGAATGAAAGGAGCTGGCATCTCACTCTCTTTGAATCTTCTTTATCATGCTAAGAGGAGCAGGAAAAAGCAAAAAATTTCAGAATTGCACCTTGCAATGCGGAGAAATTACTGTTTGTGCATTTACAAAATTCATTGATTTTTGCCTTTGAAAAACATCATGTTATTCATATACCAGAAATGATTGAAGCTACTGACTGAATGAAAGGAGCTGGCATCTCACTCTCTTTGAATCTTCTTTATCATGCTAAGAGGAGCAGGAAAAAGCAAAAAATTTCAGAATTGCACCTTGCAATGCGGAGAAATTACTGTTTGTGCATTTACAATATTCATTGATTTTTGCCATTGAAAAACGTCCAGAAATGATTGAAGCTACTGACTGAATGAAAGGAGCTGGCATCTCACTCTCTTTGAATCTTCTTTATCATGCTAAGAGGAGCAGGAAAAAGCAAAAAATTTCAGAATTGCACCTTGCAATGCGGATAAATTACTGTTTGTGCATTTACAATATTCATTGATTTTTGCCATTGAAAAACATCATGTTATTCATATACCAGAAATGATTGAAGCTACTGACTGAATGAAAGGAGCTGGCATCTCACTCTCTTTGAATCTTCTTTATCATGCTAAGAGGAGCAGGAAAAAGCAAAAAATTTCAGAATTGCACCTTGCAATGCGGAGAAATTACTGTTTGTGCATTTACAATATTCATTGATTTTTGCCATTGAAAAACATCATGTTATTCATATACCAGAAATGTTTGAAGCTACTGACTGAATGAAAGGAGCTGGAATCTCACTCTCTTTGAATCTTCTTTATCATGCTAAGAGGAGCAGGAAAAAGCAAAAAATTTCAGAATTGCACCTTGCAATGCGGAGAAATTACTGTTTGTGCATTTACAATATTCATTGATTTTTGCCATTGAAAAACGTCCAGAAATGATTGAAGCTACTGACTGAATGAAAGGAGCTGGCATCTCACTCTCTTTGAATCTTCTTTATCATGCTAAGAGGAGCAGGAAAAAGCAAAAAATTTCAGAATTGCACCTTGCAATGCGGAGAAATTACTGTTTGTGCATTTACAAAATTCATTGATTTTTGCCTTTGAAAAACATCATGTTATTCATATACCAGAAATGATTGAAGCTACTGACTGAATGAAAGGAGCTGGCATCTCACTCTCTTTGAATCTTCTTTATCATGCTAAGAGGAGCAGGAAAAAGCAAAAAATTTCAGAATTGCACCTTGCAATGCGGAGAAATTACTGTTTGTGCATTTACAATATTCATTGATTTTTGCCATTGAAAAACGTCCAGAAATGATTGAAGCTACTGACTGAATGAAAGGAGCTGGCATCTCACTCTCTTTGAATCTTCTTTATCATGCTAAGAGGAGCAGGAAAAAGCAAAAAATTTCAGAATTGCACCTTGCAATGCGGAGAAATTACTGTTTGTTCATTTACAATATTCATTGATTTTTGCCATGGAAAAACATCATGTTATTCATATACCAGAAATGTTTGAAGCTACTGACTGAATGAAAGGAGCTGGCATCTCACTCTCTGTGAATCTTCTTTATCATGCTAAGAGGAGCAGGAAAAAGCAAAAAATTTCAGAATTGCACCTTGCAATGCGGAGAAATTACTGTTTGTGCATTTACAATATTCATTGATTTTTGCCATTGAAAAACATCATGTTATTCATATAACAGAAATGTTTGAAGCTACTGACTGAATGAAAGGAGCTGGCATCTCACTCTCTTTGAATCTTCTTTATCATGCTAAGAGGAGCAGGAAAAAGCAAAAAATTTCAGAATTGCACCTTGCAATGCGGAGAAATTACTGTTTGTGCATTTACAATATTCATTGATTTTTGCCATTGAAAAACGTCCAGAAATGATTGAAGCTACTGACTGAATGAAAGGAGCTGGCATCTCACTCTCTTTGAATCTTCTTTATCATGCTAAGAGGAGCAGGAAAAAGCAAAAAATTTCAGAATTGCACCTTGCAATGCGGAGAAATTACTGTTTGTGCATTTACAAAATTCATTGATTTTTGCCTTTGAAAAACATCATGTTATTCATATACCAGAAATGATTGAAGCTACTGACTGAATGAAAGGAGCTGGCATCTCACTCTCTTTGAATCTTCTTTATCATGCTAAGAGGAGCAGAAAAAAGCAAAAAATTTCAGAATTGCACCTTGCAATGCGGAGAAATTACTGTTTGTGCATTTACAATATTCATTGATTTTTGCCATTGAAAAACGTCCAGAAATGATTAAAGCTACTGACTGAATGAAAGGAGCTGGCATCTCACTCTCTTTGAATCTTCTTTATCATGCTAAGAGGAGCAGGAAAAGGCAAAAAATTTCAGAATTGCACCTTGCAATGCGGAGAAATTACTGTTTGTGCATTTACAATATTCATTGATTTTTGCCATTGAAAAACGTCCAGAAATGATTGAAGCTACTGACTGAATGAAAGGAGCTGGCTTCTCACTCTCTTTGAATCTTCTTTATCATGCTAAGAGGAGCAGGAAAAAGCAAAAAATTTCAGAATTGCACCTTGCAATGCGGAGAAATTACTGTTTGTGCATTTACAATATTCATTGATTTTTGCCATTGAAAAACATCATGTTATTCATATACCAGAAATGTTTGAAGCTACTGACTGAATGAAAGGAGCAGGCATCTCACTCTCTTTGAATCTTCTTTATCATGCTAAGAGGAGCAGGAAAAAGCAAAAAATTTCAGAATAGCACCTTGCAATGCGGAGAAATTACTGTTTGTGCATTTACAATATTCATTGATTTTTGCCATTGAAAAACATCATGTTATTCATATACCAGAAATGTTTGAAGCTACTGACTGAATGAAAGGAGCTGGCATCTCACTCTCTTTGAATCTTCTTTATCATGCTAAGAGGAGCAGGAAAAAGCAAAAAATTTCAGAATTGCACCTTGCAATGCGGAGAAATTACTGTTTGTGCATTTACAATATTCATTGATTTTTGCCATTGAAAAACGTCCAGAAATGATTGAAGCTACTGACTGAATGAAAGGAGCTGGCATCTCACTCTCTTTGAATCTTCTTTATCATGCTAAGAGGAGCAGGAAAAAGCAAAAAATTTCAGAATTGCACCTTGCAATGCGGAGAAATTACTGTTTGTGCATTTACAATATTCATTGATTTTTGCCATTGAAAAACAACATGTTATTCATATACCAGAAATGATTGAAGCTACTGACTGAATGAAAGGAGCTGGCATCTCACTCTCTTTGAATCTTCTTTATCATGCTAAGAGGAGCAGGAAAAAGCAAAAAATTTCAGAATTGCACCTTGCAATGCGGAGAAATTACTGTTTGTGCATTTACAATATTCATTGATTTTTGCCATTGAAAAACGTCCAGAAATGATTGAAGCTACTGACTGAATGAAAGGAGCTGGCATCTCACTCTCTTTGAATCTTCTTTATCATGCTAAGAGGAGCAGGAAAAAGCAAAAAATTTCAGAATTTCACCTTGCAATGCGGAGAAATTACTGTTTGTGCATTTACAATATTCATTGATTTTTGCCATTGAAAAACATCATGTTATTCATCTACCAGAAATGTTTGAAGCTACTGACTGAATGAAAGGAGCTGGCATCTCACTCTCTTTGAATCTTCTTTATCATGCTAAGAGGAGCAGGAAAAAGCAAAAAATTTCAGAATTGCACCTTGCAATGCGGAGAAATTACTGTTTGTGCATTTACAATATTCATTGATTTTTGCCATTGAAAAACATCATGTTATTCATATACCAGAAATGATTGAAGCTACTGACTGAATGAAAGGAGCTGGCATCTCACTCTCTTTGAATCTTCTTTATCATGCTAAGAGGAGCAGGAAAAAGCAAAAAATTTCAGAATTGCACCTTGCAATGCGGAGAAATTACTGTTTGTGCATTTACAATATTCATTGATTTTTGCCATTGAAAAACGTCCAAAAATGATTGAAGCTACTGACTAAATGAAAGGAGCTGGCATCTCACTCTCTTTGAATCTTCTTTATCATGCTAAGAGGAGCAGGAAAAAGCAAAAAATTTCAGAATTGCACCTTGCAATGCGGAGAAATTACTGTTTGTGCATTTACAATATTCATTGATTTTTGTGATTGAAAAACATCATGTTATTCATATACCAGAAATGTTTGAAGCTACTGACTGAATGAAAGGAGCTGGCATCTCACTCTCTTTGAATCTTCTTTATCATGCTAAGAGGAGCAGGAAAAAGCAAAAAATTTCAGAATTGCACCTTGCAATGCGGAGAAATTACTGTTTGTGCATTTACAATATTCATTGATTTTTGCCATTGAAAAACATCATGTTATTCATATACCAGAAATGTTTGAAGCTACTGACTGAATGAAAGGAGCTGGCATCTCACTCTCTTTGAATCTTCTTTATCATGCTAAGAGGAGCAGGAAAAAGCAAAAAATTTCAGAATTGCACCTTGCAATGCGGAGAAATTACTGTTTGTGCATTTACAATATTCATTGATTTTTGCCATTGAAAAACGTCCAGAAATGATTGAAGCTACTGACTGAATGAAAGGAGCTGGCATCTCACTCTCTTTGAATCTTCTTTATCATGCTAAGAGGAGCAGGAAAAAGCAAAAAATTTCAGAATTGCACCTTGCAATGCGGAGAAATTACTGTTTGTGCATTTACAATATTCATTGATTTTTGCCATTGAAAAACGTCCAGAAATGATTGAAGCTACTGACTGAATGAAAGGAGCTGGCATCTCACTCTCTTTGAATCTTCTTTATCATGCTAAGAGGAGCAGGAAAAAGCAAAAAATTTCAGAATTGCACCTTGCAATGCGGAGAAATTACTGTTTGTTCATTTACAATATTCATTGATTTTTGCCATGGAAAAACATCATGTTATTCATATACCAGAAATGTTTAAAGCTACTGACTGAATGAAAGGAGCTGGCATCTCACTCTCTTTGAATCTTCTTTATCATGCTAAGAGGAGCAGGAAAAAGCAAAAAATTTCAGAATTGCACCTTGCAATGCGGATAAATTACTGTTTGTGCATTTACAATATTCATTGATTTTTGCCATTGAAAAACATCATGTTATTCATATACCAGAAATGATTGAAGCTACTGACTGAATGAAATGAGCTGGCATCTCACTCTCTTTGAATCTTCTTTATCATGCTAAGAGGAGCAGGAAAAAGCAAAAAATTTCAGAATTGCACCTTGCAATGCGGAGAAATTACTGTTTGTGCATTTACAATATTCATTGATTTTTGCCATTGAAAAACATCATGTTATTCATATACCAGAAATGTTTGAAGCTACTGACTGAATGAAAGAAGCTGGCATCTCACTCTCTTTGAATCTTCTTTATCATGCTAAGAGGAGCAGGAAAAAGCAAAAAATTTCAGAATTGCACCTTGCAATGCGGAGAAATTACTGTTTGTGCATTTACAATATTCATTGATTTTTGCCATTGAAAAACGTCCAGAAATGATTGAAGCTGCTGACTGAATGAAAGGAGCTGGCATCTCACTCTCTTTGAATCTTCTTTATCATGCTAAGAGGAGCAGGAAAAAGCAAAAAATTTCAGAATTGCACCTTGCAATGCGGAGAAATTACTGTTTGTGCATTTACAAAATTCATTGATTTTTGCCTTTGAAAAACATCATGTTATTCATATACCAGAAATGATTGAAGCTACTGACTGAATGAAAGGAGCTGGCATCTCACTCTCTTTGAATCTTCTTTATCATGCTAAGAGGAGCAGGAAAAAGCAAAAAATTTCAGAATTGCACCTTGCAATGCGGAGAAATTACTGTTTGTGCATTTACAATATTCATTGATTTTTGCCATTGAAAAACGTCCAGAAATGATTGAAGCTACTGACTGAATGAAAGGAGCTGGCATCTCACTCTCTTTGAATCTTCTTTATCATGCTAAGAGGAGCAGGAAAAAGCAAAAAATTTCAGAATTGCACCTTGCAATGCGGAGAAATTACTGTTTGTTCATTTACAATATTCATTGATTTTTGCCATGGAAAAACATCATGTTATTCATATACCAGAAATGTTTGAAGCTACTGACTGAATGAAAGGAGCTGGCATCTCACTCTCTTTGAATCTTCTTTATCATGCTAAGAGGAGCAGGAAAAAGCAAAAAATTTCAGAATTGCACCTTGCAATGCGGATAAATTACTGTTTGTGCATTTACAATATTCATTGATTTTTGCCATTGAAAAACATCATGTTATTCATATACCAGAAATGATTGAAGCTACTGACTGAATGAAAGGAGCTGGCATCTCACTCTCTTTGAATCTTCTTTATCATGCTAAGAGGAGCAGGAAAAAGCAAAAAATTTCAGAATTGCACCTTGCAATGCGGATAAATTACTGTTTGTGCATTTACAATATTCATTGATTTTTGCCATTGAAAAACATCATGTTATTCATATACCAGAAATGATTGAAGCTACTGACTGAATGAAAGGAGCTGGCATCTCACTCTCTTTGAATCTTCTTTATCATGCTAAGAGGAGCAGGAAAAAGCAAAAAATTTCAGAATTGCACCTTGCAATGCGGAGAAATTACTGTTTGTGCATTTACAATATTCATTGATTTTTGCCATTGAAAAACATCATGTTATTCATATACCAGAAATGATTGAAGCTACTGACTGAATGAAAGGAGCTGGCATCTCACTCTCTTTGAATCTTCTTTATCATGCTAAGAGGAGCAGGAAAAAGCAAAAAATTTCAGAATTGCACCTTGCAATGCGGAGAAATTACTGTTTGTGCATTTACAATATTCATTGATTTTTGCCATTGAAAAACATCATGTTATTCATATACCAGAAATGTTTGAAGCTACTGACTGAATGAAAGGAGCTGGAATCTCACTCTCTTTGAATCTTCTTTATCATGCTAAGAGGAGCAGGAAAAAGCAAAAAATTTCAGAATTGCACCTTGCAATGCGGAGAAATTACTGTTTGTGCATTTACAATATTCATTGATTTTTGCCATTGAAAAACGTCCAGAAATGATTGAAGCTACTGACTGAATGAAAGGAGCTGGCATCTCACTCTCTTTGAATCTTCTTTATCATGCTAAGAGGAGCAGGAAAAAGCAAAAAATTTCAGAATTGCACCTTGCAATGCGGAGAAATTACTGTTTGTGCATTTACAAAATTCATTGATTTTTGCCTTTGAAAAACATCATGTTATTCATATACCAGAAATGATTGAAGCTACTGACTGAATGAAAGGAGCTGGCATCTCACTCTCTTTGAATCTTCTTTATCATGCTAAGAGGAGCAGGAAAAAGCAAAAAATTTCAGAATTGCACCTTGCAATGCGGAGAAATTACTGTTTGTGCATTTACAATATTCATTGATTTTTGCCATTGAAAAACGTCCAGAAATGATTGAAGCTACTGACTGAATGAAAGGAGCTGGCATCTCACTCTCTTTGAATCTTCTTTATCATGCTAAGAGGAGCAGGAAAAAGCAAAAAATTTCAGAATTGCACCTTGCAATGCGGAGAAATTACTGTTTGTTCATTTACAATATTCATTGATTTTTGCCATGGAAAAACATCATGTTATTCATATACCAGAAATGTTTGAAGCTACTGACTGAATGAAAGGAGCTGGCATCTCACTCTCTGTGAATCTTCTTTATCATGCTAAGAGGAGCAGGAAAAAGCAAAAAATTTCAGAATTGCACCTTGCAATGCGGAGAAATTACTGTTTGTGCATTTACAATATTCATTGATTTTTGCCATTGAAAAACATCATGTTATTCATATAACAGAAATGTTTGAAGCTACTGACTGAATGAAAGGAGCTGGCATCTCACTCTCTTTGAATCTTCTTTATCATGCTAAGAGGAGCAGGAAAAAGCAAAAAATTTCAGAATTGCACCTTGCAATGCGGAGAAATTACTGTTTGTGCATTTACAATATTCATTGATTTTTGCCATTGAAAAACGTCCAGAAATGATTGAAGCTACTGACTGAATGAAAGGAGCTGGCATCTCACTCTCTTTGAATCTTCTTTATCATGCTAAGAGGAGCAGGAAAAAGCAAAAAATTTCAGAATTGCACCTTGCAATGCGGAGAAATTACTGTTTGTGCATTTACAAAATTCATTGATTTTTGCCTTTGAAAAACATCATGTTATTCATATACCAGAAATGATTGAAGCTACTGACTGAATGAAAGGAGCTGGCATCTCACTCTCTTTGAATCTTCTTTATCATGCTAAGAGGAGCAGAAAAAAGCAAAAAATTTCAGAATTGCACCTTGCAATGCGGAGAAATTACTGTTTGTGCATTTACAATATTCATTGATTTTTGCCATTGAAAAACGTCCAGAAATGATTAAAGCTACTGACTGAATGAAAGGAGCTGGCATCTCACTCTCTTTGAATCTTCTTTATCATGCTAAGAGGAGCAGGAAAAGGCAAAAAATTTCAGAATTGCACCTTGCAATGCGGAGAAATTACTGTTTGTGCATTTACAATATTCATTGATTTTTGCCATTGAAAAACGTCCAGAAATGATTGAAGCTACTGACTGAATGAAAGGAGCTGGCTTCTCACTCTCTTTGAATCTTCTTTATCATGCTAAGAGGAGCAGGAAAAAGCAAAAAATTTCAGAATTGCACCTTGCAATGCGGAGAAATTACTGTTTGTGCATTTACAATATTCATTGATTTTTGCCATTGAAAAACATCATGTTATTCATATACCAGAAATGTTTGAAGCTACTGACTGAATGAAAGGAGCAGGCATCTCACTCTCTTTGAATCTTCTTTATCATGCTAAGAGGAGCAGGAAAAAGCAAAAAATTTCAGAATAGCACCTTGCAATGCGGAGAAATTACTGTTTGTGCATTTACAATATTCATTGATTTTTGCCATTGAAAAACATCATGTTATTCATATACCAGAAATGTTTGAAGCTACTGACTGAATGAAAGGAGCTGGCATCTCACTCTCTTTGAATCTTCTTTATCATGCTAAGAGGAGCAGGAAAAAGCAAAAAATTTCAGAATTGCACCTTGCAATGCGGAGAAATTACTGTTTGTGCATTTACAATATTCATTGATTTTTGCCATTGAAAAACGTCCAGAAATGATTGAAGCTACTGACTGAATGAAAGGAGCTGGCATCTCACTCTCTTTGAATCTTCTTTATCATGCTAAGAGGAGCAGGAAAAAGCAAAAAATTTCAGAATTGCACCTTGCAATGCGGAGAAATTACTGTTTGTGCATTTACAATATTCATTGATTTTTGCCATTGAAAAACAACATGTTATTCATATACCAGAAATGATTGAAGCTACTGACTGAATGAAAGGAGCTGGCATCTCACTCTCTTTGAATCTTCTTTATCATGCTAAGAGGAGCAGGAAAAAGCAAAAAATTTCAGAATTGCACCTTGCAATGCGGAGAAATTACTGTTTGTGCATTTACAATATTCATTGATTTTTGCCATTGAAAAACGTCCAGAAATGATTGAAGCTACTGACTGAATGAAAGGAGCTGGCATCTCACTCTCTTTGAATCTTCTTTATCATGCTAAGAGGAGCAGGAAAAAGCAAAAAATTTCAGAATTTCACCTTGCAATGCGGAGAAATTACTGTTTGTGCATTTACAATATTCATTGATTTTTGCCATTGAAAAACATCATGTTATTCATCTACCAGAAATGTTTGAAGCTACTGACTGAATGAAAGGAGCTGGCATCTCACTCTCTTTGAATCTTCTTTATCATGCTAAGAGGAGCAGGAAAAAGCAAAAAATTTCAGAATTGCACCTTGCAATGCGGAGAAATTACTGTTTGTGCATTTACAATATTCATTGATTTTTGCCATTGAAAAACATCATGTTATTCATATACCAGAAATGATTGAAGCTACTGACTGAATGAAAGGAGCTGGCATCTCACTCTCTTTGAATCTTCTTTATCATGCTAAGAGGAGCAGGAAAAAGCAAAAAATTTCAGAATTGCACCTTGCAATGCGGAGAAATTACTGTTTGTGCATTTACAATATTCATTGATTTTTGCCATTGAAAAACGTCCAAAAATGATTGAAGCTACTGACTAAATGAAAGGAGCTGGCATCTCACTCTCTTTGAATCTTCTTTATCATGCTAAGAGGAGCAGGAAAAAGCAAAAAATTTCAGAATTGCACCTTGCAATGCGGAGAAATTACTGTTTGTGCATTTACAATATTCATTGATTTTTGTGATTGAAAAACATCATGTTATTCATATACCAGAAATGTTTGAAGCTACTGACTGAATGAAAGGAGCTGGCATCTCACTCTCTTTGAATCTTCTTTATCATGCTAAGAGGAGCAGGAAAAAGCAAAAAATTTCAGAATTGCACCTTGCAATGCGGAGAAATTACTGTTTGTGCATTTACAATATTCATTGATTTTTGCCATTGAAAAACATCATGTTATTCATATACCAGAAATGTTTGAAGCTACTGACTGAATGAAAGGAGCTGGCATCTCACTCTCTTTGAATCTTCTTTATCATGCTAAGAGGAGCAGGAAAAAGCAAAAAATTTCAGAATTGCACCTTGCAATGCGGAGAAATTACTGTTTGTGCATTTACAATATTCATTGATTTTTGCCATTGAAAAACGTCCAGAAATGATTGAAGCTACTGACTGAATGAAAGGAGCTGGCATCTCACTCTCTTTGAATCTTCTTTATCATGCTAAGAGGAGCAGGAAAAAGCAAAAAATTTCAGAATTGCACCTTGCAATGCGGAGAAATTACTGTTTGTGCATTTACAATATTCATTGATTTTTGCCATTGAAAAACGTCCAGAAATGATTGAAGCTACTGACTGAATGAAAGGAGCTGGCATCTCACTCTCTTTGAATCTTCTTTATCATGCTAAGAGGAGCAGGAAAAAGCAAAAAATTTCAGAATTGCACCTTGCAATGCGGAGAAATTACTGTTTGTTCATTTACAATATTCATTGATTTTTGCCATGGAAAAACATCATGTTATTCATATACCAGAAATGTTTGAAGCTACTGACTGAATGAAAGGAGCTGGCATCTCACTCTCTTTGAATCTTCTTTATCATGCTAAGAGGAGCAGGAAAAAGCAAAAAATTTCAGAATTGCACCTTGCAATGCGGATAAATTACTGTTTGTGCATTTACAATATTCATTGATTTTTGCCATTGAAAAACATCATGTTATTCATATACCAGAAATGATTGAAGCTACTGACTGAATGAAAGGAGCTGGCATCTCACTCTCTTTGAATCTTCTTTATCATGCTAAGAGGAGCAGGAAAAAGCAAAAAATTTCAGAATTGCACCTTGCAATGCGGAGAAATTACTGTTTGTGCATTTACAATATTCATTGATTTTTGCCATTGAAAAACATCATGTTATTCATATACCAGAAATGTTTGAAGCTACTGACTGAATGAAAGAAGCTGGCATCTCACTCTCTTTGAATCTTCTTTATCATGCTAAGAGGAGCAGGAAAAAGCAAAAAATTTCAGAATTGCACCTTGCAATGCGGAGAAATTACTGTTTGTGCATTTACAATATTCATTGATTTTTGCCATTGAAAAACGTCCAGAAATGATTGAAGCTACTGACTGAATGAAAGGAGCTGGCATCTCACTCTCTTTGAATCTTCTTTATCATGCTAAGAGGAGCAGGAAAAAGCAAAAAATTTCAGAATTGCACCTTGCAATGCGGAGAAATTACTGTTTGTGCATTTACAAAATTCATTGATTTTTGCCTTTGAAAAACATCATGTTATTCATATACCAGAAATGTTTGAAGATACTGACTGAATGAAAGGAGCTGGCATCTCACTCTCTTTGAATCTTCTTTATCATGCTAAGAGGAGCAGGAAAAAGCAAAAAATTTCAGAATTGCACCTTGCAATGCGGAGAAATTACTGTTTGTGCATTTACAATATTCATTGATTTTTGCCATTGAAAAACGTCCAGAAATGATTGAAGCTACTGACTGAATGAAAGGAGCTGGCATCTCACTCTCTTTGAATCTTCTTTATCATGCTAAGAGGAGCAGGAAAAAGCAAAAAATTTCAGAATTGCACCTTGCAATGCGGAGAAATTACTGTTTGTTCATTTACAATATTCATTGATTTTTGCCATGGAAAAACATCATGTTATTCATATACCAGAAATGTTTGAAGCTACTGACTGAATGAAAGGAGCTGGCATCTCACTCTCTTTGAATCTTCTTTATCATGCTAAGAGGAGCAGGAAAAAGCAAAAAATTTCAGAATTGCACCTTGCAATGCGGATAAATTACTGTTTGTGCATTTACAATATTCATTGATTTTTGCCATTGAAAAACATCATGTTATTCATATACCAGAAATGATTGAAGCTACTGACTGAATGAAAGGAGCTGGCATCTCACTCTCTTTGAATCTTCTTTATCATGCTAAGAGGAGCAGGAAAAAGCAAAAAATTTCAGAATTGCACCTTGCAATGCGGATAAATTACTGTTTGTGCATTTACAATATTCATTGATTTTTGCCATTGAAAAACATCATGTTATTCATATACCAGAAATGATTGAAGCTACTGACTGAATGAAAGGAGCTGGCATCTCACTCTCTTTGAATCTTCTTTATCATGCTAAGAGGAGCAGGAAAAAGCAAAAAATTTCAGAATTGCACCTTGCAATGCGGAGAAATTACTGTTTGTGCATTTACAATATTCATTGATTTTTGCCATTGAAAAACATCATGTTATTCATATACCAGAAATGATTGAAGCTACTGACTGAATGAAAGGAGCTGGCATCTCACTCTCTTTGAATCTTCTTTATCATGCTAAGAGGAGCAGGAAAAAGCAAAAAATTTCTGATTTGCACCTTGCAATGCGGAGAAATTACTGTTTGTGCATTTACAATATTCATTGATTTTTGCAATTGAAAAACGTCCAGAAATGATTGAAGCTACTGACTGAATGAAAGGAGCTGGCATCTCACTATCTTTGAATCTTCTTTATCATGCTAAGAGGAGCAGGAAAAAGCAAAAAATTTCAGAATTTCACCTTGCAATGCGGAGAAATTACTGTTTGTGCATTTACAATATTCATTGATTTTTGCCATTGAAAAACATCATGTTATTCATCTACCAGAAATGTTTGAAGCTACTGACTGAATGAAAGGAGCTGGCATCTCACTCTCTTTGAATCTTCTTTATCATGCTAAGAGGAGCAGGAAAAAGCAAAAAATTTCAGAATTGCACCTTACAATGCGGAGAAATTACTGTTTGTGCATTTACAATATTCATTGATTTTTGCCATTGAAAAACATCATGTTATTCATATACCAGAAATGATTGAAGCTACTGACTGAATGAAAGGAGCTGGCATCTCACTCTCTTTGAATCTTCTTTATCATGCTAAGAGGAGCAGGAAAAAGCAAAAAATTTCAGAATTGCACCTTGCAATGCGGAGAAATTACTGTTTGTGCATTTACAATATTCATTGATTTTTGCCATTGAAAAACATCATGTTATTCATATACCAGAAATGATTGAAGCTACTGACTGAATGAAAGGAGCTGGCATCTCACTCTCTTTGAATCTTCTTTATCATGCTAAGAGGAGCAGGAAAAAGCAAAAAATTTCAGAATTGCACCTTGCAATGCGGAGAAATTACTGTTTGTGCTTTTACAATATTCATTGATTTTTTCCATTGAAAAACATCATGTTATTCATATACCAGAAATGATTGAAGCTACTGACTGAATGAAAGGAGCTGGCATCTCACTCTCTTTGAATCTTCTTTATCATGCTAAGAGGAGCAGGAAAAGCAAAAAAATTCAGAATTGCACCTTGCAATGCGGAGAAATTACTGTTTGTGCATTTACAATATTCATTGATTTTTGCCATTGAAAAACATCATGTTATTCATATACCAGAAATGATTGAAGCTACTGACTGAATGAAAGGAGCTGGCATCTCACTCTCTTTGAATCTTCTTTATCATGCTAAGAGGAGCAGGAAAAAGCAAAAAATTTCAGAATTGCACCTTGCAATGCGGAGAAATTACTGTTTGTGCATTTACAATATTCATTGATTTTTGCCATTGAAAAACGTCCAGAAATGTTTGAAGCTACTGACTGAATGAAAGGAGCTGGCATCTCACTCTCTTTGAATCTTCTTTATCATGCTAGGATTAGCAGGAAAAAGCAAAAAATTTCAGAATTGCACCTTGCAATGTGGAGATATTACTGTTTGTGCATTTACAATATTCATTGATTTTTGCCATTGAAAAACGTCCAGAAATGTTTGAAGCTACTGACTGAATGAAAGGAGCTGGCATCTCACTCTCTTTGAATCTTCTTTATCATTCTAGGATTAGCAGGAAAAAGCAAAAACTTTCAGAATTGCACCTTGCAATGTGGAGATATTACTGTTTGTGCATTTACAATATTCATTGATTTTTGCCATTGAAAAACATGTTTTTCATATACCAGAAATGTTTGAAGCTACTGACTGAATGAAAGGAGCTGGCATCTCACTCTCTTTGAATCTTCTTTATCATGCTAGGATTAGCAGGAAAAAGCAAAAAATTTCAGAATTGCACCTTGCAATGTGGAGATATTACTGTTTGTGCATTTACAATATTCATTGATTTTTGCCATTGAAAAACATGTTTTTCATATACCATAAATGTTTGAAGCTACTGACTGAATGAAAGGAGCTGGCATCTCACTCTCTTTGAATCTTCTTTATCATGCTAGGATTAGCAGGAAAAAGCAAAAAAATTCAGAATTGCACCTTGCAATGTGGAGATATTACTGTTTGTGCATTTACAATATTCATTGATTTTTGCCATTGAAAAACATGTTTTTCATATACCAGAAATTTTTGAAGCTACTGACTTGAATGAAAGGAGCTGGCATCTCACTCTCTTTGAATCTTCTTTATCATGCTAGGATTAACAGGAAAAAGCAAAAAATTTCAGAATTGCACCTTGCAATGTGGAGATATTACTGTTTGTGCATTTACAATATTCATTGATTTTTGCCATTGAAAAACGTCCAGAAATGTTTGAAGCTACTGACTGAATGAAAGGAGCTGGCATCTCACTCTCTTTGAATCTTCTTTATCATGCTAGGATTAGCAGGAAAAAGCAAAAAATTTCAGAATTGCACCTTGCAATGTGGAGATATTACTGTTTGTGCATTTACAATATTCATTGATTTTTGCCATTGAAAAACATGTTTTTCATATACCATAAATGTTTGAAGCTACTGACTGAATGAAAGGAGCTGGCATCTCACTCTCTTTGAATCTTCTTTATCATGCTAGGATTAGCAGGAAAAAGCAAAAAATTTCAGAATTGCACCTTGCAATGTGGAGATATTACTGTTTGTGCATTTACAATATTCATTGATTTTTGCCATTGAAAAACATGTTTTTCATATACCAGAAATGTTTGAAGCTACTGACTTGAATGAAAGGAGCTGGCATCTCACTCTCTTTGAATCTTCTTTATCATGCTAGGATTAACAGGAAAAAGCAAAAAATTTCAGAATTGCACCTTGCAATGTGGAGATATTACTGTTTGTGCATTTACAATATTCATTGATTTTTGCCATTGAAAAACGTCCAGAAATGTTTGAAGCTACTGACTGAATGAAAGGAGCTGGCATCTCACTCTCTTTGAATCTTCTTTATCATGCTAGGATTAGCAGGAAAAAGCAAAAAATTTCAGAATTGCACCTTGCAATGTGGAGATATTACTGTTTGTGCATTTACAATATTCATTGATTTTTGCCATTGAAAAACATGTTTTTCATATACCAGAAATGTTTGAAGCTACTGACTGAATGAAAGGAGCTGGCATCTCACTCTCTTTGAATCTTCTTTATCATGCTAGGATTAACAGGAAAAAGCAAAAAATTTCAGAATTGCACCTTGCAATGTGGAGATATTACTGTTTGTGCATTTACAATATTCATTGATTTTTGCCATTGAAAAACGTCCAGAAATGTTTGAAGCTACTGACTGAATGAAAGGAGCTGGCATCTCACTCTCTTTGAATCTTCTTTATCATGCTAGGATTAGCAGGAAAAAGCAAAAAATTTCAGAATTGCACCTTGCAATGTGGAGATATTACTGTTTGTGCATTTACAATATTCATTGATTTTTGCCATTGAAAAACATCATGTTATTCATATACCAGAAATGTTTGAAGCTACTGACTGAATGAAAGGAGCTGGCATCTCACTCTCTTTGAATCTTCTTTATCATGCTAGGATTAGCAGGAAAAAGAAAAAATTTCAGAATTGCACCTTGCAATGTGGAGATATTACTGTTTGTGCATTTACAATATTCATTGATTTTTGCCATTGAAAAACATGTTTTTCATATACCAGAAATGTTTGAAGCTACTGACTGAATGAAAGGAGCTGGCATCTCACTCTCTTTGAATCTTCTTTATCATGCTAGGATTAGCAGGAAAAAGCAAAAAATTTCAGATTTGCACCTTGCAATGTGGAGATATTACTGTTTGTGCATTTACAATATTCATTGATTTTTGCCATTGAAAAACATGTTTTTCATATACCAGAAATGTTTGAAGCTACTGACGGAATGAAAGGAGCTGGCATCTCACTCTCTTTGAATCTTCTTTATCATGCTAGGATTAGCAGGAAAAAGCAAAAAATTTCAGAATTGCACCTTGCAATGTGGAGATATTACTGTTTGTGCATTTACAATATTCATTGATTTTTGCCATTGAAAAACGTCCAGAAATGTTTGAAGCTACTGACTGAATGAAAGGAGCTGGCATCTCACTCTCTTTGAATCTTCTTTATCATGCTAGGATTAGCAGGAAAAAGCAAAAAATTTCAGAATTGCACCTTGCAATGTGGAGATATTACTGTTTGTGCATTTACAATATTCATTGATTTTTGCCATTGAAAAACATGTTTTTCATATACCAGAAATGTTTGAAGCTACTGACTGAATGAAAGGAGCTGGCATCTCACTCTCTTTGAATCTTCTTTATCATGCTAGGATTAGCAGGAAAAAGCAAAAAATTTCAGAATTGCACCTTGCAATGTAGAGATATTACTGTTTGTGCATTTACAATATTCATTGATTTTTGCCATTGAAAAACATGTTTTTCATATACCAGAAATGTTTGAAGCTACTGACTGAATGAAAGGAGCTGGCATCTCACTCTCTTTGAATCTTCTTTATCATGCTAGGATTAACAGGAAAAAGCAAAAAATTTCAGAATTGCACCTTGCAATGTGGAGATATTACTGTTTGTGCATTTACAATATTCATTGATTTTTGCCATTGAAAAACGTCCAGAAATGTTTGAAGCTACTGACTGAATGAAAGGAGCTGGCATCTCACTCTCTTTGAATCTTCTTTATCATTCTAGGATTAGCAGGAAAAAGCAAAAAATTTCAGAATTGCACCTTGCAATGTGGAGATATTACTGTTTGTGCATTTACAATATTCATTGATTTTTGCCATTGAAAAACATCATGTTATTCATATACCAGAAATGTTTGAAGCTACTGACTGAATGAAAGGAGCTGGCATCTCACTCTCTTTGAATCTTCTTTATCATGCTAGGATTAGCAGGAAAAAGCAAAAAATTTCAGAATTGCACCTTGCAATGTGGAGATATTACTGTTTGTGCATTTACAATATTCATTGATTTTTGCCATTGAAAAACATGTTTTTCATATACCAGAAATGTTTGAAGCTACTGACTGAATGAAAGGAGCTGGCATCTCACTCTCTTTGAATCTTCTTTATCATGCTAGGATTAGCAGGAAAAAGCAAAAAATTTCAGAATTGCACCTTGCAATGTGGAGATATTACTGTTTGTGCATTTACAATATTCATTGATATTTGCCATTGAAAAACATGTTTTTCATATACCAGAAATGTTTGAAGCTACTGACTTGAATGAAAGGAGCTGGCATCTCACTCTCTTTGAATCTTCTTTATCATGCTAGGATTAACAGGAAAAAGCAAAAAATTTCAGAATTGCACCTTGCAATGTGGAGATATTACTGTTTGTGCATTTACAATATTCATTGATTTTTGCCATTGAAAAACGTCCAGAAATGTTTGAAGCTACTGACTGAATGAAAGGAGCTGGCATCTCACTCTCTTTGAATCTTCTTTATCATTCTAGGATTAGCAGGAAAAAGCAAAAAATTTCAGAATTGCACCTTGCAATGTGGAGATATTACTGTTTGTGCATTTACAATATTCATTGATTTTTGCCATTGAAAAACATCATGTTATTCATATACCAGAAATGTTTGAAGCTACTGACTGAATGAAAGGAGCTGGCATCTCACTCTCTTTGAATCTTCTTTATCATGCTAGGATTAGCAGGAAAAAGCAAAAAATTTCAGAATTGCACCTTGCAATGTGGAGATATTACTGTTTGTGCATTTACAATATTCATTGATTTTTGCCATTGAAAAACATGTTTTTCATATACCAGAAATGTTTGAAGCTACTGACTGAATGAAAGGAGCTGGCATCTCACTCTCTTTGAATCTTCTTTATCATGCTAGGATTAGCAGGAAAAAGCAAAAAATTTCAGAATTGCACCTTGCAATGTGGAGATATTACTGTTTGTGCATTTACAATATTCATTGATATTTGCCATTGAAAAACATGTTTTTCATATACCAGAAATGTTTGAAGCTACTGACTTGAATGAAAGGAGCTGGCATCTCACTCTCTTTGAATCTTCTTTATCATGCTAGGATTAACAGGAAAAAGCAAAAAATTTCAGAATTGCACCTTGCAATGTGGAGATATTACTGTTTGTGCATTTACAATATTCATTGATTTTTGCCATTGAAAAACATGTTTTTCATATACCAGAAATGTTTGAAGCTACTGACTGAATGAAAGGAGCTGGCATCTCACTCTCTTTGAATCTTCTTTATCATGCTAGGATTAACAGGAAAAAGCAAAAAATTTCAGAATTGCACCTTGCAATGTGGAGATATTACTGTTTGTGCATTTACAATATTCATTGATTTTTGCCATTGAAAAACGTCCAGAAATGTTTGAAGCTACTGACTGAATGAAAGGAGCTGGCATCTCACTCTCTTTGAATCTTCTTTATCATGCTAGGACTAGCAGGAAAAAGCAAAAAATTTCAGAATTGCACCTTGCAATGTGGAGATATTACTGTTTGTGCATTTACAATATTCATTGATTTTTGCCATTGAAAAACGTCCAGAAATGTTTGAAGCTACTGACTGAATGAAAGGAGCTGGCATCTCACTCTCTTTGAATCTTCTTTATCATGCTAGGACTAGCAGGAAAAAGCAAAAAATTTCAGAATTGCACCTTGCAATGTGGAGATATTACTGTTTGTGCATTTACAATATTCATTGATTTTTGCCATTGAAAAACATGTTTTTCATATACCAGAAATGTTTGAAGCTACTGACTGAATGAAAGGAGCTGGCATCTCACTCTTTTTGAATCTTCTTTATCATGCTAGGATTAACAGGAAAAAGCAAAAAATTTCAGAATTGCACCTTGCAATGTGGAGATATTACTGTTTGTGCATTTACAATATTCATTGATTTTTGCCATTGAAAAACGTCCAGAAATGTTTGAAGCTACTGACTGAATGAAAGGAGCTGGCATCTCACTCTCTTTGAATCTTCTTTATCATGCTAGGATTAGCAGGAAAAAGCAAAACATTTCAGAATTGCACCTTGCAATGTGGAGATATTACTGTTTGTGCATTTACAATATTCATTGATTTTTGCCATTGAAAAACATGTTTTTCATATACCAGAAATGTTTGAAGCTACTGACTGAATGAAAGGAGCTGGCATCTCACTCTCTTTGAATCTTCTTTATCATGCTAGGATTAGCAGGAAAAAGCCAAAAATTTCTGAATTGCACCTTGCAATGTGGAGATATTACTGTTTGTGCATTTACAATATTCATTGATTTTTGCCATTGAAAAACATGTTTTTCATATACCAGAAATGTTTGAAGCTACTGACGGAATGAAAGGAGCTGGCATCTCACTCTCTTTGAATCTTCTTTATCATGCTAGGATTAGCAGGAAAAAGCAAAAATATTTCAGAATTGCACCTTGCAATGTGGAGATATTACTGTTTGTGCATTTACAATATTCATTGATTTTTGCCATTGAAAAACGTCCAAAAATGTTTGAAGCTACTGACTGAATGAAAGGAGCTGGCATCTCACTCTCTTTGAATCTTCTTTATCATGCTAGGATTAGCAGGAAAAAGCAAAAAATTTCAGAATTGCACCTTGCAATGTGGAGATATTACTGTTTGTGCATTTACAATATTCATTGATTTTTGCCATTGAAAAACATCATGTTATTCATATACCAGAAATGTTTGAAGCTACTGACTGAATGAAAGGAGCTGGCATCTCACTCTCTTTGAATCTTCTTTATCATGCTAGGATTAGCAGGAAAAAGCAAAAAATTTCAGAATTGCACCTTGCAATGTGGAGATATTACTGTTTGTGCATTTACAATATTCATTGATTTTTGCCATTGAAAAACATGTTTTTCATATACCAGAAATGTTTGAAGCTACTGACTGAATGAAAGGAGCTGGCATCTCACTCTCTTTGAATCTTCTTTATCATGCTAGGATTAACAGGAAAAAGCAAAAAATTTCAGAATTGCACCTTGCAATGTGGAGATATTACTGTTTGTGAATTTACAATATTCATTGATTTTTGCCATTGAAAAACGTCCAGAAATGTTTGAAGCTACTGACTGAATGAAAGGAGCTGGCATCTCACTCTCTATGAATCTTCTTTATCATGCTAGGATTAGCAGGAAAAAGCAAAAAATTTCAGAATTGCACCTTGCAATGTGGAGATATTACTGTTTGTGCATTTACAATATTCATTGATTTTTGCCATTGAAAAACATGTTTTTCATATACCAGAAATGTTTGAAGCTACTGACTGAATGAAAGGAACTGGCGTCTCACTCTCTTTGAATCTTCTTTATCATGCTAGGATTAGCAGGAAAAAGCCAAAAATTTCTGAATTGCACCTTGCAATGTGGAGATATTACTGTTTGTGCATTTACAATATTCATTGATTTTTGCCATTGAAAAACATCATGTTATTCATATACCAGAAATGTTTGAAGCTACTGACTGAATGAAAGGAGCTGGCATCTCACTCTCTTTGAATCTTCTTTATCATGCTAGGATTAGCAGGAAAAAGCAAAAAATTTCAGAATTGCACCTTGCAATGTGGAGATATTACTGTTTGTGCATTTACAATATTCATTGATTTTTGCCATTGAAAAACATGTTTTTCATATACCAGAAATGTTTGAAGCTACTGACTGAATGAAAGGAGCTGTCATCTCACTCTCTTTGAATCTTCTTTATCATGCTAGGATTAGCAGGAAAAAGCAAAAAATGTCAGAATTGCACCTTGCAATGTGGAGATATTACTGTTTGTGCATTTACAATATTCATTGATTTTTGCCATTGAAAAACATGTTTTTCATATACCAGAAATGTTTGAAGCTACTGACTGAATGAAAGGAGCTGGCATCTCACTCTCTTTGAATCTTCTTTATCTTGCTAGGATTAGCAGGAAAAAGCAAAAAATTTCAGAATTGCACCTTGCAATGTGGAGATATTACTGTTTGTGCATTTACAATATTCATTGATTTTTGCCATTGAAAAACATGTTTTTCATATACCAGAAATGTTTGAAGCTACTGACTTGAATGAAAGGAGCTGGCATCTCACTCTCTTTGAATCTTCTTTATCATGCTAGGATTAACAGGAAAAAGCAAAAAATTTCAGAATTGCACCTTGCAATGTGGAGATATTACTGTTTGTGCATTTACAATATTCATTGATTTTTGCCATTGAAAAACATGTTTTTCATATACCAGAAATGTTTGAAGCTACTGACTAAATGAAAGGAGCTGGCATCTCACTCTCTTTGAATCTTCTTTATCATGCTAGGATTAACAGGAAAAAGCAAAAAATTTCAGAATTGCACCTTGCAATGTGGAGATATTACTGTTTGTGCATTTACAATATTCATTGATTTTTGCCATTGAAAAACGTCCAGAAATGTTTGAAGCTACTGACTGAATGAAAGGAGCTGGCATCTCACTTTCTTTGAATCTTCTTTATCATGCTAGGATTAGCAGGAAAAAGCAAAAAATTTCAGAATTGCACCTTGCAATGTGGAGATATTACTGTTTGTGCATTTACAATATTCATTGATTTTTGCCATTGAAAAACATGTTTTTCATATACCAGAAATGTTTGAAGCTACTGACTGAATGAAAGGAGCTGGCATCTTACTCTCTTTGAATCTTCTTTATCATGCTAGGATTAACAGGAAAAAGCAAAAAATTTCAGAATTGCACCTTGCAATGTGGAGATATTACTGTTTGTGCATTTACAATATTCATTGATTTTTGCCATTGAAAAACGTCCAGAAATGTTTGAAGCTACTGACTGAATGAAAGGAGCTGGCATCTCACTCTCTTTGAATCTTCTTTATCATGCTAGGATTAGCAGGAAAAAGCAAAAAATTTCAGAATTGCACCTTGCAATGTGGAGATATTACTGTTTGTGCATTTACAATATTCATTGATTTTTGCCATTGAAAAACATCATGTTATTCATATACCAGAAATGTTTGAAGCTACTGACTGAATGAAAGGAGCTGGCATCTCACTCTCTTTGAATCTTCTTTATCATGCTAGGATTAGCAGGAAAAAGCAAAAAATTTCAGAATTGCACCTTGCAATGTGGAGATATTACTGTTTGTGCATTTACAATATTCATTGATTTTTGCCATTGAAAAACATGTTTTTCATATACCAGAAATGTTTGAAGCTACTGACTGAATGAAAGGAGCTGGCATCTCACTCTCTTTGAATCTTCTTTATCATGCTAGGATTAACAGGAAAAAGCAAAAAATTTCAGAATTGCACCTTGCAATGTGGAGATATTACTGTTTGTGCATTTACAATATTCATTGATTTTTGCCATTGAAAAACGTCCAGAAATGTTTGAAGCTACTGACTGAATGAAAGGAGCTGGCATCTCACTCTCTTTGAATCTTCTTTATCATGCTAGGATTAGCAGGAAAAAGCAAAAAATTTCAGAATTGCACCTTGCAATGTGGAGATATTACTGTTTGTGCATTTACAATATTCATTGATTTTTGCCATTGAAAAACATGTTTTTCATATACCAGAAATGTTTGAAGCTACTGACTGAATGAAAGGAGCTGGCGTCTCACTCTCTTTGAATCTTCTTTATCATGCTAGGATTAGCAGGAAAAAGCCAAAAATTTCTGAATTGCACCTTGCAATGTGGAGATATTACTGTTTGTGCATTTACAATATTCATTGATTTTTGCCATTGAAAAACATCATGTTATTCATATACCAGAAATGTTTGAAGCTACTGACTGAATGAAAGGAGCTGGCATCTCACTCTCTTTGAATCTTCTTTATCATGCTAGGATTAGCAGGAAAAAGCAAAAAATTTCAGAATTGCACCTTGCAATGTGGAGATATTACTGTTTGTGCATTTACAATATTCATTGATTTTTGCCATTGAAAAACATGTTTTTCATATACCAGAAATGTTTGAAGCTACTGACTGAATGAAAGGAGCTGGCATCTCACTCTCTTTGAATCTTATTTATCATGCTAGGATTAGCAGGAAAAAGCAAAAAATGTCAGAATTGCACCTTGCAATGTGGAGATATTACTGTTTGTGCATTTACAATATTCATTGATTTTTGCCATTGAAAAACATGTTTTTCATATACCAGAAATGTTTGAAGCTACTGACTGAATGAAAGGAGCTGGCATCTCACTCTCTTTGAATCTTCTTTATCATGCTAGGATTAGCAGGAAAAAGCAAAAAATTTCAGAATTGCACCTTGCAATGTGGAGATATTACTGTTTGTGCATTTACAATATTCATTGATTTTTGCCATTGAAAAACATGTTTTTCATATACCAGAAATGTTTGAAGCTACTGACTTGAATGAAAGGAGCTGGCATCTCACTCTCTTTGAATCTTCTTTATCATGCTAGGATTAACAGGAAAAAGCAAAAAATTTCAGAATTGCACCTTGCAATGTGGAGATATTACTGTTTGTGCATTTACAATATTCATTGATTTTTGCCATTGAAAAACATGTTTTTCATATACCAGAAATGTTTGAAGCTACTGACTAAATGAAAGGAGCTGGCATCTCACTCTCTTTGAATCTTCTTTATCATGCTAGGATTAACAGGAAAAAGCAAAAAATTTCAGAATTGCACCTTGCAATGTGGAGATATTACTGTTTGTGCATTTACAATATTCATTGATTTTTGCCATTGAAAAACGTCCAGAAATGTTTGAAGCTACTGACTGAATGAAAGGAGCTGGCATCTCACTCTCTTTGAATCTTCTTTATCATGCTAGGATTAGCAGGAAAAAGCAAAAAATTTCAGAATTGCACCTTGCAATGTGGAGATATTACTGTTTGTGCATTTACAATATTCATTGATTTTTGCCATTGAAAAACATGTTTTTCATATACCAGAAATGTTTGAAGCTACTGACTGAATGAAAGGAGCTGGCATCTTACTCTCTTTGAATCTTCTTTATCATGCTAGGATTAACAGGAAAAAGCAAAAAATTTCAGAATTGCACCTTGCAATGTGGAGATATTACTGTTTGTGCATTTACAATATTCATTGATTTTTGCCATTGAAAAACGTCCAGAAATGTTTGAAGCTACTGACTGAATGAAAGGAGCTGGCATCTCACTCTCTTTGAATCTTCTTTATCATGCTAGGATTAGCAGGAAAAAGCAAAAAATTTCAGAATTGCACCTTGCAATGTGGAGATATTACTGTTTGTGCATTTACAATATTCATTGATTTTTGCCATTGAAAAACATGTTTTTCATATACCAGAAATGTTTGAAGCTACTGACTGAATGAAAGGAGCTGGCATCTTACTCTCTTTGAATCTTCTTTATCATGCTAGGATTAACAGGAAAAAGCAAAAAATTTCAGAATTGCACCTTGCAATGTGGAGATATTACTGTTTGTGCATTTACAATATTCATTGATTTTTGCCATTGAAAAACGTCCAGAAATGTTTGAAGCTACTGACTGAATGAAAGGAGCTGGCATCTCACTCTCTTTGAATCTTCTTTATCATGCTAGGATTAGCAGGAAAAAGCAAAAAATTTCAGAATTGCACCTTGCAATGTGGAGATATTACTGTTTGTGCATTTACAATATTCATTGATTTTTGCCATTGAAAAACATCATGTTATTCATATACCAGAAATGTTTGAAGCTACTGACTGAATGAAAGGAGCTGGCATCTCACTCTCTTTGAATCTTCTTTATCATGCTAGGATTAGCAGGAAAAAGCAAAAAATTTCAGAATTGCACCTTGCAATGTGGAGATATTACTGTTTGTGCATTTACAATATTCATTGATTTTTGCCATTGAAAAACATGTTTTTCATATACCAGAAATGTTTGAAGCTACTGACTGAATGAAAGGAGCTGGCATCTCACTCTCTTTGAATCTTCTTTATCATGCTAGGATTAACAGGAAAAAGCAAAAAATTTCAGAATTGCACCTTGCAATGTGGAGATATTACTGTTTGTGCATTTACAATATTCATTGATTTTTGCCATTCAAAAACGTCCAGAAATGTTTGAAGCTACTGACTGAATGAAAGGAGCTGGCATCTCACTCTCTTTGAATCTTCTTTATCATGCTAGGATTAGCAGGAAAAAGCAAAAAATTTCAGAATTGCACCTTGCAATGTGGAGATATTACTGTTTGTGCATTTACAATATTCATTGATTTTTGCCATTGAAAAACATGTTTTTCATATACCAGAAATGTTTGAAGCTACTGACTGAATGAAAGGAGCTGGCGTCTCACTCTCTTTGAATCTTCTTTATCATGCTAGGATTAGCAGGAAAAAGCCAAAAATTTCTGAATTGCACCTTGCAATGTGGAGATATTACTGTTTGTGCATTTACAATATTCATTGATTTTTGCCATTGAAAAACATCATGTTATTCATATACCAGAAATGTTTGAAGCTACTGACTGAATGAAAGGAGCTGGCATCTCACTCTCTTTGAATCTTCTTTATCATGCTAGGATTAGCAGGAAAAAGCAAAAAATTTCAGAATTGCACCTTGCAATGTGGAGATATTACTGTTTGTGCATTTACAATATTCATTGATTTTTGCCATTGAAAAACATGTTTTTCATATACCAGAAATGTTTGAAGCTACTGACTGAATGAAAGGAGCTGGCATCTCACTCTCTTTGAATCTTATTTATCATGCTAGGATTAGCAGGAAAAAGCAAAAAATGTCAGAATTGCACCTTGCAATGTGGAGATATTACTGTTTGTGCATTTACAATATTCATTGATTTTTGCCATTGAAAAACATGTTTTTCATATACCAGAAATGTTTGAAGCTACTGACTGAATGAAAGGAGCTGGCATCTCACTCTCTTTGAATCTTCTTTATCATGCTAGGATTAGCAGGAAAAAGCAAAAAATTTCAGAATTGCACCTTGCAATGTGGAGATATTACTGTTTGTGCATTTACAATATTCATTGATTTTTGCCATTGAAAAACATGTTTTTCATATACCAGAAATGTTTGAAGCTACTGACTTGAATGAAAGGAGCTGGCATCTCACTCTCTTTGAATCTTCTTTATCATGCTAGGATTAACAGGAAAAAGCAAAAAATTTCAGAATTGCACCTTGCAATGTGGAGATATTACTGTTTGTGCATTTACAATATTCATTGATTTTTGCCATTGAAAAACATGTTTTTCATATACCAGAAATGTTTGAAGCTACTGACTAAATGAAAGGAGCTGGCATCTCACTCTCTTTGAATCTTCTTTATCATGCTAGGATTAACAGGAAAAAGCAAAAAATTTCAGAATTGCACCTTGCAATGTGGAGATATTACTGTTTGTGCATTTACAATATTCATTGATTTTTGCCATTGAAAAACGTCCAGAAATGTTTGAAGCTACTGACTGAATGAAAGGAGCTGGCATCTCACTCTCTTTGAATCTTCTTTATCATGCTAGGATTAGCAGGAAAAAGCAAAAAATTTCAGAATTGCACCTTGCAATGTGGAGATATTACTGTTTGTGCATTTACAATATTCATTGATTTTTGCCATTGAAAAACATGTTTTTCATATACCAGAAATGTTTGAAGCTACTGACTGAATGAAAGGAGCTGGCATCTTACTCTCTTTGAATCTTCTTTATCATGCTAGGATTAACAGGAAAAAGCAAAAAATTTCAGAATTGCACCTTGCAATGTGGAGATATTACTGTTTGTGCATTTACAATATTCATTGATTTTTGCCATTGAAAAACGTCCAGAAATGTTTGAAGCTACTGACTGAATGAAAGGAGCTGGCATCTCACTCTCTTTGAATCTTCTTTATCATGCTAGGATTAGCAGGAAAAAGCAAAAAATTTCAGAATTGCACCTTGCAATGTGGAGATATTACTGTTTGTGCATTTACAATATTCATTGATTTTTGCCATTGAAAAACATCATGTTATTCATATACCAGAAATGTTTGAAGCTACTGACTGAATGAAAGGAGCAGGCATCTCACTCTCTTTGAATCTTCTTTATCATGCTAGGATTAGCAGGAAAAAGCAAAAAATTTCAGAATTGCACCTTGCAATGTGGAGATATTACTGTTTGTGCATTTACAATATTCATTGATTTTTGCCATTGAAAAACATGTTTTTCATATACCAGAAATGTTTGAAGCTACTGACTGAATGAAAGGAGCTGGCATCTCACTCTCTGAATCTTCTTTATCATGCTAGGATTAACAGGAAAAAGCAAAAAATTTCAGAATTGCACCTTGCAATGTGGAGATATTACTGTTTGTGCATTTACAATATTCATTGATTTTTGCCATTGAAAAACATCCAGAAATGTTTGAAGCTACTGACTGAATGAAAGGAGCTGGCATCTCACTCTCTTTGAATCTTCTTTATCATGCTAGGATTAGCAGGAAAAAGCAAAAAATTTCAGAATTGCACCTTGCAATGTGTAGATATTACTGTTTATGCATTTACAATATTCATTGATTTTTGCCATTGAAAAACATGTTTTTCATATACCAGAAATGTTTGAAGCTACTGACTGAATGAAAGGAGCTGGCATCTCACTCTCTTTGAATCTTCTTTATCATGCTAGGATTAGCAGGAAAAAGCCAAAAATTTCTGAATTGCACCTTGCAATGTGGAGATATTACTGTTTGTGCATTTACAATATTCATTGATTTTTGCCATTGAAAAACATGTTTTTCATATACCAGAAATGTTTGAAGCTACTGACTGAATGAAAGGAGCTGGCATCTCACTCTCTTTGAATCTTCTTTATCATGCTAGGATTAACAGGAAAAATCAAAAAATTTCAGAATTGCACCTTGCAATGTGGAGATATTACTGTTTGTGCATTTACAATATTCATTGATTTTTGCCATTGAAAAACGTCCAGAAATGTTTGAAGCTACTGACTGAATGAAAGGAGCTGGCATCTCACTCTCTTTGAATCTTCTTTATCATGCTAGGATTAGCAGGAAAAAGCAAAAAATTTCAGAATTGCACCTTGCAATGTGGAGATATTACTGTTTGTGCATTTACAATATTCATTGATTTTTGCCATTGAAAAACATGTTTTTCATATACCAGAAATGTTTGAAGCTACTGACTGAAAGAAAGGAGCTGGCATCTCACTCTCTTTGAATCTTCTTTATCATGCTAGGATTAGCAGGAAAAAGCCAAAAATTTCTGAATTGCACCTTGCAATGTGGAGATATTACTGTTTGTGCATTTACAATATTCATTGATTTTTGCCATTGAAAAACGTCCAGAAATGTTTGAAGCTACTGACTGAATGAAAGGAGCTGGCATCTCACTCTCTTTGAATCTTCTTTATCATGCTAGGATTAGCAGAAAAAAGCAAAAAATTTCAGAATTGCACCTTGCAATGTGGAGATATTACTGTTTGTGCATTTACAATATTCATTGATTTTTGCCATTGAAAAACATGTTTTTCATATACCAGAAATGTTTGAAGCTACTGACGGAATGAAAGGAGCTGGCATCTCACTCTCTTTGAATCTTCTTCATCATGCTAGGATTAGCAGGAAAAAGCAAAAAATTTCAGAATTGCACCTTGCAATGTGGAGATATTACTGTTTGTGCATTTACAATATTCATTGATTTTTGCCATTGAAAAATGTCCAGAAATGTTTGAAGCTACTGACTGAATGAAAGGAGCTGGCATCTCACTCTCTTTGAATCTTCTTTATCATGCTAGGATTAGCAGGAAAAAGCAAAAAATTTCAGAATTGCACCTTGCAATGTGGAGATATTACTGTTTGTGCATTTACAATATTCATTGATTTTTGCCATTGAAAAACATCATGTTATTCATATACCAGAAATGTTTGAAGCTACTGACTGAATGAAAGGAGCTGGCATCTCACTCTCTTTGAATCTTCTTTATCATGCTAGGATTAGCAGGAAAAAGCAAAAAATTTCAGAATTGCACCTTGCAATGTGGAGATATTACTGTTTGTGCATTTACAATATTCATTGATTTTTGCCATTGAAAAACATGTTTTTCATATACCAGAAATGTTTGAAGCTACTGACTGAATGAAAGGAGCTGGCATCTCACTCTCTTTGAATCTTCTTTATCATGCTAGGATTAGCAGGAAAAAGCAAAAAATTTCAGAATTGCACCTTGCAATGTGGAGATATTACTGTTTGTGCATTTACAATATTCATTGATTTTTGCCATTGAAAAACATGTTTTTCATATACCAGAAATGTTTGAAGCTACTGACTGAATGAAAGGAGCTGGCATCTCACTCTCTTTGAATCTTCTTTATCATGCTAGGATTAACAGGAAAAAGCAAAAAATTTCAGAATTGCACCTTGCAATGTGGAGATATTACTGTTTGTGCATTTACAATATTCATTGATTTTTGCCATTGAAAAACGTCCAGAAATGTTTGAAGCTACTGACTGAATGAAAGGAGCTGGCATCTCACTCTCTTTGAATCTTCTTTATCATGCTAGGATTAGCAGGAAAAAGCCAAAAATTTCTGAATTGCACCTTGCAATGTGGAGATATTACTGTTTGTGCATTTACAATATTCATTGATTTTTGCCATTGAAAAACCTGTTTTTCATATACCAGAAATGTTTGAAGCTACTGACTGAATGAAAGGAGCTGGCATCTCACTCTCTTTGAATCTTCTTTATCATGCTAGGATTAACAGGAAAAAGCAAAAAATTTCAGAATTGCACCTTGCAATGTGGAGATATTACTGTTTGTGCATTTACAATATTCATTGATTTTTGCCATTGAAAAACGTCCAGAAATGTTTGAAGCTACTGACTGAATGAAAGGAGCTGGCATCTCACTCTCTTTGAATCTTCTTTATCATGCTAGGATTAGCAGGAAAAAGCAAAAAATTTCAGAATTGCACCTTGCAATGTGGAGATATTACTGTTTGTGCATTTACAATATTCATTGATTTTTGCCATTGAAAAACATGTTTTTCATATACCAGAAATGTTTGAAGCTACTGACTGAATGAAAGAAGCTGGTATCTCACTCTCTTTGAATCTTCTTTATCATGCTAGGATTAGCAGGAAAAAGCCAAAAATTTCTGAATTGCACCTTGCAATGTGGAGATATTACTGTTTGTGCATTTACAATATTCATTGATTTTTGCCATTGAAAAACGTCCAGAAATGTTTGAAGCTACTGACTGAATGAAAGGAGCTGGCATCTCACTCTCTTTGAATCTTCTTTATCATGCTAGGATTAGCAGGAAAAAGCAAAAAATTTCAGAATTGCACCTTGCAATGTGGAGATATTACTGTTTGTGCATTTACAATATTCATTGATTTTTGCCATTGAAAAACATGTTTTTCATATACCAGAAATGTTTGAAGCTACTGACGGAATGAAAGGAGCTGGCATCTCACTCTCTTTGAATCTTCTTTATCATGCTAGGATTAGCAGGAAAAAGCAAAAAATTTCAGAATTGCACCTTGCAATGTGGAGATATTACTGTTTGTGCATTTACAATATTCATTGATTTTTGCCATTGAAAAACGTCCAGAAATGTTTGAAGCTACTGACTGAATGAAAGGAGCTGGCATCTCACTCTCTTTGAATCTTCTTTATCATGCTAGGATTAGCAGGAAAAAGCAAAAAATTTCAGAATTGCACCTTGCAATGTGGAGATATTGCTGTTTGTGCATTTACAATATTCATTGATTTTTGCCATTGAAAAACATGTTTTTCATATACCAGAAATGTTTGAAGCTACTGACTGAATGAAAGGAGATGGCATCTCACTCTCTTTGAATCTTCTTTATCATGCTAGGATTAGCAGGAAAAAGCAAAAAATTTCAGAATTGCACCTTGCAATGTGGAGATATTACTGTTTGTGCATTTACAATATTCATTGATTTTTGCCATTGAAAAACATGTTTTTCATATACCAGAAATGTTTGAAGCTACTGACTTGAATGAAAGGAGCTGGCATCTCACTCTCTTTGAATCTTCTTTATCATGCTAGGATTAACAGGAAAAAGCAAAAAATTTCAGAATTGCACCTTGCAATGTGGAGATATTACTGTTTGTGCATTTACAATATTCATTGATTTTTGCCATTGAAAAACGTCCAGAAATGTTTGAAGCTACTGACTGAATGAAAGGAGCTGGCATCTCACTCTCTTTGAATCTTCTTTATCATGCTAGGATTAGCAGCAAAAAGCAAACAATTTCAGAATTGCACCTTGCAATGTGGAGATATTACTGTTTGTGCATTTACAATATTCATTGATTTTTGCCATTGAAAAACATGTTTTTCATATACCAGAAATGTTTGAAGCTACTGACTGAATGAAAGGAGATGGCATCTCACTCTCTTTGAATCTTCTTTATCATGCTAGGATTAGCAGGAAAAAGCAAAAAATTTCAGAATTGCACCTTGCAATGTGGAGATATTACTGTTTGTGCATTTACAATATTCATTGATTTTTGCCATTGAAAAACATGTTTTTCATATACCAGAAATGTTTGAAGCTACTGACTTGAATGAAAGGAGCTGGCATCTCACTCTCTTTGAATCTTCTTTATCATGCTAGGATTAACAGGAAAAAGCAAAAAATTTCAGAATTGCACCTTGCAATGTGGAGATATTACTGTTTGTGCATTTACAATATTCATTGATTTTTGCCATTGAAAAACGTCCAGAAATGTTTGAAGCTACTGACTGAATGAAAGGAGCTGGCATCTCACTCTCTTTGAATCTTCTTTATCATGCTAGGATTAGCAGGAAAAAGCAAACAATTTCAGAATTGCACCTTGCAATGTGGAGATATTACTGTTTGTGCATTTACAATATTCATTGATTTTTGCCATTGAAAAACATGTTTTTCATATACCAGAAATGTTTGAAGCTACTGACTGAATGAAAGGAGCTGGCATGTCACTCTCTTTGAATCTTCTTTATCATGCTAGGATTAACAGGAAAAAGCAAAAAATTTCAGAATTGCACCTTGCAATGTGGAGATATTACTGTTTGTGCATTTACAATATTCATTGATTTTTGCCATTGAAAAACGTCCAGAAATGTTTGAAGCTACTGACTGAATGAAAGGAGCTGGCATCTCACTCTCTTTGAATCTTCTTTATCATGCTAGGATTAGCAGGAAAAAGCAAAAAATTTCAGAATTGCACCTTGCAATGTGGAGATATTACTGTTTGTGCATTTACAATATTCATTGATTTTTGCCATTGAAAAACATGTTTTTCATATACCAGAAATGTTTGAAGCTACTGACTGAATGAAAGGAGATGGCATCTCACTCTCTTTGAATCTTCTTTATCATGCTAGGATTAGCAGGAAAAAGCAAAAAATTTCAGAATTGCACCTTGCAATGTGGAGATATTACTGTTTGTGCATTTACAATATTCATTGATTTTTGCCATTGAAAAACATGTTTTTCATATACCAGAAATGTTTGAAGCTACTGACTTGAATGAAAGGAGCTGGCATCTCACTCTCTTTGAATCTTCTTTATCATGCTAGGATTAACAGGAAAAAGCAAAAAATTTCAGAATTGCACCTTGCAATGTGGAGATATTACTGTTTGTGCATTTACAATATTCATTGATTTTTGCCATTGAAAAACGTCCAGAAATGTTTGAAGCTACTGACTGAATGAAAGGAGCTGGCATCTCACTCTCTTTGAATCTTCTTTATCATGCTAGGATTAGCAGGAAAAAGCAAACAATTTCAGAATTGCACCTTGCAATGTGGAGATATTACTGTTTGTGCATTTACAATATTCATTGATTTTTGCCATTGAAAAACATGTTTTTCATATACCAGAAATGTTTGAAGCTACTGACTGAATGAAAGGAGCTGGCATCTCACTCTCTTTGAATCTTCTTTATCATGCTAGGATTAACAGGAAAAAGCAAAAAATTTCAGAATTGCACCTTGCAATGTGGAGATATTACTGTTTGTGCATTTACAATATTCATTGATTTTTGCCATTGAAAAACGTCCAGAAATGTTTGAAGCTACTGACTGAATGAAAGGAGCTGGCATCTCACTCTCTTTGAATCTTCTTTATCATGCTAGGATTAGCAGGAAAAAGCAAAAAATTTCAGAATTGCACCTTGCAATGTGGAGATATTACTGTTTGTGCATTTACAATATTCATTGATTTTTGCCATTGAAAACATGTTTTTCATATACCAGAAATGTTTGAAGCTACTGACTGAATGAAAGGAGCTGGCATCTCACTCTCTTTGAATCTTGTTTATCATGCTAGGATTAACAGGAAAAAGCAAAAAATTTCAGAATTGCACCTTGCAATGTGGAGATATTACTGTTTGTGCATTTACAATATTCATTGATTTTTGCCATTGAAAAACGTCCAGAAATGTTTGAAGCTACTGACTGAATGAAAGGAGCTGGCATCTCACTCTCTTTGAATCTTCTTTATCATGCTAGGATTAGCAGGAAAAAGCAAAAAATTTCAGAATTGCACCTTGCAATGTGGAGATATTATTGTTTGTGCATTTACAATATTCATTGATTTTTGCCATTGAAAAACATGTTTTTCATATACCAGAAATGTTTGAAGCTACTGACTGAATGAAAGGAGCTGGCATCTCACTCTCTTTGAATCTTCTTTATCATGCTAGGATTAGCAGGAAAAAGCCAAAAATTTCTGAATTGCACCTTGCAATGTGGAGATATTACTGTTTGTGCATTTACAATATTCATTGATTTTTGCCATTGAAAAACATCATGTTATTCATATACCAGAAATGTTTGAAGCTACTGACTGAATGAAAGGAGCTGGCATCTCACTCTCTTTGAATCTTCTTTATCATGCTAGGATTAGCAGGAAAAAGCAAAAAATTTCAGAATTGCACCTTGCAATGTGGAGATATTACTGTTTGTGCATTTACAATATTCATTGATTTTTGCCATTGAAAAACATGTTTTTCATATACCAGAAATGTTTGAAGCTACTGACTGAATGAAAGGAGCTGGCATCTCACTCTCTTTGAATCTTGTTTATCATGCTAGGATTAGCAGGAAAAAGCAAAAAATTTCAGAATTGCACCTTGCAATGTGGAGATATTACTGTTTGTGCATTTACAATATTCATTGATTTTTGCCATTGAAAAACATCATGTTATTCATATACCAGAAATGTTTGAAGCTACTGACTGAATGAAAGGAGCTGGCATCTCACTCTCTTTGAATCTTCTTTATCATGGTAGGATTAGCAGGAAAAAGCAAAAAATTTCAGAATTGCACCTTGCAATGTGGAGATATTACTGTTTGTGCATTTACAATATTCATTGATTTTTGCCATTGAAAAACATGTTTTTCATATACCAGAAATGTTTGAAGCTACTGACTGAATGAAAGGAGCTGGCATCTCACTCTCTTTGAATCTTGTTTATCATGCTAGGATTAGCAGGAAAAAGCAAAAAATTTCAGAATTGCACCTTGCAATGTGGAGATATTACTGTTTGTGCATTTACAATATTCATTGATTTTTGCCATTGAAAAACATGTTTTTCATATACCAGAAATGTTTGAAGCTACTGACTGAATGAAAGGAGCTGGCATCTCACTCTCTTTGAATCTTCTTTATCATGCTAGGATTAGCAGGAAAAAGCAAAAAATTTCAGAATTGCACCTTGCAATGTGGAGATATTACTGTTTGTGCATTTACAATATTAATTGATTTTTGCCATTGAAAAACATGTTTTTCATATACCAGAAATGTTTGAAGCTACTGACTTGAATGAAAGGAGCTGGCATCTCACTCTCTTTGAATCTTCTTTATCATGCTAGGATTAACAGGAAAAAGCAAAAAATTTCAGAATTGCACCTTGCAATGTGGAGATATTACTGTTTGTGCATTTACAATATTCATTGATTTTTGCCATTGAAAAACATGTTTTTCATATACCAGAAATGTTTGAAGCTACTGACTGAATGAAAGGAGCTGGCATCTCACTCTCTTTGAATCTTCTTTATCATGCTAGGATTAACAGGAAAAAGCAAAAAATTTCAGAATTGCACCTTGCAATGTGGAGATATTACTGTTTGTGCATTTACAATATTCATTGATTTTTGCCATTGAAAAACGTCCAGAAATGTTTGAAGCTACTGACTGAATGAAAGGAGCTGGCATCTCACTCTCTTTGAATCTTCTTTATCATGCTAGGATTAGCAGGAAAAAGCAAAAAATTTCAGAATTGCACCTTGCAATGTGGAGATATTACTGTTTGTGCATTTACAATATTCATTGATTTTTGCCATTGAAAAACATGTTTTTCATATACCAGAAATGTTTGAAGCTACTGACTGAATGAAAGGAGCTGGCATCTCACTCTCTTTGAATCTTCTTTATCATGCTAGGATTAACAGGAAAAAGCAAAAAATTTCAGAATTGCACCTTGCAATGTGGAGTTATTACTGTTTGTGCATTTACAATATTCATTGATTTTTGCCATTGAAAAACGTCCAGAAATGTTTGAAGCTACTGACTGAATGAAAGGAGATGGCATCTCACTCTCTTTGAATCTTCTTTATCATGCTAGGATTAGCAGGAAAAAGCAAAAAATTTCAGAATTGCACCTTGCAATGTGGAGATATTACTGTTTGTGCATTTACAATATTCATTGATTTTTGCCATTGAAAAACGTCCAGAAATGTTTGAAGCTACTGACTGAATGAAAGGAGCTGGCATCTCACTCTCTTTGAATCTTCTTTATCATGCTAGGATTAGCAGGAAAAAGCAAAAAATTTCAGAATTGCACCTTGCAATGTGGAGATATTACTGTTTGTGCATTTACAATATTCATTGATTTTTGCCATTGAAAAACATGTTTTTCATATACCAGAAATGTTTGAAGCTACTGACTTGAATGAAAGGAGCTGGCATCTCACTCTCTTTGAATCTTCTTTATCATGCTAGGATTAACAGGAAAAAGCAAAAAATTTCAGAATTGCACCTTGCAATGTGGAGATATTACTGTTTGTGCATTTACAATATTCATTGATTTTTGCCATTGAAAAACATGTTTTTCATATACCAGAAATGTTTGAAGCTACTGACTGAATGAAAGGAGCTGGCATCTCACTCTCTTTGAATCTTCTTTATCATGCTAGGATTAACAGGAAAAAGCAAAAAATTTCAGAATTGCACCTTGCAATGTGGAGATATTACTGTTTGTGCATTTACAATATTCATTGATTTTTGCCATTGAAAAACGTCCAGAAATGTTTGAAGCTACTGACTGAATGAAAGGAGCTGGCATCTCACTCTCTTTGAATCTTCTTTATCATGCTAGGATTAGCAGGAAAAAGCAAAAAATGTCAGAATTGCACCTTGCAATGTGGAGATATTACTGTTTGTGCATTTACAATATTCATTGATTTTTGCCATTGAAAAACATGTTTTTCATATACCAGAAATGTTTGAAGCTACTGACTGAATGAAAGGAGCTGGCATCTCACTCTCTTTGAAACTTCTTTATCATGCTAGGATTAACAGGAAAAAGCAAACAATTTCAGAATTCCACCTTGCAATGTGGAGATATTACTGTTTGTGCATTTACAATATTCATTGATTTTTGCCATTGAAAAACGTCCAGAAATGTTTGAAGCTACTGACTGAATGAAAGGAGCTGGCATCTCACTCTCTTTGAATCTTCTTTATCATGCTAGGATTAGCAGGAAAAAGCAAAAAATTTCAGAATTGCACCTTGCAATGTGGAGATATTACTGTTTGTGCATTTACAATATTCATTGATTTTTGCCATTGAAAAACATCATGTTATTCATATACCAGAAATGTTTGAAGCTACTGACTGAATGAAAGGAGCTGGCATCTCACTCTCTTTGAATCTTCTTTATCATGCTAGGATTAGCAGGAAAAAGCAAAAAATTTCAGAATTGCACCTTGCAATGTGGAGATATTACTGTTTGTGCATTTACAATATTCATTGATTTTTGCCATTGAAAAACATGTTTTTCATATACCAGAAATGTTTGAAGCTACTGACTGAATGAAAGGAGCTGGCATCTCACTCACTTTGAATCTTCTTTATCATGCTAGGATTAGCAGGAAAAAGCAAAAAATTTCAGAATTGCACCTTGCAATGTGGAGATATTACTGTTTGTGCATTTACAATATTCATTGATTTTTGCCATTGAAAAACATGTTTTTCATATACCAGAAATGTTTGAAGCTACTGACTGAATGAAAGGAGCTGGCATCTCACTCTCTGAATCTTCTTTATCATGCTAGGATTAACAGGAAAAAGCAAAAAATTTCAGAATTGCACCTTGCAATGTGGAGATATTACTGTTTGTGCATTTACAATATTCATTGATTTTTGCCATTGAAAAACGTCCAGAAATGTTTGAAGCTACTGACTGAATGAAAGGAGCTGGCATCTCACTCTCTTTGAATCTTCTTTATCATGCTAGGATTAGCAGGAAAAAGCAAAAAATTTCAGAATTGCACCTTGCAATGTGGAGATATTACTGTTTGTGCATTTACAATATTCATTGATTTTTGCCATTGAAAAACATGTTTTTCATATACCAGAAATGTTTGAAGCTACTGACTTGAATGAAAGGAGCTGGCATCTCACTCTCTTTGAATCTTCTTTATCATGCTAGGATTAACAGGAAAAAGCAAAAAATTTCAGAATTGCACCTTGCAATGTGGAGATATTACTGTTTGTGCATTTACAATATTCATTGATTTTTGCCATTGAAAAACATGTTTTTCATATACCAGAAATGTTTGAAGCTACTGACTGAATGAAAGGAGTTGGCATCTCACTCTCTTTGAATCTTCTTTATCATGCTAGGAGTAACAGGAAAAAGCAAAAAATTTCAGAATTGCACCTTGCAATGTGGAGATATTACTGTTTGTGCATTTACAATGTTCATTGATTTTTGCCATTGAAAAATGTCCAGAAATGTTTGAAGCTACTGACTGAATGAAATGAGCTGGCATCTCACTCTCTTTGAATCTTCTTTATCATGCTAGGATTAGCAGGAAAAAGCAAAAAATTTCAGAATTGCACCTTGCAATGTGGAGATATTACTGTTTGTGCATTTACAATATTCATTGATTTTTGCCATTGAAAAACATGTTTTTCATATACCAGAAATGTTTGAAGCTACTGACTGAATGAAAGGAGCTGGCATCTCACTCTCTTTGAATCTTCTTTATCATGCTAGGATTAACAGGAAAAAGCAAAAAATTTCAGAATTGCACCTTGCAATGTGGAGATATTACTGTTTGTGCATTTACAATATTCATTGATTTTTGCCATTGAAAAACGTCCAGAAATGTTTGAAGCTACTGACTGAATGAAAGGAGCTGGCATCTCACTCTCTTTGAATCTTCTTTATCATGCTAGGATTAGCAGGAAAAAGCAAAAAATTTCAGAATTGCACCTTGCAATGTGGAGATATTACTGTTCGTGCATTTACAATATTCATTGATTTTTGCCATTGAAAAACATGTTTTTCATATACCAGAAATGTTTGAAGCTACTGACTGAATGAAAGGAGCTGGCATCTCACTCTCTTTGAATCTTCTTTATCATGCTAGGATTAGCAGGAAAAAGCCAAAAATTTCTGAATTGCACCTTGCAATGTGGAGATATTACTGTTTGTGCATTTACAATATTCATTGATTTTTGCCATTGAAAAACATGTTTTTCATATACCAGAAATGTTTGAAGCTACTGACTGAATGAAAGGAGCTGGCATCTCACTCTCTTTGAATCTTCTTTATCATGCTAGGATTAGCAGGAAAAAGCCAAAAATTTCTGAATTGCACCTTGCAATGTGGAGATATTACTGTTTGTGCATTTACAATATTCATTGATTTTTGCCATTGAAAAACGTCCAGAAATGTTTGAAGCTACTGACTGAATGAAAGGAGCTGGCATCTCACTCTCTTTGAATCTTCTTTATCATGCTAGGATTAGCAGGAAAAAGCAAAAAATTTCAGAATTGCACCTTGCAATGTGGAGATATTACTGTTTGTGCATTTACAATATTCATTGATTTTTGCCATTGAAAAACATGTTTTTCATATACCAGAAATGTTTGAAGCTACTGACGGAATGAAAGGAGCTGGCATCTCACTCTCTTTGAATCTTCTTTATCATGCTAGGATTAGCAGGAAAAAGCAAAAAATTTCAGAATTGCACCTTGCAATATGGAGATATTACTGTTTGTGCATTTACAATATTCATTGATTTTTGCCATTGAAAAACGTCCAGAAATGTTTGAAGCTACTGACTGAATGAAAGGAGCTGGCATCTCACTCTCTTTGAATCTTCTTTATCATGCTAGGATTAGCAGGAAAAAGCAAAAAATTTCAGAATTGCACCTTGCAATGTGGAGATATTACTGTTTGTGCATTTACAATATTCATTGATTTTTGCCATTGAAAAACATCATGTTATTCATATACCAGAAATGTTTGAAGCTACTGACTGAATGAAAGGAGCTGGCATCTCACTCTCTTTGAATCTTCTTTATCATGCTAGGATTAGCAGGAAAAAGCAAAAAATTTCAGAATTGCACCTTGCAATGTGGAGATATTACTGTTTGTGCATTTACAATATTCATTGATTTTTGCCATTGAAAAACATGTTTTTCATATACCAGAAATGTTTGAAGCTACTGACTGAATGAAAGGAGCTGGCATCTCACTCTCTTTGAATCTTCTTTATCATGCTAGGATTAGCAGGAAAAAGCAAAAAATTTCAGAATTGCACCTTGCAATGTGGAGATATTACTGTTTGTGCATTTACAATATTCATTGATTTTTGCCATTGAAAAACATGTTTTTCATATACCAGAAATGTTTGAAGCTACTGACTGAATGAAAGGAGCTGGCATCTCACTCTCTTTGAATCTTCTTTATCATGCTAGGATTAACAGGAAAAAGCAAAAAATTTCAGAATTGCACCTTGCAATGTGGAGATATTACTGTTTGTGCATTTACAATATTCATTGATTTTTGCCATTGAAAAACGTCCAGAAATGTTTGAAGCTACTGACTGAATGAAAGGAGCTGGCATCTCACTCTCTTTGAATCTTCTTTATCATGCTAGGATTAGCAGGAAAAAGCAAAAAATTTCAGAATTGCACCTTGCAATGTGGAGATATTACTGTTTGTGCATTTACAATATTCATTGATTTTTGCCATTGAAAAACATGTTTTTCATATACCAGAAATGTTTGAAGCTACTGACTGAATGAAAGGAGCTGGCATCTCACTCTCTTTGAATCTTCTTTATCATGCTAGGATTAGCAGGAAAAAGCAAAAAATTTCAGAATTGCACCTTGCAATGTGGAGATATTACTGTTTGTGCATTTACAATATTCATTGATTTTTGCCATTGAAAAACATGTTTTTCATATACCAGAAATGTTTGAAGCTACTGACTTGAATGAAAGGAGCTGGCATCTCACTCTCTTTGAATCTTCTTTATCATGCTAGGATTAACAGGAAAAAGCAAAAAATTTCAGAATTGCACCTTGCAATGTGGAGATATTACTGTTTGTGCATTTACAATATTCATTGATTTTTGCCATTGAAAAACATGTTTTTCATATACCAGAAATGTTTGAAGCTACTGACTGAATGAAAGGAGCTGGCATCTCACTCTCTTTGAATCTTCTTTATCATGCTAGGATTAGCAGGAAAAAGCCAAAAATTTCTGAATTGCACCTTGCAATGTGGAGATATTACTGTTTGTGCATTTACAATATTCATTGATTTTTGCCATTGAAAAACATGTTTTTCATATACCAGAAATGTTTGAAGCTACTGACTGAATGAAAGGAGCTGGCATCTCACTCTCTTTGAATCTTCTTTATCATGCTAGGATTAGCAGGAAAAAGCCAAAAATTTCTGAATTGCACCTTGCAATGTGGAGATATTACTGTTTGTGCATTTACAATATTCATTGATTTTTGCCATTGAAAAACGTCCAGAAATGTTTGAAGCTACTGACTGAATGAAAGGAGCTGGCATCTCACTCTCTTTGAATCTTCTTTATCATGCTAGGATTAGCAGGAAAAAGCAAAAAATTTCAGAATTGCACCTTGCAATGTGGAGATATTACTGTTTGTGCATTTACAATATTCATTGATTTTTGCCATTGAAAAACATGTTTTTCATATACCAGAAATGTTTGAAGCTACTGACGGAATGAAAGGAGCTGGCATCTCACTCTCTTTGAATCTTCTTTATCATGCTAGGATTAGCAGGAAAAAGCAAAAAATTTCAGAATTGCACCTTGCAATATGGAGATATTACTGTTTGTGCATTTACAATATTCATTGATTTTTGCCATTGAAAAACGTCCAGAAATGTTTGAAGCTACTGACTGAATGAAAGGAGCTGGCATCTCACTCTCTTTGAATCTTCTTTATCATGCTAGGATTAGCAGGAAAAAGCAAAAAATTTCAGAATTGCACCTTGCAATGTGGAGATATTACTGTTTGTGCATTTACAATATTCATTGATTTTTGCCATTGAAAAACATCATGTTATTCATATACCAGAAATGTTTGAAGCTACTGACTGAATGAAAGGAGCTGGCATCTCACTCTCTTTGAATCTTCTTTATCATGCTAGGATTAGCAGGAAAAAGCAAAAAATTTCAGAATTGCACCTTGCAATGTGGAGATATTACTGTTTGTGCATTTACAATATTCATTGATTTTTGCCATTGAAAAACATGTTTTTCATATACCAGAAATGTTTGAAGCTACTGACTGAATGAAAGGAGCTGGCATCTCACTCTCTTTGAATCTTCTTTATCATGCTAGGATTAGCAGGAAAAAGCAAAAAATTTCAGAATTGCACCTTGCAATGTGGAGATATTACTGTTTGTGCATTTACAATATTCATTGATTTTTGCCATTGAAAAACATGTTTTTCATATACCAGAAATGTTTGAAGCTACTGACTGAATGAAAGGAGCTGGCATCTCACTCTCTTTGAATCTTCTTTATCATGCTAGGATTAACAGGAAAAAGCAAAAAATTTCAGAATTGCACCTTGCAATGTGGAGATATTACTGTTTGTGCATTTACAATATTCATTGATTTTTGCCATTGAAAAACGTCCAGAAATGTTTGAAGCTACTGACTGAATGAAAGGAGCTGGCATCTCACTCTCTTTGAATCTTCTTTATCATGCTAGGATTAGCAGGAAAAAGCAAAAAATTTCAGAATTGCACCTTGCAATGTGGAGATATTACTGTTTGTGCATTTACAATATTCATTGATTTTTGCCATTGAAAAACATGTTTTTCATATACCAGAAATGTTTGAAGCTACTGACTGAATGAAAGGAGCTGGCATCTCACTCTCTTTGAATCTTCTTTATCATGCTAGGATTAGCAGGAAAAAGCAAAAAATTTCAGAATTGCACCTTGCAATGTGGAGATATTACTGTTTGTGCATTTACAATATTCATTGATTTTTGCCATTGAAAAACATGTTTTTCATATACCAGAAATGTTTGAAGCTACTGACTTGAATGAAAGGAGCTGGCATCTCACTCTCTTTGAATCTTCTTTATCATGCTAGGATTAACAGGAAAAAGCAAAAAATTTCAGAATTGCACCTTGCAATGTGGAGATATTACTGTTTGTGCATTTACAATATTCATTGATTTTTGCCATTGAAAAACATGTTTTTCATATACCAGAAATGTTTGAAGCTACTGACTGAATGAAAGGAGTTGGCATCTCACTCTCTTTGAATCTTCTTTATCCTGCTAGGAGTAACAGGAAAAAGCAAAAAATTTCAGAATTGCACCTTGCAATGTGGAGATATTACTGTTTGTGCATTTACAATGTTCATTGATTTTTGCCATTGAAAAATGTCCAGAAATGTTTGAAGCTACTGACTGAATGAAATGAGCTGGCATCTCACTCTCTTTGAATCTTCTTTATCATGCTAGGATTAGCAGGAAAAAGCAAAAAATTTCAGAATTGCACCTTGCAATGTGGAGATATTACTGTTTGTGCATTTACAATATTCATTGATTTTTGCCATTGAAAAACATGTTTTTCATATACCAGAAATGTTTGAAGCTACTGACTGAATGAAAGGAGCTGGCATCTCACTCTCTTTGAATCTTCTTTATCATGCTAGGATTAACAGGAAAAAGCAAAAAATTTCAGAATTGCACCTTGCAATGTGGAGATATTACTGTTTGTGCATTTACAATATTCATTGATTTTTGCCATTGAAAAACGTCCAGAAATGTTTGAAGCTACTGACTGAATGAAAGGAGCTGGCATCTCACTCTCTTTGAATCTTCTTTATCATGCTAGGATTAGCAGGAAAAAGCAAAAAATTTCAGAATTGCACCTTGCAATGTGGAGATATTACTGTTTGTGCATTTACAATATTCATTGATTTTTGCCATTGAAAAACATGTTTTTCATATACCAGAAATGTTTGAAGCTACTGACTGAATGAAAGGAGCTGGCATCTCACTCTCTTTGAATCTTCTTTATCATGCTAGGATTAGCAGGAAAAAGCCAAAAATTTCTGAATTGCACCTTGCAATGTGGAGATATTACTGTTTGTGCATTTACAATATTCATTGATTTTTGCCATTGAAAAACATGTTTTTCATATACCAGAAATGTTTGAAGCTACTGACTGAATGAAAGGAGCTGGCATCTCACTCTCTTTGAATCTTCTTTATCATGCTAGGATTAACAGGAAAAAGCAAAAAATTTCAGAATTGCACCTTGCAATGTGGAGATATTACTGTTTGTGCATTTACAATATTCATTGATTTTTGCCATTGAAAAACGTCCAGAAATGTTTGAAGCTACTGACTGAATGAAAGGAGCTGGCATCTCACTCTCTTTGAATCTTCTTTATCATGCTAGAATTAGCAGGAAAAAGCAAAAAATTTCAGAATTGCACCTTGCAATGTGGAGATATTACTGTTTGTGCATTTACAATATTCATTGATTTTTGCCATTGAAAAACATGTTTTTCATATACCAGAAATGTTTGAAGCTACTGACTGAATGAAAGGAGCTGGCATCTCACTCTCTTTGAATCTTCTTTATCATGCTAGGATTAGCAGGAAAAAGCCAAAAATTTCTGAATTGCACCTTGCAATGTGGAGATATTACTGTTTGTGCATTTACAATATTCATTGATTTTTGCCATTGAAATACGTCCAGAAATGTTTGAAGCTACTGACTGAATGAAAGGAGCTGGCATCTCACTCTCTTTGAATCTTCTTTATCATGCTAGGATTAGCAGGAAAAAGCAAAAAATTTCAGAATTGCACCTTGCAATGTGGAGATATTACTGTTTGTGCATTTACAATATTCATTGATTTTTGCCATTGAAAAACATGTTTTTCATATACCAGAAATGTTTGAAGCTACTGACGGAATGAAAGGAGCTGGCATCTCACTCTCTTTGAATCTTCTTTATCATGCTAGGATTAGCAGGAAAAAGCAAAAAATTTCAGAATTGCACCTTGCAATGTGGAGATATTACTGTTTGTGCATTTACAATATTCATTGATTTTTGCCATTGAAAAACGTCCAGAAATGTTTGAAGCTACTGACTGAATGAAAGGAGCTGGCATCTCACTCTCTTTGAATCTTCTTTATCATGCTAGGATTAGCAGGAAAAAGCAAAAAATTTCAGAATTGCACCTTGCAATGTGGAGATATTACTGTTTGTGCATTTACAATATTCATTGATTTTTGCCATTGAAAAACATCATGTTATTCATATACCAGAAATGTTTGAAGCTACTGACTGAATGAAAGGAGCTGGCATCTCACTCTCTTTGAATCTTCTTTATCATGCTAGGATTAGCAGGAAAAAGCAAAAAATTTCAGAATTGCACCTTGCAATGTGGAGATATTACTGTTTGTGCATTTACAATATTCATTGATTTTTGCCATTGAAAAACATGTTTTTCATATACCAGAAATGTTTGAAGCTACTGACTGAATGAAAGGAGCTGGCATCTCACTCTCTTTGAATCTTCTTTATCATGCAAGGATTAGCAGGAAAAAGCAAAAAATTTCAGAATTGCACCTTGCAATGTGGAGATATTACTGTTTGTGCATTTACAATATTCATTGATTTTTGCCATTGAAAAACATGTTTTTCATATACCAGAAATGTTTGAAGCTACTGACTGAATGAAAGGAGCTGGCATCTCACTCTCTTTGAATCTTCTTTATCATGCTAGGATTAACAGGAAAAAGCAAAAAATTTCAGAATTGCACCTTGCAATGTGGAGATATTACTGTTTGTGCATTTACAATATTCATTGATTTTTGCCATTGAAAAACGTCCAGAAATGTTTGAAGCTACTGACTGAATGAAAGGAGCTGGCATCTCACTCTCTTTGAATCTTCTTTATCATGCTAGGATTAGCAGGAAAAAGCAAAAAATTTCAGAATTGCACCTTGCAATGTGGAGATATTACTGTTTGTGCATTTACAATATTCATTGATTTTTGCCATTGAAAAACATGTTTTTCATATACCAGAAATGTTTGAAGCTACTGACTGAATGAAAGGAGCTGGCATCTCACTCTCTTTGAATCTTCTTTATCATGCTAGGATTAACAGGAAAAAGCAAAAAATTTCAGAATTGCACCTTGCAATGTGGAGATATTACTGTTTGTGCATTTACAATATTCATTGATTTTTGCCATTGAAAAACGTCCAGAAATGTTTGAAGCTACTGACTGAATGAAAGGAGCTGGCATCTCACTCTCTTTGAATCTTCTTTATCATGCTAGGATTAGCAGGAAAAAGCAAAAAATTTCAGAATTGCACCTTGCAATGTGGAGATATTACTGTTTGTGCATTTACAATATTCATTGATTTTTGCCATTGAAAAACATGTTTTTCATATACCAGAAATGTTTGAAGCTACTGACTGAATGAAAGGAGCTGGCATCTCACTCTCTTTGAATCTTCTTTATCATGCTAGGATTAGCAGGAAAAAGCCAAAAATTTCTGAATTGCACCTTGCAATGTGGAGATATTACTGTTTGTGCATTTACAATATTCATTGATTTTTGCCATTGAAAAACGTCCAGAAATGTTTGAAGCTACTGACTGAATGAAAGGAGCTGGCATCTCACTCTCTTTGAATCTTCTTTATCATGCTAGGATTAGCAGGAAAAAGCAAAAAATTTCAGAATTGCACCTTGCAATGTGGAGATATTACTGTTTGTGCATTTACAATATTCATTGATTTTTGCCATTGAAAAACATGTTTTTCATATACCAGAAATGTTTGAAGCTACTGACTTGAATGAAAGGAGCTGGCATCTCACTCTCTTTGAATCTTCTTTATCATGCTAGGATTAACAGGAAAAAGCAAAAAATTTCAGAATTGCACCTTGCAATGTGGAGATATTGCTGTTTGTGCATTTACAATATTCATTGATTTTTGCCATTGAAAAACGTCCAGAAATGTTTGAAGCTACTGACTGAATGAAAGGAGCTGGCATCTCACTCTCTTTGAATCTTCTTTATCATGCTAGGATTAGCAGGAAAAAGCAAAAAATTTCAGAATTGCACCTTGCAATGTGGAGATATTACTGTTTGTGCATTTACAATATTCATTGATTTTTGCCATTGAAAAACATGTTTTTCATATACCAGAAATGTTTGAAGCTACTGACTGAATGAAAGGAGCTGGCATCTCACTCTCTTTGAATCTTCTTTATCATGCTAGGATTAACAGGAAAAAGCAAAAAATTTCAGAATTGCACCTTGCAATGTGGAGATATTACTGTTTGTGCATTTACAATATTCATTGATTTTTGCCATTGAAAAACGTCCAGAAATGTTTGAAGCTACTGACTGAATGAAAGGAGCTGGCATCTCACTCTCTTTGAATCTTCTTTATCATGCTAGGATTAGCAGGAAAAAGCAAAAAATTTCAGAATTGCACCTTGCAATGTGGAGATATTACTGTTTGTGCATTTACAATATTCATTGATTTTTGCCATTGAAAAACATGTTTTTCATATACCAGAAATGTTTGAAGCTACTGACTGAATGAAAGGAGCTGGCATCTCACTCTCTTTGAATCTTCTTTATCATGCTAGGATTAGCAGGAAAAAGCAAAAAATTTCAGAATTGCACCTTGCAATGTGGAGATATTACTGTTTGTGCATTTACAATATTCATTGATTTTTGCCATTGAAAAACATGTTTTTCATATACCAGAAATGTTTGAAGCTACTGACTTGAATGAAAGGAGCTGGCATCTCACTCTCTTTGAATCTTCTTTATCATGCTAGGATTAACAGGAAAAAGCAAAAAATTTCAGAATTGCACCTTGCAATGTGGAGATATTACTGTTTGTGCATTTACAATATTCATTGATTTTTGCCATTGAAAAACGTCCAGAAATGTTTGAAGCTACTGACTGAATGAAAGGAGCTGGCATCTCACTCTCTTTGAATCTTCTTTATCATGCTAGGATTAGCAGGAAAAAGCAAAAAATTTCAGAATTGCACCTTGCAATGTGGAGATATTACTGTTTGTGCATTTACAATATTCATTGATTTTTGCCATTGAAAAACATGTTTTTCATATACCAGAAATGTTTGAAGCTACTGACTGAATGAAAGGAGCTGGCATCTCACTCTCTTTGAATCTTCTTTATCATGCTAGGATTAACAGGAAAAAGCAAAAAATTTCAGAATTGCACCTTGCAATGCGGAGATATTACTGTTTGTGCATTTACAATATTCATTGATTTTTGCCATTGAAAAACGTCCAGAAATGTTTGAAGCTACTGACTGAATGAAAGGAGCTGGCATCTCACTCTCTTTGAATCTTCTTTATCATGCTAGGATTAGCAGGAAAAAGCAAAAAATTTCAGAATTGCACCTTGCAATGTGGAGATATTACTGTTTGTGCATTTACAATATTCATTGATTTTTGCCATTGAAAAACATGTTTTTCATATACCAGAAATGTTTGAAGCTACTGACTGAATGAAAGGAGCTGGCATCTCACTCTCTTTGAATCTTCTTTATCATGCTAGGATTAACAGGAAAAAGCAAAAAATTTCAGAATTGCACCTTGCAATGCGGAGATATTACTGTTTGTGCATTTACAATATTCATTGATTTTTGCCATTGAAAAACGTCCAGAAATGTTTGAAGCTACTGACTGAATGAAAGGAGCTGGCATCTCACTCTCTTTGAATCTTCTTTATCATGCTAGGATTAGCAGGAAAAAGCAAAAAATTTCAGAATTGCACCTTGCAATATGGAGATATTACTGTTTGTGCAATTACAATATTCATTGATTTTTGCCATTGAAAAACATGTTTTTCATATACCAGAAATGTTTGAAGCTACTGACTGAATGAAAGGAGCTGGCATCTCACTCTCTTTGAATCTTCTTTATCATGCTAGGATTAACAGGAAAAAGCAAAAAATTTCAGAATTGCACCTTGCAATGTGGAGATATTACTGTTTGTGCATTTACAATATTCATTGATTTTTGCCATTGAAAAACGTCCAGAAATGTTTGAAGCTACTGACTGAATGAAAGGAGCTGGCATCTCACTCTCTTTGAATCTTCTTTATCATGCTAGGATTAGCAGGAAAAAGCAAAAAATTTCAGAATTGCACCTTGCAATGTGGAGATATTACTGTTTGTGCATTTACAATATTCATTGATTTTTGCCATTGAAAAACATCATGTTATTCATATACCAGAAATGTTTGAAGCTACTGACTGAATGAAAGGAGCTGGCATCTCACTCTCTTTGAATCTTCTTTATCATGCTAGGATTAGCAGGAAAAAGCCAAAAATTTCTGAATTGCACCTTGCAATGTGGAGATATTACTGTTTGTGCATTTACAATATTCATTGATTTTTTCCATTGAAAAACGTCCAGAAATATTTGAAGCTACTGACTGAATGAAAGGAGCTGGCATCTCACTCTCTTTGAATCTTCTTTATCATGCTAGGATTAGCAGGAAAAAGCAAAAAATTTCAGAATTGCACCTTGCAATGTGGAGATATTACTGTTTGTGCATTTACAATATTCATTGATTTTTGCCATTGAAAAACATGTTTTTCATATACCAGAAATGTTTGAAGCTACTGACGGAATGAAAGGAGCTGGCATCTCACTCTCTTTGAATCTTCTTTATCATGCTAGGATTAGCAGGAAAAAGCAAAAAATTTCAGAATTGCACCTTGCAATGTGGAGATATTACTGTTTGTGCATTTACAATATTCATTGATTTTTGCCATTGAAAAACGTCCAGAAATGTTTGAAGCTACTGACTGAATGAAAGGAGCTGGCATCTCACTCTCTTTGAATCTTCTTTATCATGCTAGGATTAGCAGGAAAAAGCAAAAAATTTCAGAATTGCACCTTGCAATGTGGAGATATTACTGTTTGTGCATTTACAATATTCATTGATTTTTGCCATTGAAAAACATCATGTTATTCATATACCAGAAATGTTTGAAGCTACTGACTGAATGAAAGGAGCTGGCATCTCACTCTCTTTGAATCTTCTTTATCATGCTAGGATTAGCAGGAAAAAGCAAAAAATTTCAGAATTGCACCTTGCAATGTGGAGATATTACTGTTTGTGCATTTACAATATTCATTGATTTTTGCCATTGAAAAACGTCCAGAAATGTTTGAAGCTACTGACTGAATGAAAGGAGCTGGCATCTCACTCTCTTTGAATCTTCTTTATCATGCTAGGATTAGCAGGAAAAAGCAAAAAATTTCAGAATTGCACCTTGCAATGTGGAGATATTACTGTTTGTGCATTTACAATATTCATTGATTTTTGCCATTGAAAAACATGTTTTTCATATACCAGAAATGTTTGAAGCTACTGACTGAATGAAAGGAGCTGGCATCTCACTCTCTTTGAATCTTCTTTATCATGCTAGGATTAGCAGGAAAAAGCCAAAAATTTCTGAATTGCACCTTGCAATATGGAGATATTACTGTTTGTGCATTTACAATATTCATTGATTTTTGCCATTGAAAAACGTCCAGAAATGTTTGAAGCTACTGACTGAATGAAAGGAGCTGGCATCTCACTCTCTTTGAATCTTCTTTATCATGCTAGGATTAGCAGGAAAAAGCAAAAAATTTCAGAATTGCACCTTGCAATGTGGAGATATTACTGTTTGTGCATTTACAATATTCATTGATTTTTGCCATTGAAAAACATGTTTTTCATATACCAGAAATGTTTGAAGCTACTGACGGAATGAAAGGAGCTGGCATCTCACTCTCTTTGAATCTTCTTTATCATGCTAGGATTAGCAGGAAAAAGCAAAAAATTTCAGAATTGCACCTTGCAATGTGGAGATATTACTGTTTGTGCATTTACAATATTCATTGATTTTTGCCATTGAAAAACGTCCAGAAATGTTTGAAGCTACTGACTGAATGAAAGGAGCTGGCATCTCACTCTCTTTGAATCTTCTTTATCATGCTAGGATTAGCAGGAAAAAGCAAAAAATTTCAGAATTGCACCTTGCAATGTGGAGATATTACTGTTTGTGCATTTACAATATTCATTGATTTTTGCCATTGAAAAACATCATGTTATTCATATACCAGAAATGTTTGAAGCTACTGACTGAATGAAAGGAGCTGGCATCTCACTCTCTTTGAATCTTGTTTATCATGCTAGGATTAGCAGGAAAAAGCAAAAAATTTCAGAATTGCACCTTGCAATGTGGAGATATTACTCTTTGTGCATTTACAATATTCATTGATTTTTGCCATTGAAAAACATGTTTTTCATATACCAGAAATGTTTGAAGCTACTGACTGAATGAAACTAGCTGGCATCTCACTCTCTTTGAATCTTCTTTATCATGCTAGGATTAGCAGGAAAAAGCAAAAAATTTCAGAATTGCACCTTGCAATGTGGAGATATTACTGTTTGTGCATTTACAATATTCATTGATTTTTGCCATTGAAAAACATGTTTTTCATATACCAGAAATGTTTGAAGCTACTGACTGAATGAAAGGAGCTGGCATCTCACTCTCTTTGAATCTTCTTTATCATGCTAGGATTAACAGGAAAAAGCAAAAAATTTCAGAATTGCACCTTGCAATGTGGAGATATTACTGTTTGTGCATTTACAATATTCATTGATTTTTGCCATTGAAAAACGTCCAGAAATGTTTGAAGCTACTGACTGAATGAAAGGAGCTGGCATCTCACTCTCTTTGAATCTTCTTTATCATGCTAGGATTAGCAGGAAAAAGCAAAAAATTTCAGAATTGCACCTTGCAATGTGGAGATATTACTGTTTGTGCATTTACAATATTCATTGATTTTTGCCATTGAAAAACATGTTTTTCATATACCAGAAATGTTTGAAGCTACTGACTGAATGAAAGGAGCTGGCATCTCACTCTCTTTGAATCTTCTTTATCATGCTAGGATTAGCAGGAAAAAGCTAAAAATTTCTGAATTGCACCTTGCAATGTGGAGATATTACTGTTTGTGCATTTACAATATTCATTGATTTTTGCCATTGAAAAACGTCCAGAAATGTTTGAAGCTACTGACTGAATGAAAGGAGCTAGCATCTCACTCTCTTTGAATCTTCTTTATCATGCTAGGATTAGCAGGAAAAAGCAAAAAATTTCAGAATTGCACCTTGCAATGTGGAGATATTACTGTTTGTGCATTTACAATATTCATTGATTTTTGCCATTGAAAAACATGTTTTTCATATACCAGAAATGTTTGAAGCTACTGACGGAATGAAAGGAGCTGGCATCTCACTCTCTTTGAATCTTCTTTATCATGCTAGGATTAGCAGGAAAAAGCAAAAAATTTCAGAATTGCACCTTGCAATGTGGAGATATTACTGTTTGTGCATTTACAATATTCATTGATTTTTGCCATTGAAAAACGTCCAGAAATGTTTGAAGCTACTGACTGAATGAAAGGAGCTGGCATCTCACTCTCTTTGAATCTTCTTTATCATGCTAGGATTAGCAGGAAAAAGCAAAAAATTTCAGAATTGCACCTTGCAATGTGGAGATATTACTGTTTGTGCATTTACAATATTCATTGATTTTTGCCATTGAAAAACATCATGTTATTCATATACCAGAAATGTTTGAAGCTACTGACTGAATGAAAGGAGCTGGCATCTCACTCTCTTTGAATCTTCTTTATCATGCTAGGATTAGCAGGAAAAAGCAAAAAATTTCAGAATTGCACCTTGCAATGTGGAGATATTACTGTTTGTGCATTTACAATATTCATTGATTTTTGCCATTGAAAAACATGTTTTTCATATACCAGAAATGTTTGAAGCTACTGACTGAATGAAAGGAGCTGGCATCTCACTCTCTTTGAATCTTCTTTATCATGCTAGGATTAGCAGGAAAAAGCAAAAAATTTCAGAATTGCACCTTGCAATGTGGAGATATTACTGTTTGTGCATTTACAATATTCATTGATTTTTGCCATTGAAAAACATGTTTTTCATATACCAGAAATGTTTGAAGCTACTGACTGAATGAAAGGAGCTGGCATCTCACTCTCTTTGAATCTTCTTTATCATGCTAGGATTAACAGGAAAAAGCAAAAAATTTCAGAATTGCACCTTGCAATGTGGAGATATTACTGTTTGTGCATTTACAATATTCATTGATTTTTGCCATTGAAAAACGTCCAGAAATGTTTGAAGCTACTGACTGAATGAAAGGAGCTGGCATCTCACTCTCTTTGAATCTTCTTTATCATGCTAGGATTAGCAGGAAAAAGCAAAAAATTTCAGAATTGCACCTTGCAATGTGGAGATATTACTGTTTGTGCATTTACAATATTCATTGATTTTTGCCATTGAAAAACATGTTTTTCATATACCAGAAATGTTTAAAGCTACTGACTGAATGAAAGGAGCTGGCATCTCACTCTCTTTGAATCTTTTTTATCATGCTAAGATTAACAGGAAAAAGCAAAAAATTTCAGAATTGCACCTTGCAATGTGGAGATATTACTGTTTGTGCATTTACAATATTCATTGATTTTTGCCATTGAAAAACGTCCAGAAATGTTTGAAGCTACTGACTGAATGAAAGGAGCTGGCATCTCACTCTCTTTGAATCTTCTTTATCATGCTAGGATTAGCAGGAAAAAGCAAAAAATTTCAGAATTGCACCTTGCAATGTGGAGATATTACTGTTTGTGCATTTACAATATTCATTGATTTTTGCCATTGAAAAACATGTTTTTCATATACCAGAAATGTTTGAAGCTACTGACTGAATGAAAGGAGCTGGCATCTCACTCTCTTTGAATCTTCTTTATCATGCTAGGATTAACAGGAAAAAGCAAAAAAATTCAGAATTGCACCTTGCAATGTGGAGATATTACTGTTTGTGCATTTACAATATTCATTGATTTTTGCCATTGAAAAACGTCCAGAAATGTTTGAAGCTACTGACTGAATGAAAGGAGCTGGCATCTCACTCTCTTTGAATCTTCTTTATCATGCTAGGATTAGCAGGAAAAAGCAAAAAATTTCAGAATTGCACCTTGCAATGTGGAGATATTACTGTTTGTGCATTTACAATATTCATTGATTTTTGCCATTGAAAAACATCATGTTATTCATATACCAGAAATGTTTGAAGCTACTGACTGAATGAAAGGAGCTGGCATCTCACTCTCTTTGAATCTTTTTTATCATGCTAGGATTAGCAGGAAAAAGCAAAAAATTTCAGAATTGCACCTTGCAATGTGGAGATATTACTGTTTGTGCATTTACAATATTCATTGATTTTTGCCATTGAAAAACATGTTTTTCATATACCAGAAATGTTTGAAGCTACTGACTGAATGAAAGGAGCTGGCATCTCACTCTCTTTGAATCTTCTTTATCATGCTAGGATTAGCAGGAAAAAGCAAAAAATTTCAGAATTGCACCTTGCAATGTGGAGATATTACTGTTTGTGCATTTACAATATTCATTGATTTTTGCCATTGAAAAACATGTTTTTCATATACCAGAAATGTTTGAAGCTACTGACTGAATGAAAGGAGCTGGCATCTCACTCTCTTTGAATCTTCTTTATCATGCTAGGATTAACAGGAAAAAGCAAAAAATTTCAGAATTGCACCTTGCAATGTGGAGATATTACTGTTTGTGCACTTACAATATTCATTGATTTTTGCCATTGAAAAACGTCCAGAAATGTTTGAAGCTACTGACTGAATGAAAGGAGCTGGCATCTCACTCTCTTTGAATCTTCTTTATCATGCTAGGATTAGCAGGAAAAAGCAAAAAATTTCAGAATTGCACCTTGCAATGTGGAGATATTACTGTTTGTGCATTTACAATATTCATTGCTTTTTGCCATTGAAAAACATGTTTTTCATATACCAGAAATGTTTGAAGCTACTGACTGAATGAAAGGAGCTGGCATCTCACTCTCTTTGAATCTTCTTTATCATGCTAGGATTAACAGGAAAAAGCAAAAAATTTCAGAATTGCACCTTGCAATGTGGAGATATTACTGTTTGTGCATTTACAATATTCATTGATTTTTGCCATTGAAAAACGTCCAGAAATGTTTGAAGCTACTGACTGAATGAAAGGAGCTGGCATCTCACTCTCTTTGAATCTTCTTTATCATGCTAGGATTAGCAGGAAAAAGCAAAAAATTTCAGAATTGCACCTTGCAATGTGGAGATATTACTGTTTGTGCATTTACAATATTCATTGATTTTTGCCATTGAAAAACATGTTTTTCATATACCAGAAATGTTTGAAGCTACTGACTGAATGAAAGGAGCTGGCATCTCACTCTCTTTGAATCTTCTTTATCATGCTAGGATTAGCAGGAAAAAGCAAAAAATTTCAGAATTGCACCTTGCAATGTGGAGATATTACTGTTTGTGCATTTACAATATTCATTGATTTTTGCCATTGAAAAACGTCCAGAAATGTTTGAAGCTACTGACTGAATGAAAGGAGCTGGCATCTCACTCTCTTTGAATCTTCTTTATCATGCTAGGATTAGCAGGAAAAAGCAAAAAATTTCAGAATTGCACCTTGCAATGTGGAGATATTACTGTTTGTGCATTTACAATATTCATTGATTTTTGCCATTGAAAAACATCATGTTATTCATATACCAGAAATGTTTGAAGCTACTGACTGAATGAAAGGAGCTGGCATCTCACTCTCTTTGAATCTTCTTTATCATGAAAGGATTAGCAGGAAAAAGCAAAAAATTTCAGAATTGCACCTTGCAATGTGGAGATATTACTGTTTGTGCATTTACAATATTCATTGATTTTTGCCATTGAAAAACATGTTTTTCATATACCAGAAATGTTTGAAGCTACTGACTGAATGAAAGGAGCTGGCATCTCACTCTCTTTGAATCTTCTTTATCATGCTAGGATTAGCAGGAAAAAGCAAAAAATTTCAGAATTGCACCTTGCAATGTGGAGATATTACTGTTTGTGCATTTACAATATTCATTGATTTTTGCCATTGAAAAACATGTTTTTCATATACCAGAAATGTTTGAAGCTACTGACTGAATGAAAGGAGCTGGCATCTCACTCTCTTTGAATCTTCTTTATCATGCTAGGATTAACAGGAAAAAGCAAAAAATTTCAGAATTGCACCTTGCAATGTGGAGATATTACTGTTTGTGCATTTACAATATTCATTGATTTTTGCCATTGAAAAACGTCCAGAAATGTTTGAAGCTACTGACTGAATGAAAGGAGCTGGCATCTCACTCTCTTTGAATCTTCTTTATCATGCTAGGATTAGCAGGAAAAAGCAAAAAATTTCAGAATTGCACCTTGCAATGTGGAGATATTACTGTTTGTGCATTTACAATATTCATTGATTTTTGCCATTGAAAAACATGTTTTTCATATACCAGAAATGTTTAAAGCTACTGACTGAATGAAAGGAGCTGGCATCTCACTCTCTTTGAATCTTTTTTATCATGCTAGGATTAACAGGAAAAAGCAAAAAATTTCAGAATTGCATCTTGCAATGTGGAGATATTACTGTTTGTGCATTTACAATATTCATTGATTTTTGCCATTGAAAAACGTCCAGAAATGTTTGAAGCTACTGACTGAATGAAAGGAGCTGGCATCTCACTCTCTTTGAATCTTCTTTATCATGCTAGGATTAGCAGGAAAAAGCAAAAAATTTCAGAATTGCACCTTGCAATGTGGAGATATTACTGTTTGTGCATTTACAATATTCATTGATTTTTGCCATTGAAAAACATGTTTTTCATATACCAGAAATGTTTGAAGCTACTGACTGAATGAAAGGAGCTGGCATCTCACTCTCTTTGAATCTTCTTTATCATGCTAGGATTAACAGGAAAAAGCAAAAAAATTCAGAATTGCACCTTGCAATGTGGAGATATTACTGTTTGTGCATTTACAATATTCATTGATTTTTGCCATTGAAAAACGTCCAGAAATGTTTGAAGCTACTGACTGAATGAAAGGAGCTGGCATCTCACTCTCTTTGAATCTTCTTTATCATGCTAGGATTAGCAGGAAAAAGCAAAAAATTTCAGAATTGCACCTTGCAATGTGGAGATATTACTGTTTGTGCATTTACAATATTCATTGATTTTTGCCATTGAAAAACATCATGTTATTCATATACCAGAAATGTTTGAAGCTACTGACTGAATGAAAGGAGCTGGCATCTCACTCTCTTTGAATCTTCTTTATCATGCTAGGATTAGCAGGAAAAAGCAAAAAATTTCAGAATTGCACCTTGCAATGTGGAGATATTACTGTTTGTGCATTTACAATATTCATTGATTTTTGCCATTGAAAAACATGTTTTTCATATACCAGAAATGTTTGAAGCTACTGACTGAATGAAAGGAGCTGGCATCTCACTCTCTTTGAATCTTCTTTATCATGCTAGGATTAGCAGGAAAAAGCAAAAAATTTCAGAATTGCAACTTGCAATGTGGAGATATTACTGTTTGTGCATTTACAATATTCATTGCTTTTTGCCATTGAAAAACATGTTTTTCATATACCAGAAATGTTTGAAGCTACTGACTGAATGAAAGGAGCTGGCATCTCACTCTCTTTGAATCTTCTTTATCATGCTAGGATTAACAGGAAAAAGCAAAAAATTTCAGAATTGCACCTTGCAATGTGGAGATATTACTGTTTGTGCATTTACAATATTCATTGATTTTTGCCATTGAAAAACGTCCAGAAATGTTTGAAGCTACTGACTGAATGAAAGGAGCTGGCATCTCACTCTCTTTGAATCTTCTTTATCATGCTAGGATTAGCAGGAAAAAGCAAAAAATTTCAGAATTGCACCTTGCAATGTGGAGATATTACTGTTTGTGCATTTACAATATTCATTGATTTTTGCCATTGAAAAACATGTTTTTCATATACCAGAAATGTTTGAAGCTACTGACTGAATGAAAGGAGCTGGCATCTCACTCTCTTTGAATCTTCTTTATCATGCTAGGATTAACAGGAAAAAGCAAAAAATTTCAGAATTGCACCTTGCAATGTGGAGATATTACTGTTTGTGCATTTACAATATTCATTGATTTTTGCCATTGAAAAACGTCCAGAAATGTTTGAAGCTACTGACTGAATGAAAGGAGCTGGCATCTCACTCTCTTTGAATCTTCTTTATCATGCTAGGATTAGCAGGAAAAAGCAAAAAATTTCAGAATTGCACCTTGCAATGTGGAGATATTACTGTTTGTGCATTTACAATATTCATTGATTTTTGCCATTGAAAAACATCATGTTATTCATATACCAGAAATGTTTGAAGCTACTGACTGAATGAAAGGAGCTGGCATCTCACTCTCTTTGAATCTTCTTTATCATGCTAGGATTAGCAGGAAAAAGCAAAAAATTTCAGAATTGCACCTTGCAATGTGGAGATATTACTGTTTGTGCATTTACAATATTCATTGATTTTTGCCATTGAAAAACATCATGTTATTCATATACCAGAAATGTTTGAAGCTACTGACTGAATGAAAGGAGCTGGCATCTCACTCTCTTTGAATCTTTTTTATCATGCTAGGATTAGCAGGAAAAAGCAAAAAATTTCAGAATTGCACCTTGCAATGTGGAGATATTACTGTTTGTGCATTTACAATATTCATTGATTTTTGCCATTGAAAAACATGTTTTTCATATACCAGAAATGTTTGAAGCTACTGACTGAATGAAAGGAGCTGGCATCTCACTCTCTTTGAATCTTCTTTATCATGCTAGGATTAGCAGGAAAAAGCAAAAAATTTCAGAATTGCACCTTGCAATGTGGAGATATTACTGTTTGTGCATTTACAATATTCATTGATTTTTGCCATTGAAAAACATGTTTTTCATATACCAGAAATGTTTGAAGCTACTGACTGAATGAAAGGAGCTGGCATCTCACTCTCTTTGAATCTTCTTTATCATGCTAGGATTAACAGGAAAAAGCAAAAAAATTCAGAATTGCACCTTGCAATGTGGAGATATTACTGTTTGTGCACTTACAATATTCATTGATTTTTGCCATTGAAAAACGTCCAGAAATGTTTGAAGCTACTGACTGAATGAAAGGAGCTGGCATCTCACTCTCTTTGAATCTTCTTTATCATGCTAGGATTAGCAGGAAAAAGCAAAAAATTTCAGAATTGCACCTTGCAATGTGGAGATATTACTGTTTGTGCATTTACAATATTCATTGCTTTTTGCCATTGAAAAACATGTTTTTCATATACCAGAAATGTTTGAAGCTACTGACTGAATGAAAGGAGCTGGCATCTCACTCTCTTTGAATCTTCTTTATCATGCTAGGATTAACAGGAAAAAGCATAAAATTTCAGAATTGCACCTTGCAATGTGGAGATATTACTGTTTGTGCACTTACAATATTCATTGATTTTTGCCATTGAAAAACGTCCAGAAATGTTTGAAGCTACTGACTGAATGAAAGGAGCTGGCATCTCACTCTCTTTGAATCTTCTTTATCATGCTAGGATTAGCAGGAAAAAGCAAAAAATTTCAGAATTGCACCTTGCAATGTGGAGATATTACTGTTTGTGCATTTACAATATTCATTGCTTTTTGCCATTGAAAAACATGTTTTTCATATACCAGAAATGTTTGAAGCTACTGACTGAATGAAAGGAGCTGGCATCTCACTCTCTTTGAATCTTCTTTATCATGCTAGGATTAACAGGAAAAAGCAAAAAATTTCAGAATTGCACCTTGCAATGTGGAGATATTACTGTTTGTGCATTTACAATATTCATTGATTTTTGCCATTGAAAAACGTCCAGAAATGTTTGAAGCTACTGACTGAATGAAAGGAGCTGGCATCTCACTCTCTTTGAATCTTCTTTATCATGCTAGGATTAGCAGGAAAAAGCAAAAAATTTCAGAATTGCACCTTGCAATGTGGAGATATTACTGTTTGTGCATTTACAATATTCATTGATTTTTGCCATTGAAAAACATGTTTTTCATATACCAGAAATGTTTGAAGCTACTGACTGAATGAAAGGAGCTGGCATCTCACTCTCTTTGAATCTTCTTTATCATGCTAGGATTAACAGGAAAAAGCAAAAAATTTCAGAATTGCACCTTGCAATGTGGAGATATTACTGTTTGTGCATTTACAATATTCATTGATTTTTGCCATTGAAAAACGTCCAGAAATGTTTGAAGCTACTGACTGAATGAAAGGAGCTGGCATCTCACTCTCTTTGAATCTTCTTTATCATGCTAGGATTAGCAGGAAAAAGCAAAAAATTTCAGAATTGCACCTTGCAATGTGGAGATATTACTGTTTGTGCATTTACAATATTCATTGATTTTTGCCATTGAAAAACATGTTTTTCATATACCAGAAATGTTTAAAGCTACTGACTGAATGAAAGGAGCTGGCATCTCACTCTCTTTGAATCTTTTTTATCATGCTAGGATTAACAGGAAAAAGCAAAAAATTTCAGAATTGCATCTTGCAATGTGGAGATATTACTGTTTGTGCATTTACAATATTCATTGATTTTTGCCATTGAAAAACGTCCAGAAATGTTTGAAGCTACTGACTGAATGAAAGGAGCTGGCATCTCACTCTCTTTGAATCTTCTTTATCATGCTAGGATTAGCAGGAAAAAGCAAAAAATTTCAGAATTGCACCTTGCAATGTGGAGATATTACTGTTTGTGCATTTACAATATTCATTGATTTTTGCCATTGAAAAACATGTTTTTCATATACCAGAAATGTTTGAAGCTACTGACTGAATGAAAGGAGCTGGCATCTCACTCTCTTTGAATCTTCTTTATCATGCTAGGATTAACAGGAAAAAGCAAAAAAATTCAGAATTGCACCTTGCAATGTGGAGATATTACTGTTTGTGCATTTACAATATTCATTGATTTTTGCCATTGAAAAACGTCCAGAAATGTTTGAAGCTACTGACTGAATGAAAGGAGCTGGCATCTCACTCTCTTTGAATCTTCTTTATCATGCTAGGATTAGCAGGAAAAAGCAAAAAATTTCAGAATTGCACCTTGCAATGTGGAGATATTACTGTTTGTGCATTTACAATATTCATTGATTTTTGCCATTGAAAAACATCATGTTATTCATATACCAGAAATGTTTGAAGCTACTGACTGAATGAAAGGAGCTGGCATCTCACTCTCTTTGAATCTTCTTTATCATGCTAGGATTAGCAGGAAAAAGCAAAAAATTTCAGAATTGCACCTTGCAATGTGGAGATATTACTGTTTGTGCATTTACAATATTCATTGATTTTTGCCATTGAAAAACATGTTTTTCATATACCAGAAATGTTTGAAGCTACTGACTGAATGAAAGGAGCTGGCATCTCACTCTCTTTGAATCTTCTTTATCATGCTAGGATTAGCAGGAAAAAGCAAAAAATTTCAGAATTGCAACTTGCAATGTGGAGATATTACTGTTTGTGCATTTACAATATTCATTGCTTTTTGCCATTGAAAAACATGTTTTTCATATACCAGAAATGTTTGAAGCTACTGACTGAATGAAAGGAGCTGGCATCTCACTCTCTTTGAATCTTCTTTATCATGCTAGGATTAACAGGAAAAAGCAAAAAATTTCAGAATTGCACCTTGCAATGTGGAGATATTACTGTTTGTGCATTTACAATATTCATTGATTTTTGCCATTGAAAAACGTCCAGAAATGTTTGAAGCTACTGACTGAATGAAAGGAGCTGGCATCTCACTCTCTTTGAATCTTCTTTATCATGCTAGGATTAGCAGGAAAAAGCAAAAAATTTCAGAATTGCACCTTGCAATGTGGAGATATTACTGTTTGTGCATTTACAATATTCATTGATTTTTGCCATTGAAAAACATGTTTTTCATATACCAGAAATGTTTGAAGCTACTGACTGAATGAAAGGAGCTGGCATCTCACTCTCTTTGAATCTTCTTTATCATGCTAGGATTAGCAGGAAAAAGCAAAAAATTTCAGAATTGCACCTTGCAATGTGGAGATATTACTGTTTGTGCATTTACAATATTCATTGATTTTTGCCATTGAAAAACATGTTTTTCATATACCAGAAATGTTTGAAGCTACTGACTGAATGAAAGGAGCTGGCATCTCACTCTCTTTGAATCTTCTTTATCATGCTAGGATTAACAGGAAAAAGCAAAAAATTTCAGAATTGCACCTTGCAATGTGGAGATATTACTGTTTGTGCACTTACAATATTCATTGATTTTTGCCATTGAAAAACGTCCAGAAATGTTTGAAGCTACTGACTGAATGAAAGGAGCTGGCATCTCACTCTCTTTGAATCTTCTTTATCATGCTAGGATTAGCAGGAAAAAGCAAAAAATTTCAGAATTGCACCTTGCAATGTGGAGATATTACTGTTTGTGCATTTACAATATTCATTGCTTTTTGCCATTGAAAAACATGTTTTTCATATACCAGAAATGTTTGAAGCTACTGACTGAATGAAAGGAGCTGGCATCTCACTCTCTTTGAATCTTCTTTATCATGCTAGGATTAACAGGAAAAAGCATAAAATTTCAGAATTGCACCTTGCAATGTGGAGATATTACTGTTTGTGCACTTACAATATTCATTGATTTTTGCCATTGAAAAACGTCCAGAAATGTTTGAAGCTACTGACTGAATGAAAGGAGCTGGCATCTCACTCTCTTTGAATCTTCTTTATCATGCTAGGATTAGCAGGAAAAAGCAAAAAATTTCAGAATTGCACCTTGCAATGTGGAGATATTACTGTTTGTGCATTTACAATATTCATTGCTTTTTGCCATTGAAAAACATGTTTTTCATATACCAGAAATGTTTGAAGCTACTGACTGAATGAAAGGAGCTGGCATCTCACTCTCTTTGAATCTTCTTTATCATGCTAGGATTAACAGGAAAAAGCAAAAAAATTCAGAATTGCACCTTGCAATGTGGAGATATTACTGTTTGTGCATTTACAATATTCATTGATTTTTGCCATTGAAAAACGTCCAGAAATGTTTGAAGCTACTGACTGAATGAAAGGAGCTGGCATCTCACTCTCTTTGAATCTTCTTTATCATGCTAGGATTAGCAGGAAAAAGCAAAAAATTTCAGAATTGCACCTTGCAATGTGGAGATATTACTGTTTGTGCATTTACAATATTCATTGATTTTTGCCATTGAAAAACATCATGTTATTCATATACCAGAAATGTTTGAAGCTACTGACTGAATGAAAGGAGCTGGCATCTCACTCTCTTTGAATCTTCTTTATCATGCTAGGATTAGCAGGAAAAAGCAAAAAATTTCAGAATTGCACCTTGCAATGTGGAGATATTACTGTTTGTGCATTTACAATATTCATTGATTTTTGCCATTGAAAAACATGTTTTTCATATACCAGAAATGTTTGAAGCTACTGACTGAATGAAAGGAGCTGGCATCTCACTCTCTTTGAATCTTCTTTATCATGCTAGGATTAGCAGGAAAAAGCAAAAAATTTCAGAATTGCAACTTGCAATGTGGAGATATTACTGTTTGTGCATTTACAATATTCATTGCTTTTTGCCATTGAAAAACATGTTTTTCATATACCAGAAATGTTTGAAGCTACTGACTGAATGAAAGGAGCTGGCATCTCACTCTCTTTGAATCTTCTTTATCATGCTAGGATTAACAGGAAAAAGCAAAAAATTTCAGAATTGCACCTTGCAATGTGGAGATATTACTGTTTGTGCATTTACAATATTCATTGATTTTTGCCATTGAAAAACGTCCAGAAATGTTTGAAGCTACTGACTGAATGAAAGGAGCTGGCATCTCACTCTCTTTGAATCTTCTTTATCATGCTAGGATTAGCAGGAAAAAGCAAAAAATTTCAGAATTGCACCTTGCAATGTGGAGATATTACTGTTTGTGCATTTACAATATTCATTGATTTTTGCCATTGAAAAACATGTTTTTCATATACCAGAAATGTTTGAAGCTACTGACTGAATGAAAGGAGCTGGCATCTCACTCTCTTTGAATCTTCTTTATCATGCTAGGATTAGCAGGAAAAAGCAAAAAATTTCAGAATTGCACCTTGCAATGTGGAGATATTACTGTTTGTGCATTTACAATATTCATTGATTTTTGCCATTGAAAAACATGTTTTTCATATACCAGAAATGTTTGAAGCTACTGACTGAATGAAAGGAGCTGGCATCTCACTCTCTTTGAATCTTCTTTATCATGCTAGGATTAACAGGAAAAAGCAAAAAATTTCAGAATTGCACCTTGCAATGTGGAGATATTACTGTTTGTGCACTTACAATATTCATTGATTTTTGCCATTGAAAAACGTCCAGAAATGTTTGAAGCTACTGACTGAATGAAAGGAGCTGGCATCTCACTCTCTTTGAATCTTCTTTATCATGCTAGGATTAGCAGGAAAAAGCAAAAAATTTCAGAATTGCACCTTGCAATGTGGAGATATTACTGTTTGTGCATTTACAATATTCATTGCTTTTTGCCATTGAAAAACATGTTTTTCATATACCAGAAATGTTTGAAGCTACTGACTGAATGAAAGGAGCTGGCATCTCACTCTCTTTGAATCTTCTTTATCATGCTAGGATTAACAGGAAAAAGCATAAAATTTCAGAATTGCACCTTGCAATGTGGAGATATTACTGTTTGTGCACTTACAATATTCATTGATTTTTGCCATTGAAAAACGTCCAGAAATGTTTGAAGCTACTGACTGAATGAAAGGAGCTGGCATCTCACTCTCTTTGAATCTTCTTTATCATGCTAGGATTAGCAGGAAAAAGCAAAAAATTTCAGAATTGCACCTTGCAATGTGGAGATATTACTGTTTGTGCATTTACAATATTCATTGCTTTTTGCCATTGAAAAACATGTTTTTCATATACCAGAAATGTTTGAAGCTACTGACTGAATGAAAGGAGCTGGCATCTCACTCTCTTTGAATCTTCTTTATCATGCTAGGATTAACAGGAAAAAGCAAAAAATTTCAGAATTGCACCTTGCAATGTGGAGATATTACTGTTTGTGCATTTACAATATTCATTGATTTTTGCCATTGAAAAACGTCCAGAAATGTTTGAAGCTACTGACTGAATGAAAGGAGCTGGCATCTCACTCTCTTTGAATCTTCTTTATCATGCTAGGATTAGCAGGAAAAAGCAAAAAATTTCAGAATTGCACCTTGCAATGTGGAGATATTACTGTTTGTGCATTTACAATATTCATTGATTTTTGCCATTGAAAAACATGTTTTTCATATACCAGAAATGTTTGAAGCTACTGACTGAATGAAAGGAGCTGGCATCTCACTCTCTTTGAATCTTCTTTATCATGCTAGGATTAACAGGAAAAAGCAAAAAATTTCAGAATTGCACCTTGCAATGTGGAGATATTACTGTTTGTGCATTTACAATATTCATTGATTTTTGCCATTGAAAAACGTCCAGAAATGTTTGAAGCTACTGACTGAATGAAAGGAGCTGGCATCTCACTCTCTTTGAATCTTCTTTATCATGCTAGGATTAGCAGGAAAAAGCAAAAAATTTCAGAATTGCACCTTGCAATGTGGAGATATTACTGTTTGTGCATTTACAATATTCATTGATTTTTGCCATTGAAAAACATGTTTTTCATATACCAGAAATGTTTAAAGCTACTGACTGAATGAAAGGAGCTGGCATCTCACTCTCTTTGAATCTTTTTTATCATGCTAGGATTAACAGGAAAAAGCAAAAAATTTCAGAATTGCATCTTGCAATGTGGAGATATTACTGTTTGTGCATTTACAATATTCATTGATTTTTGCCATTGAAAAACGTCCAGAAATGTTTGAAGCTACTGACTGAATGAAAGGAGCTGGCATCTCACTCTCTTTGAATCTTCTTTATCATGCTAGGATTAGCAGGAAAAAGCAAAAAATTTCAGAATTGCACCTTGCAATGTGGAGATATTACTGTTTGTGCATTTACAATATTCATTGATTTTTGCCATTGAAAAACATGTTTTTCATATACCAGAAATGTTTGAAGCTACTGACTGAATGAAAGGAGCTGGCATCTCACTCTCTTTGAATCTTCTTTATCATGCTAGGATTAACAGGAAAAAGCAAAAAAATTCAGAATTGCACCTTGCAATGTGGAGATATTACTGTTTGTGCATTTACAATATTCATTGATTTTTGCCATTGAAAAACGTCCAGAAATGTTTGAAGCTACTGACTGAATGAAAGGAGCTGGCATCTCACTCTCTTTGAATCTTCTTTATCATGCTAGGATTAGCAGGAAAAAGCAAAAAATTTCAGAATTGCACCTTGCAATGTGGAGATATTACTGTTTGTGCATTTACAATATTCATTGATTTTTGCCATTGAAAAACATCATGTTATTCATATACCAGAAATGTTTGAAGCTACTGACTGAATGAAAGGAGCTGGCATCTCACTCTCTTTGAATCTTCTTTATCATGCTAGGATTAGCAGGAAAAAGCAAAAAATTTCAGAATTGCACCTTGCAATGTGGAGATATTACTGTTTGTGCATTTACAATATTCATTGATTTTTGCCATTGAAAAACATGTTTTTCATATACCAGAAATGTTTGAAGCTACTGACTGAATGAAAGGAGCTGGCATCTCACTCTCTTTGAATCTTCTTTATCATGCTAGGATTAGCAGGAAAAAGCAAAAAATTTCAGAATTGCAACTTGCAATGTGGAGATATTACTGTTTGTGCATTTACAATATTCATTGCTTTTTGCCATTGAAAAACATGTTTTTCATATACCAGAAATGTTTGAAGCTACTGACTGAATGAAAGGAGCTGGCATCTCACTCTCTTTGAATCTTCTTTATCATGCTAGGATTAACAGGAAAAAGCAAAAAATTTCAGAATTGCACCTTGCAATGTGGAGATATTACTGTTTGTGCATTTACAATATTCATTGATTTTTGCCATTGAAAAACGTCCAGAAATGTTTGAAGCTACTGACTGAATGAAAGGAGCTGGCATCTCACTCTCTTTGAATCTTCTTTATCATGCTAGGATTAGCAGGAAAAAGCAAAAAATTTCAGAATTGCACCTTGCAATGTGGAGATATTACTGTTTGTGCATTTACAATATTCATTGATTTTTGCCATTGAAAAACATGTTTTTCATATACCAGAAATGTTTGAAGCTACTGACTGAATGAAAGGAGCTGGCATCTCACTCTCTTTGAATCTTCTTTATCATGCTAGGATTAACAGGAAAAAGCAAAAAATTTCAGAATTGCACCTTGCAATGTGGAGATATTACTGTTTGTGCATTTACAATATTCATTGATTTTTGCCATTGAAAAACGTCCAGAAATGTTTGAAGCTACTGACTGAATGAAAGGAGCTGGCATCTCACTCTCTTTGAATCTTCTTTATCATGCTAGGATTAGCAGGAAAAAGCAAAAAATTTCAGAATTGCACCTTGCAATGTGGAGATATTACTGTTTGTGCATTTACAATATTCATTGATTTTTGCCATTGAAAAACATCATGTTATTCATATACCAGAAATGTTTGAAGCTACTGACTGAATGAAAGGAGCTGGCATCTCACTCTCTTTGAATCTTCTTTATCATGCTAGGATTAGCAGGAAAAAGCAAAAAATTTCAGAATTGCACCTTGCAATGTGGAGATATTACTGTTTGTGCATTTACAATATTCATTGATTTTTGCCATTGAAAAACATCATGTTATTCATATACCAGAAATGTTTGAAGCTACTGACTGAATGAAAGGAGCTGGCATCTCACTCTCTTTGAATCTTTTTTATCATGCTAGGATTAGCAGGAAAAAGCAAAAAATTTCAGAATTGCACCTTGCAATGTGGAGATATTACTGTTTGTGCATTTACAATATTCATTGATTTTTGCCATTGAAAAACATGTTTTTCATATACCAGAAATGTTTGAAGCTACTGACTGAATGAAAGGAGCTGGCATCTCACTCTCTTTGAATCTTCTTTATCATGCTAGGATTAGCAGGAAAAAGCAAAAAATTTCAGAATTGCACCTTGCAATGTGGAGATATTACTGTTTGTGCATTTACAATATTCATTGATTTTTGCCATTGAAAAACATGTTTTTCATATACCAGAAATGTTTGAAGCTACTGACTGAATGAAAGGAGCTGGCATCTCACTCTCTTTGAATCTTCTTTATCATGCTAGGATTAACAGGAAAAAGCAAAAAATTTCAGAATTGCACCTTGCAATGTGGAGATATTACTGTTTGTGCACTTACAATATTCATTGATTTTTGCCATTGAAAAACGTCCAGAAATGTTTGAAGCTACTGACTGAATGAAAGGAGCTGGCATCTCACTCTCTTTGAATCTTCTTTATCATGCTAGGATTAGCAGGAAAAAGCAAAAAATTTCAGAATTGCACCTTGCAATGTGGAGATATTACTGTTTGTGCATTTACAATATTCATTGCTTTTTGCCATTGAAAAACATGTTTTTCATATACCAGAAATGTTTGAAGCTACTGACTGAATGAAAGGAGCTGGCATCTCACTCTCTTTGAATCTTCTTTATCATGCTAGGATTAACAGGAAAAAGCATAAAATTTCAGAATTGCACCTTGCAATGTGGAGATATTACTGTTTGTGCACTTACAATATTCATTGATTTTTGCCATTGAAAAACGTCCAGAAATGTTTGAAGCTACTGACTGAATGAAAGGAGCTGGCATCTCACTCTCTTTGAATCTTCTTTATCATGCTAGGATTAGCAGGAAAAAGCAAAAAATTTCAGAATTGCACCTTGCAATGTGGAGATATTACTGTTTGTGCATTTACAATATTCATTGCTTTTTGCCATTGAAAAACATGTTTTTCATATACCAGAAATGTTTGAAGCTACTGACTGAATGAAAGGAGCTGGCATCTCACTCTCTTTGAATCTTCTTTATCATGCTAGGATTAACAGGAAAAAGCAAAAAATTTCAGAATTGCACCTTGCAATGTGGAGATATTACTGTTTGTGCATTTACAATATTCATTGATTTTTGCCATTGAAAAACGTCCAGAAATGTTTGAAGCTACTGACTGAATGAAAGGAGCTGGCATCTCACTCTCTTTGAATCTTCTTTATCATGCTAGGATTAGCAGGAAAAAGCAAAAAATTTCAGAATTGCACCTTGCAATGTGGAGATATTACTGTTTGTGCATTTACAATATTCATTGATTTTTGCCATTGAAAAACATGTTTTTCATATACCAGAAATGTTTGAAGCTACTGACTGAATGAAAGGAGCTGGCATCTCACTCTCTTTGAATCTTCTTTATCATGCTAGGATTAACAGGAAAAAGCAAAAAATTTCAGAATTGCACCTTGCAATGTGGAGATATTACTGTTTGTGCATTTACAATATTCATTGATTTTTGCCATTGAAAAACGTCCAGAAATGTTTGAAGCTACTGACTGAATGAAAGGAGCTGGCATCTCACTCTCTTTGAATCTTCTTTATCATGCTAGGATTAGCAGGAAAAAGCAAAAAATTTCAGAATTGCACCTTGCAATGTGGAGATATTACTGTTTGTGCATTTACAATATTCATTGATTTTTGCCATTGAAAAACATCATGTTATTCATATACCAGAAATGTTTGAAGCTACTGACTGAATGAAAGGAGCTGGCATCTCACTCTCTTTGAATCTTCTTTATCATGCTAGGATTAGCAGGAAAAAGCAAAAAATTTCAGAATTGCACCTTGCAATGTGGAGATATTACTGTTTGTGCATTTACAATATTCATTGATTTTTGCCATTGAAAAACGTCCAGAAATGTTTGAAGCTACTGACTGAATGAAAGGAGCTGGCATCTCACTCTCTTTGAATCTTCTTTATCATGCTAGGATTAGCAGGAAAAAGCAAAAAATTTCAGAATTGCACCTTGCAATGTGGAGATATTACTGTTTGTGCATTTACAATATTCATTGATTTTTGCCATTGAAAAACATCATGTTATTCATATACCAGAAATGTTTGAAGCTACTGACTGAATGAAAGGAGCTGGCATCTCACTCTCTTTGAATCTTCTTTATCATGAAAGGATTAGCAGGAAAAAGCAAAAAATTTCAGAATTGCACCTTGCAATGTGGAGATATTACTGTTTGTGCATTTACAATATTCATTGATTTTTGCCATTGAAAAACATGTTTTTCATATACCAGAAATGTTTGAAGCTACTGACTGAATGAAAGGAGCTGGCATCTCACTCTCTTTGAATCTTCTTTATCATGCTAGGATTAGCAGGAAAAAGCAAAAAATTTCAGAATTGCACCTTGCAATGTGGAGATATTACTGTTTGTGCATTTACAATATTCATTGATTTTTGCCATTGAAAAACATGTTTTTCATATACCAGAAATGTTTGAAGCTACTGACTGAATGAAAGGAGCTGGCATCTCACTCTCTTTGAATCTTCTTTATCATGCTAGGATTAACAGGAAAAAGCAAAAAATTTCAGAATTGCACCTTGCAATGTGGAGATATTACTGTTTGTGCATTTACAATATTCATTGATTTTTGCCATTGAAAAACGTCCAGAAATGTTTGAAGCTACTGACTGAATGAAAGGAGCTGGCATCTCACTCTCTTTGAATCTTCTTTATCATGCTAGGATTAGCAGGAAAAAGCAAAAAATTTCAGAATTGCACCTTGCAATGTGGAGATATTACTGTTTGTGCATTTACAATATTCATTGATTTTTGCCATTGAAAAACATGTTTTTCATATACCAGAAATGTTTAAAGCTACTGACTGAATGAAAGGAGCTGGCATCTCACTCTCTTTGAATCTTTTTTATCATGCTAGGATTAACAGGAAAAAGCAAAAAATTTCAGAATTGCATCTTGCAATGTGGAGATATTACTGTTTGTGCATTTACAATATTCATTGATTTTTGCCATTGAAAAACGTCCAGAAATGTTTGAAGCTACTGACTGAATGAAAGGAGCTGGCATCTCACTCTCTTTGAATCTTCTTTATCATGCTAGGATTAGCAGGAAAAAGCAAAAAATTTCAGAATTGCACCTTGCAATGTGGAGATATTACTGTTTGTGCATTTACAATATTCATTGATTTTTGCCATTGAAAAACATGTTTTTCATATACCAGAAATGTTTGAAGCTACTGACTGAATGAAAGGAGCTGGCATCTCACTCTCTTTGAATCTTCTTTATCATGCTAGGATTAACAGGAAAAAGCAAAAAAATTCAGAATTGCACCTTGCAATGTGGAGATATTACTGTTTGTGCATTTACAATATTCATTGATTTTTGCCATTGAAAAACGTCCAGAAATGTTTGAAGCTACTGACTGAATGAAAGGAGCTGGCATCTCACTCTCTTTGAATCTTCTTTATCATGCTAGGATTAGCAGGAAAAAGCAAAAAATTTCAGAATTGCACCTTGCAATGTGGAGATATTACTGTTTGTGCATTTACAATATTCATTGATTTTTGCCATTGAAAAACATCATGTTATTCATATACCAGAAATGTTTGAAGCTACTGACTGAATGAAAGGAGCTGGCATCTCACTCTCTTTGAATCTTCTTTATCATGCTAGGATTAGCAGGAAAAAGCAAAAAATTTCAGAATTGCACCTTGCAATGTGGAGATATTACTGTTTGTGCATTTACAATATTCATTGATTTTTGCCATTGAAAAACATGTTTTTCATATACCAGAAATGTTTGAAGCTACTGACTGAATGAAAGGAGCTGGCATCTCACTCTCTTTGAATCTTCTTTATCATGCTAGGATTAGCAGGAAAAAGCAAAAAATTTCAGAATTGCACCTTGCAATGTGGAGATATTACTGTTTGTGCATTTACAATATTCATTGCTTTTTGCCATTGAAAAACATGTTTTTCATATACCAGAAATGTTTGAAGCTACTGACTGAATGAAAGGAGCTGGCATCTCACTCTCTTTGAATCTTCTTTATCATGCTAGGATTAACAGGAAAAAGCATAAAATTTCAGAATTGCACCTTGCAATGTGGAGATATTACTGTTTGTGCACTTACAATATTCATTGATTTTTGCCATTGAAAAACGTCCAGAAATGTTTGAAGCTACTGACTGAATGAAAGGAGCTGGCATCTCACTCTCTTTGAATCTTCTTTATCATGCTAGGATTAGCAGGAAAAAGCAAAAAATTTCAGAATTGCACCTTGCAATGTGGAGATATTACTGTTTGTGCATTTACAATATTCATTGCTTTTTGCCATTGAAAAACATGTTTTTCATATACCAGAAATGTTTGAAGCTACTGACTGAATGAAAGGAGCTGGCATCTCACTCTCTTTGAATCTTCTTTATCATGCTAGGATTAACAGGAAAAAGCATAAAACTTCAGAATTGCACCTTGCAATGTGGAGATATTACTGTTTGTGCACTTACAATATTCATTGATTTTTGCCATTGAAAAACGTCCAGAAATGTTTGAAGCTACTGACTGAATGAAAGGAGCTGGCATCTCACTCTCTTTGAATCTTCTTTATCATGCTAGGATTAGCAGGAAAAAGCAAAAAATTTCAGAATTGCACCTTGCAATGTGGAGATATTACTGTTTGTGCATTTACAATATTCATTGCTTTTTGCCATTGAAAAACATGTTTTTCATATACCAGAAATGTTTGAAGCTACTGACTGAATGAAAGGAGCTGGCATCTCACTCTCTTTGAATCTTCTTTATCATGCTAGGATTAACAGGAAAAAGCAAAAAATTTCAGAATTGCACCTTGCAATGTGGAGATATTACTGTTTGTGCATTTACAATATTCATTGATTTTTGCCATTGAAAAACGTCCAGAAATGTTTGAAGCTACTGACTGAATGAAAGGAGCTGGCATCTCACTCTCTTTGAATCTTCTTTATCATGCTAGGATTAGCAGGAAAAAGCAAAAAATTTCAGAATTGCACCTTGCAATGTGGAGATATTACTGTTTGTGCATTTACAATATTCATTGATTTTTGCCATTGAAAAACATGTTTTTCATATACCAGAAATGTTTGAAGCTACTGACTGAATGAAAGGAGCTGGCATCTCACTCTCTTTGAATCTTCTTTATCATGCTAGGATTAACAGGAAAAAGCAAAAAATTTCAGAATTGCACCTTGCAATGTGGAGATATTACTGTTTGTGCATTTACAATATTCATTGATTTTTGCCATTGAAAAACGTCCAGAAATGTTTGAAGCTACTGACTGAATGAAAGGAGCTGGCATCTCACTCTCTTTGAATCTTCTTTATCATGCTAGGATTAGCAGGAAAAAGCAAAAAATTTCAGAATTGCACCTTGCAATGTGGAGATATTACTGTTTGTGCATTTACAATATTCATTGATTTTTGCCATTGAAAAACATCATGTTATTCATATACCAGAAATGTTTGAAGCTACTGACTGAATGAAAGGAGCTGGCATCTCACTCTCTTTGAATCTTCTTTATCATGCTAGGATTAGCAGGAAAAAGCAAAAAATTTCAGAATTGCACCTTGCAATGTGGAGATATTACTGTTTGTGCATTTACAATATTCATTGATTTTTGCCATTGAAAAACGTCCAGAAATGTTTGAAGCTACTGACTGAATGAAAGGAGCTGGCATCTCACTCTCTTTGAATCTTCTTTATCATGCTAGGATTAGCAGGAAAAAGCAAAAAATTTCAGAATTGCACCTTGCAATGTGGAGATATTACTGTTTGTGCATTTACAATATTCATTGATTTTTGCCATTGAAAAACATCATGTTATTCATATACCAGAAATGTTTGAAGCTACTGACTGAATGAAAGGAGCTGGCATCTCACTCTCTTTGAATCTTCTTTATCATGAAAGGATTAGCAGGAAAAAGCAAAAAATTTCAGAATTGCACCTTGCAATGTGGAGATATTACTGTTTGTGCATTTACAATATTCATTGATTTTTGCCATTGAAAAACATGTTTTTCATATACCAGAAATGTTTGAAGCTACTGACTGAATGAAAGGAGCTGGCATCTCACTCTCTTTGAATCTTCTTTATCATGCTAGGATTAGCAGGAAAAAGCAAAAAATTTCAGAATTGCACCTTGCAATGTGGAGATATTACTGTTTGTGCATTTACAATATTCATTGATTTTTGCCATTGAAAAACATGTTTTTCATATACCAGAAATGTTTGAAGCTACTGACTGAATGAAAGGAGCTGGCATCTCACTCTCTTTGAATCTTCTTTATCATGCTAGGATTAACAGGAAAAAGCAAAAAATTTCAGAATTGCACCTTGCAATGTGGAGATATTACTGTTTGTGCATTTACAATATTCATTGATTTTTGCCATTGAAAAACGTCCAGAAATGTTTGAAGCTACTGACTGAATGAAAGGAGCTGGCATCTCACTCTCTTTGAATCTTCTTTATCATGCTAGGATTAGCAGGAAAAAGCAAAAAATTTCAGAATTGCACCTTGCAATGTGGAGATATTACTGTTTGTGCATTTACAATATTCATTGATTTTTGCCATTGAAAAACATGTTTTTCATATACCAGAAATGTTTAAAGCTACTGACTGAATGAAAGGAGCTGGCATCTCACTCTCTTTGAATCTTTTTTATCATGCTAGGATTAACAGGAAAAAGCAAAAAATTTCAGAATTGCATCTTGCAATGTGGAGATATTACTGTTTGTGCATTTACAATATTCATTGATTTTTGCCATTGAAAAACGTCCAGAAATGTTTGAAGCTACTGACTGAATGAAAGGAGCTGGCATCTCACTCTCTTTGAATCTTCTTTATCATGCTAGGATTAGCAGGAAAAAGCAAAAAATTTCAGAATTGCACCTTGCAATGTGGAGATATTACTGTTTGTGCATTTACAATATTCATTGATTTTTGCCATTGAAAAACATGTTTTTCATATACCAGAAATGTTTGAAGCTACTGACTGAATGAAAGGAGCTGGCATCTCACTCTCTTTGAATCTTCTTTATCATGCTAGGATTAACAGGAAAAAGCAAAAAAATTCAGAATTGCACCTTGCAATGTGGAGATATTACTGTTTGTGCATTTACAATATTCATTGATTTTTGCCATTGAAAAACGTCCAGAAATGTTTGAAGCTACTGACTGAATGAAAGGAGCTGGCATCTCACTCTCTTTGAATCTTCTTTATCATGCTAGGATTAGCAGGAAAAAGCAAAAAATTTCAGAATTGCACCTTGCAATGTGGAGATATTACTGTTTGTGCATTTACAATATTCATTGATTTTTGCCATTGAAAAACATCATGTTATTCATATACCAGAAATGTTTGAAGCTACTGACTGAATGAAAGGAGCTGGCATCTCACTCTCTTTGAATCTTCTTTATCATGCTAGGATTAGCAGGAAAAAGCAAAAAATTTCAGAATTGCACCTTGCAATGTGGAGATATTACTGTTTGTGCATTTACAATATTCATTGATTTTTGCCATTGAAAAACATGTTTTTCATATACCAGAAATGTTTGAAGCTACTGACTGAATGAAAGGAGCTGGCATCTCACTCTCTTTGAATCTTCTTTATCATGCTAGGATTAGCAGGAAAAAGCAAAAAATTTCAGAATTGCACCTTGCAATGTGGAGATATTACTGTTTGTGCATTTACAATATTCATTGCTTTTTGCCATTGAAAAACATGTTTTTCATATACCAGAAATGTTTGAAGCTACTGACTGAATGAAAGGAGCTGGCATCTCACTCTCTTTGGATCTTCTTTATCATGCTAGGATTAACAGGAAAAAGCAAAAAATTTCAGAATTGCACCTTGCAATGTGGAGATATTACTGTTTGTGCATTTACAATATTCATTGATTTTTGCCATTGAAAAACGTCCAGAAATGTTTGAAGCTACTGACTGAATGAAAGGAGCTGGCATCTCACTCTCTTTGAATCTTCTTTATCATGCTAGGAATAGCAGGAAAAAGCAAAAAATTTCAGAATTGCACCTTGCAATGTGGAGATATTACTGTTTGTGCATTTACAATATTCATTGATTTTTGCCATTGAAAAACATGTTTTTCATATACCAGAAATGTTTGAAGCTACTGACTGAATGAAAGGAGCTGGCATCTCACTCTCTTTGAATCTTCTTTATCATGCTAGGATTAACAGGAAAAAGCAAAAAATTTCAGAATTGCACCTTGCAATGTGGAGATATTACTGTTTGTGCATTTACAATATTCATTGATTTTTGCCATTGAAAAACGTCCAGAAATGTTTGAAGCTACTGACTGAATGAAAGGAGCTGGCATCTCACTCTCTTTGAATCTTCTTTATCATGCTAGGATTAGCAGGAAAAAGCAAAAAATTTCAGAATTGCACCTTGCAATGTGGAGATATTACTGTTTGTGCATTTACAATATTCATTGATTTTTGCCATTGAAAAACATCATGTTATTCATATACCAGAAATGTTTGAAGCTACTGACTGAATGAAAGGAGCTGGCAACTTACTCTCTTTGAATCTTCTTTATCATGCTAGGATTAGCAGGAAAAAGCAAAAAATTTCAGAATTGCACCTTGCAATGTGGAGATATTACTGTTTGTGCATTTACAATATTCATTGATTTTTGCCATTGAAAAACGTCCAGAAATGTTTGAAGCTACTGACTGAATGAAAGGAGCTGGCATCTCACTCTCTTTGAATCTTCTTTATCATGCTAGGATTAGCAGGAAAAAGCAAAAAATTTCAGAATTGCACCTTGCAATGTGGAGATATTACTGTTTGTGCATTTACAATATTCATTGATTTTTGCCATTGAAAAACATCATGTTATTCATATACCAGAAATGTTTGAAGCTACTGACTGAATGAAAGGAGCTGGCATCTCACTCTCTTTGAATCTTCTTTATCATGAAAGGATTAGCAGGAAAAAGCAAAAAATTTCAGAATTGCACCTTGCAATGTGGAGATATTACTGTTTGTGCATTTACAATATTCATTGATTTTTGCCATTGAAAAACATGTTTTTCATATACCAGAAATGTTTGAAGCTACTGACTGAATGAAAGGAGCTGGCATCTCACTCTCTTTGAATCTTCTTTATCATGCTAGGATTAGCAGGAAAAAGCAAAAAATTTCAGAATTGCACCTTGCAATGTGGAGATATTACTGTTTGTGCATTTACAATATTCATTGATTTTTGCCATTGAAAAACATGTTTTTCATATACCAGAAATGTTTGAAGCTACTGACTGAATGAAAGGAGCTGGCATCTCACTCTCTTTGAATCTTCTTTATCATGCTAGGATTAACAGGAAAAAGCAAAAAATTTCAGAATTGCACCTTGCAATGTGGAGATATTACTGTTTGTGCATTTACAATATTCATTGATTTTTGCCATTGAAAAACGTCCAGAAATGTTTGAAGCTACTGACTGAATGAAAGGAGCTGGCATCTCACTCTCTTTGAATCTTCTTTATCATGCTAGGATTAGCAGGAAAAAGCAAAAAATTTCAGAATTGCACCTTGCAATGTGGAGATATTACTGTTTGTGCATTTACAATATTCATTGATTTTTGCCATTGAAAAACATGTTTTTCATATACCAGAAATGTTTGAAGCTACTGACTGAATGAAAGGAGCTGGCATCTCACTCTCTTTGAATCTTCTTTATCATGCTAGGATTAACAGGAAAAAGCAAAAAATTTCAGAATTGCACCTTGCAATGTGGAGATATTACTGTTTGTGCATTTACAATATTCATTGATTTTTGCCATTGAAAAACGTCCAGAAATGTTTGAAGCTACTGACTGAATGAAAGGAGCTGGCATCTCACTCTCTTTGAATCTTCTTTATCATGCTAGGATTAGCAGGAAAAAGCAAAAAATTTCAGAATTGCACCTTGCAATGTGGAGATATTACTGTTTGTGCATTTACAATATTCATTGATTTTTGCCATTGAAAAACATGTTTTTCATATACCAGAAATGTTTGAAGCTACTGACTGAATGAAAGGAGCTGGCATCTCACTCTCTTTGAATCTTCTTTATCATGCTAGGATTAACAGGAAAAAGCAAAAAATTTCAGAATTGCACCTTGCAATGTGGAGATATTACTGTTTGTGCATTTACAATATTCATTGATTTTTGCCATTGAAAAACGTCCAGAAATGTTTGAAGCTACTGACTGAATGAAAGGAGCTGGCATCTCACTCTCTTTGAATCTTCTTTATCATGCTAGGATTAGCAGGAAAAAGCAAAAAATTTCAGAATTGCACCTTGCAATGTGGAGATATTACTGTTTGTGCATTTACAATATTCATTGATTTTTGCCATTGAAAAACATCATGTTATTCATATACCAGAAATGTTTGAAGCTACTGACTGAATGAAAGGAGCTGGCATCTCACTCTCTTTGAATCTTCTTTATCATGCTAGGATTAGCAGGAAAAAGCAAAAAATTTCAGAATTGCACCTTGCAATGTGGAGATATTACTGTTTGTGCATTTACAATATTCATTGATTTTTGCCATTGAAAAACATGTTTTTCATATACCAGAAATGTTTGAAGCTACTGACTGAATGAAAGGAGCTGGCATCTCACTCTCTTTGAATCTTCTTTATCATGCTAGGATTAGCAGGAAAAAGCAAAAAATTTCAGAATTACACCTTGCAATGTGGAGATATTACTGTTTGTGCATTTACAATATTCATTGATTTTTGCCATTGAAAAACATGTTTTTCATATACCAGAAATGTTTGAAGCTACTGACTGAATGAAAGGAGCTGGCATCTCACTCTCTTTGAATCTTCTTTATCATGCTAGGATTAACAGGAAAAAGCAAAAAATTTCAGAATTGCACCTTGCAATGTGGAGATATTACTGTTTGTGCATTTACAATATTCATTGATTTTTGCCATTGAAAAACGTCCAGAAATGTTTGAAGCTACTGACTGAATGAAAGGAGCTGGCATCTCACTCTCTTTGAATCTTCTTTATCATGCTAGGATTAGCAGGAAAAAGCAAAAAATTTCAGAATTGCACCTTGCAATGTGGAGATATTACTGTTTGTGCATTTACAATATTCATTGATTTTTGCCATTGAAAAACATGTTTTTCATATACCAGAAATGTTTGAAGCTACTGACTGAATGAAAGGAGCTGGCATCTCACTCTCTTTGAATCTTCTTTATCATGCTAGGATTAACAGGAAAAAGCAAAAAATTTCAGAATTGCACCTTGCAATGTGGAGATATTGCTGTTTGTGCATTTACAATATTCATTGATTTTTGCCATTGAAAAACGTCCAGAAATGTTTGAAGCTACTGACTGAATGAAAGGAGCTGGCATCTCACTCTCTTTGAATCTTCTTTATCATGCTAGGATTAGCAGGAAAAAGCAAAAAATTTCAGAATTGCACCTTGCAATGTGGAGATATTACTGTTTGTGCATTTACAATATTCATTGATTTTTGCCATTGAAAAACATGTTTTTCATATACCAGAAATGTTTGAAGCTACTGACTGAATGAAAGGAGCTGGCATCTCACTCTCTTTGAATCTTCTTTATCATGCTAGGATTAACAGGAAAAAGCAAAAAAATTCAGAATTGCACCTTGCAATGTGGAGATATTACTGTTTGTGCATTTACAATATTCATTGATTTTTGCCATTGAAAAACGTCCAGAAATGTTTGAAGCTACTGACTGAATGAAAGGAGCTGGCATCTCACTCTCTTTGAATCTTCTTTATCATGCTAGGATTAGCAGGAAAAAGCAAAAAATTTCAGAATTGCACCTTGCAATGTGGAGATATTACTGTTTGTGCATTTACAATATTCATTGATTTTTGCCATTGAAAAACATGTTTTTCATATACCAGAAATGTTTGAAGCTACTGACTGAATGAAAGGAGCTGGCATCTCACTCTCTTTGAATCTTCTTTATCATGCTAGGATTAACAGGAAAAAGCAAAAAATTTCAGAATTGCACCTTGCAATGTGGAGATATTACTGTTTGTGCATTTACAATATTCATTGATTTTTGCCATTGAAAAACGTCCAGAAATGTTTGAAGCTACTGACTGAATGAAAGGAGCTGGCATCTCACTCTCTTTGAATCTTCTTTATCATGCTAGGATTAGCAGGAAAAAGCAAAAAATTTCAGAATTGCACCTTGCAATGTGGAGATATTACTGTTTGTGCATTTACAATATTCATTGATTTTTGCCATTGAAAAACATGTTTTTCATATACCAGAAATGTTTGAAGCTACTGACTGAATGAAAGGAGCTGGCATCTCACTCTCTTTGAATCTTCTTTATCATGCTAGGATTAACAGGAAAAAGCAAAAAATTTCAGAATTGCACCTTGCAATGTGGAGATATTACTGTTTCTGCATTTACAATATTCATTGATTTTTGCCATTGAAAAACGTCCAGAAATGTTTGAAGCTACTGACTGAATGAAAGGAGCTGGCATCTCACTCTCTTTGAATCTTCTTTATCATGCTAGGATTAGCAGGAAAAAGCAAAAAATTTCAGAATTGCACCTTGCAATGTGGAGATATTACTGTTTGTGCATTTACAATATTCATTGATTTTTGCCATTGAAAAACATCATGTTATTCATATACCAGAAATGTTTGAAGCTACTGACTGAATGAAAGGAGCTGGCATCTCACTCTCTTTGAATCTTCTTTATCATGCTAGGATTAGCAGGAAAAAGCAAAAAATTTCAGAATTGCACCTTGCAATGTGGAGATATTACTGTTTGTGCATTTACAATATTCATTGATTTTTGCCATTGAAAAACATGTTTTTCATATACCAGAAATGTTTGAAGCTACTGACTGAATGAAAGGAGCTGGCATCTCACTCTCTTTGAATCTTCTTTATCATGCTAGGATTAGCAGGAAAAAGCAAAAAATTTCAGAATTACACCTTGCAATGTGGAGATATTACTGTTTGTGCATTTACAATATTCATTGATTTTTGCCATTGAAAAACATGTTTTTCATATACCAGAAATGTTTGAAGCTACTGACTGAATGAAAGGAGCTGGCATCTCACTCTCTTTGAATCTTCTTTATCATGCTAGGATTAACAGGAAAAAGCAAAAAATTTCAGAATTGCACCTTGCAATGTGGAGATATTACTGTTTGTGCATTTACAATATTCATTGATTTTTGCCATTGAAAAACGTCCAGAAATGTTTGAAGCTACTGACTGAATGAAAGGAGCTGGCATCTCACTCTCTTTGAATCTTCTTTATCATGCTAGGATTAGCAGGAAAAAGCAAAAAATTTCAGAATTGCACCTTGCAATGTGGAGATATTACTGTTTGTGCATTTACAATATTCATTGATTTTTGCCATTGAAAAACATGTTTTTCATATACCAGAAATGTTTGAAGCTACTGACTGAATGAAAGGAGCTGGCATCTCACTCTCTTTGAATCTTCTTTATCATGCTAGGATTAACAGGAAAAAGCAAAAAATTTCAGAATTGCACCTTGCAATGTGGAGATATTGCTGTTTGTGCATTTACAATATTCATTAATTTTTGCCATTGAAAAACGTCCAGAAATGTTTGAAGCTACTGACTGAATGAAAGGAGCTGGCATCTCACTCTCTTTGAATCTTCTTTATCATGCTAGGATTAGCAGGAAAAAGCAAAAAATTTCAGAATTGCACCTTGCAATGTGGAGATATTACTGTTTGTGCATTTACAATATTCATTGATTTTTGCCATTGAAAAACATGTTTTTCATATACCAGAAATGTTTGAAGCTACTGACTGAATGAAAGGAGCTGGCATCTCACTCTCTTTGAATCTTCTTTATCATGCTAGGATTAACAGGAAAAAGCAAAAAATTTCAGAATTGCACCTTGCAATGTGGAGATATTACTGTTTGTGCATTTACAATATTCATTGATTTTTGCCATTGAAAAACGTCCAGAAATGTTTTAAGCTACTGACTGAATGAAAGGAGCTGGCATCTCACTCTCTTTGAATCTTCTTTATCATGCTAGGATTAGCAGGAAAAAGCAAAAAATTTCAGAATTGCACCTTGCAATGTGGAGATATTACTGTTTGTGCATTTACAATATTCATTGATTTTTGCCATTGAAAAACATCATGTTATTCATATACCAGAAATGTTTGAAGCTACTGACTGAATGAAAGGAGCTGGCATCTCACTCTCTTTGAATCTTCTTTATCATGCTAGGATTAGCAGGAAAAAGCAAAAAATTTCAGAATTGCACCTTGCAATGTGGAGATATTACTGTTTGTGCATTTACAATATTCATTGATTTTTGCCATTGAAAAACATGTTTTTCATATACCAGAAATGTTTGAAGCTACTGACTGAATGAAAGGAGCTGGCATCTCACTCTCTTTGAATCTTCTTTATCATGCTAGGATTAGCAGGAAAAAGCAAAAAATTTCAGAATTGCACCTTGCAATGTGGAGATATTACTGTTTGTGCATTTACAATATTCATTGATTTTTGCCATTGAAAAACATGTTTTTCATATACCAGAAATGTTTGAAGCTACTGACTGAATGAAAGGAGCTGGCATCTCACTCTCTTTGAATCTTCTTTATCATGCTAGGATTAGCAGGAAAAAGCAAAAAATTTCTGAATTGCACCTTGCAATGTGGAGATATTACTGTTTGTTCATTTACAATATTCATTGATTTTTGCCATTGAAAAACGTCCAGAAATGTTTGAAGCTACTGACTGAATGAAAGGAGCTGGCATCTCACTCTCTTTGAATCTTCTTTATCATGCTAGGATTAGCAGGAAAAAGCAAAAAATTTCAGAATTGCACCTTGCAATGTGGAGATATTACTGTTTGTGCATTTACAATATTCATTGATTTTTGCCATTGAAAAACATGTTTTTCATATACCAGAAATGTTTGAAGCTACTGACGGAATGAAAGGAGCTGGCATCTCACTCTCTTTGAATCTTCTTTATCATGCTAGGATTAGCAGGAAAAAGCAAAAAATTTCAGAATTGCACCTTGCAATGTGGAGATATTACTGTTTGTGCATTTACAATATTCATTGATTTTTGCCATTGAAAAACATCCAGAAATGTTTGAAGCTACTGACTGAATGAAAGGAGCTGGCATCTCACTCTTTTTGAATCTTCTTTATCATGCTAGGATTAGCAGGAAAAAGCAAAAAATTTCAGAATTGCACCTTGCAATGTGGAGATATTACTGTTTGTGCATTTACAATATTCATTGATTTTTGCCATTGAAAAACATCATGTTATTCATATACCAGAAATGTTTGAAGCTACTGACTGAATGAAAGGAGCTGGCATCTCACTCTCTTTGAATCTTCTTTATCATGCTAGGATTAGCAGGAAAAAGCAAAAAATTTCAGAATTGCACCTTGCAATGTGGAGATATTACTGTTTGTGCATTTACAATATTCATTGATTTTTGCCATTGAAAAACATGTTTTTCATATACCAGAAATGTTTGAAGCTACTGACTGAATGAAAGGAGCTGGCATCTCACTCTCTTTGAATCTTCTTTATCATGCTAGGATTAACAGGAAAAAGCAAAAAATTTCAGAATTGCACCTTGCAATGTGGAGATATTACTGTTTGTGCATTTACAATATTCATTGATTTTTGCCATTGAAAAACGTCCAGAAATGTTTGAAGCTACTGACTGAATGAAAGGAGCTGGCATCTCACTCTCTTTGAATCTTCTTTATCATGCTAGGATTAGCAGGAAAAAGCAAAAAATTTCAGAATTGCACCTTGCAATGTGGAGATATTACTGTTTGTGCATTTACAATATTCATTGATTTTTGCCATTGAAAAACATCATGTTATTCATATACCAGAAATGTTTGAAGCTACTGACTGAATGAAAGGAGCTGGCATCTCACTCTCTTTGAAACTTCTTTATCATGCTAGGATTAGCAGGAAAAAGCAAAAAATTTCAGAATTGCACCTTGCAATGTGGAGATATTACTGTTTGTGCATTTACAATATTCATTGATTTTTGCCATTGAAAAACGTCCAGAAATGTTTGAAGCTACTGACTGAATGAAAGGAGCTGGCATCCCACTCTCTTTGAATCTTCTTTATCATGCTAGGATTAGCAGGAAAAAGCAAAAAATTTAAGAATTGCACCTTGCAATGTGGAGATATTACTGTTTGTGCATTTACAATATTCATTGATTTTTGCCATTGAAAAACATGTTTTTCATATACCAGAAATGTTTGAAGCTACTGACTGAATGAAAGGAGCTGGCATCTCACTCTCTTTGAATCTTCTTTATCATGCTAGGATTAACAGGAAAAAGGAAAAAATTTCAGAATTGCACCTTGCAATGTGGAGATATTACTGTTTGTGCATTTACAATATTCATTGATTTTTGCCATTGAAAAACATCCAGAAATGTTTGAAGCTACTGACTGAATGAAAGGAGCTGGCATCTCACTCTCTTTGAATCTTCTTTATCATGCTAGGATTAGCAGGAAAAAGCAAAAAATTTCAGAATTGCACCTTGCAATGTGGAGATATTACTGTTTGTGCATTTACAATATTCATTGATTTTTGCCATTGAAAAACGTCCAGAAATGTTTGAAGCTACTGACTGAATGAAAGGAGCTGGCATCTCACTCTCTTTGAATCTTCTTTATCATGCTAGGATTAGCAGGAAAAAGCAAAAAATTTCAGAATTGCACCTTGCAATGTGGAGATATTACTGTTTGTGCATTTACAATATTCATTGATTTTTGCCATTGAAAAACATGTTTTTCATATACCAGAAATGTTTGAAGCTACTGACTGAATGAAAGGAGCTGGCATCTCACTCTCTTTGAATCTTCTTTATCATGCTAGGATTAGCAGGAAAAAGCAAAAAATTTCAGAATTGCACCTTGCAATGTGGAGATATTACTGTTTGTGCATTTACAATATTCATTGATTTTTGCCATTGAAAAACATGTTTTTCATATACCAGAAATGTTTGAAGCTACTGACTGAATGAAAGGAGCTGGCATCTCACTCTCTTTGAATCTTCTTTATCATGCTAGGATTAACAGGAAAAAGCAAAAAATTTCAGAATTGCACCTTGCAATGTGGAGATATTACTGTTTGTGCATTTACAATATTCATTGATTTTTGCCATTGAAAAACGTCCAGAAATGTTTGAAGCTACTGACTGAATGAAAGGAGCTGGCATCTCACTCTCTTTGAATCTTCTTTATCATGCTAGGATTAGCAGGAAAAAGCAAAAAATTTCAGAATTGCACCTTGCAATGTGGAGATATTACTGTTTGTGCATTTACAATATTCATTGATTTTTGCCATTGAAAAACATGTTTTTCATATACCAGAAATGTTTGAAGCTACTGACTGAATGAAAGGAGCTGGCATCTCACTCTCTTTGAATCTTCTTTATCATGCTAGGATTAGCAGGAAAAAGCCAAAAATTTCTGAATTGCACCTTGCAATGTGGAGATATTACTGTTTGTGCATTTACAATATTCATTGATTTTTGCCATTGAAAAACGTCCAGAAATGTTTGAAGCTACTGACTGAATGAAAGGAGCTGGCATCTCACTCTCTTTGAATCTTCTTTATCATGCTAGGATTAGCAGGAAAAAGCAAAAAATTTCAGAATTGCACCTTGCAATGTGGAGATATTACTGTTTGTGCATTTACAATATTCATTGATTTTTGCCATTGAAAAACATGTTTTTCATATACCAGAAATGTTTGAAGCTACTGACGGAATGAAAGGGGCTGGCATCTCACTCTCTTTGAATCTTCTTTATCATGCTAGGATTAGCAGGAAAAAGCAAAAAATTTCAGAATTGCACCTTGCAATGTGGAGATATTACTGTTTGTGCATTTACAATATTCATTGATTTTTGCCATTGAAAAACATCCAGAAATGTTTGAAGCTACTGACTGAATGAAAGGAGCTGGCATCTCACTCTCTTTGAATCTTCTTTATCATGCTAGGATTAGCAGGAAAAAGCAAAAAATTTCAGAATTGCACCTTGCAATGTGGAGATATTACTGTTTGTGCATTTACAATATTCATTGATTTTTGCCATTGAAAAACATCATGTTATTCATATACCAGAAATGTTTGAAGCTACTGACTGAATGAAAGGAGCTGGCATCTCACTCTCTTTGAATCTTCTTTATCATGCTAGGATTAGCAGGAAAAAGCAAAAAATTTCAGAATTGCACCTTGCAATGTGGAGATATTACTGTTTGTGCATTTACAATATTCATTGATTTTTGCCATTGAAAAACATGTTTTTCATATACCAGAAATGTTTGAAGCTACTGACTGAATGAAAGGAGCTGGCATCTCACTCTCTTTGAATCTTCTTTATCATGCTAGGATTAACAGGAAAAAGCAAAAAATTTCAGAATTGCACCTTGCAATGTGGAGATATTACTGTTTGTGCATTTACAATATTCATTGATTTTTGCCATTGAAAAACGTCCAGAAATGTTTGAAGCTACTGACTGAATGAAAGGAGCTGGCATCTCACTCTCTTTGAATCTTCTTTATCATGCTAGGATTAGCAGGAAAAAGCAAAAAATTTCAGAATTGCACCTTGCAATGTGGAGATATTACTGTTTGTGCATTTACAATATTCATTGATTTTTGCCATTGAAAAACATCATGTTATTCATATACCAGAAATGTTTGAAGCTACTGACTGAATGAAAGGAGCTGGCATCTCACTCTCTTTGAAACTTCTTTATCATGCTAGGATTAGCAGGAAAAAGCAAAAAATTTCAGAATTGCACCTTGCAATGTGGAGATATTACTGTTTGTGCATTTACAATATTCATTGATTTTTGCCATTGAAAAACATGTTTTTCATATACCAGAAATGTTTGAAGCTACTGACTGAATGAAAGGAGCTGGCATCTCACTCTCTTTGAATCTTTATCATGCTAGGATTAGCAGGAAAAAGCAAAAAATTTCAGAATTGCACCTTGCAATGTGGAGATATTACTGTTTGTGCATTTACAATATTCATTGATTTTTGCCATTGAAAAACATGTTTTTCATATACCAGAAATGTTTGAAGCTACTGACTGAATGAAAGGAGCTGGCATCTCACTCTCTTTGAATCTTCTTTATCATGCTAGGATTAACAGGAAAAAGCAAAAAATTTCAGAATTGCACCTTGCAATGTGGAGATATTACTGTTTGTGCATTTACAATATTCATTGATTTTTGCCATTGAAAAACGTCCAGAAATGTTTGAAGCTACTGACTGAATGAAAGGAGCTGGCATCTCACTCTCTTTGAATCTTCTTTATCATGCTAGGATTAGCAGGAAAAAGCAAAAAATTTCAGAATTGCACCTTGCAATGTGGAGATATTACTGTTTGTGCATTTACAATATTCATTGATTTTTGCCATTGAAAAACGTCCAGAAATGTTTGAAGCTACTGACTGAATGAAAGGAGCTGGCATCTCACTCTCTTTGAATCTTCTTTATCATGCTAGGATTAGCAGGAAAAAGCAAAAAATTTCAGAATTGCACCTTGCAATGTGGAGATATTACTGTTTGTGCATTTACAATATTCATTGATTTTTGCCATTGAAAAACATGTTTTTCATATACCAGAAATGTTTGAAGCTACTGACTGAATGAAAGGAGCTGGCATCTCACTCTCTTTGAATCTTCTTTATCATGCTAGGATTAACAGGAAAAAGCAAAAAATTTCAGAATTGCACCTTGCAATGTGGAGATATTACTGTTTGTGCATTTACAATATTCATTGATTTTTGCCATTGAAAAACATCCAGAAATGTTTGAAGCTACTGACTGAATGAAAGGAGCTGGCATCTCACTCTCTTTGAATCTTCTTTATCATGCTAGGATTAGCAGGAAAAAGCAAAAAATTTCAGAATTGCACCTTGCAATGTGGAGATATTACTGTTTGTGCATTTACAATATTCATTGATTTTTGCCATTGAAAAACGTCCAGAAATGTTTGAAGCTACTGACTGAATGAAAGGAGCTGGCATCTCACTCTCTTTGAATCTTCTTTATCATGCTAGGATTAGCAGGAAAAAGCAAAAAATTTCAGAATTGCACCTTGCAATGTGGAGATATTACTGTTTGTGCATTTACAATATTCATTGATTTTTGCCATTGAAAAACATGTTTTTCATATACCAGAAATGTTTGAAGCTACTGACTGAATGAAAGGAGCTTGCATCTCACTCTCTTTGAATCTTCTTTATCATGCTAGGATTAACAGGAAAAAGCAAAAAATTTCAGAATTGCACCTTGCAATGTGGAGATATTACTGTTTGTGCATTTACAATATTCATTGATTTTTGCCATTGAAAAACGTCCAGAAATGTTTGAAGCTACTGACTGAATGAAAGGAGCTGGCATCTCACTCTCTTTGAATCTTCTTTATCATGCTAGGATTAGCAGGAAAAAGCAAAAAATTTCAGAATTGCACCTTGCAATGTGGAGATATTACTGTTTGTGCATTTACAATATTCATTGATTTTTGCCATTGAAAAACATCATGTTATTCATATACCAGAAATGTTTGAAGCTACTGACTGAATGAAAGGAGCTGGCATTTCACTCTCTTTGAATCTTCTTTATCATGCTAGGATTAGCAGGAAAAAGCAAAAAATTTCAGAATTGCACCTTGCAATGTGGAGATATTACTGTTTGTGCATTTACAATATTCATTGAATTTTGCCATTGAAAAACATGTTTTTCATATACCAGAAATGTTTGAAGCTACTGACTGAATGAAAGGAGCTGGCATCTCGCTCTCTTTGAATCTTCTTTATCATGCTAGGATTAACAGGAAAAAGCAAAAAATTTCAGAATTGCACCTTGCAATGTGGAGATATTACTGTTTGTGCATTTACAATATTCATTGATTTTTGCCATTGAAAAACGTCCAGAAATGTTTGAAGCTACTGACTGAATGAAAGGAGCTGGCATCTCACTCTCTTTGAATCTTCTTTATCATGCTAGGATTAGCAGGAAAAAGCAAAAAATTTCAGAATTGCACCTTGCAATGTGGAGATATTACTGTTTGTGCATTTACAATATTCATTGATTTTTGCCATTGAAAAACATCATGTTATTCATATACCAGAAATGTTTGAAGCTACTGACTGAATGAAAGGAGCTGGCATCTCACTCTCTTTGAATCTTCTTTATCATGCTAGGATTAGCAGGAAAAAGCAAAAAATTTCAGAATTGCACCTTGCAATGTGGAGATATTACTGTTTGTGCATTTACAATATTCATTGATTTTTGCCATTGAAAAACATGTTTTTCATATACCAGAAATGTTTGAAGCTACTGACTGAATGAAAGGAGCTGGCATCTCACTCTCTTTGAATCTTTATCATGCTAGGATTAGCAGGAAAAAGCAAAAAATTTCAGAATTGCACCTTGCAATGTGGAGATATTACTGTTTGTGCATTTACAATATTCATTGATTTTTGCCATTGAAAAACATGTTTTTCATATACCAGAAATGTTTAAAGCTACTGACTGAATGAAAGGAGCTGACATCTCACTCTCTTTGAATCTTCTTTATCATGCTAGGATTAACAGGAAAAAGCAAAAAATTTCAGAATTGCACCTTGCAATGTGGAGATATTACTGTTTGTGCATTTACAATATTCATTGATTTTTGCCATTGAAAAACATGTTTTTCATATACCAGAAATGTTTGAAGCTACTGACTGAATGAAAGGAGCTGGCATCTCACTCTCTTTGAATCTTCTTTATCATGCTAGGATTAACAGGAAAAAGCAAAAAATTTCAGAATTGCACCTTGCAATGTGGAGATATTACTGTTTGTGCATTTACAATATTCATTGATTTTTGCCATTGAAAAACGTCCAGAAATGTTTGAAGCTACTGACTGAATGAAAGGAGCTGGCATCTCACTCTCTTTGAATCTTCTTTATCATGCTAGGATTAGCAGGAAAAAGCAAAAAATTTCAGAATTGCACCTTGCAATGTGGAGATATTACTGTTTGTGCATTTACAATATTCATTGATTTTTGCCATTGAAAAACGTCCAGAAATGTTTGAAGCTACTGACTGAATGAAAGGAGCTGGCATCTCACTCTCTTTGAATCTTCTTTATCATGCTAGGATTAGCAGGAAAAAGCAAAAAATTTCAGAATTGCACCTTGCAATGTGGAGATATTACTGTTTGTGCATTTACAATATTCATTGATTTTTGCCATTGAAAAACATGTTTTTCATATACCAGAAATGTTTGAAGCTACTGACTGAATGAAAGGAGCTGGCATCTCACTCTCTTTGAATCTTCTTTATCATGCTAGGATTAACAGGAAAAAGCAAAAAATTTCAGAATTGCACCTTGCAATGTGGAGATATTACTGTTTGTGCATTTACAATATTCATTGATTTTTGCCATTGAAAAACGTCCAGAAATGTTTGAAGCTACTGACTGAATGAAAGGAGCTGGCATCTCACTCTATTTGAATCTTATTTATCATGCTAGGATTAGCAGGAAAAAGCAAAAAATTTCAGAATTGCACCTTGCAATGTGGAGATATTACTGTTTGTGCATTTACAATATTCATTGATTTTTGCCATTGAAAAACATCATGTTATTCATATACCAGAAATGTTTGAAGCTACTGACTGAATGAAAGGAGCTGGCATCTCACTCTCTTTGAATCTTCTTTATCATGCTAGGATTAGCAGGAAAAAGCAAAAAAATTCAGAATTGCACCCTGCAATGTGGAGATATTACTGTTTGTGCATTTACAATATTCATTGATTTTTGCCATTGAAAAACATGTTTTTCATATACCAGAAATGTTTGAAGCTACTGACTGAATGAAAGGAGCTGGCATCTCACTCTCTTTGAATCTTCTTTATCATGCTAGGATTAGCAGGAAAAAGCAAAAAATTTCAGAATTGCACCTTGCAATGTGGAGATATTACTGTTTGTGCATTTACAATATTCATTGATTTTTGCCATTGAAAAACATGTTTTTCATATACCAGAAATGTTTGAAGCTACTGACTGAATGAAAGGAGCTTGCATCTCACTCTCTTTGAATCTTCTTTATCATGCTAGGATTAACAGGAAAAAGCAAAAAATTTCAGAATTGCACCTTGCAATGTGGAGATATTACTGTTTGTGCATTTACAATATTCATTGATTTTTGCCATTGAAAAACGTCCAGAAATGTTTGAAGCTACTGACTGAATGAAAGGAGCTGGCATCTCACTCTCTTTGAATCTTCTTTATCATGCTAGGATTAGCAGGAAAAAGCAAAAAATTTCAGAATTGCACCTTGCAATGTGGAGATATTACTGTTTGTGCATTTACAATATTCATTGATTTTTGCCATTGAAAAACATGTTTTTCATATACCAGAAATGTTTGAAGCTACTGACTGAATGAAAGGAGCTGGCATCTCACTCTCTTTGAATCTTCTTTATCATGCTAGGATTAACAGGAAAAAGCAAAAAAATTCAGAATTGCACCTTGCAATGTGGAGATATTACTCTTTGTGCATTTACAATATTCATTGATTTTTGCCATTGAAAAACGTCCAGAAATGTTTGAAGCTACTGACTGAATGAAAGGAGCTGGCATCTCACTCTCTTTGAATCTTCTTTATCATGCTAGGATTAGCAGGAAAAAGCAAAAAATTTCAGAATTGCACCTTGCAATGTGGAGATATTACTGTTTGTGCATTTACAATATTCATTGATTTTTGCCATTGAAAAACATCATGTTATTCATATACCAGAAATGTTTGAAGCTACTGACTGAATGAAAGGAGCTGGCATCTCACTCTCTTTGAATCTTCTTTATCATGCTAGGATTAGCAGAAAAAGCAAAAAATTTCAGAATTGCACCTTGCAATGTGGAGATATTACTGTTTGTGCATTTACAATATTCATTGATTTTTGCCATTGAAAAACATGTTTTTCATATACCAGAAATGTTTGAAGCTACTGACTGAATGAAAGGAGCTGGCATCTCACTCTCTTTGAATCTTTATCATGCTAGGATTAGCAGGAAAAAGCAAAAAATTTCAGAATTGCACCTTGCAATGTGGAGTTATTACTGTTTGTGCATTTACAATATTCATTGATTTTTGCCATTGAAAAACGTCCAGAAATGTTTGAAGCTACTGACTGAATGAAAGGAGCTGGCATCTCACTCTCTTTGAATCTTCTTTATCATGCTAGGATTAGCAGGAAAAAGCAAAAAATTTCAGAATTGCACCTTGCAATGTGGAGATATTACTGTTTGTGCATTTACAATATTCATTGATTTTTGCCATTGAAAAACATCATGTTATTCATATACCAGAAATGTTTGAAGCTACTGACTGAATGAAAGGAGCTGGCATCTCACTCTCTTTGAATCTTCTTTATCATGTTAGGATTAGCAGGAAAAAGCAAAAAATTTCAGAATTGCACCTTGCAATGTGGAGATATTACTGTTTGTGCATTTACAATATTCATTGATTTTTGCCATTGAAAAACATGTTTTTCATATACCAGAAATGTTTGAAGATACTGACTGAATGAAAGGAGCTGGCATCTCACTCTCTTTGAATCTTCTTTATCATGCTAGGATTAGCATTTTTTGCTTTTTCCTGCTAATCCTAGCATGATAAAGAAGATTCAAAGAGAGTGAGATGCCAGCTCCTTTCATTCAGTCAGTAGCTTCAAACATTTCTCGTATATGAAAAACATGTTCTTCAATGGCAAAAATCAATGAATATTGTAAATGCACAAACAGTAATATCTCCACATTGCAAGGTGCAATTCTGAAATTTTTTGCTTTTTCCTGCTAATCCTAGCATGATAAAGAAGATTCAAAGAGAGTGAGATGCCAGCTCCTTTCATTCAGTCAGTAGCTTCAAACATTTCTGGACGTTTTTCAATGGCAAAAATCAATGAATATTGTAAATGCACAAACAGTAATATCTCCACATTGCAAGGTGCAATTCTGAAATTTTTTGCTTTTTCCTGTTAATCCTAGCATGATAAAGAAGATTCAAAGAGAGTGAGATGCCAGCTCCTTTCATTCAGTCAGTAGCTTCAAACATTTCTGGTATATGAAAAACATGTTTTTCAATGGCAAAAATCAATGAATATTGTAAATGCACAAACAGTAATATCTCCACATTGCAAGGTGCAATTCTGAAATTTTTTGCTTTTTCCTGCTAATCCTAGCATGATAAAGATTCAAAGAGAGTGAGATGCCAGCTCCTTTCATTCAGTCAGTAGCTTCAAACATTTCTGGTATATGAAAAACATGTTTTTCAATGGCAAAAATCAATGAATATTGTAAATGCACAAACAGTAATATCTCCACATTGCAAGGTGCAATTCTGAAATTTTTTGCTTTTTCCTGCTAATCCTAGCATGATAAAGAAGATTCAAAGAGAGTGAGATGCCAGCTCCTTTCATTCAGTCAGTAGCTTCAAACATTTCTGGTATATGAATAACATGATGTTTTTCAATGGCAAAAATCAATGAATATTGTAAATGCACAAACAGTAATATCTCCACATTGCAAGGTGCAATTCTGAAATTTTTTGCTTTTTCCTGCTAATCCTAGCATGATAAAGAAGATTCAAAGAGAGTGAGATGCCAGCTCCTTTCATTCAGTCAGTAGCTTCAAACATTTCTGGACGTTTTTCAATGGCAAAAATCAATGAATATTGTAAATGCACAAACAGTAATATCTCCACATTGCAAGGTGCAATTCTGAAATTTTTTGCTTTTTCCTGTTAATCCTAGCATGATAAAGAAGATTCAAAGAGAGTGAGATGCCAGCTCCTTTCATTCAGTCAGTAGCTTCAAACATTTCTGGTATATGAAAAACATGTTTTTCAATGGCAAAAATCAATGAATATTGTAAATGCACAAACAGTAATATCTCCACATTGCAAGGTGCAATTCTGAAATTTTTTGCTTTTTCCTGCTAATCCTAGCATGATAAAGAAGATTCAAAGAGAGTGAGATGCCAGCTCCTTTCATTCAGTCAGTAGCTTCAAACATTTCTGGACGTTTTTCAATGGCAAAAATCAATGAATATTGTAAATGCACAAACAGTAATATCTCCACATTGCAAGGTGCAATTCTGAAATTTTTTGCTTTTTCCTGCTAATCCTAGCATGATAAAGAAGATTCAAAGAGAGTGAGATGCCAGCTCCTTTCATTCAGTCAGTAGCTTCAAACATTTCTGGTATATGAAAAACATGTTTTTCAATGGCAAAAATCAATGAATATTGTAAATGCACAAACAGTAATATCTCCACATTGCAAGGTGCAATTCTGAAATTTTTTGCTTTTTCCTGCTAATCCTAGCATGATAAAGATTCAAAGAGAGTGAGATGCCAGCTCCTTTCATTCAGTCAGTAGCTTCAAACATTTCTGGTATATGAAAAACATGTTTTTCAATGGCAAAAATCAATGAATATTGTAAATGCACAAACAGTAATATCTCCACATTGCAAGGTGCAATTCTGAAATTTTTTGCTTTTTCCTGCTAATCCTAGCATGATAAAGAAGATTCAAAGAGAGTGAGATGCCAGCTCCTTTCATTCAGTCAGTAGCTTCAAACATTTCTGGTATATGAATAACATGATGTTTTTCAATGGCAAAAATCAATGAATATTGTAAATGCACAAACAGTAATATCTCCACATTGCAAGGTGCAATTCTGAAATTTTTTGCTTTTTCCTGCTAATCCTAGCATGATAAAGAAGATTCAAAGAGAGTGAGATGCCAGCTCCTTTCATTCAGTCAGTAGCTTCAAACATTTCTGGACGTTTTTCAATGGCAAAAATCAATGAATATTGTAAATGCACAAACAGTAATATCTCCACATTGCAAGGTGCAATTCTGAAATTTTTTGCTTTTTCCTGTTAATCCTAGCATGATAAAGAAGATTCAAAGAGAGTGAGATGCCAGCTCCTTTCATTCAGTCAGTAGCTTCAAACATTTCTGGTATATGAAAAACATGTTTTTCAATGGCAAAAATCAATGAATATTGTAAATGCACAAACAGTAATATCTCCACATTGCAAGGTGCAATTCTGAAATTTTTTGCTTTTTCCTGCTAATCCTAGCATGATAAAGAAGATTCAAAGAGAGTGAGATGCCAGCTCCTTTCATTCAGTCAGTAGCTTCAAACATTTCTGGACGTTTTTCAATGGCAAAAATCAATGAATATTGTAAATGCACAAACAGTAATATCTCCACATTGCAAGGTGCAATTCTGAAATTTTTTGCTTTTTCCTGTTAATCCTAGCATGATAAAGAAGATTCAAAGAGAGTGAGATGCCAGCTCCTTTCATTCAGTCAGTAGCTTCAAACATTTCTGGTATATGAAAAACATGTTTTTCAATGGCAAAAATCAATGAATATTGTAAATGCACAAACAGTAATATCTCCACATTGCAAGGTGCAATTCTGAAATTTTTTGCTTTTTCCTGCTAATCCTAGCATGATAAAGATTCAAAGAGAGTGAGATGCCAGCTCCTTTCATTCAGTCAGTAGCTTCAAACATTTCTGGTATATGAAAAACATGTTTTTCAATGGCAAAAATCAATGAATATTGTAAATGCACAAACAGTAATATCTCCACATTGCAAGGTGCAATTCTGAAATTTTTTGCTTTTTCCTGCTAATCCTAGCATGATAAAGAAGATTCAAAGAGAGTGAGATGCCAGCTCCTTTCATTCAGTCAGTAGCTTCAAACATTTCTGGTATATGAATAACATGATGTTTTTCAATGGCAAAAATCAATGAATATTGTAAATGCACAAACAGTAATATCTCCACATTGCAAGGTGCAATTCTGAAATTTTTTGCTTTTTCCTGCTAATCCTAGCATGATAAAGAAGATTCAAAGAGAGTGAGATGCCAGCTCCTTTCATTCAGTCAGTAGCTTCAAACATTTCTGGACGTTTTTCAATGGCAAAAATCAATGAATATTGTAAATGCACAAACAGTAATATCTCCACATTGCAAGGTGCAATTCTGAAATTTTTTGCTTTTTCCTGTTAATCCTAGCATGATAAAGAAGATTCAAAGAGAGTGAGATGCCAGCTCCTTTCATTCAGTCAGTAGCTTCAAACATTTCTGGTATATGAAAAACATGTTTTTCAATGGCAAAAATCAATGAATATTGTAAATGCACAAACAGTAATATCTCCACATTGCAAGGTGCAATTCTGAAATTTTTTGCTTTTTCCTGCTAATCCTAGCATGATAAAGAAGATTCAAAGAGAGTGAGATGCCAGCTCCTTTCATTCAGTCAGTAGCTTCAAACATTTCTGGACGTTTTTCAATGGCAAAAATCAATGAATATTGTAAATGCACAAACAGTAATATCTCCACATTGCAAGGTGCAATTCTGAAATTTTTTGCTTTTTCCTGCTAATCCTAGCATGATAAAGAAGATTCAAAGAGAGTGAGATGCCAGCTCCTTTCATTCAGTCAGTAGCTTCAAACATTTCTGGACGTTTTTCAATGGCAAAAATCAATGAATATTGTAAATGCACAAACAGTAATATCTCCACATTGCAAGGTGCAATTCTGAAATTTTTTGCTTTTTCCTGTTAATCCTAGCATGATAAAGAAGATTCAAAGAGAGTGAGATGCCAGCTCCTTTCATTCAGTCAGTAGCTTCAAACATTTCTGGTATATGAAAAACATGTTTTTCAATGGCAAAAATCAATGAATATTGTAAATGCACAAACAGTAATATCTCCACATTGCAAGGTGCAATTGTGAATTTTTTTGCTTTTTCCTGCTAATCCTAGCATGATAAAGAAGATTCAAAGAGAGTGAGATGCCAGCTCCTTTCATTCAGTCAGTAGCTTCAAACATTTCTGGACGTTTTTCAATGGCAAAAATCAATGAATATTGTAAATGCACAAACAGTAATATCTCCACATTGCAAGGTGCAATTCTGAAATTTTTTGCTTTTTCCTGTTAATCCTAGCATGATAAAGAAGATTCAAAGAGAGTGAGATGCCAGCTCCTTTCATTCAGTCAGTAGCTTCAAACATTTCTGGTATATGAAAAACATGTTTTTCAATGGCAAAAATCAATGAATATTGTAAATGCACAAACAGTAATATCTCCACATTGCAAGGTGCAATTCTGAAATGTTTTGCTTTTTCCTGCTAATCCTAGCATGATAAAGAAGATTCAAAGAGATTGAGATGCCAGCTCCTTTCATTCAGTCAGTAGCTTCAAACATTTCTGGTATATGAATAACATGATGTTTTTCAATGGCAAAAATCAATGAATATTGTAAATGCACAAACAGTAATATCTCCACATTGCAAGGTGCAATTCTGAAATTTTTTGCTTTTTCCTGCTAATCCTAGCATGATAAAGAAGATTCAAAGAGAGTGAGATGCCAGCTCCTTTCATTCCGTCAGTAGCTTCAAACATTTCTGGTATATGAAAAACATGTTTTTCAATGGCAAAAATCAATGAATATTGTAAATGCACAAACAGTAATATCTCCACATTGCAAGGTGCAATTCTGAAATTTTTTGCTTTTTCCTGCTAATCCTAGCATGATAAAGAAGATTCAAAGAGAGTGAGATGCCAGCTCCTTTCATTCAGTCAGTAGCTTCAAACATTTCTGGACGTTTTTCAATGGCAAAAATCAATGAATATTGTAAATGCACAAACAGTAATATCTCCACATTGCAAGGTGCAATTCTGAAATTTTTTGCTTTTTCCTGCTAATCCTAGCATGATAAAGAAGATTCAAAGAGAGTGAGATGCCAGCTCCTTTCATTCAGTCAGTAGCTTCAAACATTTCTGGTATATGAAAAACATGTTTTTCAATGGCAAAAATCAATGAATATTGTAAATGCACAAACAGTAATATCTCCACATTGCAAGGTGCAATTCTGAAATTTTTTGCTTTTGCCTGCTAATCCTAGCATGATAAAGAAGATTCAAAGAGAGTGAGATGCCAGCTCCTTTCATTCAGTCAGTAGCTTCAAACATTTCTGGACGTTTTTCAATGGCAAAAATCAATGAATATTGTAAATGCACAAACAGTAATATCTCCACATTGCAAGGTGCAATTCTGAAATTTTTTGCTTTTTCCTGTTAATCCTAGCATGATAAAGAAGATTCAAAGAGAGTGAGATGCCAGCTCCTTTCATTCAAGTCAGTAGCTTCAAACATTTCTGGTATATGAAAAACATGTTTTTCAATGGCAAAAATCAATGAATATTGTAAATGCACAAACAGTAATATCTCCACATTGCAAGGTGCAATTCTGAAATTTTTTGCTTTTTCCTGCTAATCCTAGCATGATAAAGAAGATTCAAAGAGAGTGAGATGCCAGCTCCTTTCATTCAGTCAGTAGCTTCAAACATTTCTGGTATATGAAAAACATGTTTTTCAATGGCAAAAATCAATGAATATTGTAAATGCACAAACAGTAATATCTCCACATTGCAAGGTGCAATTCTGAAATTTTTTGCTTTTTCCTGCTAATCCTAGCATGATAAAGAAGATTCAAAGAGAGTGAGATGCCAGCTCCTTTCATTCAGTCAGTAGCTTCAAACATTTCTGGTATATGAAAAACATGTTTTTCAATGGCAAAAATCAATGAATATTGTAAATGCACAAACAGTAATATCTCCACATTGCAAGGTGCAATTCTGAAATTTTTTGCTTTTTCCTGCTAATCCTAGCATGATAAAGAAGATTCAAAGAGAGTGAGATGCCAGCTCCTTTCATTCAGTCAGTAGCTTCAAACATTTCTGGTATATGAAAAACATGTTTTTCAATGGCAAAAATCAATGAATATTGTAAATGTACAAACAGTAATATCTCCACATTGCAAGGTGCAATTCTGAAATTTTTTGCTTTTTCCTGCTAATCCTAGCATGATAAAGAAGATTCAAAGAGAGTGAGATGCCAGCTCCTTTCATTCAGTCAGTAGCTTCAAACATTTCTGGACGTTTTTCAATGGCAAAAATCAATGAATATTGTAAATGCACAAACAGTAATATCTCCACATTGCAAGGTGCAATTCTGAAATTTTTTGCTTTTTCCTGTTAATCCTAGCATGATAAAGAAGATTCAAAGAGAGTGAGATGCCAGCTCCTTTCATTCAAGTCAGTAGCTTCAAACATTTCTGGTATATGAAAAACATGTTTTTCAATGGCAAAAATCAATGAATATTGTAAATGCACAAACAGTAATATCTCCACATTGCAAGGTGCAATTCTGAAATTTTTTGCTTTTTCCTGCTAATCCTAGCATGATAAAGAAGATTCAAAGAGAGTGAGATGCCAGCTCCTTTCATTCAGTCAGTAGCTTCAAACATTTCTGGTATATGAAAAACATGTTTTTCAATGGCAAAAATCAATGAATATTGTAAATGCACAAACAGTAATATCTCCACATTGCAAGGTGCAATTCTGAAATTTTTTGCTTGTTCCTGCTAATCCTAGCATGATAAAGAAGATTCAAAGAGAGTGAGATGCCAGCTCCTTTCATTCAGTCAGTAGCTTCAAACATTTCTGGTATATGAAAAACATGTTTTTCAATGGCAAAAATCAATGAATATTGTAAATGCACAAACAGTAATATCTCCACATTGCAAGGTGCAATTCTGAAATTTTTTGCTTTTTCCTGCTAATCCTAGCATGATAAAGAAGATTCAAAGAGAGTGAGATGCCAGCTCCTTTCATTCAGTCAGTAGCTTCAAACATTTCTGGTATATGAATAACATGATGTTTTTCAATGGCAAAAATCAATGAATATTGTAAATGCACAAACAGTAATATCTCCACATTGCAAGGTGCAATTCTGAAATTTTTTGCTTTTTCCTGTTAATCCTAGCATGATAAAGAAGATTCAAAGAGAGTGAGATGCCAGCTCCTTTCATTCAGTCAGTAGCTTCAAACATTTCTGGTATATGAAAAACATGTTTTTCAATGGCAAAAATCAATGAATATTGTAAATGCACAAACAGTAATATCTCCACATTGCAAGGTGCAATTCTGAAATTTTTTGCTTTTTCCTGCTAATCCTAGCATGATAAAGAAGATTCAAAGAGAGTGAGATGCCAGCTCCTTTCATTCAGTCAGCAGCTTCAAACATTTCTGGTATATGAATAACATGATGTTTTTCAATGGCAAAAATCAATGAATATTGTAAATGCACAAACAGTAATATCTCCACATTGCAAGGTGCAATTCTGAAATTTTTTGCTTTTTCCTGTTAATCCTAGCATGATAAAGAAGATTCAAAGAGAGTGAGATGCCAGCTCCTTTCATTCAGTCAGTAGCTTCAAACATTTCTGGACGTTTTTCAATGGCAAAAATCAATGAATATTGTAAATGCACAAACAGTAATATCTCCACATTGCAAGGTGCAATTCTGAAATTTTTTGCTTTTTCCTGTTAATCCTAGCATGATAAAGAAGATTCAAAGAGAGTGAGATGCCAGCTCCTTTCATTCAGTCAGTAGCTTCAAACATTTCTGGTATATGAAAAACATGTTTTTCAATGGCAAAAATCAATGAATATTGTAAATGCACAAACAGTAATATCTCCACATTGCAAGGTGCAATTCTGAAATTTTTTGCTTTTTCCTGCTAATCCTAGCATGATAAAGAAGATTCAAAGAGAGTGAGATGCCAGCTCCTTTCATTCAGTCAGTAGCTTCAAACATTTCTGGTATATGAAAAACATGTTTTTCAATGGCAAAAATCAATGAATATTGTAAATGCACAAACAGTAATATCTCCACATTGCAAGGTGCAATTCTGAAATTTTTTGCTTGTTCCTGCTAATCCTAGCATGATAAAGAAGATTCAAAGAGAGTGAGATGCCAGCTCCTTTCATTCAGTCAGTAGCTTCAAACATTTCTGGTATATGAAAAACATGTTTTTCAATGGCAAAAATCAATGAATATTGTAAATGCACAAACAGTAATATCTCCACATTGCAAGGTGCAATTCTGAAATTTTTTGCTTTTTCCTGCTAATCCTAGCATGATAAAGAAGATTCAAAGAGAGTGAGATGCCAGCTCCTTTCATTCAGTCAGTAGCTTCAAACATTTCTGGTATATGAATAACATGATGTTTTTCAATGGCAAAAATCAATGAATATTGTAAATGCACAAACAGTAATATCTCCACATTGCAAGGTGCAATTCTGAAATTTTTTGCTTTTTCCTGTTAATCCTAGCATGATAAAGAAGATTCAAAGAGAGTGAGATGCCAGCTCCTTTCATTCAGTCAGTAGCTTCAAACATTTCTGGTATATGAAAAACATGTTTTTCAATGGCAAAAATCAATGAATATTGTAAATGCACAAACAGTAATATCTCCACATTGCAAGGTGCAATTCTGAAATTTTTTGCTTTTTCCTGCTAATCCTAGCATGATAAAGAAGATTCAAAGAGAGTGAGATGCCAGCTCCTTTCATTCAGTCAGTAGCTTCAAACATTTCTGGTATATGAATAACATGATGTTTTTCAATGGCAAAAATCAATGAATATTGTAAATGCACAAACAGTAATATCTCCACATTGCAAGGTGCAATTCTGAAATTTTTTGCTTTTTCCTGTTAATCCTAGCATGATAAAGAAGATTCAAAGAGAGTGAGATGCCAGCTCCTTTCATTCAGTCAGTAGCTTCAAACATTTCTGGACGTTTTTCAATGGCAAAAATCAATGAATATTGTAAATGCACAAACAGTAATATCTCCACATTGCAAGGTGCAATTCTGAAATTTTTTGCTTTTTCCTGTTAATCCTAGCATGATAAAGAAGATTCAAAGAGAGTGAGATGCCAGCTCCTTTCATTCAGTCAGTAGCTTCAAACATTTCTGGTATATGAAAAACATGTTTTTCAATGGCAAAAATCAATGAATATTGTAAATGCACAAACAGTAATATCTCCACATTGCAAGGTGCAATTCTGAAATTTTTTGCTTTTTCCTGCTAATCCTAGCATGATAAAGAAGATTCAAAGAGAGTGAGATGCCAGCTCCTTTCATTCAGTCAGTAGCTTCAAACATTTCTGGACGTTTTTCAATGGCAAAAATCAATGAATATTGTAAATGCACAAACAGTAATATCTCCACATTGCAAGGTGCAATTCTGAAATTTTTTGCTTTTTCCTGTTAATCCTAGCATGATAAAGAAGATTCAAAGAGAGTGAGATGCCAGCTCCTTTCATTCAGTCAGTAGCTTCAAACATTTCTGGTATATGAAAAACATGTTTTTCAATGGCAAAAATCAATGAATATTGTAAATGCACAAACAGTAATATCTCCACATTGCAAGGTGCAATTCTGAAATTTTTTGCTTTTTCCTGCTAATCCTAGCATGATAAAGAAGATTCAAAGAGAGTGAGATGCCAGCTCCTTTCATTCAGTCAGTAGCTTCAAACATTTCTGGTATATGAATAACATGATGTTTTTCAATGGCAAAAATCAATGAATATTGTAAATGCACAAACAGTAATATCTCCACATTGCAAGGTGCAATTCTGAAATTTTTTGCTTTTTCCTGCTAATCCTAGCATGATAAAGAAGATTCAAAGAGAGTGAGATGCCAGCTCCTTTCATTCATTCAGTAGCTTCAAACATTTCTGGACGTTTTTCAATGGCAAAAATCAATGAATATTGTAAATGCACAAACAGTAATATCTCCACATTGCAAGGTGCAATTCTGAAATTTTTTGCTTTTTCCTGCTAATCCTAGCATGATAAAGAAGATTCAAAGAGAGTGAGATGCCAGCTCCTTTCATTCAGTCAGTAGCTTCAAACATTTCTGGTATATGAAAAACATGTTTTTCAATGACAAAAATCAATGAATATTGTAAATGCACAAACAGTAATATCTCCACATTGCAAGGTGCAATTCTGAAATTTTTTGCTTTTTCCTGCTAATCCTAGCATGATAAAGAAGATTCAAAGAGAGTGAGATGCCAGCTCCTTTCATTCAGTCAGTAGCTTCAAACATTTCTGGACGTTTTTCAATGGCAAAAATCAATGAATATTGTAAATGCACAAACAGTAATATCTCCACATTGCAAGGTGCAATTCTGAAATTTTTTGCTTTTTCCTGTTAATCCTAGCATGATAAAGAAGATTCAAAGAGAGTGAGATGCCAGCTCCTTTCATTCAGTCAGTAGCTTCAAACATTTCTGGTATATGAAAAACATGTTTTTCAATGGCAAAAATCTATGAATATTGTAAATGCACAAACAGTAATATCTCCACATTGCAAGGTGCAATTCTGAAATTTTTTGCTTTTTCCTGCTAATCCTAGCATGATAAAGAAGATTCAAAGAGAGTGAGATGCCAGCTCCTTTCATTCAGTCAGCAGCTTCAAACATTTCTGGTATATGAATAACATGATGTTTTTCAATGGCAAAAATCAATGAATATTGTAAATGCACAAACAGTAATATCTCCACATTGCAAGGTGCAATTCTGAAATTTTTTGCTTTTTCCTGCTAATCCTAGCATGATAAAGAAGATTCAAAGAGAGTGAGATGCCAGCTCCTTTCATTCAGTCAGTAGCTTCAAACATTTCTGGACGTTTTTCAATGGCAAAAATCAATGAATATTGTAAATGCACAAACAGTAATATCTCCACATTGCAAGGTGCAATTCTGAAATTTTTTGCTTTTTCCTGTTAATCCTAGCATGATAAAGAAGATTCAAAGAGAGTGAGATGCCAGCTCCTTTCATTCAGTCAGTAGCTTCAAACATTTCTGGTATATGAAAAACATGTTTTTCAATGGCAAAAATCAATGAATATTGTAAATGCACAAACAGTAATATCTCCACATTGCAAGGTGCAATTCTGAAATTTTTTGCTTTTTCCTGCTAATCCTAGCATGATAAAGAAGATTCAAAGAGAGTGAGATGCCAGCTCCTTTCATTCAGTCAGTAGCTTCAAACATTTCTGGTATATGAATAACATGATGTTTTTCAATGGCAAAAATCAATGAATATTGTAAATGCACAAACAGTAATATCTCCACATTGCAAGGTGCAATTCTGAAATTTTTTGCTTTTTCCTGCTAATCCTAGCATGATAAAGAAGATTCAAAGAGAGTGAGATGCCAGCTCCTTTCATTCAGTCAGTAGCTTCAAACATTTCTGGACGTTTTTCAATGGCAAAAATCAATGAATATTGTAAATGCACAAACAGTAATATCTCCACAATGCAAGGTGCAATTCTGAAATTTTTTGCTTTTTCCTGCTAATCCTAGCATGATAAAGAAGATTCAAAGAGAGTGAGATGCCAGCTCCTTTCATTCCGTCAGTAGCTTCAAACATTTCTGGTATATGAAAAACATGTTTTTCAATGGCAAAAATCAATGAATATTGTAAATGCACAAACAGTAATATCTCCACATTGCAAGGTGCAATTCTGAAATTTTTTGCTTTTTCCTGCTAATCCTAGCATGATAAAGAAGATTCAAAGAGAGTGAGATGCCAGCTCCTTTCATTCAGTCAGTAGCTTCAAACATTTCTGGTATATGAAAAACATGTTTTTCAATGGCAAAAATCAATGAATATTGTAAATGCACAAACAGTAATATCTCCACATTGCAAGGTGCAATTCTGAAATTTTTTGCTTTTTCCTGCTAATCCTAGCATGATAAAGAAGATTCAAAGAGAGTGAGATGCCAGCTCCTTTCATTCAGTCAGTAGCTTCAAACATTTCTGGTATATGAAAAACATGTTTTTCAATGGCAAAAATCAATGAATATTGTAAATGCACAAACAGTAATATCTCCACATTGCAAGGTGCAATTCTGAAATTTTTTGCTTTTTCCTGCTAATCCTAGCATGATAAAGAAGATTCAAAGAGAGTGAGATGCCAGCTCCTTTCATTCAGTCAGTAGCTTCAAACATTTCTGGTATATGAAAAACATGTTTTTCAATGGCAAAAATCAATGAATATTGTAAATGCACAAACAGTAATATCTCCACATTGCAAGGTGCAATTCTGAAATTTTTTGCTTTTTCCTGTTAATCCTAGCATGATAAAGAAGATTCAAAGAGAGTGAGATGCCAGCTCCTTTCATTCAAGTCAGTAGCTTCAAACATTTCTGGTATATGAAAAACATGTTTTTCAATGCCAAAAATCAATGAATATTGTAAATGCACAAACAGTAATATCTCCACATTGCAAGGTGCAATTCTGAAATTTTTTGCTTTTTCCTGCTAATCCTAGCATGCTAAAGAAGATTCAAAGAGAGTGAGATGCCAGATCCTTTCATTCAGTCAGTAGCTTCAAACATTTCTGGTATATGAAAAACATGTTTTTCAATGGCAAAAATCAATGAATATTGTAAATGCACAAACAGTAATATCTCCACATTGCAAGGTGCAATTCTGAAATTTTTTGCTTTTTCCTGCTAATCCTAGCATGAGAAAGAAGATTCAAAGAGAGTGAGATGCCAGCTCCTTTCATTCAGTCAGTAGCTTCAAACATTTCTGGTATATGAAAAACATGTTTTTCAATGGCAAAAATCAATGAATATTGTAAATGCACAAACAGTAATATCTCCACATTGCAAGGTGCAATTCTGAAATTTTTTGCTTTTTCCTGCTAATCCTAGCATGATAAAGAAGATTCAAAGAGAGTGAGATGCCAGCTCCTTTCATTCAGTCAGTAGCTTCAAACATTTCTGGTATATGAATAACATGATGTTTTTCAATGGCAAAAATCAATAAATATTGTAAATGCACAAACAGTAATATCTCCACATTGCAAGGTGCAATTCTGAAATTTTTTGCTTTTTCCTGCTAATCCTAGCATGATAAAGAAGATTCAAAGAGAGTGAGATGCCAGCTCCTTTCATTCAGTCAGTAGCTTCAAACATTTCTGGTATATGAAAAACGTTTTTCAATGGCAAAAATCATTGAATATTGTAAATGCACAAACAATAATATCTCCACATTGCAAGGTGCAATTCTGAAATTTTTTGCTTTTTCCTGCTAATCCTAGCATGATAAAGAAGATTCAAAGAGAGTGAGATGCCAGCTCCTTTCATTCAGTCAGTAGCTTCAAACATTTCTGGACGTTTTTCAATGGCAAAAATCAATGAATATTGTAAATGCACAAACAGTAATATCTCCACATTGCAAGGTGCAATTCTGAAATTTTTTGCTTTTTCCTGTTAATCCTAGCATGATAAAGAAGATTCAAAGAGAGTGAGATGCCAGCTCCTTTCATTCAGTCAGTAGCTTCAAACATTTCTGGTATATGAAAAACATGTTTTTCAATGGCAAAAATCAATGAATATTGTAAATGCACAAACAGTAATATCTCCACATTGCAAGGTGCAATTCTGAAATTTTTTGCTTTTTCCTGCTAATCCTAGCATGATAAAGAAAATTCAAAGAGAGTGAGATGCCAGCTCCTTTCATTCAGTCAGTAGCTTCAAACATTTCTGGTATATGAATAACATGATGTTTTTCAATGGCAAAAATCAATGAATATTGTAAATGCACAAACAGTAATATCTCCACATTGCAAGGTGCAATTCTGAAATTTTTTGCTTTTTCCTGTTAATCCTAGCATGATAAAGAAGATTCAAAGAGAGTGAGATGCCAGCTCCTTTCATTCAGTCAGTAGCTTCAAACATTTCTGGTATATGAAAAACATGTTTTTCAATGGCAAAAATCAATGAATATTGTAAATGCACAAACAATAATATCTCCACATTGCAAGGTGCAATTCTGAAATTTTTTGCTTTTTCCTGCTAATCCTAGCATGATAAAGAAGATTCAAAGAGAGTGAGATGCCAGCTCCTTTCATTCAGTCAGTAGCTTCAAACATTTCTGGTATATGAATAACATGATGTTCTTCAATGGCAAAAATCAATGAATATTGTAAATGCACAAACAGTAATATCTCCACATTGCAAGGTGCAATTCTGAAATTTTTTGCTTTTTCCTGCTAATCCTAGCATGATAAAGAAGATTCAAAGAGAGTGAGATGCCAGCTCCTTTCATTCAGTCAGTAGCTTCAAACATTTCTGGTATATGAAAAACATGTTTTTCAATGGCAAAAATCAATGAATATTGTAAATGCACAAACAGTAATATCTCCACATTGCAAGGTGCAATTCTGAAATTTTTTGCTTTTTCCTGCTAATCCTAGCATGATAAAGAAGATTCAAAGAGAGTGAGATGCCAGCTCCTTTCATTCAGTCAGTAGCTTCAAACATTTCTGGTATATGAATAACATGATGTTTTTCAATGGCAAAAATCAATAAATATTGTAAATGCACAAACAGTAATATCTCCACATTGCAAGGTGCAATTCTGAAATTTTTTGCTTTTTCCTGCTAATCCTAGCATGATAAAGAAGATTCAAAGAGAGTGAGATGCCAGCTCCTTTCATTCAGTCAGTAGCTTCAAACATTTCTGGTATATGAAAAACGTTTTTCAATGGCAAAAATCAATGAATATTGTAAATGCACAAACAATAATATCTCCACATTGCAAGGTGCAATTCTGAAATTTTTTGCTTTTTCCTGCTAATCCTAGCATGATAAAGAAGATTCAAAGAGAGTGAGATGCCAGCTCCTTTCATTCAGTCAGTAGCTTCAAACATTTCTGGACGTTTTTCAATGGCAAAAATCAATGAATATTGTAAATGCACAAACAGTAATATCTCCACATTGCAAGGTGCAATTCTGAAATTTTTTGCTTTTTCCTGTTAATCCTAGCATGATAAAAAAGATTCAAAGAGAGTGAGATGCCAGCTCCTTTCATTCAGTCAGTAGCTTCAAACATTTCTGGTATATGAAAAACATGTTTTTCAATGGCAAAAATCAATGAATATTGTAAATGCACAAACAGTAATATCTCCACATTGCAAGGTGCAATTCTGAAATTTTTTGCTTTTTCCTGCTAATCCTAGCATGATAAAGAAAATTCAAAGAGAGTGAGATGCCAGCTCCTTTCATTCAGTCAGTAGCTTCAAACATTTCTGGTATATGAATAACATGATGTTTTTCAATGGCAAAAATCAATGAATATTGTAAATGCACAAACAGTAATATCTCCACATTGCAAGGTGCAATTCTGAAATTTTTTGCTTTTTCCTGTTAATCCTAGCATGATAAAGAAGATTCAAAGAGAGTGAGATGCCAGCTCCTTTCATTCAGTCAGAAGCTTCAAACATTTCTGGTATATGAAAAACATGTTTTTCAATGGCAAAAATCAATGAATATTGTAAATGCACAAACAGTAATATCTCCACATTGCAAGGTGCAATTCTGAAATTTTTTGCTTTTTCCTGCTAATCCTAGCATGATAAAGAAGATTCAAAGAGAGTGAGATGCCAGCTCCTTTCATTCAGTCAGTAGCTTCAAACATTTCTGGTATATGAATAACATGATGTTTTTCAATGGCAAAAATCAATGAATATTGTAAATGCACAAACAGTAATATCTCCACATTGCAAGGTGCAATTCTGAAATTTTTTGCTTTTTCCTGCTAATCCTAGCATGATAAAGAAGATTCAAAGAGAGTGAGATGCCAGCTCCTTTCATTCAGTCAGTAGCTTCAAACATTTCTGGACGTTTTTCAATGGCAAAAATCAATGAATATTGTAAATGCACAAACAGTAATATCTCCACATTGCAAGGTGCAAATCTGAAATTTTTTGCTTTTTCCTGTTAATCCTAGCATGATAAAGAAGATTCAAAGAGAGTGAGATGCCAGCTCCTTTCATTCAGTCAGTAGCTTCAAACATTTCTGGTATATGAAAAACATGTTTTTCAATGGCAAAAATCAATGAATATTGTAAATGCACAAACAGTAATATCTCCACATTGCAAGGTGCAATTCTGAAATTTTTTGCTTTTTCCTGCTAATCCTAGCATGATAAAGAAGATTCAAAGAGAGTGAGATGCCAGCTCCTTTCATTCAGTCAGTAGCTTCAAACATTTCTGGACGTTTTTCAATGGCAAAAATCAATGAATATTGTAAATGCACAAACAGTAATATATCCACATTGCAAGGTGCAATTCTGAAATTTTTTGCTTTTTCCTGCTAATCCTAGCATGAGAAAGAAGATTCAAAGAGAGTGAGATGCCAGCTCCTTTCATTCAGTCAGTAGCTTCAAACATTTCTGGTATATGAAAAACATGTTTTTCAATGGCAAAAATCAATGAATATTGTAAATGCACAAACAGTAATATCTCCACATTGCAAGGTGCAATTCTGAAATTTTTTGCTTTTTCCTGCTAATCCTAGCATGATAAAGAAGATTCAAAGAGAGTGAGATGCCAGCTCCTTTCATTCAGTCAGTAGCTTCAAACATTTCTGGTATATGAATAACATGATGTTTTTCAATGGCAAAAATCAATAAATATTGTAAATGCACAAACAGTAATATCTCCACATTGCAAGGTGCAATTCTGAAATTTTTTGCTTTTTCCTGCTAATCCTAGCATGATAAAGAAGATTCAAAGAGAGTGAGATGCCAGCTCCTTTCATTCAGTCAGTAGCTTCAAACATTTCTGGTATATGAAAAACGTTTTTCAATGGCAAAAATCAATGAATATTGTAAATGCACAAACAATAATATCTCCACATTGCAAGGTGCAATTCTGAAATTTTTTGCTTTTTCCTGTTAATCCTAGCATGATAAAGAAGATTCAAAGAGAGTGAGATGCCAGCTCCTTTCATTCAGTCAGTAGCTTCAAACATTTCTGGACGTTTTTCAATGGCAAAAATCAATGAATATTGTAAATGCACAAACAGTAATATCTCCACATTGCAAGGTGCAATTCTGAAATTTTTTGCTTTTTCCTGCTAATCCTAGCATGATAAAGAAGATTCAAAGAGAGTGAGATGCCAGCTCCTTTCATTCAGTCAGTAGCTTCAAACATTTCTGGTATATGAAAAACATGTTTTTCAATGGCAAAAATCAATGAATATTGTAAATGCACAAACAGTAATATCTCCACATTGCAAGGTGCAATTCTGAAATTTTTTGCTTTTTCCTGCTAATCCTAGCATGATAAAGAAGATTCAAAGAGAGTGAGATGCCAGCTCCTTTCATTCAGTCAGTAGCTTCAAACATTTCTGGTATATGAAAAACATGTTTTTCAATGGCAAAAATCAATGAATATTGTAAATGTACAAACAGTAATATCTCCACATTGCAAGGTGCAATTCTGAAATTTTTTGCTTTTTCCTGCTAATCCTAGCATGATAAAGAAGATTCAAAGAGAGTGAGATGCCAGCTCCTTTCATTCAGTCAGTAGCTTCAAACATTTCTGGACGTTTTTCAATGGCAAAAATCAATGAATATTGTAAATGCACAAACAGTAATATCTCCACATTGCAATGTGCAATTCTGAAATTTTTTGCTCTTTCCTGTTAATCCTAGCATGATAAAGAAGATTCAAAGAGAGTGAGATGCCAGCTCCTTTCATTCAAGTCAGTAGCTTCAAACATTTCTGGTATATGAAAAACATGTTTTTCAATGGCAAAAATCAATGAATATTGTAAATGCACAAACAGTAATATCTCCACATTGCAAGGTGCAATTCTGAAATTTTTTGCTTTTTCCTGCTAATCCTAGCATGATAAAGAAGATTCAAAGAGAGTGAGATGCCAGCTCCTTTCATTCAGTCAGTAGCTTCAAACATTTCTGGTATATGAAAAACATGTTTTTCAATGGCAAAAATCAATGAATATTGTAAATGCACAAACAGTAATATCTCCACATTGCAAGGTGCAATTCTGAAATTTTTTGCTTGTTCCTGCTAATCCTAGCATGATAAAGAAGATTCAAAGAGAGTGAGATGCCAGCTCCTTTCATTCAGTCAGTAGCTTCAAACATTTCTGGTATATGAAAAACATGTTTTTCAATGGCAAAAATCAATGAATATTGTAAATGCACAAACAGTAATATCTCCACATTGCAAGGTGCAATTCTGAAATTTTTTGCTTTTTCCTGCTAATCCTAGCATGATAAAGAAGATTCAAAGAGAGTGAGATGCCAGCTCCTTTCATTCAGTCAGTAGCTTCAAACATTTCTGGTATATGAATAACATGATGTTTTTCAATGGCAAAAATCAATGAATATTGTAAATGCACAAACAGTAATATCTCCACATTGCAAGGTGCAATTCTGAAATTTTTTGCTTTTTCCTGTTAATCCTAGCATGATAAAGAAGATTCAAAGAGAGTGAGATGCCAGCTCCTTTCATTCAGTCAGTAGCTTCAAACATTTCTGGTATATGAAAAACATGTTTTTCAATGGCAAAAATCAATGAATATTGTAAATGCACAAACAGTAATATCTCCACATTGCAAGGTGCAATTCTGAAATTTTTTGCTTTTTCCTGCTAATCCTAGCATGATAAAGAAGATTCAAAGAGAGTGAGATGCCAGCTCCTTTCATTCAGTCAGTAGCTTCAAACATTTCTGGTATATGAATAACATGATGTTTTTCAATGGCAAAAATCAATGAATATTGTAAATGCACAAACAGTAATATCTCCACATTGCAAGGTGCAATTCTGAAATTTTTTGCTTTTTCCTGTTAATCCTAGCATGATAAAGAAGATTCAAAGAGAGTGAGATGCCAGCTCCTTTCATTCAGTCAGTAGCTTCAAACATTTCTGGACGTTTTTCAATGGCAAAAATCAATGAATATTGTAAATGCACAAACAGTAATATCTCCACATTGCAAGGTGCAATTCTGAAATTTTTTGCTTTTTCCTGTTAATCCTAGCATGATAAAGAAGATTCAAAGAGAGTGAGATGCCAGCTCCTTTCATTCAGTCAGTAGCTTCAAACATTTCTGGTATATGAAAAACATGTTTTTCAATGGCAAAAATCAATGAATATTGTAAATGCACAAACAGTAATATCTTCACATTGCAAGGTGCAATTCTGAAATTTTTTGCTTTTTCCTGCTAATCCTAGCATGATAAAGAAGATTCAAAGAGAGTGAGATGCCAGCTCCTTTCATTCAGTCAGTAGCTTCAAACATTTCTGGTATATGAAAAACATGTTTTTCAATGGCAAAAATCAATGAATATTGTAAATGCACAAACAGTAATATCTCCACATTGCAAGGTGCAATTCTGAAATTTTTTGCTTGTTCCTGCTAATCCTAGCATGATAAAGAAGATTCAAAGAGAGTGAGATGCCAGCTCCTTTCATTCAGTCAGTAGCTTCAAACATTTCTGGTATATGAAAAACATGTTTTTCAATGGCAAAAATCAATGAATATTGTAAATGCACAAACAGTAATATCTCCACATTGCAAGGTGCAATTCTGAAATTTTTTGCTTTTTCCTGCTAATCCTAGCATGATAAAGAAGATTCAAAGAGAGTGAGATGCCAGCTCCTTTCATTCAGTCAGTAGCTTCAAACATTTCTGGTATATGAATAACATGATGTTTTTCAATGGCAAAAATCAATGAATATTGTAAATGCACAAACAGTAATATCTCCACATTGCAAGGTGCAATTCTGAAATTTTTTGCTTTTTCCTGTTAATCCTAGCATGATAAAGAAGATTCAAAGAGAGTGAGATGCCAGCTCCTTTCATTCAGTCAGTAGCTTCAAACATTTCTGGTATATGAAAAACATGTTTTTCAATGGCAAAAATCAATGAATATTGTAAATGCACAAACAGTAATATCTCCACATTGCAAGGTGCAATTCTGAAATTTTTTGCTTTTTCCTGCTAATCCTAGCATGATAAAGAAGATTCAAAGAGAGTGAGATGCCAGCTCCTTTCATTCAGTCAGTAGCTTCAAACATTTCTGGTATATGAATAACATGATGTTTTTCAATGGCAAAAATCAATGAATATTGTAAATGCACAAACAGTAATATCTCCACATTGCAAGGTGCAATTCTGAAATTTTTTGCTTTTTCCTGTTAATCCTAGCATGATAAAGAAGATTCAAAGAGAGTGAGATGCCAGCTCCTTTCATTCAGTCAGTAGCTTCAAACATTTCTGGACGTTTTTCAATGGCAAAAATCAATGAATATTGTAAATGCACAAACAGTAATATCTCCACATTGCAAGGTGCAATTCTGAAATTTTTTGCTTTTTCCTGTTAATCCTAGCATGATAAAGAAGATTCAAAGAGAGTGAGATGCCAGCTCCTTTCATTCAGTCAGTAGCTTCAAACATTTCTGGTATATGAAAAACATGTTTTTCAATGGCAAAAATCAATGAATATTGTAAATGCACAAACAGTAATATCTCCACATTGCAAGGTGCAATTCTGAAATTTTTTGCTTTTTCCTGCTAATCCTAGCATGATAAAGAAGATTCAAAGAGAGTGAGATGCCAGCTCCTTTCATTCAGTCAGTAGCTTCAAACATTTCTGGACGTTTTTCAATGGCAAAAATCAATGAATATTGTAAATGCACAAACAGTAATATCTCCACATTGCAAGGTGCAATTCTGAAATTTTTTGCTTTTTCCTGTTAATCCTAGCATGATAAAGAAGATTCAAAGAGAGTGAGATGCCAGCTCCTTTCATTCAGTCAGTAGCTTCAAACATTTCTGGTATATGAAAAACATGTTTTTCAATGGCAAAAATCAATGAATATTGTAAATGCACAAACAGTAATATCTCCACATTGCAAGGTGCAATTCTGAAATTTTTTGCTTTTTCCTGCTAATCCTAGCATGATAAAGAAGATTCAAAGAGAGTGAGATGCCAGCTCCTTTCATTCAGTCAGTAGCTTCAAACATTTCTGGTATATGAATAACATGATGTTTTTCAATGGCAAAAATCAATGAATATTGTAAATGCACAAACAGTAATATCTCCACATTGCAAGGTGCAATTCTGAAATTTTTTGCTTTTTCCTGCTAATCCTAGCATGATAAAGAAGATTCAAAGAGAGTGAGATGCCAGCTCCTTTCATTCATTCAGTAGCTTCAAACATTTCTGGACGTTTTTCAATGGCAAAAATCAATGAATATTGTAAATGCACAAACAGTAATATCTCCACATTGCAAGGTGCAATTCTGAAATTTTTTGCTTTTTCCTGCTAATCCTAGCATGATAAAGAAGATTCAAAGAGAGTGAGATGCCAGCTCCTTTCATTCAGTCAGTAGCTTCAAACATTTCTGGTATATGAAAAACATGTTTTTCAATGACAAAAATCAATGAATATTGTAAATGCACAAACAGTAATATCTCCACATTGCAAGGTGCAATTCTGAAATTTTTTGCTTTTTCCTGCTAATCCTAGCATGATAAAGAAGATTCAAAGAGAGTGAGATGCCAGCTCCTTTCATTCAGTCAGTAGCTTCAAACATTTCTGGACGTTTTTCAATGGCAAAAATCAATGAATATTGTAAATGCACAAACAGTAATATCTCCACATTGCAAGGTGCAATTCTGAAATTTTTTGCTTTTTCCTGTTAATCCTAGCATGATAAAGAAGATTCAAAGAGAGTGAGATGCCAGCTCCTTTCATTCAGTCAGTAGCTTCAAACATTTCTGGTATATGAAAAACATGTTTTTCAATGGCAAAAATCTATGAATATTGTAAATGCACAAACAGTAATATCTCCACATTGCAAGGTGCAATTCTGAAATTTTTTGCTTTTTCCTGCTAATCCTAGCATGATAAAGAAGATTCAAAGAGAGTGAGATGCCAGCTCCTTTCATTCAGTCAGTAGCTTCAAACATTTCTGGTATATGAATAACATGATGTTTTTCAATGGCAAAAATCAATGAATATTGTAAATGCACAAACAGTAATATCTCCACATTGCAAGGTGCAATTCTGAAATTTTTTGCTTTTTCCTGCTAATCCTAGCATGATAAAGAAGATTCAAAGAGAGTGAGATGCCAGCTCCTTTCATTCAGTCAGTAGCTTCAAACATTTCTGGACGTTTTTCAATGGCAAAAATCAATGAATATTGTAAATGCACAAACAGTAATATCTCCACATTGCAAGGTGCAATTCTGAAATTTTTTGCTTTTTCCTGTTAATCCTAGCATGATAAAGAAGATTCAAAGAGAGTGAGATGCCAGCTCCTTTCATTCAGTCAGTAGCTTCAAACATTTCTGGTATATGAAAAACATGTTTTTCAATGGCAAAAATCAATGAATATTGTAAATGCACAAACAGTAATATCTCCACATTGCAAGGTGCAATTCTGAAATTTTTTGCTTTTTCCTGCTAATCCTAGCATGATAAAGAAGATTCAAAGAGAGTGAGATGCCAGCTCCTTTCATTCAGTCAGTAGCTTCAAACATTTCTGGTATATGAATAACATGATGTTTTTCAATGGCAAAAATCAATGAATATTGTAAATGCACAAACAGTAATATCTCCACATTGCAAGGTGCAATTCTGAAATTTTTTGCTTTTTCCTGCTAATCCTAGCATGATAAAGAAGATTCAAAGAGAGTGAGATGCCAGCTCCTTTCATTCAGTCAGTAGCTTCAAACATTTCTGGACGTTTTTCAATGGCAAAAATCAATGAATATTGTAAATGCACAAACAGTAATATCTCCACAATGCAAGGTGCAATTCTGAAATTTTTTGCTTTTTCCTGCTAATCCTAGCATGATAAAGAAGATTCAAAGAGAGTGAGATGCCAGCTCCTTTCATTCCGTCAGTAGCTTCAAACATTTCTGGTATATGAAAAACATGTTTTTCAATGGCAAAAATCAATGAATATTGTAAATGCACAAACAGTAATATCTCCACATTGCAAGGTGCAATTCTGAAATTTTTTGCTTTTTCCTGCTAATCCTAGCATGATAAAGAAGATTCAAAGAGAGTGAGATGCCAGCTCCTTTCATTCAGTCAGTAGCTTCAAACATTTCTGGTATATGAAAAACATGTTTTTCAATGGCAAAAATCAATGAATATTGTAAATGCACAAACAGTAATATCTCCACATTGCAAGGTGCAATTCTGAAATTTTTTGCTTTTTCCTGCTAATCCTAGCATGATAAAGAAGATTCAAAGAGAGTGAGATGCCAGCTCCTTTCATTCAGTCAGTAGCTTCAAACATTTCTGGTATATGAAAAACATGTTTTTCAATGGCAAAAATCAATGAATATTGTAAATGCACAAACAGTAATATCTCCACATTGCAAGGTGCAATTCTGAAATTTTTTGCTTTTTCCTGCTAATCCTAGCATGATAAAGAAGATTCAAAGAGAGTGAGATGCCAGCTCCTTTCATTCAGTCAGTAGCTTCAAACATTTCTGGTATATGAAAAACATGTTTTTCAATGGCAAAAATCAATGAATATTGTAAATGCACAAACAGTAATATCTCCACATTGCAAGGTGCAATTCTGAAATTTTTTGCTTTTTCCTGTTAATCCTAGCATGATAAAGAAGATTCAAAGAGAGTGAGATGCCAGCTCCTTTCATTCAAGTCAGTAGCTTCAAACATTTCTGGTATATGAAAAACATGTTTTTCAATGCCAAAAATCAATGAATATTGTAAATGCACAAACAGTAATATCTCCACATTGCAAGGTGCAATTCTGAAATTTTTTGCTTTTTCCTGCTAATCCTAGCATGCTAAAGAAGATTCAAAGAGAGTGAGATGCCAGATCCTTTCATTCAGTCAGTAGCTTCAAACATTTCTGGTATATGAAAAACATGTTTTTCAATGGCAAAAATCAATGAATATTGTAAATGCACAAACAGTAATATCTCCACATTGCAAGGTGCAATTCTGAAATTTTTTGCTTTTTCCTGCTAATCCTAGCATGAGAAAGAAGATTCAAAGAGAGTGAGATGCCAGCTCCTTTCATTCAGTCAGTAGCTTCAAACATTTCTGGTATATGAAAAACATGTTTTTCAATGGCAAAAATCAATGAATATTGTAAATGCACAAACAGTAATATCTCCACATTGCAAGGTGCAATTCTGAAATTTTTTGCTTTTTCCTGCTAATCCTAGCATGATAAAGAAGATTCAAAGAGAGTGAGATGCCAGCTCCTTTCATTCAGTCAGTAGCTTCAAACATTTCTGGTATATGAATAACATGATGTTTTTCAATGGCAAAAATCAATAAATATTGTAAATGCACAAACAGTAATATCTCCACATTGCAAGGTGCAATTCTGAAATTTTTTGCTTTTTCCTGCTAATCCTAGCATGATAAAGAAGATTCAAAGAGAGTGAGATGCCAGCTCCTTTCATTCAGTCAGTAGTTTCAAATATTTCTGGTATATGAAAAACGTTTTTCAATGGCAAAAATCATTGAATATTGTAAATGCACAAACAATAATATCTCCACATTGCAAGGTGCAATTCTGAAATTTTTTGCTTTTTCCTGCTAATCCTAGCATGATAAAGAAGATTCAAAGAGAGTGAGATGCCAGCTCCTTTCATTCAGTCAGTAGCTTCAAACATTTCTGGACGTTTTTCAATGGCAAAAATCAATGAATATTGTAAATGCACAAACAGTAATATCTCCACATTGCAAGGTGCAATTCTGAAATTTTTTGCTTTTTCCTGTTAATCCTAGCATGATAAAGAAGATTCAAAGAGAGTGAGATGCCAGCTCCTTTCATTCAGTCAGTAGCTTCAAACATTTCTAGTATATGAAAAACATGTTTTTCAATGGCAAAAATCAATGAATATTGTAAATGCACAAACAGTAATATCTCCACATTGCAAGGTGCAATTCTGAAATTTTTTGCTTTTTCCTGCTAATCCTAGCATGATAAAGAAAATTCAAAGAGAGTGAGATGCCAGCTCCTTTCATTCAGTCAGTAGCTTCAAACATTTCTGGTATATGAATAACATGATGTTTTTCAATGGCAAAAATCAATGAATATTGTAAATGCACAAACAGTAATATCTCCACATTGCAAGGTGCAATTCTGAAATTTTTTGCTTTTTCCTGTTAATCCTAGCATGATAAAGAAGATTCAAAGAGAGTGAGATGCCAGCTCCTTTCATTCAGTCAGTAGCTTCAAACATTTCTGGTATATGAAAAACATGTTTTTCAATGGCAAAAATCAATGAATATTGTAAATGCACAAACAATAATATCTCCACATTGCAAGGTGCAATTCTGAAATTTTTTGCTTTTTCCTGCTAATCCTAGCATGATAAAGAAGATTCAAAGAGAGTGAGATGCCAGCTCCTTTCATTCAGTCAGTAGCTTCAAACATTTCTGGTATATGAATAACATGATGTTCTTCAATGGCAAAAATCAATGAATATTGTAAATGCACAAACAGTAATATCTCCACATTGCAAGGTGCAATTCTGAAATTTTTTGCTTTTTCCTGCTAATCCTAGCATGATAAAGAAGATTCAAAGAGAGTGAGATGTCAGCTCCTTTCATTCAGTCAGTAGCTTCAAACATTTCTGGTATATGAAAAACATGTTTTTCAATGGCAAAAATCAATGAATATTGTAAATGCACAAACAGTAATATCTCCACATTGCAAGGTGCAATTCTGAAATTTTTTGCTTTTTCCTGCTAATCCTAGCATGATAAAGAAGATTCAAAGAGAGTGAGATGCCAGCTCCTTTCATTCAGTCAGTAGCTTCAAACATTTCTGGTATATGAATAACATGATGTTTTTCAATGGCAAAAATCAATAAATATTGTAAATGCACAAACAGTAATATCTCCACATTGCAAGGTGCAATTCTGAAATTTTTTGCTTTTTCCTGCTAATCCTAGCATGATAAAGAAGATTCAAAGAGAGTGAGATGCCAGCTCCTTTCATTCAGTCAGTAGCTTCAAACATTTCTGGTATATGAAAAACGTTTTTCAATGGCAAAAATCAATGAATATTGTAAATGCACAAACAATAATATCTCCACATTGCAAGGTGCAATTCTGAAATTTTTTGCTTTTTCCTGCTAATCCTAGCATGATAAAGAAGATTCAAAGAGAGTGAGATGCCAGCTCCTTTCATTCAGTCAGTAGCTTCAAACATTTCTGGACGTTTTTCAATGGCAAAAATCAATGAATATTGTAAATGCACAAACAGTAATATCTCCACATTGCAAGGTGCAATTCTGAAATTTTTTGCTTTTTCCTGTTAATCCTAGCATGATAAAGAAGATTCAAAGAGAGTGAGATGCCAGCTCCTTTCATTCAGTCAGTAGCTTCAAACATTTCTGGTATATGAAAAACATGTTTTTCAATGGCAAAAATCAATGAATATTGTAAATGCACAAACAGTAATATCTCCACTTTGCAAGGTGCAATTCTGAAATTTTTTGCTTTTTCCTGCTAATCCTAGCATGATAAAGAAAATTCAAAGAGAGTGAGATGCCAGCTCCTTTCATTCAGTCAGTAGCTTCAAACATTTCTGGTATATGAATAACATGATGTTTTTCAATGGCAAAAATCAATGAATATTGTAAATGCACAAACAGTAATATCTCCACATTGCAAGGTGCAATTCTGAAATTTTTTGCTTTTTCCTGTTAATCCTAGCATGATAAAGAAGATTCAAAGAGAGTGAGATGCCAGCTCCTTTCATTCAGTCAGTAGCTTCAAACATTTCTGGTATATGAAAAACATGTTTTTCAATGGCAAAAATCAATGAATATTGTAAATGCACAAACAGTAATATCTCCACATTGCAAGGTGCAATTCTGAAATTTTTTGCTTTTTCCTGCTAATCCTAGCATGATAAAGAAGATTCAAAGAGAGTGAGATGCCAGCTCCTTTCATTCAGTCAGTAGCTTCAAACATTTCTGGTATATGAATAACATGATGTTTTTCAATGGCAAAAATCAATGAATATTGTAAATGCACAAACAGTAATATCTCCACATTGCAAGGTGCAATTCTGAAATTTTTTGCTTTTTCCTGCTAATCCTAGCATGATAAAGAAGATTCAAAGAGAGTGAGATGCCAGCTCCTTTCATTCAGTCAGTAGCTTCAAACATTTCTGGACGTTTTTCAATGGCAAAAATCAATGAATATTGTAAATGCACAAACAGTAATATCTCCACATTGCAAGGTGCAAATCTGAAATTTTTTGCTTTTTCCTGTTAATCCTAGCATGATAAAGAAGATTCAAAGAGAGTGAGATGCCAGCTCCTTTCATTCAGTCAGTAGCTTCAAACATTTCTGGTATATGAAAAACATGTTTTTCAATGGCAAAAATCAATGAATATTGTAAATGCACAAACAGTAATATCTCCACATTGCAAGGTGCAATTCTGAAATTTTTTGCTTTTTCCTGCTAATCCTAGCATGATAAAGAAGATTCAAAGAGAGTGAGATGCCAGCTCCTTTCATTCAGTCAGTAGCTTCAAACATTTCTGGACGTTTTTCAATGGCAAAAATCAATGAATATTGTAAATGCACAAACAGTAATATATCCACATTGCAAGGTGCAATTCTGAAATTTTTTGCTTTTTCCTGCTAATCCTAGCATGAGAAAGAAGATTCAAAGAGAGTGAGATGCCAGCTCCTTTCATTCAGTCAGTAGCTTCAAACATTTCTGGTATATGAAAAACATGTTTTTCAATGGCAAAAATCAATGAATATTGTAAATGCACAAACAGTAATATCTCCACATTGCAAGGTGCAATTCTGAAATTTTTTGCTTTTTCCTGCTAATCCTAGCATGATAAAGAAGATTCAAAGAGAGTGAGATGCCAGCTCCTTTCATTCAGTCAGTAGCTTCAAACATTTCTGGTATATGAATAACATGATGTTTTTCAATGGCAAAAATCAATAAATATTGTAAATGCACAAACAGTAATATCTCCACATTGCAAGGTGCAATTCTGAAATTTTTTGCTTTTTCCTGCTAATCCTAGCATGATAAAGAAGATTCAAAGAGAGTGAGATGCCAGCTCCTTTCATTCAGTCAGTAGCTTCAAACATTTCTGGTATATGAAAAACGTTTTTCAATGGCAAAAATCAATGAATATTGTAAATGCACAAACAATAATATCTCCACATTGCAAGGTGCAATTCTGAAATTTTTTGCTTTTTCCTGTTAATCCTAGCATGATAAAGAAGATTCAAAGAGAGTGAGATGCCAGCTCCTTTCATTCAGTCAGTAGCTTCAAACATTTCTGGACGTTTTTCAATGGCAAAAATCAATGAATATTGTAAATGCACAAACAGTAATATCTCCACATTGCAAGGTGCAATTCTGAAATTTTTTGCTTTTTCCTGTTAATCCTAGCATGATAAAGAAGATTCAAAGAGAGTGAGATGCCAGCTCCTTTCATTCAGTCAGTAGCTTCAAACATTTCTGGTATATGAAAAACATGTTTTTCAATGGCAAAAATCAATGAATATTGTAAATGCACAAACAGTAATATCTCCACATTGCAAGGTGCAATTCTGAAATTTTTTGCTTTTTCCTGCTAATCCTAGCATGATAAAGAAAATTCAAAGAGAGTGAGATGCCAGCTCCTTTCATTCAGTCAGTAGCTTCAAACATTTCTGGTATATGAATAACATGATGTTTTTCAATGGCAAAAATCAATGAATATTGTAAATGCACAAACAGTAATATCTCCACATTGCAAGGTGCAATTCTGAAATTTTTTGCTTTTTCCTGTTAATCCTAGCATGATAAAGAAGATTCAAAGAGAGTGAGATGCCAGCTCCTTTCATTCAGTCAGTAGCTTCAAACATTTCTGGTATATGAAAAACATGTTTTTCAATGGCAAAAATCAATGAATATTGTAAATGCACAAACAATAATATCTCCACATTGCAAGGTGCAATTCTGAAATTTTTTGCTTTTTCCTGCTAATCCTAGCATGATAAAGAAGATTCAAAGAGAGTGAGATGCCAGCTCCTTTCATTCAGTCAGTAGCTTCAAACATTTCTGGTATATGAATAACATGATGTTCTTCAATGGCAAAAATCAATGAATATTGTAAATGCACAAACAGTAATATCTCCACATTGCAAGGTGCAATTCTGAAATTTTTTGCTTTTTCCTGCTAATCCTAGCATGATAAAGAAGATTCAAAGAGAGTGAGATGCCAGCTCCTTTCATTCAGTCAGTAGCTTCAAACATTTCTGGTATATGAAAAACATGTTTTTCAATGGCAAAAATCAATGAATATTGTAAATGCACAAACAGTAATATCTCCACATTGCAAGGTGCAATTCTGAAATTTTTTGCTTTTTCCTGCTAATCCTAGCATGATAAAGAAGATTCAAAGAGAGTGAGATGCCAGCTCCTTTCATTCAGTCAGTAGCTTCAAACATTTCTGGTATATGAATAACATGATGTTTTTCAATGGCAAAAATCAATAAATATTGTAAATGCACAAACAGTAATATCTCCACATTGCAAGGTGCAATTCTGAAATTTTTTGCTTTTTCCTGCTAATCCTAGCATGATAAAGAAGATTCAAAGAGAGTGAGATGCCAGCTCCTTTCATTCAGTCAGTAGCTTCAAACATTTCTGGTATATGAAAAACGTTTTTCAATGGCAAAAATCAATGAATATTGTAAATGCACAAACAATAATATCTCCACATTGCAAGGTGCAATTCTGAAATTTTTTGCTTTTTCCTGTTAATCCTAGCATGATAAAGAAGATTCAAAGAGAGTGAGATGCCAGCTCCTTTCATTCAGTCAGTAGCTTCAAACATTTCTGGACGTTTTTCAATGGCAAAAATCAATGAATATTGTAAATGCACAAACAGTAATATCTCCACATTGCAAGGTGCAATTCTGAAATTTTTTGCTTTTTCCTGTTAATCCTAGCATGATAAAGAAGATTCAAAGAGAGTGAGATGCCAGCTCCTTTCATTCAGTCAGTAGCTTCAAACATTTCTGGTATATGAAAAACATGTTTTTCAATGGCAAAAATCAATGAATATTGTAAATGCACAAACAGTAATATCTCCACATTGCAAGGTGCAATTCTGAAATTTTTTGCTTTTTCCTGCTAATCCTAGCATGATAAAGAAAATTCAAAGAGAGTGAGATGCCAGCTCCTTTCATTCAGTCAGTAGCTTCAAACATTTCTGGTATATGAATAACATGATGTTTTTCAATGGCAAAAATCAATGAATATTGTAAATGCACAAACAGTAATATCTCCACATTGCAAGGTGCAATTCTGAAATTTTTTGCTTTTTCCTGTTAATCCTAGCATGATAAAGAAGATTCAAAGAGAGTGAGATGCCAGCTCCTTTCATTCAGTCAGTAGCTTCAAACATTTCTGGTATATGAAAAACATGTTTTTCAATGGCAAAAATCAATGAATATTGTAAATGCACAAACAATAATATCTCCACATTGCAAGGTGCAATTCTGAAATTTTTTGCTTTTTCCTGCTAATCCTAGCATGATAAAGAAGATTCAAAGAGAGTGAGATGCCAGCTCCTTTCATTCAGTCAGTAGCTTCAAACATTTCTGGTATATGAATAACATGATGTTCTTCAATGGCAAAAATCAATGAATATTGTAAATGCACAAACAGTAATATCTCCACATTGCAAGGTGCAATTCTGAAATTTTTTGCTTTTTCCTGCTAATCCTAGCATGATAAAGAAGATTCAAAGAGAGTGAGATGCCAGCTCCTTTCATTCAGTCAGTAGCTTCAAACATTTCTGGTATATGAAAAACATGTTTTTCAATGGCAAAAATCAATGAATATTGTAAATGCACAAACAGTAATATCTCCACATTGCAAGGTGCAATTCTGAAATTTTTTGCTTTTTCCTGCTAATCCTAGCATGATAAAGAAGATTCAAAGAGAGTGAGATGCCAGCTCCTTTCATTCAGTCAGTAGCTTCAAACATTTCTGGTATATGAATAACATGATGTTTTTCAATGGCAAAAATCAATAAATATTGTAAATGCACAAACAGTAATATCTCCACATTGCAAGGTGCAATTCTGAAATTTTTTGCTTTTTCCTGCTAATCCTAGCATGATAAAGAAGATTCAAAGAGAGTGAGATGCCAGCTCCTTTCATTCAGTCAGTAGCTTCAAACATTTCTGGTATATGAAAAACGTTTTTCAATGGCAAAAATCAATGAATATTGTAAATGCACAAACAATAATATCTCCACATTGCAAGGTGCAATTCTGAAATTTTTTGCTTTTTCCTGCTAATCCTAGCATGATAAAGAAGATTCAAAGAGAGTGAGATGCCAGCTCCTTTCATTCAGTCAGTAGCTTCAAACATTTCTGGACGTTTTTCAATGGCAAAAATCAATGAATATTGTAAATGCACAAACAGTAATATCTCCACATTGCAAGGTGCAATTCTGAAATTTTTTGCTTTTTCCTGTTAATCCTAGCATGATAAAGAAGATTCAAAGAGAGTGAGATGCCAGCTCCTTTCATTCAGTCAGTAGCTTCAAACATTTCTGGTATATGAAAAACATGTTTTTCAATGGCAAAAATCAATGAATATTGTAAATGCACAAACAGTAATATCTCCACATTGCAAGGTGCAATTCTGAAATTTTTTGCTTTTTCCTGCTAATCCTAGCATGATAAAGAAAATTCAAAGAGAGTGAGATGCCAGCTCCTTTCATTCAGTCAGTAGCTTCAAACATTTCTGGTATATGAATAACATGATGTTTTTCAATGGCAAAAATCAATGAATATTGTAAATGCACAAACAGTAATATCTCCACATTGCAAGGTGCAATTCTGAAATTTTTTGCTTTTTCCTGTTAATCCTAGCATGATAAAGAAGATTCAAAGAGAGTGAGATGCCAGCTCCTTTCATTCAGTCAGTAGCTTCAAACATTTCTGGTATATGAAAAACATGTTTTTCAATGGCAAAAATCAATGAATATTGTAAATGCACAAACAGTAATATCTCCACATTGCAAGGTGCAATTCTGAAATTTTTTGCTTTTTCCTGCTAATCCTAGCATGATAAAGAAGATTCAAAGAGAGTGAGATGCCAGCTCCTTTCATTCAGTCAGTAGCTTCAAACATTTCTGGTATATGAATAACATGATGTTTTTCAATGGCAAAAATCAATGAATATTGTAAATGCACAAACAGTAATATCTCCACATTGCAAGGTGCAATTCTGAAATTTTTTGCTTTTTCCTGCTAATCCTAGCATGATAAAGAAGATTCAAAGAGAGTGAGATGCCAGCTCCTTTCATTCAGTCAGTAGCTTCAAACATTTCTGGACGTTTTTCAATGGCAAAAATCAATGAATATTGTAAATGCACAAACAGTAATATCTCCACATTGCAAGGTGCAAATCTGAAATTTTTTGCTTTTTCCTGTTAATCCTAGCATGATAAAGAAGATTCAAAGAGAGTGAGATGCCAGCTCCTTTCATTCAGTCAGTAGCTTCAAACATTTCTGGTATATGAAAAACATGTTTTTCAATGGCAAAAATCAATGAATATTGTAAATGCACAAACAGTAATATCTCCACATTGCAAGGTGCAATTCTGAAATTTTTTGCTTTTTCCTGCTAATCCTAGCATGATAAAGAAGATTCAAAGAGAGTGAGATGCCAGCTCCTTTCATTCAGTCAGTAGCTTCAAACATTTCTGGACGTTTTTCAATGGCAAAAATCAATGAATATTGTAAATGCACAAACAGTAATATATCCACATTGCAAGGTGCAATTCTGAAATTTTTTGCTTTTTCCTGCTAATCCTAGCATGAGAAAGAAGATTCAAAGAGAGTGAGATGCCAGCTCCTTTCATTCAGTCAGTAGCTTCAAACATTTCTGGTATATGAAAAACATGTTTTTCAATGGCAAAAATCAATGAATATTGTAAATGCACAAACAGTAATATCTCCACATTGCAAGGTGCAATTCTGAAATTTTTTGCTTTTTCCTGCTAATCCTAGCATGATAAAGAAGATTCAAAGAGAGTGAGATGCCAGCTCCTTTCATTCAGTCAGTAGCTTCAAACATTTCTGGTATATGAATAACATGATGTTTTTCAATGGCAAAAATCAATAAATATTGTAAATGCACAAACAGTAATATCTCCACATTGCAAGGTGCAATTCTGAAATTTTTTGCTTTTTCCTGCTAATCCTAGCATGATAAAGAAGATTCAAAGAGAGTGAGATGCCAGCTCCTTTCATTCAGTCAGTAGCTTCAAACATTTCTGGTATATGAAAAACGTTTTTCAATGGCAAAAATCAATGAATATTGTAAATGCACAAACAATAATATCTCCACATTGCAAGGTGCAATTCTGAAATTTTTTGCTTTTTCCTGTTAATCCTAGCATGATAAAGAAGATTCAAAGAGAGTGAGATGCCAGCTCCTTTCATTCAGTCAGTAGCTTCAAACATTTCTGGACGTTTTTCAATGGCAAAAATCAATGAATATTGTAAATGCACAAACAGTAATATCTCCACATTGCAAGGTGCAATTCTGAAATTTTTTGCTTTTTCCTGTTAATCCTAGCATGATAAAGAAGATTCAAAGAGAGTGAGATGCCAGCTCCTTTCATTCAGTCTGTAGCTTCAAACATTTCTGGTATATGAAAAACATGTTTTTCAATGGCAAAAATCAATGAATATTGTAAATGCACAAACAGTAATATCTCCACATTGCAAGGTGCAATTCTGAAATTTTTTGCTTTTTCCTGCTAATCCTAGCATGATAAAGAAAATTCAAAGAGAGTGAGATGCCAGCTCCTTTCATTCAGTCAGTAGCTTCAAACATTTCTGGTATATGAATAACATGATGTTTTTCAATGGCAAAAATCAATGAATATTGTAAATGCACAAACAGTAATATCTCCACATTGCAAGGTGCAATTCTGAAATCTTTTGCTTTTTCCTGTTAATCCTAGCATGATAAAGAAGATTCAAAGAGAGTGAGATGCCAGCTCCTTTCATTCAGTCAGTAGCTTCAAACATTTCTGGTATATGAAAAACATGTTTTTCAATGGCAAAAATCAATGAATATTGTAAATGCACAAACAGTAATATCTCCACATTGCAAGGTGCAATTCTGAAATTTTTTGCTTTTTCCTGCTAATCCTAGCATGATAAAGAAGATTCAAAGAGAGTGAGATGCCAGCTCCTTTCATTCAGTCAGTAGCTTCAAACATTTCTGGTATATGAATAACATGATGTTTTTCAATGGCAAAAATCAATGAATATTGTAAATGCACAAACAGTAATATCTCCACATTGCAAGGTGCAATTCTGAAATTTTTTGCTTTTTCCTGCTAATCCTAGCATGATAAAGAAGATTCAAAGAGAGTGAGATGCCAGCTCCTTTCATTCAGTCAGTAGCTTCAAACATTTCTGGTATATGAAAAACATGTTTTTCAATGGCAAAAATCAATGAATATTGTAAATGCACAAACAGTAATATCTCCACATTGCAAGGTGCAATTCTGAAATTTTTTGCTTTTTCCTGCTAATCCTAGCATGATAAAGAAGATTCAAAGAGAGTGAGATGCCAGCTCCTTTCATTCAGTCAGTAGCTTCAAACATTTCTGGTATATGAAAAACGTTTTTCAATGGCAAAAATCAATGAATATTGTAAATGCACAAACAATAATATCTCCACATTGCAAGGTGCAATTCTGAAATTTTTTGCTTTTTCCTGCTAATCCTAGCATGATAAAGAAGATTCAAAGAGAGTGAGATGCCAGCTCCTTTCATTCAGTCAGTAGCTTCAAACATTTCTGGACGTTTTTCAATGGCAAAAATCAATGAATATTGTAAATGCACAAACAGTAATATCTCCACATTGCAAGGTGCAATTCTGAAATTTTTTGCTTTTTCCTGTTAATCCTAGCATGATAAAGAAGATTCAAAGAGAGTGAGATGCCAGCTCCTTTCATTCAGTCAGTAGCTTCAAACATTTCTGGTATATGAAAAACATGTTTTTCAATGGCAAAAATCAATGAATATTGTAAATGCACAAACAGTAATATCTCCACATTGCAAGGTGCAATTCTGAAATTTTTTGCTTTTTCCTGCTAATCCTAGCATGATAAAGAAGATTCAAAGAGAGTGAGATGCCAGCTCCTTTCATTCAGTCAGTAGCTTCAAACATTTCTGGTATATGAATAACATGATGTTTTTCAATGGCAAAAATCAATAAATATTGTAAATGCACAAACAGTAATATCTCCACATTGCAAGGTGCAATTCTGAAATTTTTTGCTTTTTCCTGCTAATCCTAGCATGATAAAGAAGATTCAAAGAGAGTGAGATGCCAGCTCCTTTCATTCAGTCAGTAGCTTCAAACATTTCTGGTATATGAAAAACGTTTTTCAATGGCAAAAATCAATGAATATTGTAAATGCACAAACAATAATATCTCCACATTGCAAGGTGCAATTCTGAAATTTTTTGCTTTTTCCTGCTAATCCTAGCATGATAAAGAAGATTCAAAGAGAGTGAGATGCCAGCTCCTTTCATTCAGTCAGTAGCTTCAAACATTTCTGGACGTTTTTCAATGGCAAAAATCAATGAATATTGTAAATGCACAAACAGTAATATCTCCACATTGCAAGGTGCAATTCTGAAATTTTTTGCTTTTTCCTGTTAATCCTAGCATGATAAAGAAGATTCAAAGAGAGTGAGATGCCAGCTCCTTTCATTCAGTCTGTAGCTTCAAACATTTCTGGTATATGAAAAACATGTTTTTCAATGGCAAAAATCAATGAATATTGTAAATGCACAAACAGTAATATCTCCACATTGCAAGGTGCAATTCTGAAATTTTTTGCTTTTTCCTGCTAATCCTAGCATGATAAAGAAAATTCAAAGAGAGTGAGATGCCAGCTCCTTTCATTCAGTCAGTAGCTTCAAACATTTCTGGTATATGAATAACATGATGTTTTTCAATGGCAAAAATCAATGAATATTGTAAATGCACAAACAGTAATATCTCCACATTGCAAGGTGCAATTCTGAAATTTTTTGCTTTTTCCTGTTAATCCTAGCATGATAAAGAAGATTCAAAGAGAGTGAGATGCCAGCTCCTTTCATTCAGTCAGTAGCTTCAAACATTTCTGGTATATGAAAAACATGTTTTTCAATGGCAAAAATCAATGAATATTGTAAATGCACAAACAGTAATATCTCCACATTGCAAGGTGCAATTCTGAAATTTTTTGCTTTTTCCTGCTAATCCTAGCATGATAAAGAAGATTCAAAGAGAGTGAGATGCCAGCTCCTTTCATTCAGTCAGTAGCTTCAAACATTTCTGGTATATGAATAACATGATGTTTTTCAATGGCAAAAATCAATGAATATTGTAAATGCACAAACAGTAATATCTCCACATTGCAAGGTGCAATTCTGAAATTTTTTGCTTTTTCCTGCTAATCCTAGCATGATAAAGAAGATTCAAAGAGAGTGAGATGCCAGCTCCTTTCATTCAGTCAGTAGCTTCAAACATTTCTGGTATATGAAAAACATGTTTTTCAATGGCAAAAATCAATGAATATTGTAAATGCACAAACAGTAATATCTCCACATTGCAAGGTGCAATTCTGAAATTTTTTGCTTTTTCCTGCTAATCCTAGCATGATAAAGAAGATTCAAAGAGAGTGAGATGCCAGCTCCTTTCATTCAGTCAGTAGCTTCAAACATTTCTGGTATATGAATAACATGATGTTTTTCAATGGCAAAAATCAATAAATAATGTAAATGCACAAACAGTAATATCTCCACATTGCAAGGTGCAATTCTGAAATTTTTTGCTTTTTCCTGCTAATCCTAGCATGATAAAGAAGATTCAAAGAGAGTGAGATGCCAGCTCCTTTCATTCAGTCAGTAGCTTCAAACATTTCTGGACGTTTTTCAATGGCAAAAATCAATGAATATTGTAAATGCACAAACAGTAATATCTCCACATTGCAAGGTGCAATTCTGAAATTTTTTGCTTTTTCCTGTTAATCCTAGCATGATAAAGAAGATTCAAAGAGAGTGAGATGCCAGCTCCTTTCATTCAGTCAGTAGCTTCAAACATTTCTGGTATATGAAAAACATGTTTTTCAATGGCAAAAATCAATGAATATTGTAAATGCACAAACAGTAATATCTCCACATTGCAATGTGCAATTCTGAAATTTTTTGCTTTTTCCTGCTAATCCTAGCATGATAAAGAAGATTCAAAGAGAGTGAGATGCCAGCTCCTTTCATTCAGTCAGTAGCTTCAAACATTTCTGGACGTTTTTCAATGGCAAAAATCAATGAATATTGTAAATGCACAAACAGTAATATATCCACATTGCAAGGTGCAATTCTGAAATTTTTTGCTTTTTCCTGCTAATCCTAGCATGAGAAAGAAGATTCAAAGAGAGTGAGATGCCAGCTCCTTTCATTCAGTCAGTAGCTTCAAACATTTCTGGTATATGAAAAACATGTTTTTCAATGGCAAAAATCAATGAATATTGTAAATGCACAAACAGTAATATCTCCACATTGCAAGGTGCAATTCTGAAATTTTTTGCTTTTTCCTGCTAATCCTAGCATGATAAAGAAGATTCAAAGAGAGTGAGATGCCAGCTCCTTTCATTCAGTCAGTAGCTTCAAACATTTCTGGTATATGAATAACATGATGTTTTTCAATGGCAAAAATCAATAAATATTGTAAATGCACAAACAGTAATATCTCCACATTGCAAGGTGCAATTCTGAAATTTTTTGCTTTTTCCTGCTAATCCTAGCATGATAAAGAAGATTCAAAGAGAGTGAGATGCCAGCTCCTTTCATTCAGTCAGTAGCTTCAAACATTTCTGGTATATGAAAAACGTTTTTCAATGGCAAAAATCAATGAATATTGTAAATGCACAAACAATAATATCTCCACATTGCAAGGTGCAATTCTGAAATTTTTTGCTTTTTCCTGTTAATCCTAGCATGATAAAGAAGATTCAAAGAGAGTGAGATGCCAGCTCCTTTCATTCAGTCAGTAGCTTCAAACATTTCTGGACGTTTTTCAATGGCAAAAATCAATGAATATTGTAAATGCACAAACAGTAATATCTCCACATTGCAAGGTGCAATTCTGAAATTTTTTGCTTTTTCCTGTTAATCCTAGCATGATAAAGAAGATTCAAAGAGAGTGAGATGCCAGCTCCTTTCATTCAGTCTGTAGCTTCAAACATTTCTGGTATATGAAAAACATGTTTTTCAATGGCAAAAATCAATGAATATTGTAAATGCACAAACAGTAATATCTCCACATTGCAAGGTGCAATTCTGAAATTTTTTGCTTTTTCCTGCTAATCCTAGCATGATAAAGAAAATTCAAAGAGAGTGAGATGCCAGCTCCTTTCATTCAGTCAGTAGCTTCAAACATTTCTGGTATATGAATAACATGATGTTTTTCAATGGCAAAAATCAATGAATATTGTAAATGCACAAACAGTAATATCTCCACATTGCAAGGTGCAATTCTGAAATCTTTTGCTTTTTCCTGTTAATCCTAGCATGATAAAGAAGATTCAAAGAGAGTGAGATGCCAGCTCCTTTCATTCAGTCAGTAGCTTCAAACATTTCTGGTATATGAAAAACATGTTTTTCAATGGCAAAAATCAATGAATATTGTAAATGCACAAACAGTAATATCTCCACATTGCAAGGTGCAATTCTGAAATTTTTTGCTTTTTCCTGCTAATCCTAGCATGATAAAGAAGATTCAAAGAGAGTGAGATGCCAGCTCCTTTCATTCAGTCAGTAGCTTCAAACATTTCTGGTATATGAATAACATGATGTTTTTCAATGGCAAAAATCAATGAATATTGTAAATGCACAAACAGTAATATCTCCACATTGCAAGGTGCAATTCTGAAATTTTTTGCTTTTTCCTGCTAATCCTAGCATGATAAAGAAGATTCAAAGAGAGTGAGATGCCAGCTCCTTTCATTCAGTCAGTAGCTTCAAACATTTCTGGTATATGAATAACATGATGTTTTTCAATGGCAAAAATCAATAAATATTGTAAATGCACAAACAGTAATATCTCCACATTGCAAGGTGCAATTCTGAAATTTTTTGCTTTTTCCTGCTAATCCTAGCATGATAAAGAAGATTCAAAGAGAGTGAGATGCCAGCTCCTTTCATTCAGTCAGTAGCTTCAAACATTTCTGGTATATGAAAAACGTTTTTCAATGGCAAAAATCAATGAATATTGTAAATGCACAAACAATAATATCTCCACATTGCAAGGTGCAATTCTGAAATTTTTTGCTTTTTCCTGCTAATCCTAGCATGATAAAGAAGATTCAAAGAGAGTGAGATGCCAGCTCCTTTCATTCAGTCAGTAGCTTCAAACATTTCTGGACGTTTTTCAATGGCAAAAATCAATGAATATTGTAAATGCACAAACAGTAATATCTCCACATTGCAAGGTGCAATTCTGAAATTTTTTGCTTTTTCCTGTTAATCCTAGCATGATAAAGAAGATTCAAAGAGAGTGAGATGCCAGCTCCTTTCATTCAGTCAGTAGCTTCAAACATTTCTGGTATATGAAAAACATGTTTTTCAATGGCAAAAATCAATGAATATTGTAAATGCACAAACAGTAATATCTCCACATTGCAAGGTGCAATTCTGAAATTTTTTGCTTTTTCCTGCTAATCCTAGCATGATAAAGAAGATTCAAAGAGAGTGAGATGCCAGCTCCTTTCATTCAGTCAGTAGCTTCAAACATTTCTGGTATATGAATAACATGATGTTTTTCAATGGCAAAAATCAATAAATATTGTAAATGCACAAACAGTAATATCTCCACATTGCAAGGTGCAATTCTGAAATTTTTTGCTTTTTCCTGCTAATCCTAGCATGATAAAGAAGATTCAAAGAGAGTGAGATGCCAGCTCCTTTCATTCAGTCAGTAGCTTCAAACATTTCTGGTATATGAAAAACGTTTTTCAATGGCAAAAATCAATGAATATTGTAAATGCACAAACAATAATATCTCCACATTGCAAGGTGCAATTCTGAAATTTTTTGCTTTTTCCTGCTAATCCTAGCATGATAAAGAAGATTCAAAGAGAGTGAGATGCCAGCTCCTTTCATTCAGTCAGTAGCTTCAAACATTTCTGGACGTTTTTCAATGGCAAAAATCAATGAATATTGTAAATGCACAAACAGTAATATCTCCACATTGCAAGGTGCAATTCTGAAATTTTTTGCTTTTTCCTGTTAATCCTAGCATGATAAAGAAGATTCAAAGAGAGTGAGATGCCAGCTCCTTTCATTCAGTCTGTAGCTTCAAACATTTCTGGTATATGAAAAACATGTTTTTCAATGGCAAAAATCAATGAATATTGTAAATGCACAAACAGTAATATCTCCACATTGCAAGGTGCAATTCTGAAATTTTTTGCTTTTTCCTGCTAATCCTAGCATGATAAAGAAAATTCAAAGAGAGTGAGATGCCAGCTCCTTTCATTCAGTCAGTAGCTTCAAACATTTCTGGTATATGAATAACATGATGTTTTTCAATGGCAAAAATCAATGAATATTGTAAATGCACAAACAGTAATATCTCCACATTGCAAGGTGCAATTCTGAAATTTTTTGCTTTTTCCTGTTAATCCTAGCATGATAAAGAAGATTCAAAGAGAGTGAGATGCCAGCTCCTTTCATTCAGTCAGTAGCTTCAAACATTTCTGGTATATGAAAAACATGTTTTTCAATGGCAAAAATCAATGAATATTGTAAATGCACAAACAGTAATATCTCCACATTGCAAGGTGCAATTCTGAAATTTTTTGCTTTTTCCTGCTAATCCTAGCATGATAAAGAAGATTCAAAGAGAGTGAGATGCCAGCTCCTTTCATTCAGTCAGTAGCTTCAAACATTTCTGGTATATGAATAACATGATGTTTTTCAATGGCAAAAATCAATGAATATTGTAAATGCACAAACAGTAATATCTCCACATTGCAAGGTGCAATTCTGAAATTTTTTGCTTTTTCCTGCTAATCCTAGCATGATAAAGAAGATTCAAAGAGAGTGAGATGCCAGCTCCTTTCATTCAGTCAGTAGCTTCAAACATTTCTGGTATATGAAAAACATGTTTTTCAATGGCAAAAATCAATGAATATTGTAAATGCACAAACAGTAATATCTCCACATTGCAAGGTGCAATTCTGAAATTTTTTGCTTTTTCCTGCTAATCCTAGCATGATAAAGAAGATTCAAAGAGAGTGAGATGCCAGCTCCTTTCATTCAGTCAGTAGCTTCAAACATTTCTGGTATATGAATAACATGATGTTTTTCAATGGCAAAAATCAATAAATAATGTAAATGCACAAACAGTAATATCTCCACATTGCAAGGTGCAATTCTGAAATTTTTTGCTTTTTCCTGCTAATCCTAGCATGATAAAGAAGATTCAAAGAGAGTGAGATGCCAGCTCCTTTCATTCAGTCAGTAGCTTCAAACATTTCTGGTATATGAAAAACATGTTTTTCAATGGCAAAAATCAATGAATATTGTAAATGCACAAACAGTAATATCTCCACATTGCAAGGTGCAATTCTGAAATTTTTTGCTTTTTCCTGCTAATCCTAGCATGATAAAGAAAATTCAAAGAGAGTGAGATGCCAGCTCCTTTCATTCAGTCAGTAGCTTCAAACATTTCTGGTATATGAATAACATGATGTTTTTCAATGGCAAAAATCAATGAATATTGTAAATGCACAAACAGTAATATCTCCACATTGCAAGGTGCAATTCTGAAATTTTTTGCTTTTTCCTGTTAATCCTAGCATGATAAAGAAGATTCAAAGAGAGTGAGAAGCCAGCTCCTTTCATTCAGTCAGTAGCTTCAAACATTTCTGGTATATGAAAAACATGTTTTTCAATGGCAAAAATCAATGAATATTGTAAATGCACAAACAGTAATATCTCCACATTGCAAGGTGCAATTCTGAAATTTTTTGCTTTTTCCTGCTAATCCTAGCATGATAAAGAAGATTCAAAGAGAGTGAGATGCCAGCTCCTTTCATTCAGTCAGTAGCTTCAAACATTTCTGGACGTTTTTCAATGGCAAAAATCAATGAATATTGTAAATGCACAAACAGTAATATCTCCACATTGCAAGGTGCAATTCTGAAATTTTTTGCTTTTTCCTGCTAATCCTAGCATGATAAAGAAGATTCAAAGAGAGTGAGATGCCAGCTCCTTTCATTCAGTCAGTAGCTTCAAACATTTCTGGACGTTTTTCAATGGCAAAAATCAATGAATATTGTAAATGCACAAACAGTAATATCTCCACATTGCAAGGTGCAATTCTGAAATTTTTTGCTTTTTCCTGTTAATCCTAGCATGATAAAGAAGATTCAAAGAGAGTGAGATGCCAGCTCCTTTCATTCAGTCAGTAGCTTCAAACATTTCTGGTATATGAAAAACATGTTTTTCAATGGCAAAAATCAATGAATATTGTAAATGCACAAACAGTAATATCTCCACATTGCAAGGTGCAATTCTGAAATTTTTTGCTTTTTCCTGCTAATCCTAGCATGATAAAGAAGATTCAAAGAGAGTGAGATGCCAGCTCCTTTCATTCAGTCAGTAGCTTCAAACATTTCTGGTATATGAATAACATGATGTTTTTCAATGGCAAAAATCAATGAATATTGTAAATGCACAAACAGTAATATCTCCACATTGCAAGGTGCAATTCTGAAATTTTTTGCTTTTTCCTGCTAATCCTAGCATGATAAAGAAGATTCAAAGAGAGTGAGATGCCAGCTCCTTTCATTCAGTCAGTAGCTTCAAACATTTCTGGACGTTTTTCAATGGCAAAAATCAATGAATATTGTAAATGCACAAACAGTAATATCTCCACATTGCAAGGTGCAATTCTGAAATTTTTTGCTTTTTCCTGCTAATCCTAGCATGATAAAGAAGATTCAAAGAGAGTGAGATGCCAGCTCCTTTCATTCCGTCAGTAGCTTCAAACATTTCTGGTATATGAAAAACATGTTTTTCAATGGCAAAAATCAATGAATATTGTAAATGCACAAACAGTAATATCTCCACATTGCAAGGTGAAATTCTGAAATTTTTTGCTTTTTCCTGCTAATCCTAGCATGATAAAGAAGATTCAAAGAGAGTGAGATGCCAGCTCCTTTCATTCAGTCAGTAGCTTCAAACATTTCTGGACGTTTTTCAATGGCAAAAATCAATGAATATTGTAAATGCACAAACAGTAATATCTCCACATTGCAAGGTGCAATTCTGAAATTTTTTGCTTTTTCCTGCTAATCCTAGCATGATAAAGAAGATTCAAAGAGAGTGAGATGCCAGCTCCTTTCATTCAGTCAGTAGCTTCAAACATTTCTGGACGTTTTTCAATGGCAAAAATCAATGAATTTTCTAAATGCACAAACAGTAATATCTCCACATTGCAAGGTGCAATTCTGAAATTTTTTGCTTTTTCCTGTTAATCCTAGCATGATAAAGAAGATTCAAAGAGAGTGAGATGCCAGCTCCTTTCATTCAGTCAGTAGCTTCAAACATTTCTGGTATATGAAAAACATGTTTTTCAATGGCAAAAATCAATGAATATTGTAAATGCACAAACAGTAATATCTCCACATTGCAAGGTGCAATTCTGAAATTTTTTGCTTTTTCCTGCTAATCCTAGCATGATAAAGAAGATTCAAAGAGAGTGAGATGCCAGCTCCTTTCATTCAGTCAGTAGCTTCAAACATTTCTGGTATATGAATAACATGATGTTTTTCAATGGCAAAAATCAATGAATATTGTAAATGCACAAACAGTAATATCTCCACATTGCAAGGTGCAATTCTGAAATTTTTTGCTTTTTCCTGTTAATCCTAGCATGATAAAGAAGATTCAAAGAGAGTGAGATGCCAGCTCCTTTCATTCAGTCAGTAGCTTCAAACATTTCTGGTATATGAAAAACATGTTTTTCAATGGCAAAAATCAATGAATATTGTAAATGCACAAACAGTAATATCTCCACATTGCAAGGTGCAATTCTGAAATTTTTTGCTTTTTCCTGCTAATCCTAGCATGATAAAGAATATTCAAAGAGAGTGAGATGCCAGCTCCTTTCATTCAGTCAGTAGCTTCAAACATTTCTGGTATATGAATAACATGATGTTTTTCAATGGCAAAAATCAATGAATATTGTAAATGCACAAACAGTAATATCTCCACATTGCAAGGTGCAATTCTGAAATTTTTTGCTTTTTCCTGCTAATCCTAGCATGATAAAGAAGATTCAAAGAGAGTGAGATGCCAGCTCCTTTCATTCAGTCAGTAGCTTCAAACATTTCTGGACGTTTTTCAATGGCAAAAATCAATGAATATTGTAAATGCACAAACAGTAATATCTCCACATTGCAAGGTGCAATTCTGAAATTTTTTGCTTTTTCCTGCTAATCCTAGCATGATAAAGAAGATTCAAAGAGAGTGAGATGCCAGCTCCTTTCATTCAGTCAGTAGCTTCAAACATTTCTGGTATATGAAAAACATGTTTTTCAATGGCAAAAATCAATGAATATTGTAAATGCACAAACAGTAATATCTCCACATTGCAAGGTGCAATTCTGAAATTTTTTGCTTTTTCCTGCTAATCCTAGCATGATAAAGAAGATTCAAAGAGAGTGAGATGCCAGTTCCTTTCATTCAGTCAGTAGCTTCAAACATTTCTGGTATATGAATAACATGATGTTTTTCAATGGCAAAAATCAATGAATATTGTAAATGCACAAACAGTAATATCTCCACATTGCAAGGTGCAATTCTGAAATTTTTTGCTTTTTCCTGCTAATCCTAGCATGATAAAGAAGATTCAAAGAGAGTGAGATGCCAGCTCCTTTCATTCAGTCAGTAGCTTCAAACATTTCTGGACGTTTTTCAATGGCAAAAATCAATGAATATTGTAAATGCACAAACAGTAATATCTCCACATTGCAAGGTGCAATTCTGAAATTTTTTGCTTTTTCCTGTTAATCCTAGCATGATAAAGAAGATTCAAAGAGAGTGAGATGCCAGCTCCTTTCATTCAGTCAGTAGCTTCAAACATTTCTGGTATATGAAAAACATGTTTTTCAATGGCAAAAATCAATGAATATTGTAAATGCACAAACAGTAATATCTCCACATTGCAAGGTGCAATTCTGAAATTTTTTGCTTTTTCCTGCTAATCCTAGCATGATAAAGAAGATTCAAAGAGAGTGAGATGCCAGCTCCTTTCATTCAGTCAGTAGCTTCAAACATTTCTGGTATATGAATAACATGATATTTTTCAATGGCAAAAATCAATAAATATTGTAAATGCACAAACAGTAATATCTCCACATTGCAAGGTGCAATTCTGAAATTTTTTGCTTTTTCCTGCTAATCCTAGCATGATAAAGAATATTCAAAGAGAGTGAGATGCCAGCTCCTTTCATTCAGTCAGTAGCTTCAAACATTTCTGGTATATGAAAAACGTTTTTCAATGGCAAAAATCAATGAATATTGTAAATGCACAAACAATAATATCTCCACATTGCAAGGTGCAATTCTGAAATTTTTTGCTTTTTCCTGCTAATCCTAGCATGATAAAGAAGATTCAAAGAGAGTGAGATGCCAGCTCCTTTCATTCAGTCAGTAGCTTCAAACATTTCTGGACGTTTTTCAATGGCAAAAATCAATGAATATTGTAAATGCACAAACAGTAATATCTCCACATTGCAAGGTGCAATTCTGAAATTTTTTGCTTTTTCCTGTTAATCCTAGCATGATAAAGAAGATTCAAAGAGAGTGAGATGCCAGCTCCTTTCATTCAGTCAGTAGCTTCAAACATTTCTGGTATATGAAAAACATGTTTTTCAATGGCAAAAATCAATGAATATTGTAAATGCACAAACAGTAATATCTCCACATTGCAAGGTGCAATTCTGAAATTTTTTGCTTTTTCCTGCTAATCCTAGCATGATAAAGAAGATTCAAAGAGAGTGAGATGCCAGCTCCTTTCATTCAGTCAGTAGCTTCAAACATTTCTGGTATATGAATAACATGATGTTTTTCAATGGCAAAAATCAATGAATATTGTAAATGCACAAACAGTAATATCTCCACATTGCAAGGTGCAATTCTGAAATTTTTTGCTTTTTCCTGTTAATCCTAGCATGATAAAGAAGATTCAAAGAGAGTGAGATGCCAGCTCCTTTCATTCAGTCAGTAGCTTCAAACATTTCTGGTATATGAAAAATATGTTTTTCAATGGCAAAAATCAATGAATATTGTAAATGCACAAACAGTAATATCTCCACATTGCAAGGTGCAATTCTGAAATTTTTTGCTTTTTCCTGCTAATCCTAGCATGATAAAGAAGATTCAAAGAGAGTGAGATGCCAGCTCCTTTCATTCAGTCAGTAGCTTCAAACATTTCTGGTATATGAATAACATGATGTTTTTCAATGGCAAAAATCAATGAATATTGTAAATGCACAAACAGTAATATCTCCACATTGCAAGGTGCAATTCTGAAATTTTTTGCTTTTTCCTGCTAATCCTAGCATGATAAAGAAGATTCAAAGAGAGTGAGATGCCAGCTCCTTTCATTCAGTCAGTAGCTTCAAACATTTCTGGTATATGAATAACATGATGTTTTTCAATGGCAAAAATCAATGAATATTGTAAATGCACAAACAGTAATATCTCCACATTGCAAGGTGCAATTCTGAAATTTTTTGCTTTTTCCTGTTAATCCTAGCATGATAAAGAAGATTCAAAGAGAGTGAGATGCCAGCTCCTTTCATTCAGTCAGTAGCTTCAAACATTTCTGGTATATGAAAAATATGTTTTTCAATGGCAAAAATCAATGAATATTGTAAATGCACAAACAGTAATATCTCCACATTGCAAGGTGCAATTCTGAAATTTTTTGCTTTTTCCTGCTAATCCTAGCATGATAAAGAAGATTCAAAGAGAGTGAGATGCCAGCTCCTTTCATTCAGTCAGTAGCTTCAAACATTTCTGGTATATGAATAACATGATGTTTTTCAATGGCAAAAATCAATGAATATTGTAAATGCACAAACAGTAATATCTCCACATTGCAAGGTGCAATTCTGAAATTTTTTGCTTTTTCCTGCTAATCCTAGCATGATAAAGAAGATTCAAAGAGAGTGAGATGCCAGCTCCTTTCATTCAGTCAGTAGCTTCAAACATTTCTGGACGTTTTTCAATGGCAAAAATCAATGAATATTGTAAATGCACAAACAGTAATATCTCCACATTGCAAGGTGCAATTCTGAAATTTTTTGCTTTTTCCTGTTAATCCTAGCATGATAAAGAAGATTCAAAGAGAGTGAGATGCCAGCTCCTTTCATTCAGTCAGTAGCTTCAAACATTTCTGGTATATGAAAAACATGTTTTTCAATGGCAAAAATCAATGAATATTGTAAATGCACAAACAGTAATATCTCCACATTGCAAGGTGCAATTCTGAAATTTTTTGCTTTTTCCTGTTAATCCTAGCATGATAAAGAAGATTCAAAGAGAGTGAGATGCCAGCTCCTTTCATTCAGTCAGTAGCTTCAAACATTTCTGGTATATGAAAAACATGTTTTTCAATGGCAAAAATCAATGAATATTGTAAATGCACAAACAGTAATATCTCCACATTGCAAGGTGCAATTCTGAAATTTTTTGCTTTTTCCTGCTAATCCTAGCATGATAAAGAAGATTCAAAGAGAGTGAGATGCCAGCTCCTTTCATTCAGTCAGTAGCTTCAAACATTTCTGGTATATGAATAACATGATGTTTTTCAATGGCAAAAATCAATGAATATTGTAAATGCACAAACAGTAATATCTCCACATTGCAAGGTGCAATTCTGAAATTTTTTGCTTTTTCCTGCTAATCCTAGCATGATAAAGAAGATTCAAAGAGAGTGAGATGCCAGCTCCTTTCATTCAGTCAGTAGCTTCAAACATTTCTGGACGTTTTTCAATGGCAAAAATCAATGAATATTGTAAATGCACAAACAGTAATATCTCCACATTGCAAGGTGCAATTCTGAAATTTTTTGCTTTTTCCTGTTAATCCTAGCATGATAAAGAAGATTCAAAGAGAGTGAGATGCCAGCTCCTTTCATTCAGTCAGTAGCTTCAAACATTTCTGGTATATGAAAAACATGTTTTTCAATGGCAAAAATCAATGAATATTGTAAATGCACAAACAGTAATATCTCCACATTGCAAGGTGCAATTCTGAAATTTTTTGCTTTTTCCTGCTAATCCTAGCATGATAAAGAAGATGCAAAGAGAGTGAGATGCCAGCTCCTTTCATTCAGTCAGTAGCTTCAAACATTTCTGGACGTTTTTCAATGGCAAAAATCAATGAATATTGTAAATGCACAAACAGTAATATCTCCACATTGCAAGGTGCAATTCTGAAATTTTTTGCTTTTTCCTGTTAATCCTAGCATGATAAAGAAGATTCAAAGAGAGTGAGATGCCGGCTCCTTTCATTCAGTCAGTAGCTTCAAACATTTCTGGTATATGAAAAACATGTTTTTCAATGGCAAAAATCAATGAATATTGTAAATGCACAAACAGTAATATCTCCACATTGCAAGGTGCAATTCTGAAATTTTTTGCTTTTTCCTGCTAATCCTAGCATGATAAAGAAGATTCAAAGAGAGTGAGATGCCAGCTCCTTTCATTCAGTCAGTAGCTTCAAACATTTCTGGTATATGAATAACATGATGTTTTTCAATGGCAAAAATCAATGAATATTGTAAATGCACAAACAGTAATATCTCCACATTGCAAGGTGCAATTCTGAAATTTTTTGCTTTTTCCTGCTAATCCTAGCATGATAAAGAAGATTCAAAGAGAGTGAGATGCCAGCTCCTTTCATTCAGTCAGTAGCTTCAAACATTTCTGGACGTTTTTCAATGGCAAAAATCAATGAATATTGTAAATGCACAAACAGTAATATCTCCACATTGCAAGGTGCAATTCTGAAATTTTTTGCTTTTTCCTGCTAATCCTAGCATGATAAAGAAGATTCAAAGAGAGTGAGATGCCAGCTCCTTTCATTCCGTCAGTAGCTTCAAACATTTCTGGTATATGAAAAACATGTTTTTCAATGGCAAAAATCAATGAATATTGTAAATGCACAAACAGTAATATCTCCACATTGCAAGGTGAAATTCTGAAATTTTTTGCTTTTTCCTGCTAATCCTAGCATGATAAAGAAGATTCAAAGAGAGTGAGATGCCAGCTCCTTTCATTCAGTCAGTAGCTTCAAACATTTCTGGACGTTTTTCAATGGCAAAAATCAATGAATATTGTAAATGCACAAACAGTAATATCTCCACATTGCAAGGTGCAATTCTGAAATTTTTTGCTTTTTCCTGCTAATCCTAGCATGATAAAGAAGATTCAAAGAGAGTGAGATGCCAGCTCCTTTCATTCAGTCAGTAGCTTCAAACATTTCTGGACGTTTTTCAATGGCAAAAATCAATGAATTTTGTAAATGCACAAACAGTAATATCTCCACATTGCAAGGTGCAATTCTGAAATTTTTTGCTTTTTCCTGTTAATCCTAGCATGATAAAGAAGATTCAAAGAGAGTGAGATGCCAGCTCCTTTCATTCAGTCAGTAGCTTCAAACATTTCTGGTATATGAAAAACATGTTTTTCAATGGCAAAAATCAATGAATATTGTAAATGCACAAACAGTAATATCTCCACATTGCAAGGTGCAATTCTGAAATTTTTTGCTTTTTCCTGCTAATCCTAGCATGATAAAGAAGATTCAAAGAGAGTGAGATGCCAGCTCCTTTCATTCAGTCAGTAGCTTCAAACATTTCTGGTATATGAATAACATGATGTTTTTCAATGGCAAAAATCAATGAATATTGTAAATGCACAAACAGTAATATCTCCACATTGCAAGGTGCAATTCTGAAATTTTTTGCTTTTTCCTGTTAATCCTAGCATGATAAAGAAGATTCAAAGAGAGTGAGATGCCAGCTCCTTTCATTCAGTCAGTAGCTTCAAACATTTCTGGTATATGAAAAACATGTTTTTCAATGGCAAAAATCAATGAATATTGTAAATGCACAAACAGTAATATCTCCACATTGCAAGGTGCAATTCTGAAATTTTTTGCTTTTTCCTGCTAATCCTAGCATGATAAAGAAGATTCAAAGAGAGTGAGATGCCAGCTCCTTTCATTCAGTCAGTAGCTTCAAACATTTCTGGTATATGAATAACATGATGTTTTTCAATGGCAAAAATCAATGAATATTGTAAATGCACAAACAGTAATATCTCCACATTGCAAGGTGCAATTCTGAAATTTTTTGCTTTTTCCTGCTAATCCTAGCATGATAAAGAAGATTCAAAGAGAGTGAGATGCCAGCTCCTTTCATTCAGTCAGTAGCTTCAAACATTTCTGGACGTTTTTCAATGGCAAAAATCAATGAATATTGTAAATGCACAAACAGTAATATCTCCACATTGCAAGGTGCAATTCTGAAATTTTTTGCTTTTTCCTGCTAATCCTAGCATGATAAAGAAGATTCAAAGAGAGTGAGATGCCAGCTCCTTTCATTCAGTCAGTAGCTTCAAACATTTCTGGTATATGAAAAACATGTTTTTCAATGGCAAAAATCAATGAATATTGTAAATGCACAAACAGTAATATCTCCACATTGCAAGGTGCAATTCTGAAATTTTTTGCTTTTTCCTGCTAATCCTAGCATGATAAAGAAGATTCAAAGAGAGTGAGATGCCAGTTCCTTTCATTCAGTCAGTAGCTTCAAACATTTCTGGTATATGAATAACATGATGTTTTTCAATGGCAAAAATCAATGAATATTGTAAATGCACAAACAGTAATATCTCCACATTGCAAGGTGCAATTCTGAAATTTTTTGCTTTTTCCTGCTAATCCTAGCATGATAAAGAAGATTCAAAGAGAGTGAGATGCCAGCTCCTTTCATTCAGTCAGTAGCTTCAAACATTTCTGGACGTTTTTCAATGGCAAAAATCAATGAATATTGTAAATGCACAAACAGTAATATCTCCACATTGCAAGGTGCAATTCTGAAATTTTTTGCTTTTTCCTGTTAATCCTAGCATGATAAAGAAGATTCAAAGAGAGTGAGATGCCAGCTCCTTTCATTCAGTCAGTAGCTTCAAACATTTCTGGTATATGAAAAACATGTTTTTCAATGGCAAAAATCAATGAATATTGTAAATGCACAAACAGTAATATCTCCACATTGCAAGGTGCAATTCTGAAATTTTTTGCTTTTTCCTGCTAATCCTAGCATGATAAAGAAGATTCAAAGAGAGTGAGATGCCAGCTCCTTTCATTCAGTCAGTAGCTTCAAACATTTCTGGTATATGAATAACATGATATTTTTCAATGGCAAAAATCAATAAATATTGTAAATGCACAAACAGTAATATCTCCACATTGCAAGGTGCAATTCTGAAATTTTTTGCTTTTTCCTGCTAATCCTAGCATGATAAAGAAGATTCAAAGAGAGTGAGATGCCAGCTCCTTTCATTCAGTCAGTAGCTTCAAACATTTCTGGTATATGAAAAACGTTTTTCAATGGCAAAAATCAATGAATATTGTAAATGCACAAACAATAATATCTCCACATTGCAAGGTGCAATTCTGAAATTTTTTGCTTTTTCCTGCTAATCCTAGCATGATAAAGAAGATTCAAAGAGAGTGAGATGCCAGCTCCTTTCATTCAGTCAGTAGCTTCAAACATTTCTGGACGTTTTTCAATGGCAAAAATCAATGAATATTGTAAATGCACAAACAGTAATATCTCCACATTGCAAGGTGCAATTCTGAAATTTTTTGCTTTTTCCTGTTAATCCTAGCATGATAAAGAAGATTCAAAGAGAGTGAGATGCCAGCTCCTTTCATTCAGTCAGTAGCTTCAAACATTTCTGGTATATGAAAAATATGTTTTTCAATGGCAAAAATCAATGAATATTGTAAATGCACAAACAGTAATATCTCCACATTGCAAGGTGCAATTCTGAAATTTTTTGCTTTTTCCTGCTAATCCTAGCATGATAAAGAAGATTCAAAGAGAGTGAGATGCCAGCTCCTTTCATTCAGTCAGTAGCTTCAAACATTTCTTATATATGAATAACATGATGTTTTTCAATGGCAAAAATCAATGAATATTGTAAATGCACAAACAGTAATATCTCCACATTGCAAGGTGCAATTCTGAAATTTTTTGCTTTTTCCTGCTAATCCTAGCATGATAAAGAAGATTCAAAGAGAGTGAGATGCCAGCTCCTTTCATTCAGTCAGTAGCTTCAAACATTTCTGGTATATGAATAACATGATGTTTTTCAATGGCAAAAATCAATGAATATTGTAAATGCACAAACAGTAATATCTCCACATTGCAAGGTGCAATTCTGAAATTTTTTGCTTTTTCCTGTTAATCCTAGCATGATAAAGAAGATTCAAAGAGAGTGAGATGCCAGCTCCTTTCATTCAGTCAGTAGCTTCAAACATTTCTGGTATATGAAAAATATGTTTTTCAATGGCAAAAATCAATGAATATTGTAAATGCACAAACAGTAATATCTCCACATTGCAAGGTGCAATTCTGAAATTTTTTGCTTTTTCCTGCTAATCCTAGCATGATAAAGAAGATTCAAAGAGAGTGAGATGCCAGCTCCTTTCATTCAGTCAGTAGCTTCAAACATTTCTGGTATATGAATAACATGATGTTTTTCAATGGCAAAAATCAATGAATATTGTAAATGCACAAACAGTAATATCTCCACATTGCAAGGTGCAATTCTGAAATTTTTTGCTTTTTCCTGCTAATCCTAGCATGATAAAGAAGATTCAAAGAGAGTGAGATGCCAGCTCCTTTCATTCAGTCAGTAGCTTCAAACATTTCTGGACGTTTTTCAATGGCAAAAATCAATGAATATTGTAAATGCACAAACAGTAATATCTCCACATTGCAAGGTGCAATTCTGAAATTTTTTGCTTTTTCCTGTTAATCCTAGCATGATAAAGAAGATTCAAAGAGAGTGAGATGCCAGCTCCTTTCATTCAGTCAGTAGCTTCAAACATTTCTGGTATATGAAAAACATGTTTTTCAATGGCAAAAATCAATGAATATTGTAAATGCACAAACAGTAATATCTCCACATTGCAAGGTGCAATTCTGAAATTTTTTGATTTTTCCTGTTAATCCTAGCATGATAAAGAAGATTCAAAGAGAGTGAGATGCCAGCTCCTTTCATTCAGTCAGTAGCTTCAAACATTTCTGGTATATGAAAAACATGTTTTTCAATGGCAAAAATCAATGAATATTGTAAATGCACAAACAGTAATATCTCCACATTGCAAGGTGCAATTCTGAATTTTTTTGCTTTTTCCTGCTAATCCTAGCATGATAAAGAAGATTCAAAGAGAGTGAGATGCCAGCTCCTTTCATTCAGTCAGTAGCTTCAAACATTTCTGGTATATGAATAACATGATGTTTTTCAATGGCAAAAATCAATGAATATTGTAAATGCACAAACAGTAATATCTCCACATTGCAAGGTGCAATTCTGAAATTTTTTGCTTTTTCCTGTTAATCCTAGCATGATAAAGAAGATTCAAAGAGAGTGAGATGCCAGCTCCTTTCATTCAGTCAGTAGCTTCAAACATTTCTGGTATATGAAAAACATGTTTTTCAATGGCAAAAATCAATGAATATTGTAAATGCACAAACAGTAATATCTCCACATTGCAAGGTGCAATTCTGAAATTTTTTGCTTTTTCCTGCTAATCCTAGCATGATAAAGAAGATTCAAAGAGAGTGAGATGCCAGCTCCTTTCATTCAGTCAGTAGCTTCAAACATTTCTGGACGTTTTTCAATGGCAAAAATCAATGAATATTGTAAATGCACAAACAGTAATATCTCCACATTGCAAGGTGCAATTCTGAAATTTTTTGCTTTTTCCTGTTAATCCTAGCATGATAAAGAAGATTCAAAGAGAGTGAGATGCCAGCTCCTTTCATTCAGTCAGTAGCTTCAAACATTTCTGGTATATGAAAAACATGTTTTTCAATGGCAAAAATCAATGAATATTGTAAATGCACAAACAGTAATATCTCCACATTGCAAGGTGCAATTCTGAAATTTTTTGCTTTTTCCTGCTAATCCTAGCATGATAAAGAAGATTCAAAGAGAGTGAGATGCCAGCTCCTTTCATTCAGTCAGTAGCTTCAAACATTTCTGGACGTTTTTCAATGGCAAAAATCAATGAATATTGTAAATGCACAAACAGTAATATATCCACATTGCAAGGTGCAATTCTGAAATTTTTTGCTTTTTCCTGTTAATCCTAGCATGATAAAGAAGATTCAAAGAGAGTGAGATGCCAGCTCCTTTCATTCAGTCAGTAGCTTCAAACATTTCTGGTATATGAAAAACATGTTTTTCAATGGCAAAAATCAATGAATATTGTAAATGCACAAACAGTAATATCTCCACATTGCAAGGTGCAATTCTGAAATTTTTTGCTTTTTCCTGCTAATCCTAGCATGATAAAGAAGATTCAAAGAGAGTGAGATGCCAGCTCCTTTCATTCAGTCAGTAGCTTCAAACATTTCTGGACGTTTTTCAATGGCAAAAATCAATGAATATTGTAAATGCACAAACAGTAATATCTCCACATTGCAAGGTGCAATTCTGAAATTTTTTGCTTTTTCCTGTTAATCCTAGCATGATAAAGAAGATTCAAAGAGAGTGAGATGCCAGCTCCTTTCATTCAGTCAGTAGCTTCAAACATTTCTGGTATATGAAAAACATGTTTTTCAATGGCAAAAATCAATGAATATTGTAAATGCACAAACAGTAATATCTCCACATTGCAAGGTGCAATTCTGAAATTTTTTGCTTTTTCCTGCTAATCCTAGCATGATAAAGAAGATTCAAAGAGAGTGAGATGCCAGCTCCTTTCATTCAGTCAGTAGCTTCAAACATTTCTGGACGTTTTTCAATGGCAAAAATCAATGAATATTGTAAATGCACAAACAGTAATATATCCACATTGCAAGGTGCAATTCTGAAATTTTTTGCTTTTTCCTGTTAATCCTAGCATGATAAAGAAGATTCAAAGAGAGTGAGATGCCAGCTCCTTTCATTCAGTCAGTAGCTTCAAACATTTCTGGACGTTTTTCAATGGCAAAAATCAATGAATATTGTAAATGCACAAACAGTAATATCTCCACATTGCAAGGTGCAATTCTGAAATGTTTTGCTTTTTCCTGTTAATCCTAGCATGATAAAGAAGATTCAAAGAGAGTGAGATGCCAGCTCCTTTCATTCAGTCAGTAGCTTCAAACATTTCTGGTATATGAAAAACATGTTTTTCAATGGCAAAAATCAATGAATATTGTAAATGCACAAACAGTAATATCTCCACATTGCAAGGTGCAATTCTGAAATTTTTTGCTTTTTCCTGCTAATCCTAGCATGATAAAGAAGATTCAAAGAGAGTGAGATGCCAGCTCCTTTCATTCAGTCAGTAGCTTCAAACATTTCTGGACGTTTTTCAATGGCAAAAATCAATGAATATTGTAAATGCACAAACAGTAATATATCCACATTGCAAGGTGCAATTCTGAAATTTTTTGCTTTTTCCTGTTAATCCTAGCATGATAAAGAAGATTCAAAGAGAGTGAGATGCCAGCTCCTTTCATTCAGTCAGTAGCTTCAAACATTTCTGGTATATGAAAAACATGTTTTTCAATGGCAAAAATCAATGAATATTGTAAATGCACAAACAGTAATATCTCCACATTGCAAGGTGCAATTCTGAAATTTTTTGCTTTTCCCTGCTAATCCTAGCATGTTAAAGAAGATTCAAAGAGAGTGAGATGCCAGCTCCTTTCATTCAGTCAGTAGCTTCAAACATTTCTGGTATATGAATAACATGATGTTTTTCAATGGCAAAAATCAATGAATATTGTAAATGCACAAACAGTAATATCTCCACATTGCAAGGTGCAATTCTGAAATTTTTTGCTTTTTCCTGCTAATCCTAGCATGATAAAGAAGATTCAAAGAGAGTGAGATGCCAGCTCCTTTCATTCAGTCAGTAGCTTCAAACATTTCTGGACGTTTTTCAATGGCAAAAATCAATGAATATTGTAAATGCACAAACAGTAATATCTCCACATTGCAAGGTGCAATTCTGAAATTTTTTGCTTTTTCCTGCTAATCCTAGCATGATAAAGAAGATTCAAAGAGAGTGAGATGCCAGCTCCTTTCATTCCGTCAGTAGCTTCAAACATTTCTGGTATATGAAAAACATGTTTTTCAATGGCAAAAATCAATGAATATTGTAAATGCACAAACAGTAATATCTCCACATTGCAAGGTGAAATTCTGAAATTTTTTGCTTTTTCCTGCTAATCCTAGCATGATAAAGAAGATTCAAAGAGAGTGAGATGCCAGCTCCTTTCATTCAGTCAGTAGCTTCAAACATTTCTGGACGTTTTTCAATGGCAAAAATCAATGAATATTGTAAATGCACAAACAGTAATATCTCCACATTGCAAGGTGCAATTCTGAAATTTTTTGCTTTTTCCTGCTAATCCTAGCATGATAAAGAAGATTCAAAGAGAGTGATATGCCAGCTCCTTTAATTCAGTCAGTAGCTTCAAACATTTCTGGTATATGAAAAACATGTTTTTCAATGGCAAAAATCAATGAATATTGTAAATGCACAAACCGTAATATCTCCACACTGCAAGGTGCAATTCTGAAATTTTTTGCTTTTTCCTGCTAATCCTAGCATGATAAAGAAGATTCAAAGAGAGTGAGATGCCAGCTCCTTTCATTCAGTCGGTAGCTTCAAACATTTCTGGACGTTTTTCAATGGCAAAAATCAATGAATATTGTAAATGCACAAACAGTAATATCTCCACATTGCAAGGTGCAATTCTGAAATTTTTTGCTTTTTCCTGTTAATCCTAGCATGATAAAGAAGATTCAAAGAGAGTGAGATGACAGCTCCTTTCATTCAAGTCAGTAGCTTCAAACATTTCTGGTATATGAAAAACATGTTTTTCAATGGCAAAAATCAATGAATATTGTAAATGCACAAACAGTAATATCTCCACATTGCAAGGTGCAATTCTGAAATTTTTTGCTTTTTCCTGCTAATCCTAGCATGATAAAGAAGATTCAAAGAGAGTGAGATGCCAGCTCCTTTCATTCAGTCAGTAGCTTCAAACATTTCTGGTATATGAAAAACATGTTTTTCAATGGCAAAAATCAATGAATATTGTAAATGCACAAACAGTAATATCTCCACATTGCAAGGTGCAATTCTGAAATTTTTTGCTTTTTCCTGCTAATCCTAGCATGATAAAGAAGATTCAAAGAGAGTGAGATGCCAGCTCCTTTCATTCAGTCAGTAGCTTCAATCATTTCTGGTATATGAATAACATGATGTTTTTCAATGGCAAAAATCAATGAATATTGTAAATGCACAAACAGTAATTTCTCCGCATTGCAAGGTGCAATTCTGAAATTTTTTGCTTTTTCCTGCTCCTCTTAGCATGATAAAGAAGATTCAAAGAGAGTGAGATGCCAGCTCCTTTCATTCAGTCAGTAGCTTCAATCATTTCTGGACGTTTTTCAATGGCAAAAATCAATGAATATTGTAAATGCACAAACAGTAATTTCTCCGCATTGCAAGGTGCAATTCTGAAATTTTTTGCTTTTTCCTGCTCCTCTTAGCATGATAAACAAGATTCAAAGAGAGTGAGATGCCAGCTCCTTTCATTCAGTCAGTAGCTTCAATCATTTCTGGACGTTTTTCAATGGCAAAAATCATTGAATATTGTAAATGCACAAACAGTAATTTCTCCGCATTGCAAGGTGCAATTCTGAAATTTTTTACTTTTTCCTGCTCCTCTTAGCATGATAAAGAAGATTCAAAGAGAGTGAGATGCCAGCTCCTTTCATTCAGTCAGTAGCTTCAATCATTTCTGGTATATGAATAACATGATGTTTTTCAATCGCAAAAATCAATGAATATTGTAAATGCACAAACAGTAATTTCTCCGCATTGCAAGGTGCAATTCTGAAATATTTTGCTTTTTCCTGCTCCTCTTAGCATGATAAAGAAGATTCAAAGAGAGTGAGATGCCAGCTCCTTTCATTCAGTCAGTAGCTTCAATCATTTCTGGACGTTTTTCAATGGCAAAAATCAATGAATATTGTAAATGCACAAACAGTAATTTCTCCGCATTGCAAGGTGCAATTCTGAATTTTTTTGCTTTTTCCTGCTCCTCTTAGCATGATAAAGAAGATTCAAAGAGAGTGAGGTGCCAGCTCCTTTCATTCAGTCAGGAGCTTCAAACATTTCTGGTATATGAATAACATGTTTTTCAATGGCAAAAATCATTGAATATTGTAAATGCACAAACAGTAATTTCTCCGCATTGCAAGGTGCAATTCTGAAATTTTTTTCCTTTTTCCTGCTCCTCTTAGCATGATAAAGAAGATTCAAAGAGAGTGAGATGCCAGCTCCTTTCATTCAGTCTGTAGCTTCAATCATTTCTGGACGTTTTTCAATGGCAAAAATCAATGAATATTGTAAATGCACAAACTGTAATTTCTCTACATTGCAAGGTGCAATTCTGAAATTTTTTGCTTTTTCCTGCTCCTCTTAGCATGATAAAGAAGATTTAAAGAGAGTGAGATGCCAGCTCCTTTCATTCAGTCAGTAGCTTCAATCATTTCTGGACGTTTTTCAATGGCAAAAATCAATGAATATTGTAAATGCACAAACAGTAATTTCTCCGCATTGCAAGGTGCAATTCTGAATTTTTTTGCTTTTTCCTGCTCCTCTTAGCATGATAAAGAAGATTCAAAGAGAGTGAGATGCCAGCTCCTTTCATTCAGTCTGTACCTTCAATCATTTCTGGACGTTTTTCAATGGCAAAAATCAATGAATATTGTAAATGCACAAACAGTAATTTCTCCGCATTGCAAGGTGCAATTCTGAAATTTTTTGCTTTTTCCTGCTCCTCTTAGCATGATAAAGAAGATTCAAAGAGAGTGAGATGCCAGCTCCTTTCGTTCAGTCAGTAGCTTCAATCATTTCTGGACGTTTTTCAATGGCAAAAATCATTGAATATTATAAATGCACAAACAGTAATTTCTCCGCATTGCAAGGTGCAATTCTGAAATATTTTACTTTTTCTTGCTCCTCTTAGCATGATAAAGAAGATTCAAAGAGAGTGAGATGCCAGCTCCTTTCATTCAGTCAGTAGCTTCAATCATTTCTGGTATATGAATAACATGATGTTTTTCAATGGCAAAAATCAATGAATATTGTAAATGCACAAACAGTAATTTCTCCGCATTGCAAGGTGCAATTCTGAAATTCTTTGCTTTTTCCTGCTCCTCTTAGCATGATAAAGAAGATTCAAAGAGAGTGAGGTGCCAGCTCCTTTCATTCAGTCAGGAGCTTCAAACATTTCTGGTATATGAATAACATGTTTTTCAATGGCAAAAATCAATGAATATTTTAAATGCACAAACAGTAATTTCTCCGCATTGCAAGGTGCAATTCTGAAATTTTTTGCTTTTTCCTGCTCCTCTTAGCATGATAAACAAGATTCAAAGAGAGTGAGATGCCAGCTCCTTTCATTCAGTCAGTAGCTTCAATCATTTCTGGACGTTTTTCAATGGCAAAAATCAATGAATATTGTAAATGTACAAACAGTAATTTCTCCGCATTGCAAGGTGCAATTCTGAAATTTTTTGCTTTTTCCTGCTCCTCTTAGCATGATAAACAAGATTCAAAGAGAGTGAGATGCCAGCTCCTTTCATTCAGTCAGTAGCTTCAATCATTTCTGGACGTTTTTCAATGGCAAAAATCATTGAATATTGTAAATGCACAAACAGTAATTTCTCCACATTGCAAGGTGCAATTCTGAAATTTTTTACTTTTTCCTGCTCCTCTTAGCATGATAAAGAAGATTCAAAGAGAGTGAGATGCCAGCTCCTTTCATTCAGTCAGTAGCTTCAATCATTTCTGGTATATGAATAACATGATGTTTTTCAATCGCAAAAATCAATGAATATTGTAAATGCACAAACAGTAATTTCTCCGCATTGCAAGGTGCAATTCTGAAATATTTTGCTTTTTCCTGCTCCTCTTAGCATGATAAAGAAGATTCAAAGAGAGTGAGATGCCAGCTCCTTTCATTCAGTCAGTAGCTTCAATCATTTCTGGACGTTTTTCAATGGCAAAAATCAATGAATATTGTAAATGCACAAACAGTAATTTCTCCGCATTGCAAGGTGCAATTCTGAATTTTTTTGCTTTTTCCTGCTCCTCTTAGCATGATAAAGAAGATTCAAAGAGAGTGAGGTGCCAGCTCCTTTCATTCAGTCAGGAGCTTCAAACATTTCTGGTATATGAATAACATGTTTTTCAATGGCAAAAATCATTGAATATTGTAAATGCACAAACAGTAATTTCTCCGCATTGCAAGGTGCAATTCTGAAATTTTTTGCTTTTTCCTGCTCCTCTTAGCATGATAAAGAAGATTCAAAGAGAGTGAGATGCCAGCTCCTTTCATTCAGTCAGTAGCTTCAATCATTTCTGGACGTTTTTCAATGGCAAAAATCAATGAATATTGTAAATGCACAAACTGTAATTTCTCTACATTGCAAGGTGCAATTCTGAAATTTTTTGCTTTTTCCTGCTCCTCTTAGCATGATAAAGAAGATTTAAAGAGAGTGAGATGCCAGCTCCTTTCATTCAGTCAGTAGCTTCAATCATTTCTGGACGTTTTTCAATGGCAAAAATCAATGAATATTGTAAATGCACAAACAGTAATTTCTCCGCATTGCAAGGTGCAATTCTGAAATTTTTTGCTTTTTCCTGCTCCTCTTAGCATGATAAAGAAGATTCAAAGAGAGTGAGATGCCAGCTCCTTTCATTCAGTCAGTACCTTCAATCATTTCTGGACGTTTTTCAATGGCAAAAATCAATGAATATTGTAAATGCACAAACAGTAATTTCTCCGCATTGCAAGGTGCAATTCTGAAATTTTTTGCTTTTTCCTGCTCCTCTTAGCATGATAAAGAAGATTCAAAGAGAGTGAGATGCCAGCTCCTTTCGTTCAGTCAGTAGCTTCAATCATTTCTGGACGTTTTTCAATGGCAAAAATCATTGAATATTATAAATGCACAAACAGTAATTTCTCCGCATTGCAAGGTGCAATTCTGAAATATTTTACTTTTTCCTGCTCCTCTTAGCATGATAAAGAAGATTCAAAGAGAGTGAGATGCCAGCTCCTTTCATTCAGTCAGTAGCTTCAATCATTTCTGGTATATGAATAACATGATGTTTTTCAATGGCAAAAATCAATGAATATTGTAAATGCACAAACAGTAATTTCTCCGCATTGCAAGGTGCAATTCTGAAATTCTTTGCTTTTTCCTGCTCCTCTTAGCATGATGAAGAAGATTCAAAGAGAGTGAGGTGCCAGCTCCTTTCATTCAGTCAGGAGCTTCAAACATTTCTGGTATATGAATAACATGTTTTTCAATTTCAAAAATCAATGAATATTGTAAATGCACAAACAGTAATTTCTCCGCATTGCAAGGTGCAATTCTGAAATTTTTTGCTTTTTCCTGCTCCTCTTAGCATGATAAAGAAGACTCAAAGAGAGTGAGATGCCAGCTCCTTTCATTCAGTCAGTAGCTTCAATCATTTCTGGACGTTTTTCAATGGCAAAAATCAATGAATATTGTAAATGCACAAACTGTAATTTCTCCGCATTGCAAGGTGCAATTCTGAAATTTTTTGCTTTTTCCTGCTCCTCTTAGCATGATAAAGAAGATTCAAAGAGAGTGAGATGCCAGCTCCTTTCATTCAGTCAGTAGCTTCAATCATTTCTGGACGTTTTTCAATGGCAAAAATCAATGAATATTGTAAATGCACAAACAGTAATTTCTCCGCATTGCAAGGTGCAATTCTGAAATTTTTTACTTTTTCCTGCTCCTCTTAGCATGATAAAGAAGATTCAAAGAGAGTGAGATGCCAGCTCCTTTCGTTCAGTCAGTAGCTTCAATCATTTCTGGACGTTTTTCAATGGCAAAAATCATTGAATATTATAAATGCACAAACAGTAATTTCTCCGCATTGCAAGGTGCAATTCTGAAATTTTTTACTTTTTCTTGCTCCTCTTAGCATGATAAAGAAGATTCAAACATTTCTGGTATATGAATAACATGATGTTTTTCAATGGCAAAAATCAATGAATATTGTAAATGCACAAACAGTAATTTCTCCGCATTGCAAGGTGCAATTCTGAAATTTTTTGCTTTTTCCTGCTCCTCTTAGCATGATAAAGAAGATTCAAAGAGAGTGAGATGCCAGCTCCTTTCGTTCAGTCAGTAGCTTCAATCATTTCTGGACGTTTTTCAATGGCAAAAATCATTGAATATTATAAATGCACAAACAGTAATTTCTCCGCATTGCAAGGTGCAATTTTGAAATATTTTACTTTTTCCTGCTCCTCTTACCATGATAAAGAAGATTCAAAGAGAGTGAGATGCCAGCTCCTTTCATTCAGTCAGCAGCTTCAATCATTTCTGGTATATGAATAACATGATGTTTTTCAATGGCAAAAATCAATGAATATTGTAAATGCACAAACAGTAATTTCTCCGCATTGCAAGGTGCAATTCTGAAATTTTTTGCTTTTTCCTGCTCCTCTTAGCATGATAAAGAAGATTCAAAGAGAGTGAGATGCCAGCTCCTTTCATTCAGTCAGTAGCTTCAATCATTTCTGGACTTTTTTCAATGGCAAAAATCAATGAATATTGTAAATGCACAAACAGTAATTTCTCCGCATTGCAAGGTGCAATTCTGAAATTTTTTGCTTTTTCCTGCTCCTCTTAGCATGATAAACAAGATTCAAAGAGAGTGAGATGCCAGCTCCTTTCATTCAGTCAGTAGCTTCAATCATTTCTGGACGTTTTTCAATGGCAAAAATCATTGAATATTGTAAATGCACAAACAGTAATTTCTCCGCATTGCAAGGTGCAATTCTGAAATTTTTTACTTTTTCCTGCTCCTCTTAGCATGATAAAGAAGATTCAAAGAGAGTGAGATGCCAGCTCCTTTCGTTCAGTCAGTAGCTTCAATCATTTCTGGTATATGAATAACATGATGTTTTTCAATCGCAAAAATCAATGAATATTGTAAATGCACAAACAGTAATTTCTCCGCATTGCAAGGTGCAATTCTGAAATTTTTTGCTTTTTCCTGCTCCTCTTAGCATGATAAAGAAGATTCAAAGAGAGTGAGATGCCAGCTCCTTTCATTCAGTCAGTAGCTTCAGTCATTTCTGGACGTTTTTCAATGGCAAAAATCAATGAATATTGTAAATGCACAAACAGTAATTTCTCCGCATTGCAAGGTGCAATTCTGAAATTTTTTGCTTTTTCCTGCTCCTCTTAGCATGATAAAGAAGATTCAAAGAGAGTGAGGTGCCAGCTCCTTTCATTCAGTCAGGAGCTTCAAACATTTCTGGTATATGAATAACATGTTTTTCAATGGCAAAAATCAATGAATATTGTAAATGCACAAACAGTAATTTCTCCGCATTGCAAGGTGCAATTCTGAAATTTTTTGCTTTTTCCTGCTCCTCTTAGCATGATAAAGAAGATTCAAAGAGAGTGAGATGCCAGCTCCTTTCATTCAGTCAGTAGCTTCAATCATTTCTGGACGTTTTTCAATGGCAAAAATCAATGAATATTGTAAATGCACAAACAGTAATTTCTCCGCATTGCAAGGTGCAATTCTGAAATTTTTTGCTTTTTCCTGCTCCTCTTAGCATGATAAAGAAGATTCAAAGAGAGTGAGATGCCAGCTCCTTTCGTTCAGTCAGTAGCTTCAATCATTTCTGGACGTTTTTCAATGGCAAAAATCATTGAATATTATAAATGCACAAACAGTAATTTCTCCGCATTGCAAGGTGCATTTCTGAAATTTTTTACTTTTTCCTGCTCCTCTTAGCATGATAAAGAAGATTCAAACATTTCTGGTATATGAATAACATGATGTTTTTCAATGGCAAAAATCAATGAATATTGTAAATGCACAAACAGTAATTTCTCCGCATTGCAAGGTGCAATTCTGAAATTTTTTGCTTTTTCCTGCTCCTCTTAGCATGATAAAGAAGATTCAAAGAGAGTGAGATGCCAGCTCCTTTCGTTCAGTCAGTAGCTTCAATCATTTCTGGACGTTTTTCAATGGCAAAAATCATTGAATATTATAAATGCACAAACAGTAATTTCTCCGCATTGCAAGGTGCAATTCTGATATATTTTACTTTTTCCTGCTCCTCTTAGCATGATAAAGAAGATTCAAAGAGAGTGAGATGCCAGCTCCTTTCATTCAGTCAGTAGCTTCAATCATTTCTGGTATATGAATAACATGATGTTTTTCAATGGCAAAAATCAATGAATATTGTAAATGCACAAACAGTAATTTCTCCACATTGCAAGGTGCAATTCTGAAATTTTTTGCTTTTTCCTGCTCCTCTTAGCATGATAAAGAAGATTCAAAGAGATTGAGATGCCAGCTCCTTTCATTCAGTCAGTAGCTTCAATCATTTCTGGACGTTTTTCAATGGCAAAAATCAATGAATATTGTAAATGCACAAACAGTAATTTCTCCGCATTGCAAGGTGCAATTCTGAAATTTTTTGCTTTTTCCTGCTCCTCTTAGCATGATAAACAAGATTCAAAGAGAGTGAGATGCCAGCTCCTTTCATTCAGTCAGTAGCTTCAATCATTTCTGGACGTTTTTCAATGGCAAAAATCATTGAATATTGTAAATGCACAAACAGTAATTTCTCCGCATTGCAAGGTGCAATTCTGAAATTTTTTGCTTTTTCCTGCTCCTCTTAGCATGATAAAGAAGATTCAAAGAGAGTGAGATGCCAGCTCCTTTCGTTCAGTCAGTAGCTTCAATCATTTCTGGACGTTTTTCAATGGCAAAAATCATTGAATATTATAAATGCACAAACAGTAATTTCTCCGCATTGCAAGGTGCAATTCTGAAATATTTTACTTTTTCCTGCTCCTCTTAGCATGATAAAGAAGATTCAAAGAGAGTGAGATGCCAGCTCCTTTCATTCAGTCAGTAGCTTCAATCATTTCTGGTATATGAATAACATGATGTTTTTCAATGGCAAAAATCAATGAATATTGTAAATGCACAAACAGTAATTTCTCCGCATTGCAAGGTGCAATTCTGAAATTTTTTGCTTTTTCCTGCTCCTCTTAGCATGATAAAGAAGATTCAAAGAGAGTGAGGTGCCAGCTCCTTTCATTCAGTCAGGAGCTTCAAACATTTCTGGTATATGAATAACATGTTTTTCAATGGCAAAAATCAATGAATATTGTAAATGCACAAACAGTAATTTCTCCGCATTGCAAGGTGCAATTCTGAAATTTTTTGCTTTTTCCTTCTCCTCTTAGCATGATAAAGAAGACTCAAAGAGAGTGAGATGCCAGCTCCTTTCATTCAGTCAGTAGCTTCAATCATTTCTGGACGTTTTTCAATGGCAAAAATCAATGAATATTGTAAATGCACAAACTGTAATTTCTCCGCATTGCAAGGTGCAATTCTGAAATTTTTTGCTTTTTCCTGCTCCTCTTAGCATGATAAAGAAGATTCAAAGAGAGTGAGATGCCAGCTCCTTTCATTCAGTCAGTAGCCTCAATCATTTCTGGACGTTTTTCAATGGCAAAAATCAATGAATATTGTAAATGCACAAACAGTAATTTCTCCGCATTGCAAGGTGCAATTCTGAAATTTTTTACTTTTTCCTGCTCCTCTTAGCATGATAAAGAAGATTCAAAGAGAGTGAGATGCCTGCTCCTTTCGTTCAGTCAGTAGCTTCAATCATTTCTGGACGTTTTTCAATGGCAAAAATCATTGAATATTATAAATGCACAAACAGTAATTTCTCCGCATTGCAAGGTGCAATTCTGAAATTTTTTACTTTTTCCTGCTCCTCTTAGCATGATAAAGAAGATTCAAACATTTCTGGTATATGAATAACATGATGTTTTTCAATGGCAAAAATCAATGAATATTGTAAATGCACAAACAGTAATTTCTCCGCATTGCAACGTGCAATTCTGAAATTTTTTGCTTTTTCCTGCTCCTCTTAGCATGATAAAGAAGATTCAAAGAGAGTGAGATGCCAGCTCCTTTCGTTCAGTCAGTAGCTTCAATCATTTCTGGACGTTTTTCAATGGCAAAAATCATTGAATATTATAAATGCACAAACAGTAATTTCTCCGCATTGCAAGGTGCAATTTTGAAATATTTTACTTTTTCCTGCTCCTCTTACCATGATAAAGAAGATTCAAAGAGAGTGAGATGCCAGCTCCTTTCATTCAGTCAGCAGCTTCAATCATTTCTGGTATATGAATAACATGATGTTTTTCAATGGCAAAAATCAATGAATATTGTAAATGCACAAACAGTAATTTCTCCGCATTGCAAGGTGCAATTCTGAAATTTTTTGCTTTTTCCTGCTCCTCTTAGCATGATAAAGAAGATTCAAAAAGAGTGAGATGCCAGCTCCTTTCATTCAGTCAGTAGCTTCAATCATTTCTGGACGTTTTTCAATGGCAAAAATCAATGAATATTGTAAATGCACAAACAGTAATTTCTCCGCATTGCAAGGTGCAATTCTGAAATTTTTTGCTTTTTCCTGCTCCTCTTAGCATGATAAACAAGATTCAAAGAGAGTGAGATGCCAGCTCCTTTCATTCAGTCAGTAGCTTCAATCATTTCTGGACGTTTTTCAATGGCAAAAATCATTGAATATTGTAAATGCACAAACAGTAATTTCTCCGCATTGCAAGGTGCAATTCTGAAATTTTTTACTTTTTCCTGCTCCTCTTAGCATGATAAAGAAGATTCAAAGAGAGTGAGATGCCAGCTCCTTTCATTCAGTCAGTAGCTTCAATCATTTCTGGTATATGAATAACATGATGTTTTTCAATCGCAAAAATCAATGAATATTGTAAATGCACAAACAGTAATTTCTCCGCATTGCAAGGTGCAATTCTGAAATTTTTTGCTTTTTCCTGCTCCTCTTAGCATGATAAAGAAGATTCAAAGAGAGTGAGATGCCAGCTCCTTTCATTCAGTCAGTAGCTTCAGTCATTTCTGGACGTTTTTCAATGGCAAAAATCAATGAATATTGTAAATGCACAAACAGTAATTTCTCCGCATTGCAAGGTGCAATTCTGAAATTTTTTGCTTTTTCCTGCTCCTCTTAGCATGATAAAGAAGATTCAAAGAGAGTGAGGTGCCAGCTCCTTTCATTCAGTCAGGAGCTTCAAACATTTCTGGTATATGAATAACATGTTTTTCAATGGCAAAAATCAATGAATATTGTAAATGCACAAACAGTAATTTCTCCGCATTGCAAGGTGCAATTCTGAAATTTTTTGCTTTTTCCTGCTCCTCTTAGCATGATAAAGAAGATTCAAAGAGAGTGAGATGCCAGCTCCTCTCATTCAGTCAGTAGCTTCAATCATTTCTGGACGTTTTTCAATGGCAAAAATCAATGAATATTGTAAATGCACAAACAGTAATTTCTCCGCATTGCAAGGTGCAATTCTGAAATTTTTTGCTTTTTCCTGCTCCTCTTAGCATGATAAAGAAGATTCAAAGAGAGTGAGATGCCAGCTCCTTTCGTTCAGTCAGTAGCTTCAATCATTTCTGGACGTTTTTCAATGGCAAAAATCATTGAATATTATAAATGCACAAACAGTAATTTCTCCGCATTGCAAGGTGCAATTCTGAAATTTTTTACTTTTTCCTGCTCCTCTTAGCATGATAAAGAAGATTCAAACATTTCTGGTATATGAATAACATGATGTTTTTCAATGGCAAAAATCAATGAATATTGTAAATGCACAAACAGTAATTTCTCCGCATTGCAAGGTGCAATTCTGAAATTTTTTGCTTTTTCCTGCTCCTCTTAGCATGATAAAGAAGATTCAAAGAGAGTGAGATGCCAGCTCCTTTCGTTCAGTCAGTAGCTTCAATCATTTCTGGACGTTTTTCAATGGCAAAAATCATTGAATATTATAAATGCACAATCAGTAATTTCTCCGCATTGCAAGGTGCAATTCTGAAATATTTTACTTTTTCCTGCTCCTCTTAGCATGATAAAGAAGATTCAAAGAGAGTGAGATGCCAGCTCCTTTCATTCAGTCAGTAGCTTCAATCATTTCTGGTATATGAATAACATGATGTTTTTCAATGGCAAAAATCAATGAATATTGTAAATGCACAAACAGTAATTTCTCCGCATTGCAAGGTGCAATTCTGAAATTTTTTGCTTTTTCCTGCTCCTCTTAGCATGATAAAGAAGATTCAAAGAGATTGAGATGCCAGCTCCTTTCATTCAGTCAGTAGCTTCAATCATTTCTGGACGTTTTTCAATGGCAAAAATCAATGAATATTGTAAATGCACAAACAGTAATTTCTCCGCATTGCAAGGTGCAATTCTGAAATTTTTTGCTTTTTCCTGCTCCTCTTAGCATGATAAACAAGATTCAAAGAGAGTGAGATGCCAGCTCCTTTCATTCAGTCAGTAGCTTCAATCATTTCTGGACGTTTTTCAATGGCAAAAATCATTGAATATTGTAAATGCACAAACAGTAATTTCTCCGCATTGCAAGGTGCAATTCTGAAATTTTTTGCTTTTTCCTGCTCCTCTTAGCATGATAAAGAAGATTCAAAGAGAGTGAGGTGCCAGCTCCTTTCATTCAGTCAGGAGCTTCAAACATTTCTGGTATATGAATAACATGTTTTTCAATGGCAAAAATCAATGAATATTGTAAATGCACAAACAGTAATTTCTCCGCATTGCAAGGTGCAATTCTGAAATTTTTTGCTTTTTCCTGCTCCTCTTAGCATGATAAAGAAGACTCAAAGAGAGTGAGATGCCAGCTCCTTTCATTCAGTCAGTAGCTTCAATTATTTCTGGACGTTTTTCAATGGCAAAAATCAATGAATATTGTAAATGCACAAACAGTAAATTCTCCGCATTGCAAGGTGCAATTCTGAAATTTTTTGCTTTTTCCTGCTCCTCTTAGCATGATAAAGAAGACTCAAAGAGAGTGAGATGCCAGCTCCTTTCATTCAGTCAGTAGCTTCAATCATTTCTGGACGTTTTTCAATGGCAAAAATCAATGAATATTGTAAATGCACAAGCTGTAATTTCTCCGCATTGCAAGGTGCAATTCTGAAATTTTTTGCTTTTTCCTGCTCCTCTTAGCATGATAAAGAAGATTCAAAGAGAGTGAGATGCCAGCTCCTTTCATTCAGTCAGTAGCTTCAATCATTTCTGGACGTTTTTCAATGGCAAAAATCAATGAATATTGTAAATGCACAAACAGTAATTTCTCCGCATTGCAAGGTGCAATTCTGAAATTTTTTGCTTTTTCCTGCTCCTCTTAGCATGATAAAGAAGACTCAAAGAGAGTGAGATGCCAGCTCCTTTCATTCAGTCAGTAGCTTCAATCATTTCTGGACGTTTTTCAATGGCAAAAATCAATGAATATTGTAAATGCACAAACAGTAATTTCTCCGCATTGCAAGGTGCAATTCTGAAATTTTTTGCTTTTTCCTGCTCCTCTTAGCATGATAAAGAAGATTCAAAGAGAGTGAGATGCCAGCTCCTTTCATTCAGTCAGTAGCTTCAAACATTTCTGGTATATGAATAACATGATGCTTTTCAATGGCAAAAATCAATGAATATTGTAAATGCACAAACAGTAATTTCTCCGCATTGCAAGGTGCAATTCTGAAATTTTTTGCTTTTTCCTGCTCCTCTTAGCATGATAAAGAAGATTCAAAGAGAGTGAGATGCCAGCTCCTTTCGTTCAGTCAGTAGCTTCAATCATTTCTGGACGTTTTTCAATGGCAAAAATCATTGAATATTATAAATGCACAAACAGTAATTTCTCCGCATTGCAAGGTGCAATTCTTAAATATTTTACTTTTTCCTGCTCCTCTTAGCATGATAAAGAAGATTCAAAGAGAGTGAGATGCCAGCTCCTTTCATTCAGTCAGTAGCTTCAATCATTTCTGGTATATGAATAACATGATGTTTTTCAATGGCAAAAATCAATGAATATTGTAAATGCACAAACAGTAATTTCTCCGCATTGCAAGGTGCAATTCTGAAATTTTTTGCTTTTTTCTGCTCCTCTTAGCATGATAAAGAAGACTCAAAGAGAGTGAGATGCCAGCTCCTTTCATTCAGTCAGTAGCTTCAATCAATTCTGGACGTTTTTCAATGGCAAAAATCAATGAATATTGTAAATGCACAAGCTGTAATTTCTCCGCATTGCAAGGTGCAATTCTGAAATTTTTTGCTTTTTCCTGCTCCTCTTAGCATGATAAAGAAGATTCAAAGAGAGTGAGATGCCAGCTCCTTTCATTCAGTCAGTAGCTTCAATCATTTCTGGATGTTTTTCAATGGCAAAAATCAATGAATATTGTAAATGCACAAACAGTAATTTCTCCGCATTGCAAGGTGCAATTCTGAAATTTTTTGCTTTTTCCTGCTCCTCTTAGCATGATAAAGAAGATTCAAAGAGAGTGAGATGCCAGCTCCTTTCATTCAGTCAGTAGCTTCAATCATTTCTGGACGTTTTTCAATGGCAAAAATCAATGAATATTGTAAATGCACAAACAGTAATTTCTCCGCATTGCAAGGTGCAATTCTGAAATTTTTTGCTTTTTCCTGCTCCTCTTAGCATGATAAAGAAGATTCAAAGAGAGTGAGATGCCAGCTCCTTTCATTCAGTCAGTAGCTTCAAACATTTCTGGTATATGAATAACATGATGCTTTTCAAAGGCAAAAATCAATGAATATTGTAAATGCACAAACAGTAATTTCTCCGCATTGCAAGGTGCAATTCTGAAATTTTTTGCTTTTTCCTGCTCCTCTTAGCATGATAAAGAAGATTCAAAGAGAGTGAGATGCCAGCTCCTTTCGTTCAGTCAGTAGCTTCAATCATTTCTGGACGTTTTTCAATGGCAAAAATCATTGAATATTATAAATGCACAAACAGTAATTTCTCCGCATTGCAAGGTGCAATTCTTAAATATTTTACTTTTTCCTGCTCCTCTTAGCATGATAAAGAAGATTCAAAGAGAGTGAGATGCCAGCTCCTTTCATTCAGTCAGTAGCTTCAATCATTTCTGGTATATGAATAACATGATGTTTTTCAATGGCAAAAATCAACGAATATTGTAAATGCACAAACAGTAATTTCTCCGCATTGCAAGGTGCAATTCTGAAATTTTTTGCTTTTTCCTGCTCCTCTTAGCATGATAAAGAAGATTCAAAGAGAGTGAGATGCCAGCTCCTTTCATTCAGTCAGTAGCTTCAATCATTTCTGGACGTTTTTCAATGGCAAAAATCAATGAATATTGTAAATGCACAAACAGTAATTTCTCCGCATTGCAAGGTGCAATTCTGAAATTTTTTGCTTTTTCCTGCTCCTCTTAGCATGATAAAGAAGATTCAAAGAGAGTGAGATGCCAGCTCCTTTCATTCAGTCAGTAGCTTCAATCATTTCTGGACGTTTTTCAATGGCAAAAATCAATGAATATTGTAAATGCACAAACAGTAATTTCTCCGCATTGCAAGGTGCAATTCTGAAATTTTTTGCTTTTTCCTGCTCCTCTTAGCATGATAAAGAAGATTCAAAGAGAGTGAGATGCCAGCTCCTTTGATTCAGTCAGGAGCTTCAAACATTTCTGGTATATGAATAACATGTTTTTCAATGGCAAAAATCAATGAATATTGTAAATGCACAAACAGTAATTTCTCCGCATTGCAAGGTGCAATTCTGAAATTTTTATCTTTTTCCTGCTCCTCATAGCATGATAAAGAAGACTCAAAGAGAGTGAGATGCCAGCTCCTTTCATTCAGTCAGTAGCTTCAATCATTTCTGGACGTTTTTCAATGGCAAAAATCAATGAATATTGTAAATGCACAAACAGTAATTTCTCCGCATTGCAAGGTGCAATTCTGAAATTTTTTGCTTTTTCCTGCTCCTCTTAGCATGATAAAGAAGATTCAAAGAGAGTGAGATGCCAGCTCCTTTCATTCAGTCAGTAGCTTCAATCATTTCTGGACGTTTTTCAATGGCAAAAATCAATGAATATTGTAAATGCACAAACTGTAATTTCTCCGCATTGCAAGGTGCAATTCTGAAATTTTTTGCTTTTTCCTGCTCCTCTTAGCATGATAAAGAAGATTCAAAGAGAGTGAGATGCCAGCTCCTTTCATTCAGTCAGTAGCTTCAATCATTTCTGGACGTTTTTCAATGGCAAAAATCAATGAATATTGTAAATGCACAAACAGTAATTTCTCCGCATTGCAAGGTGCAATTCTGAAATTTTTTGCTTTTTCCTGCTCCTCTTAGCATGATAAAGAAGATTCAAAGAGAGTGAGATGCCAGCTCCTTTCATTCAGTCAGTACCTTCAATCATTTCTGGACGTTTTTCAATGGCAAAAATCAATGAATATTGTAAATGCACAAACAGTAATTTCTCCGCATTGCAAGGTGCAATTCTGAAATTTTTTGCTTTTTCCTGCTCCTCTTAGCATGATAAAGAAGATTCAAAGAGAGTGAGATGCCAGCTCCTTTCATTCAGTCAGTAGCTTCAATCATTTCTGGACATTTTTCAATGGCAAAAATCAATGAATATTGTAAATGCACAAACTGTAATTTCTCCGCATTGCAAGGTGCAATTCTGAAATTTTTTGCTTTTTCCTGCTCCTCTTAGCATGATAAAGAAGATTCAAAGAGAGTGAGATGCCAGCTCCTTTCATTCAGTCAGTAGCTTCAATCATTTCTGGACGTTTTTCAATGGCAAAAATCAATGAATATTGTAAATGCACAAACAGTAATTTCTCCGCATTGCAATGTGCAATTCTGAAATTTTTTGCTTTTTCCTGCTCCTCTTAGCATGATAAAGAAGATTCAAAGAGAGTGAGATGCCAGCTCCTTTCATTCAGTCAGTAGCTTCAAACATTTCTGGTATATGAATAACATGATGCTTTTCAATGGCAAAAATCAATGAATATTGTAAATGCACAAACAGTAATTTCTCCGCATTGCAAGGTGCAATACTGAAATTTTTTGCTTTTTCCTGCTCCTCTTAGCATGATAAAGAAGATTCAAAGAGAGTGAGATGCCAGCTCCTTTCGTTCAGTCAGTAGCTTCAATCATTTCTGGACGTTTTTCAATGGCAAAAATCATTGAATATTATAAATGCACAAACAGTAATTTCTCCGCATTGCAAGGTGCAATTCTGAAATATTTTACTTTTTCCTGCTCCTCTTAGCATGATAAAGAAGACTCAAAGAGAGTGAGATGCCAGCTCCTTTCATTCAGTCAGTAGCTTCAATCAATTCTGGACGTTTTTCAATGGCAAAAATCAATGAATATTGTAAATGCACATGCTGTAATTTCTCCGCATTGCAAGGTGCAATTCTGAAATTTTTTGCTTTTTCCTGCTCCTCTTAGCATGATAAAGAAGATTCAAAGAGAGTGAGATGCCAGCTCCTTTCATTCAGTCAGTAGCTTCAATCATTTCTGGACGTTTTTCAATGGCAAAAATCAATGAATATTGTAAATGCACAAACAGTAATTTCTCCGCATTGCAAGGTGCAATTCTGAAATTTTTTGCTTTTTCCTGCTCCTCTTAGCATGATAAAGAAGATTCAAAGAGAGTGAGATGCCAGCTCCTTTCATTCAGTCAGTAGCTTCAATCATTTCTGGACGTTTTTCAATGGCAAAAATCAATGAATATTGTAAATGCACAAACAGTAATTTCTCCGCATTGCAAGGTGCAATTCTGAAATTTTTTGCTTTTTCCTGCTCCTCTTAGCATGATAAAGAAGATTCAAAGAGAGTGAGATGCCAGCTCCTTTCATTCAGTCAGTATCTTCAAACATTTCTGGTATATGAATAACATGATGCTTTTCAAAGGCAAAAATCAATGAATATTGTAAATGCACAAACAGTAATTTCTCCGCATTGCAAGGTGCAATTCTGAAATTTTTTGCTTTTTCCTGCTCCTCTTAGCATGATAAAGAAGATTCAAAGAGAGTGAGATGCCAGCTCCTTTCGTTCAGTCAGTAGCTTCAATCATTTCTGGACGTTTTTCAATGGCAAAAATCATTGAATATTATAAATGCACAAACAGTAATTTCTCCGCATTGCAAAGTGCAATTCTTAAATATTTTACTTTTTCCTGCTCCTCTTAGCATGATAAAGAAGATTCAAAGAGAGTGAGATGCCAGCTCCTTTCATTCAGTCAGTAGCTTCAATCATTTCTGGTATATGAATAACATGATGTTTTTCAATGGCAAAAATCAACGAATATTGTAAATGCACAAACAGTAATTTCTCCGCATTGCAAGGTGCAATTCTGAAATTTTTTGCTTTTTCCTGCTCCTCTTAGCATGATAAAGAAGATTCAAAGAGAGTGAGATGCCAGCTCCTTTCATTCAGTCAGTAGCTTCAATCATTTCTGGACGTTTTTCAATGGCAAAAATCAATGAATATTGTAAATGCACAAACAGTAATTTCTCCGCATTGCAAGGTGCAATTCTGAAATTTTTTGCTTTTTCCTGCTCCTCTTAGCATGATAAAGAAGATTCAAAGAGAGTGAGATGCCAGCTCCTTTCATTCAGTCAGTAGCTTCAATAATTTCTGGACGTTTTTCAATGGCAAAAATCAATGAATATTGTAAATGCACAAACAGTAATTTCTCCGCATTGCAAGGTGCAATTCTGAAATTTTTTGCTTTTTCCTGCTCCTCTTAGCATGATAAAGAAGATTCAAAGAGAGTGAGATGCCAGCTCCTTTCATTCAGTCAGGAGCTTCAAACATTTCTGGTATATGAATAACATGTTTTTCAATGGCAAAAATCAATGAATGTTGTAAATGCACAAACAGTAATTTCTCCGCATTGCAAGGTGCAATTCTGAAATTTTTTGCTTTTTCCTGCTCCTCATAGCATGATAAAGAAGACTCAAAGAGAGTGAGATGCCAGCTCCTTTCATTCAGTCAGTAGCTTCAATCATTTCTGGACGTTTTTCAATGGCAAAAATCAATGAATATTGTAAATGCACAAACAGTAATTTCTCCGCATTGCAAGGTGCAATTCTGAAATTTTTTGCTTTTTCCTGCTCCTCTTAGCATGATAAAGAAGATTCAAAGAGAGTGAGATGCCAGCTCCTTTCATTCAGTCAGTAGCTTCAATCATTTCTGGACGTTTTTCAATGGCAAAAATCAATGAATATTGTAAATGCACAAACTGTAATTTCTCCGCATTGCAAGGTGCAATTCTGAAATTTTTTGCTTTTTCCTGCTCCTCTTAGCATGATAAAGAAGATTCAAAGAGAGTGAGATGCCAGCTCCTTTCATTCAGTCAGTAGCTTCAATCATTTCTGGACGTTTTTCAATGGCAAAAATCAATGAATATTGTAAATGCACAAACAGTAATTTCTCCGCATTGCAAGGTGCAATTCTGAAATTTTTTGCTTTTTCCTGCTCCTCTTAGCATGATAAAGAAGTTTCAAAGAGAGTGAGATGCCAGCTCCTTTCATTCAGTCAGTACCTTCAATCATTTCTGGACGTTTTTCAATGGCAAAAATCAATGAATATTGTAAATGCACAAACAGTAATTTCTCCGCATTGCAAGGTGCAATTCTGAAATTTTTTGCTTTTTCCTGCTCCTCTTAGCATGATAAAGAAGATTCAAAGAGAGTGAGATGCCAGCTCCTTTCATTCAGTCAGTAGCTTCAAACATTTCTGGTATATGAATAACATGATGCTTTTCAATGGCAAAAATCAATGAATATTGTAAATGCACAAACAGTAATTTCTCCGCATTGCAAGGTGCAATACTGAAATTTTTTGCTTTTTCCTGCTCCTCTTAGCATGATAAAGAAGATTCAAAGAGAGTGAGATGCCAGCTCCTTTCGTTCAGTCAGTAGCTTCAATCATTTCTGGACGTTTTTCAATGGCAAAAATCATTGAATATTATAAATGCACAAACAGTAATTTCTCCGCATTGCAAGGTGCAATTCTGAAATATTTTACTTTTTCCTGCTCCTCTTAGCATGATAAAGAAGATTCAAAGAGAGTGAGATGCCAGCTCCTTTCATTCAGTCAGTAGCTTCAAACATTTCTGGTATATGAATAACATGATGCTTTTCAAAGGCAAAAATCAATGAATATTGTAAATGCACAAACAGTAATTTCTCCGCATTGCAAGGTGCAATTCTGAAATTTTTTGCCTTTTCCTGCTCCTCTTAGCATGATAAAGAAGATTCAAAGAGAGTGAGATGCCAGCTCCTTTCGTTCAGTCAGTAGCTTCAATCATTTCTGGACGTTTTTCAATGGCAAAAATCATTGAATATTATAAATGCACAAACAGTAATTTCTCCGCATTGCAAAGTGCAATTCTTAAATATTTTACTTTTTCCTGCTCCTCTTAGCATGATAAAGAAGATTCAAAGAGAGTGAGATGCCAGCTCCTTTCATTCAGTCAGTAGCTTCAATCATTTCTGGTATATGAATAACATGATGTTTTTCAATGGCAAAAATCAACGAATATTGTAAATGCACAAACAGTAATTTCTCCGCATTGCAAGGTGCAATTCTGAAATTTTTTGCTTTTTCCTGCTCCTCTTAGCATGATAAAGAAGATTCAAAGAGAGTGAGATGCCAGCTCCTTTCATTCAGTCAGTAGCTTCAATCATTTCTGGACGTTTTTCAATGGCAAAAATCAATGAATATTGTAAATGCACAAACAGTAATTTCTCCGCATTGCAAGGTGCAATTCTGAAATTTTTTGCTTTTTCCTGCTCCTCTTAGCATGATAAAGAAGATTCAAAGAGAGTGAGATGCCAGCTCCTTTCATTCAGTCAGTAGCTTCAATCATTTCTGGACGTTTTTCAATGGCAAAAATCAATGAATATTGTAAATGCACAAACAGTAATTTCTCCGCATTGCAAGGTGCAATTCTGAAATTTTTTGCTTTTTCCTGCTCCTCTTAGCATGATAAAGAAGATTCAAAGAGAGTGAGATGCCAGCTCCTTTCATTCAGTCAGGAGCTTCAAACATTTCTGGTATATGAATAACATGTTTTTCAATGGCAAAAATCAATGAATGTTGTAAATGCACAAACAGTAATTTCTCCGCATTGCAAGGTGCAATTCTGAAATTTTTTGCTTTTTCCTGCTCCTCTTAGCATGATAAAGAAGATTCAAAGAGAGTGAGATGCCAGCTCCTTTCATTCAGTCAGTAGTTTCAATCATTTCTGGACGTTTTTCAATGGCAAAAATCAATGAATATTGTAAATGCACAAACTGTAATTTCTCCGCATTGCAAGGTGAAATTCTGAAATTTTTTGCTTTTTCCTGCTCCTCTTAGCATGATAAAGAAGATTCAAAGAGAGTGAGATGCCAGCTCCTTTCATTCAGTCAGTAGCTTCAATCATTTCTGGACGTTTTTCAATGGCAAAAATCAATGAATATTGTAAATGCACAAACAGTAATTTCTCCGCATTGCAAGGTGCAATTCTGAAATTTTTTGCTTTTTCCTGCTCCTCTTAGCATGATAAAGAAGTTTCAAAGAGAGTGAGATGCCAGCTCCTTTCATTCAGTCAGTACCTTCAATCATTTCTGGACGTTTTTCAATGGCAAAAATCAATGAATATTGTAAATGCACAAACAGTAATTTCTCCGCATTGCAAGGTGCAATTCTGAAATTTTTTGCTTTTTCCTGCTCCTCTTAGCATGATAAAGAAGATTCAAAGAGAGTGAGATGCCAGCTCCTTTCATTCAGTCAGTAGTTTCAATCATTTCTGGACGTTTTTCAATGGCAAAAATCAATGAATATTGTAAATGCACAAACTGTAATTTCACTGCATTGCAAGGTGCAATTCTGAAATTTTTTGCTTTTTCCTGCTCCTCTTAGCATGATAAAGAAGATTCAAAGAGAGTGAGATGCCAGCTCCTTTCATTCAGTCAGTAGCTTCAATCATTTCTGGACGTTTTTCAATGGCAAAAATCAATGAATATTGTAAATGCACAAACAGTAATTTCTCCGCATTGCAATGTGCAATTCTGAAATTTTTTGCTTTTTCCTGCTCCTCTTAGCATGATAAAGAAGATTCAAAGAGAGTGAGATGCCAGCTCCTTTCATTCAGTCAGTAGCTTCAAACATTTCTGGTATATGAATAACATGATGCTTTTCAATGGCAAAAATCAATGAATATTGTAAATGCACAAACAGTAATTTCTCCGCATTGCAAGGTGCAATACTGAAATTTTTTGCTTTTTCCTGCTCCTCTTAGCATGATAAAGAAGATTCAAAGAGAGTGAGATGCCAGCTCCTTTCGTTCAGTCAGTAGCTTCAATCATTTCTGGACGTTTTTCAATGGCAAAAATCATTGAATATTATAAATGCACAAACAGTAATTTCTCCGCATTGCAAGGTGCAATTCTGAAATATTTTACTTTTTCCTGCTCCTCTTAGCATGATAAAGAAGATTCAAAGAGAGTGAGATGCCAGCTCCTTTCATTCAGTCAGTAGCTTCAAACATTTCTGGTATATGAATAACATGATGCTTTTCAAAGGCAAAAATCAATGAATATTGTAAATGCACAAACAGTAATTTCTCCGCATTGCAAGGTGCAATTCTGAAATTTTTTGCTTTTTCCTGCTCCTCTTAGCATGATAAAGAAGATTCAAAGAGAGTGAGATGCCAGCTCCTTTCGTTCAGTCAGTAGCTTCAATCATTTCTGGACGTTTTTCAATGGCAAAAATCATTGAATATTATAAATGCACAAACAGTAATTTCTCCGCATTGCAAGGTGCAATTCTTAAATATTTTACTTTTTCCTGCTCCTCTTAGCATGATAAAGAAGATTCAAAGAGAGTGAGATGCCAGCTCCTTTCATTCAGTCAGTAGCTTCAATCATTTCTGGTATATGAATAACATGATGTTTTTCAATGGCAAAAATCAACGAATATTGTAAATGCACAAACAGTAATTTCTCCGCATTGCAAGGTGCAATTCTGAAATTTTTTGCTTTTTCCTGCTCCTCTTAGCATGATAAAGAAGATTCAAAGAGAGTGAGATGCCAGCTCTTTTCATTCAGTCAGTAGCTTCAATCATTTCTGGACGTTTTTCAATGGCAAAAATCAATGAATATTGTAAATGCACAAACAGTAATTTCTCCGCATTGCAAGGTGCAATTCTGAAATTTTTTGCTTTTTCCTGCTCCTCTTAGCATGATAAAGAAGATTCAAAGAGAGTGAGATGCCAGCTCCTTTCATTCAGTCAGTAGCTTCAATCATTTCTGGACGTTTTTCAATGGCAAAAATCAATGAATATTGTAAATGCACAAACAGTAATTTCTCCGCATTGCAAGGTGCAATTCTGAAATTTTTTGCTTTTTCCTGCTCCTCTTAGCATGATAAAGAAGATTCAAAGAGAGTGAGATGCCAGCTCCTTTCATTCAGTCAGGAGCTTCAAACATTTCTGGTATATGAATAACATGTTTTTCAATGGCAAAAATCAATGAATATTGTAAATGCACAAACAGTAATTTCTCCGCATTGCAAGGTGCAATTCTGAAATTTTTTGCTTTTTCCTGCTCCTCATAGCATGAAAAAGAAGACTCAAAGAGAGTGAGATGCCAGCTCCTTTCATTCAGTCAGTAGCTTCAATCATTTCTGGACGTTTTTCAATGGCAAAAATCAATAAATATTGTAAATGCACAAACAGTAATTTCTCCGCATTGCAAGGTGCAATTCTGAAATTTTTTGCTTTTTCCTGCTCCTCTTAGCATGATAAAGAAGATTCAAAGAGAGTGAGATGCCAGCTCCTTTCATTCAGTCAGTAGCTTCAATCATTTCTGGACGTTTTTCAATGGCAAAAATCAATGAATATTGTAAATGCACAAACAGTAATTTCTCCGCATTGCATGGTGCAATTCTGAAATTTTTTGCTTTTTCCTGCTCCTCTTAGCATGATAAAGAAGATTCAAAGAGAGTGAGATGCCAGCTCCTTTCATTCAGTCAGTAGCTTCAATCATTTCTGGACGTTTTTCAATGGCAAAAATCAATGAATATTGTAAATGCACAAACAGTAATTTCTCCGCATTGCAAGGTGCAATTCTGAAATTTTTTGCTTTTTCCTGCTCCTCTTAGCATGATAAAGAAGATTCAAAGAGAGTGAGATGCCAGCTCCTTTCATTCAGTCAGTACCTTCAATCATTTCTGGACGTTTTTCAATGGCAAAAATCAATGAATATTGTAAATGCACAAACAGTAATTTCTCCGCATTGCAAGGTGCAATTCTGAAATTTTTTGCTTTTTCCTGCTCCTCTTAGCATGATAAAGAAGATTCAAAGAGAGTGAGATGCCAGCTCCTTTCATTCAGTCAGTAGCTTCAATCATTTCTGGACGTTTTTCAATGGCAAAAATCAATGAATATTGTAAATGCACAAACTGTAATTTCACTGCATTGCAAGGTGCAATTCTGAAATTTTTTGCTTTTTCCTGCTCCTCTTAGCATGATAAAGAAGATTCAAAGAGAGTGAGATGCCAGCTCCTTTCATTCAGTCAGTAGCTTCAATCATTTCTGGACGTTTTTCAATGGCAAAAATCAATGAATATTGTAAATGCACAAACAGTAATTTCTCCGCATTGCAATGTGCAATTCTGAAATTTTTTGCTTTTTCCTGCTCCTCTTAGCATGATAAAGAAGATTCAAAGAGAGTGAGATGCCAGCTCCTTTCATTCAGTCAGTAGCTTCAAACATTTCTGGTATATGAATAACATGATGCTTTTCAATGGCAAAAATCAATGAATATTGTAAATGCACAAACAGTAATTTCTCCGCATTGCAAGGTGCAATACTGAAATTTTTTTCTTTTTCCTGCTCCTCTTAGCATGATAAAGAAGATTCAAAGAGAGTGAGATGCCAGCTCCTTTCGTTCAGTCAGTAGCTTCAATCATTTCTGGACGTTTTTCAATGGCAAAAATCATTGAATATTATAAATGCACAAACAGTAATTTCTCCGCATTGCAAGGTGCAATTCTGAAATATTTTACTTTTTCCTGCTCCTCTTAGCATGATAAAGAAGATTCAAAGAGAGTGAGATGCCAGCTCCTTTCATTCAGTCAGTAGCTTCAATCATTTCTGGTATATGAATAACATGATGTTTTTCAATGGCAAAAATCAATGAATATTGTAAATGCACAAACAGTAATTTCTCCGCATTGCAAGGTGCAATTCTGAAATTTTTTGCTTTTTCCTGCTCCTCTTAGCATGATAAAGAAGATTCAAAGAGAGTGAGATGCCAGCTCCTTTCATTCAGTCAGTAGCTTCAATCATTTCTGGACGTTTTTCAATGGCAAAAATCAATGAATATTGTAAATGCACAAACAGTAATTTCTCCGCATTGCAAGGTGCAATTCTGAAATTTTTTGCTTTTTCCTGCTCCTCTTAGCATGATAAACAAGATTCAAAGAGAGTGAGATGCCAGCTCCTTTCATTCAGTCAGTAGCTTCAATCATTTCTGGACGTTTTTCAATGGCAAAAATCATTGAATATTGTAAATGCACAAACAGTAATTTCTCCGCATTGCAAGGTGCAATTCTGAAATTTTTTACTTTTTCCTGCTCCTCTTAGCATGATAAAGAAGATTCAAAGAGAGTGAGATGCCAGCTCCTTTCATTCAGTCAGTAGCTTCAATCATTTCTGGTATATGAATAACATGATGTTTTTCAATCGCAAAAATCAATGAATATTGTAAATGCACAAACAGTAATTTCTCCGCATTGCAAGGTGCAATTCTGAAATTTTTTGCTTTTTCCTGCTCCTCTTAGCATGATAAAGAAGATTCAAAGAGAGTGAGATGCCAGCTCCTTTCATTCAGTCAGTAGCTTCAATCATTTCTGGACGTTTTTCAATGGCAAAAATCAATGAATATTGTAAATGCACAAACAGTAATTTCTCCGCATTGCAAGGTGCAATTCTGAATTTTTTTGCTTTTTCCTGCTCCTCTTAGCATGATAAAGAAGATTCAAAGAGAGTGAGGTGCCAGCTCCTTTCATTCAGTCAGGAGCTTCAAACATTTCTGGTATATGAATAACATGTTTTTCAATGGCAAAAATCAATGAATATTGTAAATGCACAAACAGTAATTTCTCCGCATTGCAAGGTGCAATTCTGAAATTTTTTGCTTTTTCCTGCTCCTCTTAGCATGATAAAGAAGACTCAAAGAGAGTGAGATGCCAGCTCCTTTCATTCAGTCAGTAGCTTCAATCATTTCTGGACGTTTTTCAATGGCAAAAATCAATGAATATTGTAAATGCACAAACAGTAATTTCTCCGCATTGCAAGGTGCAATTCTGAAATTTTTTGCTTTTTCCTGCTCCTCTTAGCATGATAAAGAAGATTCAAAGAGAGTGAGATGCCAGCTCCTTTCATTCAGTCAGTAGCTTCAATCATTTCTGGACGTTTTTCAATGGCAAAAATCAATGAATATTGTAAATGCACAAACAGTAATTTCTCCGCATTGCAAGGTGCAATTCTGAAATTTTTTGCTTTTTCCTGCTCCTCTTAGCATGATAAACAAGATTCAAAGAGAGTGAGATGCCAGCTCCTTTCATTCAGTCAGTAGCTTCAATCATTTCTGGACGTTTTTCAATGGCAAAAATCATTGAATATTGTAAATGCACAAACAGTAATTTCTCCGCATTGCAAGGTGCAATTCTGAAATTTTTTACTTTTTCCTGCTTCTCTTAGCATGATAAAGAAGATTCAAAGAGAGTGAGATGCCAGCTCCTTTCATTCAGTCAGTAGCTTCAATCATTTCTGGTATATGAATAACATGATGTTTTTCAATCGCAAAAATCAATGAATATTGTAAATGCACAAACAGTAATTTCTCCGCATTGCAAGGTGCAATTCTGAAATTTTTTGCTTTTTCCTGCTCCTCTTAGCATGATAAAGAAGATTCAAAGAGAGTGAGATGCCAGCTCCTTTCATTCAGTCAGTAGCTTCAATCATTTCTGGACGTTTTTCAATGGCAAAAATCAATGAATATTGTAAATGCACAAACAGTAATTTCTCCGCATTGCAAGGTGCAATTCTGAATTTTTTTGCTTTTTCCTGCTCCTCTTAGCATGATAAAGAAGATTCAAAGAGAGTGAGGTGCCAGCTCCTTTCATTCAGTCAGGAGCTTCAAACATTTCTGGTATATGAATAACATGTTTTTCAATGGCAAAAATCAATGAATATTGTAAATGCACAAACAGTAATTTCTCCGCATTGCAAGGTGCAATTCTGAAATTTTTTGCTTTTTCCTGCTCCTCTTAGCATGATAAAGAAGACTCAAAGAGAGTGAGATGCCAGCTCCTTTCATTCAGTCAGTAGCTTCAATCATTTCTGGACGTTTTTCAATGGCAAAAATCAATGAATATTGTAAATGCACAAACAGTAATTTCTCCGCATTGCAAGGTGCAATTCTGAAATTTTTTGCTTTTTCCTGCTCCTCTTAGCATGATAAAGAAGATTCAAAGAGAGTGAGATGCCAGCTCCTTTCATTCAGTCAGTAGCTTCAATCATTTCTGGACGTTTTTCAATGGCAAAAATCAATGAATATTGTAAATGCACAAACTGTAATTTCTCCGCATTGCAAGGTGCAATTCTGAAATTTTTTGCTTTTTCCTGCTCCTCTTAGCATGATAAAGAAGATTCAAAGAGAGTGAGATGCCAGCTCCTTTCATTCAGTCAGTAGCTTCAATCATTTCTGGACGTTTTTCAATGGCAAAAATCAATGAATATTGTAAATGCACAAACTGTAATTTCTCCGCATTGCAAGGTGCAATTCTGAAATTTTTTGCTTTTTCCTGCTCCTCTTAGCATGATAAAGAAGATTCAAAGAGAGTGAGATGCCAGCTCCTTTCATTCAGTCAGTACCTTCAATCATTTCTGGACGTTTTTCAATGGCAAAAATCAATGAATATTGTAAATGCACAAACAGTAATTTCTCCGCATTGCAAGGTGCAATTCTGGAATTTTTTGCTTTTTCCTGCTCCTCTTAGCATGATAAAGAAGATTCAAAGAGAGTGAGATGCCAGCTCCTTTCATTCAGTCAGTAGCTTCAATCATTTCTGGACGTTTTTCAATGGCAAAAATCAATGAATATTGTAAATGCACAAACTGTAATTTCTCCGCATTGCAAGGTGCAATTCTGAAATTTTTTGCTTTTTCCTGCTCCTCTTAGCATGATAAAGAAGATTCAAAGAGAGTGAGATGCCAGCTCCTTTCATTCAGTCAGTAGCTTCAATCATTTCTGGACGTTTTTCAATGGCAAAAATCAATGAATATTGTAAATGCACAAACAGTAATTTCTCCGCATTGCAATGTGCAATTCTCAAAATTTTTTGCTTTTTCCTGCTCCTCTTAGCAAGATAAAGAAGATTCAAAGAGAGTGAGATGCCAGCTCCTTTCATTCAGTCAGTAGCTTCAATCATTTCTGGTATATGAATAACATGATGTTTTTCAATCGCAAAAATCAATGAATATTGTAAATGCACAAACAGTAATTTCTCCGCATTGCAAGGTGCAATTCTGAAATTGTTTGCTTTTTCCTGCTCCTCTTAGCATGATAAACAAGATTCAAAGAGAGTGAGATGCCAGCTCCTTTCATTCAGTCAGTAGCTTCAATCATTTCTGGACGTTTTTCAATGGCAAAAATCAATGAATATTGTAAATGCACAAACAGTAATTTCTCCGCATTGCAAGGTGCAATTCTGAAATTTTTTGCTTTTTCCTGCTCCTCTTAGCATGATAAAGAAGATTCAAAGAGAGTGAGATGCCAGCTCCTTTCCTTCAGTCAGTAGCTTCAATCATTTCTGGTATATGAATAACATGATGTTTTTCAATGGCAAAAATCAATGAATTTTGTAAATGCACAAACAGTAATTTCTCCCCATTGCAAGGCGCAATTCTGAAATTTTTTGCTTTTTCCTGCTCCTCTTAGCATGATAAAGAAGATTCAAAGAGAGTGAGATGCCAGCTCCTTTCATTCAGTCAGTAGCTTCAATCATTTCTGGACATTTTTCAATGGCAAAAATCAATGAATATTTTAAATGCACAAACAGTAATTTCTCCGCATTGCAAGGTGCAATTCTGAAATTTTTTGCTTTTTCCTGCTCCTCTTAGCATGATAAAGAAGATTCAAAGAGAGTGAGATGCCAGCTCCTTTCATTCAGTCAGTAGCTTCAATCATTTCTGGACGTTTTTCAATGGCAAAAATCAATGAATATTGTAAATGCACAATCAGTAATTTCTCCGCATTGCAAGGTGCAATTCTGAAATTTTTTGCTTTTTCCTGCTCTTCTTAGCATGATAAAAAAGATTCAAAGAGAGTGAGGTGCCAGCTCCTTTCATTCAGTCAGGAGCTTCAAACATTTCTGGTATATGAATAACATGTTTTTCAATGGCAAAAATCAATGAATATTGTAAATGCACAAACAGTAATTTCTCCGCATTGCAAGGTGCAATTCTGAAATTTTTTGCTTTTTCCTGCTCCTCTTAGCATGATAAAGAAGATTCAAAGAGAGTGAGATGCCAGCTCCTTTCATTCAGTCAGTAGCTTCAATCATTTCTGGACGTTTTTCAATGGCAAAAATCAATGAATATTGTAAATGCACAAACAGTAATTTCTCCGCATTGCAAGGTGCAATTCTGAAATTTTTTGCTTTTTCCTGCTCCTCTTAGCATGATAAAGAAGATTCAAAGAGAGAGAGATGCCAGCTCCTTTCATTCAGTCAGTAGCTTCAATCATTTCTGGACGTTTTTCAATGGCAAAAATCAATGAATATTGTAAATGCACAATCAGTAATTTCTCCGCATTGCAAGGTGCAATTCTGAAATTTTTTGCTTTTTCCTGCTCTTCTTAGCATGATAAAGAAGATTCAAAGAGAGTGAGGTGCCAGCTCCTTTCATTCAGTCAGGAGCTTCAAACATTTCTGGTATATGAATAACATGTTTTTCAATGGCAAAAATCAATGAATATTGTAAATGCACAAACAGTAATTTCTCCGCATTGCAAGGTGCAATTCTGAAATTTTTTGCTTTTTCCTGCTCCTCTTAGCATGATAAAGAAGATTCAAAGAGAGTGAGATGCCAGCTCCTTTCATTCAGTCAGTAGCTTCAATCATTTCTGGACGTTTTTCAATGGCAAAAATCAATGAATATTGTAAATGCACAAACAGTAATTTCTCCGCATTGCAAGGTGCAATTCTGAAATTTTTTGCTTTTTCCTGCTCCTCTTAGCATGATAAAGAAGATTCAAAGAGAGTGAGATGCCAGCTCCTTTCATTCAGTCAGTAGCTTCAATCATTTCTGGACGTTTTTCAATGGCAAAAATCAATGAATATTGTAAATGCACAAACAGTAATTTCTCCGCATTGCAAGGTGCAATTCTGAAATTTTTTGCTTTTTCCTGCTCCTCTTAGCATGATAAAGAAGATTCAAAGAGAGTGAGGTGCCAGCTCCTTTCATTCAGTCAGGAGCTTCAAACATTTCTGGTATATGAATAACATGTTTTTCAATGGCAAAAATCAATGAATATTGTAAATGCACAAACAGTAATTTCTCCGCATTGCAAGGTGCAATTCTGAAATTTTTTGCTTTTTCCTGCTCCTCTTAGCATGATAAAGAAGATTCAAAGAGAGTGAGATGCCAGCTCCTTTCATTCAGTCAGTAGCTTCAATCATTTCTGGACGTTTTTCAATGGCAAAAATCATTGAATATTATAAATGCACAAACAGTAATTTCTCCGCATTGCAAGGTGCAATTCTTAAATATTTTACTTTTTCCTGCTCCTCTTCGCATGATAAAGAAGATTCAAAGAGAGTGAGATGCCAGCTCCTTTCATTCAGTCAGTAGCTTCAATCATTTCTGGTATATGAGTAACATGATGTTTTTCAATGGCAAAAATCAATGAATATTGTAAATGCACAAACAGTAATTTCTCCGCATTGCAAGGTGCAATTCTGAAATTTTTTGCTTTTTCCTGCTCCTCTTAGCATGATAAAGAAGATTCAAAGAGAGTGAGATGCCAGCTCCTTTCATTCAGTCAGTAGCTTCAATCATTTCTGGACGTTTTTCAATGGCAAAAATCAATGAATATTGTAAATGCACAAACAGTAATTTCTCCGCATTGCAAGGTGCAATTCTGAAATTTTTTGCTTTTTCCTGCTCCTCTTAGCATGATAAAGAAGATTCAAAGAGAGTGAGATGCCAGCTCCTTTCATTCAGTCAGTAGCTTCAATCATTTCTGGACGCTTTTCAATGGCAAAAATCAATGAATATTGTAAATGCACAAACAGAAATTTCTCTGCATTGCAAGGTGCAAGTCTGAAATTTTTTGCTTTTTCCTGCTCCTCTTAGCATGATAAAGAAGATTCAAAGAGAGTGAGGTGCCAGCTCCTTTCATTCAGTCAGGAGCTTCAAACATTTCTGGTATATGAATAACATGTTTTTCAATGGCAAAAATCAATGAATATTGTAAATGCACAAACAGTAATTTCTCCGCATTGCAAGGTGCAATTCTGAAATTTTTTGCTTTTTCCTGCTCCTCTTAGCATGATAAAGAAGATTCAAAGAGAGTGAGATGCCAGCTCCTTTCATTCAGTCAGTAGCTTCAATCATTTCTGGACGTTTTTCAATGGCAAAAATCAATGAATATTGTAAATGCACAAACTGTAATTTCTCCGCATTGCAAGGTGCAATTCTGAAATTTTTTGCTTTTTCCTGCTCCTCTTAGCATGATAAAGAAGATTCAAAGAGAGTGAGATGCCAGCTCCTTTCATTCAGTCAGTAGCTTCAATCATTTCTGGACGTTTTTCAATGGCAAAAATCAATGAATATTGTAAATGCACAAACAGTAATTTCTCCGCATTGCAAGGTGCAATTCTGAAATTTTTTGCTTTTTCCTGCTCCTCTTAGCATGATAAAGAAGATTCAAAGAGAGTGAGATGCCAGCTCCTTTCATTCAGTCAGTACCTTCAATCATTTCTGGACGTTTTTCAATGGCAAAAATCAATGAATATTGTAAATGCACAAACAGTAATTTCTCCGCATTGCAAGGTGCAATTCTGAAATTTTTTGCTTTTTCCTGCTCCTCTTAGCATGATAAAGAAGATTCAAAGAGAGTGAGATGCCAGCTCCTTTCATTCAGTCAGTAGCTTCAATCATTTCTGGACGTTTTTCAATGGCAAAAATCAATGAATATTGTAAATGCACAAACTGTAATTTCTCCGCATTGCAAGGTGCAATTCTGAAATTTTTTGCTTTTTCCTGCTCCTCTTAGCATGATAAAGAAGATTCAAAGAGAGTGAGATGCCAGCTCCTTTCATTCAGTCAGTAGCTTCAATCATTTCTGGACGTTTTTCAATGGCAAAAATCAATGAATATTGTAAATGCACAAAAAGTAATTTCTCCACATTGCAATGTGCAATTCTGAAATTTTTTGCTTTTTCCTGCTCCTCTTAGCATGATAAAGAAGATTCAAAGAGAGTGAGATGCCAGCTCCTTTCATTCAGTCAGTAGCTTCAAACATTTCTGGTATATGAATAACATGATGCTTTTCAATGGCAAAAATCAATGAATATTGTAAATGCACAAACAGTAATTTCTCCGCATTGCAAGGTGCAATTCTGAAATTTTTTGCTTTTTCCTGCTCCTCTTAGCATGATAAAGAAGATTCAAAGAGAGTGAGATGCCAGCTCCTTTCGTTCAGTCAGTAGCTTCAATCATTTCTGGACGTTTTTCAATGGCAAAAATCATTGAATATTATAAATGCACAAACAGTAATTTCTCCGCATTGCAAGGTACAATTCTGAAATATTTTACTTTTTCCTGCTCCTCTTAGCATGATAAAGAAGATTCAAAGAGAGTGAGATGCCAGCTCCTTTCATTCAGTCAGTAGCTTCAATCATTTCTGGTATATGAATAACATGATGTTTTTCAATCGCAAAAATCAATGAATATTGTAAATGCACAAACAGTAATTTCTCCGCATTGCAAGGTGCAATTCTGAAATTTTTTGCTTTTTCCTGCTCCTCTTAGCATGATAAAGAAGATTCAAAGAGAGTGAGATGCCAGCTCCTTTCATTCAGTCAGTAGCTTCAATCATTTCTGGACGTTTTTCAATGGCAAAAATCAATGAATATTGTAAATGCACAAACAGTAATTTCTCCGCATTGCAAGGTGCAATTCTGAAATTTTTTGCTTTTTCCTGCTCCTCTTAGCATGATAAACAAGATTCAAAGAGAGTGAGATGCCAGCTCCTTTCATTCAGTCAGTAGCTTCAATCATTTCTGGACGTTTTTCAATGGCAAAAATCATTGAATATTGTAAATGCACAAACAGTAATTTCTCCGCATTGCAAGGTGCAATTCTGAATTTTTTTACTTTTTCCTGCTCCTCTTAGCATGATAAAGAAGATTCAAAGAGAGTGAGATGCCAGCTCCTTTCATTCAGTCAGTAGCTTCAATCATTTCTGGTATATGAATAACATGATGTTTTTCAATCGCAAAAATCAATGAATATTGTAAATGCACAAACAGTAATTTCTCCGCATTGCAAGGTGCAATTCTGAAATTTTTTGCTTTTTCCTGCTCCTCTTAGCATGATAAAGAAGATTCAAAGAGAGTGAGATGCCAGCTCCTTTCATTCAGTCAGTAGCTTCAATCATTTCTGGACGCTTTTCAATGGCAAAAATCGATGAATATTGTAAATGCACAAACAGTAATTTCTCCGCATTGCAAGGTGCAATTCTGAATTTTTTTGCTTTTTCCTGCTCCTCTTAGCATGATAAAGAAGATTCAAAGAGAGTGAGGTGCCAGCTCCTTTCATTCAGTCAGGAGCTTCAAACATTTCTTGTATATGAATAACATGTTTTTCAATGGCAAAAATCAATGAATATTGTAAATGCACAAACAGTAATTTCTCCGCATTGCAAGGTGCAATTCTGAAATTTTTTGCTTTTTCCTGCTCCTCTTAGCATGATAAAGAAGATTCAAAGAGAGTGAGATGCCAGCTCCTTTCATTCAGTCAGTAGCTTCAATCATTTCTGGACGTTTTTCAATGGCAAAAATCAATGAATATTGTAAATGCACAAACTGTAATTTCTCCGCATTGCAAGGTGCAATTCTGAAATTTTTTGCTTTTTCCTGCTCCTCTTAGCATGATAAAGAAGATTCAAAGAGAGTGAGATGCCAGCTCCTTTCATTCAGTCAGTAGCTTCAATCATTTCTGGACGTTTTTCAATGGCAAAAATCAATGAATATTGTAAATGCACAAACAGTAATTTCTCCGCATTGCAAGGTGCAATTCTGAAATTTTTTGCTTTTTCCTGCTCCTCTTAGCATGATAAAGAAGATTCAAAGAGAGTGAGATGCCAGCTCCTTTCATTCAGTCAGTACCTTCAATCATTTCTGGACGTTTTTCAATGGCAAAAATCATTGAATATTATAAATGCACAAACAGTAATTTCTCCGCATTGCAAGGTACAATTCTGAAATATTTTACTTTTTCCTGCTCCTCTTAGCATGATAAAGAAGATTCAAAGAGAGTGAGATGCCAGCTCCTTTCATTCAGTCAGTAGCTTCAATCATTTCTGGTATATGAATAACATGATGTTTTTCAATCGCAAAAATCAATGAATATTGTAAATGCACAAACAGTAATTTCTCCGCATTGCAAGGTGCAATTCTGAAATTTTTTGCTTTTTCCTGCTCCTCTTAGCATGATAAAGAAGATTCAAAGAGAGTGAGATGCCAGCTCCTTTCATTCAGTCAGTAGCTTCAATCATTTCTGGACGTTTTTCAATGGCAAAAATCAATGAATATTGTAAATGCACAAACAGTAATTTCTCCGCATTGCAAGGTGCAATTCTGAAATTTTTTGCTTTTTCCTGCTCCTCTTAGCATGATAAACAAGATTCAAAGAGAGTGAGATGCCAGCTCCTTTCATTCAGTCAGTAGCTTCAATCATTTCTGGACGTTTTTCAATGGCAAAAATCATTGAATATTGTAAATGCACAAACAGTAATTTCTCCGCATTGCAAGGTGCAATTCTGAATTTTTTTACTTTTTCCTGCTCCTCTTAGCATGATAAAGAAGATTCAAAGAGAGTGAGATGCCAGCTCCTTTCATTCAGTCAGTAGCTTCAATCATTTCTGGTATATGAATAACATGATGTTTTTCAATCGCAAAAATCAATGAATATTGTAAATGCACAAACAGTAATTTCTCCGCATTGCAAGGTGCAATTCTGAAATTTTTTGCTTTTTCCTGCTCCTCTTAGCATGATAAAGAAGATTCAAAGAGAGTGAGATGCCAGCTCCTTTCATTCAGTCAGTAGCTTCAATCATTTCTGGACGCTTTTCAATGGCAAAAATCGATGAATATTGTAAATGCACAAACAGTAATTTCTCCGCATTGCAAGGTGCAATTCTGAATTTTTTTGCTTTTTCCTGCTCCTCTTAGCATGATAAAGAAGATTCAAAGAGAGTGAGGTGCCAGCTCCTTTCATTCAGTCAGGAGCTTCAAACATTTCTTGTATATGAATAACATGTTTTTCAATGGCAAAAATCAATGAATATTGTAAATGCACAAACAGTAATTTCTCCGCATTGCAAGGTGCAATTCTGAAATTTTTTGCTTTTTCCTGCTCCTCTTAGCATGATAAAGAAGATTCAAAGAGAGTGAGATGCCAGCTCCTTTCATTCAGTCAGTAGCTTCAATCATTTCTGGACGTTTTTCAATGGCAAAAATCAATGAATATTGTAAATGCACAAACTGTAATTTCTCCGCATTGCAAGGTGCAATTCTGAAATTTTTTGCTTTTTCCTGCTCCTCTTAGCATGATAAAGAAGATTCAAAGAGAGTGAGATGCCAGCTCCTTTCATTCAGTCAGTAGCTTCAATCATTTCTGGACGTTTTTCAATGGCAAAAATCAATGAATATTGTAAATGCACAAACAGTAATTTCTCCGCATTGCAAGGTGCAATTCTGAAATTTTTTGCTTTTTCCTGCTCCTCTTAGCATGATAAAGAAGATTCAAAGAGAGTGAGATGCCAGCTCCTTTCATTCAGTCAGTACCTTCAATCATTTCTGGACGTTTTTCAATGGCAAAAATCAATGAATATTGTAAATGCACAAACAGTAATTTCTCCGCATTGCAAGGTGCAATTCTGAAATTTTTTGCTTTTTCCTGCTCCTCTTAGCATGATAAAGAAGATTCAAAGAGAGTGAGATGCCAGCTCCTTTCATTCAGTCAGTAGCTTCAATCATTTCTGGACGTTTTTCAATGGCAAAAATCAATGAATATTGTAAATGCACAAACTGTAATTTCTCCGCATTGCAACGTGCAATTCTGAAATTTTTTGCTTTTTCCTGCTCCTCTTAGCATGATAAAGAAGATTCAAAGAGAGTGAGATGCCAGCTCCTTTCATTCAGTCAGTAGCTTCAATCATTTCTGGACGTTTTTCAATGGCAAAAATCAATGAATATTGTAAATGCACAAACAGTAATTTCTCCGCATTGCAATGTGCAATTCTGAAATTTTTTGCTTTTTCCTGCTCCTCTTAGCATGATAAAGAAGATTCAAAGAGAGTGAGATGCCAGCTCCTTTCATTCAGTCAGTAGCTTCAAACATTTCTGGTATATGAATAACATGATGCTTTTCAATGGCAAAAATCAATGAATATTGTAAATGCACAAACAGTAATTCCTCCGCATTGCAAGGTGCAATTCTGAAATTTTTTGCTTTTTCCTGCTCCTCTTAGCATGATAAAGAAGATTCAAAGAGAGTGAGATGCCAGCTCCTTTCGTTCAGTCAGTAGCTTCAATCATTTCTGGACGTTTTTCAATGGCAAAAATCATTGAATATTATAAATGCACAAACAGTAATTTCTCCGCATTGCAAGGTGCAATTCTGAAATATTTTACTTTTTCCTGCTCCTCTTAGCATGATAAAGAAGATTCAAAGAGAGTGAGATGCCAGCTCCTTTCATTCAGTCAGTAGCTTCAATCATTTCTGGTATATGAATAACATGATGTTTTTCAATGGCAAAAATCAATGAATATTGTAAATGCACAAACAGTAATTTCTCCGCATTGCAAGGTGCAATTCTGAAATTTTTTGCTTTTTCCTGCTCCTCTTAGCATGATAAAGAAGATTCAAAGAGAGTGAGATGCCAGCTCCTTTCATTCAGTCAGTAGCTTCAATCATTTCTGGACGTTTTTCAATGGCAAAAATCAATGAATATTGTAAATGCACAAACAGTAATTTCTCCGCATTGCAAGGTGCAATTCTGAAATTTTTTGCTTTTTCCTGCTCCTCTTAGCATGATAAACAAGATTCAAAGAGAGTGAGATGCCAGCTCCTTTCATTCAGTCAGTAGCTTCAATCATTTCTGGACGTTTTTCAATGGCAAAAATCATTGAATATTGTAAATGCACAAACAGTAATTTCTCCGCATTGCAAGGTGCAATTCTGAAATTTTTTACTTTTTCCTGCTCCTCTTAGCATGATAAAGAAGATTCAAAGAGAGTGAGATGCCAGCTCCTTTCATTCAGTCAGTAGCTTCAATCATTTCTGGTATATGAATAACATGATGTTTTTCAATCGCAAAAATCAATGAATATTGTAAATGCACAAACAGTAATTTCTCCGCATTGCAAGGTGCAATTCTGAAATTTTTTGCTTTTTCCTGCTCCTCTTAGCATGATAAAGAAGATTCAAAGAGAGTGAGATGCCAGCTCCTTTCATTCAGTCAGTAGCTTCAATCATTTCTGGACGTTTTTCAATGGCAAAAATCGATGAATATTGTAAATGCACAAACAGTAATTTCTCCGCATTGCAAGGTGCAATTCTGAATTTTTTTGCTTTTTCCTGCTCCTCTTAGCATGATAAAGAAGATTCAAAGAGAGTGAGGTGCCAGCTCCTTTCATTCAGTCAGGAGCTTCAAACATTTCTTGTATATGAATAACATGTTTTTCAATGGCAAAAATCAATGAATATTGTAAATGCACAAACAGTAATTTCTCCGCATTGCAAGGTGCAATTCTGAAATTTTTTGCTTTTTCCTGCTCCTCTTAGCATGATAAAGAAGATTCAAAGAGAGTGAGATGCCAGCTCCTTTCATTCAGTCAGTAGCTTCAATCATTTCTGGACGTTTTTCAATGGCAAAAATCAATGAATATTGTAAATGCACAAACTGTAATTTCTCCGCATTGCAAGGTGCAATTCTGAAATTTTTTGCTTTTTCCTGCTCCTCTTAGCATGATAAAGAAGATTCAAAGAGAGTGAGATGCCAGCTCCTTTCATTCAGTCAGTAGCTTCAATCATTTCTGGACGTTTTTCAATGGCAAAAATCAATGAATATTGTAAATGCACAAACAGTAATTTCTCCGCATTGCAAGGTGCAATTCTGAAATTTTTTGCTTTTTCCTGCTCCTCTTAGCATGATAAAGAAGATTCAAAGAGAGTGAGATGCCAGCTCCTTTCATTCAGTCAGTAGCTTCAATCATTTCTGGACGTTTTTCAATGGCAAAAATCAATGAATATTGTAAATGCACAAACAGTAATTTCTCCGCATTGCAAGGTGCAATTCTGAAATTTTTTGCTTTTTCCTGCTCCTCTTAGCATGATAAACAAGATTCAAAGAGAGTGAGATGCCAGCTCCTTTCATTCAGTCAGTAGCTTCATTCATTTCTGGTATATGAATAACATGATGTTTTTCAATCGCAAAAATCAATGAATATTGTAAATGCACAAACAGTAATTTCTCCGCATTGCAAGGTGCAATTCTGAAATTTTTTGCTTTTTCCTTCTCCTCTTAGCATGATAAAGAAGATTCAAAGAGAGTGAGATGCCAGCTCCTTTCATTCAGTCAGTAGCTTCAATCATTTCTGGACGTTTTTCAATGGCAAAAATCGATGAATATTGTAAATGCACAAACAGTAATTTCTCCGCATTGCAAGGTGCAATTCTGAATTTTTTTGCTTTTTCCTGCTCCTCTTAGCATGATAAAGAAGATTCAAAGAGAGTGAGGTGCCAGCTCCTTTCATTCAGTCAGGAGCTTCAAACATTTCTGGTATATGAATAACATGTTTTTCAATGGCAAAAATCAATGAATATTGTAAATGCACAAACAGTAATTTCTCCGCATTGCAAGGTGCAATTCTGAAATTTTTTGCTTTTTCCTGCTCCTCTTAGCATGATAAAGAAGACTCAAAGAGAGTGAGATGCCAGCTCCTTTCATTCAGTCAGTAGCTTCAATCATTTCTGGACGTTTTTCAATGGCAAAAATCAATGAATATTGTAAATGCACAAACAGTAATTTCTCCGCATTGCAAGGTGCAATTCTGAAATTTTTTGCTTTTTCCTGCTCCTCTTAGCATGATAAAGAAGATTCAAAGAGAGTGAGATGCCAGCTCCTTTCATTCAGTCAGTAGCTTCAATCATTTCTGGACGTTTTTCAATGGCAAAAATCAATGAATATTGTAAATGCACAAACTGTAATTTCTCCGCATTGCAAGGTGCAATTCTGAAATTTTTTGCTTTTTCCTGCTCCTCTTAGCATGATAAAGAAGATTCAAAGAGAGTGAGATGCCAGCTCCTTTCATTCAGTCAGTAGCTTCAATCATTTCTGGACGTTTTTCAATGGCAAAAATCAATGAATATTGTAAATGCACAAACAGTAATTTCTCCGCATTGCAAGGTGCAATTCTGAAATTTTTTGCTTTTTCTTGCTCCTCTTAGCATGATAAAGAAGATTCAAAGAGAGTGAGATGCCAGCTCCTTTCATTCAGTCAGTACCTTCAATCATTTCTGGACGTTTTTCAATGGCAAAAATCAATGAATATTGTAAATGCACAAACAGTAATTTCTCCGCATTGCAAGGTGCAATTCTGAATTTTTTTGTTTTTTCCTGCTCCTCTTAGCATGATAAAGAAGATTCAAAGAGAGTGAGATGCCAGCTCCTTTCATTCAGTCAGTAGCTTCAATCATTTCTGGACGTTTTTCAATGGCAAAAATCAATGAATATTGTAAATGCACAAACAGTAATTTCTCCGCATTGCAAGGTGCAATTCTGAAATTTTTTGCTTTTTCCTGCTCCTCTTAGCATGATAAACAAGTTTCAAAGAGAGTGAGATGCCAGCTCCTTTCATTCAGTCAGTAGCTTCAATCATTTCTGGACGTTTTTCAATGGCAAAAATCATTGAATATTGTAAATGCACAAACAGTAATTTCTCCGCATTGCAAGGTGCAATTCTGAAATTTTTTACTTTTTCCTGCTCCTCTTAGCATGATAAAGAAGATTCAAAGAGAGTGAGATGCCAGCTCCTTTCATTCAGTCAGTAGCTTCAATCATTTCTGGTATATGAATAACATGATTTTTTCAATCGCAAAAATCAATGAATATTGTAAATGCACAAACAGTAATTTCTCCGCATTGCAAGGTGCAATTCTGAATTTTTTTGCTTTTTCCTGCTCCTCTTAGCATGATAAAGAAGATTCAAAGAGAGTGAGATGCCAGCTCCTTTCATTCAGTCAGTAGCTTCAATCATTTCTGGACGTTTTTCAATGGCAAAAATCAATGAATATTGTAAATGCACAAACAGTAATTTCTTCGCATTGCAAGGTGCAATTCTGAATTTTTTTGCTTTTTCCTGCTCCTCTTAGCATGATAAAGAAGATTCAAAGAGAGTGAGATGCCAGCTCCTTTCATTCAGTCAGGAGCTTCAAACATTTCTGGTATATGAATAACATGTTTTTCAATGGCAAAAATCAATGAATATTGTAAATGCACAAACAGTAATTTCTCCGCATTGCAAGGTGCAATTCTGAAATTTTTTGCTTTTTCCTGCTCCTCTTAGCATGATAAAGAAGACTCAAAGAGAGTGAGATGCCAGCTCCTTTCATTCAGTCAGTAGTTTCAATCATTTCTGGACGTTTTTCAATGGCAAAAATCAATGAATATTGTAAATGCACAAACAGTAATTTCTCCGCATTGCAAGGTGCAATTCTGAAATTTTTTGCTTTTTCCTGCTCCTCTTAGCATGATAAAGAAGATTCAAAGAGAGTGAGATGCCAGCTCCTTTCATTCAGTCAGTAGCTTCAATCATTTCTGGACGTTTTTCAATGGCAAAAATCAATGAATATTGTAAATGCACAAACTGTAATTTCTCCGCATTGCAAGGTGCAATTCTGAAATTTTTTGCTTTTTCCTGCTCCTCTTAGCATGATAAAGAAGATTCAAAGAGAGTGAGATGCCAGCTCCTTTCATTCAGTCAGTAGCTTCAATCATTTCTGGACGTTTTTCAATGGCAAAAATCAATGAATATTGTAAATGCACAAACAGTAATTTCTCCGCATTGCAAGGAGCAATTCTGAAATTTTTTGCTTTTTCCTGCTCCTCTTAGCATGATAAAGAAGATTCAAAGAGAGTGACATGACAGCTCCTTTCATTCAGTCAGTACCTTCAATCATTTCTGGACGTTTTTCAATGGCAAAAATCAATGAATATTGTAAATGCACAAACAGTAATTTCTCCGCATTGCAAGGTGCAATTCTGAAATTTTTTGCTTTTTCCTGCTCCTCTTAGCATGATAAAGAAGATTCTAAGAGAGTGAGATGCCAGCTCCTTTCATTCAGTCAGTAGCTTCAATCATTTCTGGACGTTTTTCAATGGCAAAAATCAATGAATATTGTAAATGCACAAACTGTAATTTCTCCGCATTGCAAGGTGCAATTCTGACATTTTTTGCTTTTTCCTGCTCCTCTTAGCATGATAAAGAAGATTCAAAGAGAGTGAGATGCCAGCTCCTTTCATTCAGTCAGTAGCTTCAATCATTTCTGGACGTTTTTCAATGGCAAAAATCAATGAATATTGTAAATGCACAAACAGTAATTTCTCCGCATTGCAATGTGCAATTCTCATAATTTTTTGCTTTTTCCTGCTCCTCTTAGCATGATAAAGAAGATTCAAAGAGAGTGAGATGCCAGCTCCTTTCATTCAGTCAGTAGCTTCAAACATTTCTGGTATATGAATAACATGATGTTTTTCAATGGCAAAAATCAATGAATATTGTAAATGCACAAACAGTAATTTCTCCGCATTGCAAGGTGCAATTCTGAAATTTTTTGCTTTTTCCTGCTCCTCTTAGCATGATAAAGAAGATTCAAAGAGAGTGAGATGCCAGCTCCTTTCATTCAGTCAGTAGCTTCAATCATTTCTGGACGTTTTTCAATGGCAAAAATCAATGAATATTGTAAATGCACAAACAGTAATTTCTCCGCATTGCAAGGTGCAATTCTGAAATTTTTTGCTTTTTCCTGCTCCTCTTAGCATGATAAAGAAGATTCAAAGAGAGTGAGATGCCAGCTCCTTTCATTCAGTCAGTAGCTTCAATCATTTCTGGACGTTTTTCAATGGCAAAAATCATTGAATATTGTAAATGCACAAACAGTAATTTCTCCGCATTGCAAGGTGCAATTCTGAAATTTTTTACTTTTTCCTGCTCCTCTTAGCATGATAAAGAAGATTCAAAGAGAGTGAGATGCCAGCTCCTTTCATTCAGTCAGTAGCTTCAATCATTTATGGTATATGAATAACATGATGTTTTTCAATCGCAAAAATCAATGAATATTGTAAATGCACAAACAGTAATTTCTCCGCATTGCAAGGTGCAATTCTGAAATTTTTTGCTTTTTCCTGCTCCTCTTAGCATGATAAAGAAGATTCAAAGAGAGTGAGATGCCAGCTCCTTTCATTCAGTCAGTAGCTTCAATCATTTCTGGACGTTTTTCAATGGCAAAAATCAATGAATATTGTAAATGCACAAACAGTAATTTCTCCGCATTGCAAGGTGCAATTCTGAAATTTTTTGCTTTTTCCTGCTCCTCTTAGCATGATAAAGAAGATTCAAAGAGAGTGAGATGCCAGCTCCTTTCCTTCAGTCAGTAGCTTCAATCATTTCTGGTATATGAATAACATGATGTTTTTCAATGGCAAAAATCAATGAATTTTGTAAATGCACAAACAGTAATTTCTCCGCATTGCAAGGCGCAATTATGAAATTTTTTGCTTTTTCCTGCTCCTCTTAGCATGATAAAGAAGATTCAAAGAGAGTGAGATGCCAGCTCCTTTCATTCAGTCAGTAGCTTCAATCATTTCTGGACATTTTTCAATGGCAAAAATCATTGAATATTGTAAATGCACAAACAGTAATTTCTCCGCATTGCAAGGTGCAATTCTGAAATTTTTTGCTTTTTCCTGCTCCTCTTAGCATGATAAAGAAAATTCAAAGAGAGTGAGATGCCAGCTCCTTTCATTCAGTCAGTAGCTTCAATCATTTCTGGACGTTTTTCAATGGCAAAAATCAATGAATATTGTAAATGCACAATCAGTAATTTCTCCGCATTGCAAGGTGCAATTCTGAAATTTTTTGCTTTTTCCTGCTCTTCTTAGCATGATAAAGAAGATTCAAAGAGAGTGAGGTGCCAGCTCCTTTCATTCAGTCAGGAGCTTCAAACATTTCTGGTATATGAATAACATGTTTTTCAATGGCAAAAATCAATGAATATTGTAAATGCACAAACAGTAATTTCTCCGCATTGCAAGGTGCAATTCTGAAATTTTTTGCTTTTTCCTGCTCCTCTTAGCATGATAAAGAAGATTCAAAGAGAGTGAGATGCCAGCTCCTTTCATTCAGTCAGTAGCTTCAATCATTTCTGGACGTTTTTCAATGGCAAAAATCAATGAATATTGTAAATGCACAAACAGTAATTTCTCCGCATTGCAAGGTGCAATTCTGAAATTTTTTGCTTTTTCCTGCTCCTCTTAGCATGATAAAGAAGATTCAAAGAGAGTGAGATGCCAGCTCCTTTCATTCAGTCAGTAGCTTCAATCATTTCTGGACGTTTTTCAATGGCAAAAATCAATGAATATTGTAAATGCACAAACAGTAATTTCTCCGCATTGCAAGGTGCAATTCTGAAATTTTTTGCTTTTTCCTGCTCCTCTTAGCATGATAAAGAAGATTCAAAGAGAGTGAGGTGCCAGCTCCTTTCATTCAGTCAGGAGCTTCAAACATTTCTAGTATATGAATAACATGTTTTTCAATGGCAAAAATCAATGAATATTGTAAATGCACAAACAGTAATTTCTCCGCATTGCAAGGTGCAATTCTGAAATTTTTTGCTTTTTCCTGCTCCTCTTAGCATGATAAAGAAGATTCAAAGAGAGTGAGATGTCAGCTCCTTTCATTCAGTCAGTAGCTTCAATCATTTCTGGACGTTTTTCAATGGCAAAAATCAATGAATATTGTAAATGCACAAACAGTAATTTCTCCGCATTGCAAGGTGCAATTCTGAAATTTTTTGCTTTTTCCTGCTCCTCTTAGCATGATAAAGAAGATTCAAAGAGAGTGAGATGCCAGCTCCTTTCATTCAGTCAGTAGCTTCAATCATTTCTGGACGTTTTTCAATGGCAAAAATCAATGAATATTGTAAATGCACAAACAGTAATTTCTCCGCATTGCAAGGTGCAATTCTGAAATGTTTTGCTTTTTCCTGCTCCTCTTAGCATGATAAAGAAGATTCAAAGAGAGTGAGGTGCCAGCTCCTTTCATTCAGTCAGGAGCTTCAAACATTTCTGGTATATGAATAACATGTTTTTCAATGGCAAAAATCAATGAATATTGTAAATGCACAAACAGTAATTTCTCCGCATTGCAAGGTGCAATTCTGAAATTTTTTGCTTTTTCCTGCTCCTCATAGCATGATAAAGAAGATTCAAAGAGAGTGAGATGCCAGCTCCTTTCATTCAGTCAGTAGCTTCAATCATTTCTGGACGTTTTTCAATGGCAAAAATCAATGAATATTGTAAATGCACAAACAGTAATTTCTCCGCATTGCAAGGTGCAATTCTGAAATTTTTTGCTTTTTCCTGCTCCTCTTAGCATGATAAAGAAGATTCAAAGAGAGTGAGATGCCAGCTCCTTTCATTCAGTCAGTAGCTTCAATCATTTCTGGACGTTTTTCAATGGCAAAAATCAATGAATATTGTAAATGCACAAACAGTAATTTCTCCGCATTGCAAGGTGCAATTCTGAAATTTTTTGCTTTTTCCTGCTCCTCTTAGCATGATAAAGAAGATTCAAAGAGAGTGAGGTGCCAGCTCCTTTCATTCAGTCAGGAGCTTCAAACATTTCTGGTATATGAATAACATGTTTTTCAATGGCAAATATCAATGAATATTGTAAATGCACAAACAGTAATTTCTCCGCATTGCAAGGTGCAATTCTGAATTTTTTTGTTTTTTCCTGCTCCTCTTAGCATGATAAAGAAGATTCAAAGAGAGTGAGATGCCAGCTCCTTTCATTCAGTCAGTAGCTTCAATCATTTCTGGACGTTTTTCAATGGCAAAAATCAATGAATATTGTAAATGCACAAACAGTAATTTCTCCGCATTGCAAGGTGCAATTCTGAAATTTTTTGCTTTTTCCTGCTCCTCTTAGCATGATAAACAAGTTTCAAAGAGAGTGAGATGCCAGCTCCTTTCATTCAGTCAGTAGCTTCAATCATTTCTGGACGTTTTTCAATGGCAAAAATCATTGAATATTGTAAATGCACAAACAGTAATTTCTCCGCATTGCAAGGTGCAATTCTGAAATTTTTTACTTTTTCCTGCTCCTCTTAGCATGATAAAGAAGATTCAAAGAGAGTGAGATGCCAGCTCCTTTCATTCAGTCAGTAGCTTCAATCATTTCTGGTATATGAATAACATGATTTTTTCAATCGCAAAAATCAATGAATATTGTAAATGCACAAACAGTAATTTCTCCGCATTGCAAGGTGCAATTCTGAATTTTTTTGCTTTTTCCTGCTCCTCTTAGCATGATAAAGAAGATTCAAAGAGAGTGAGATGCCAGCTCCTTTCATTCAGTCAGTAGCTTCAATCATTTCTGGACGTTTTTCAATGGCAAAAATCAATGAATATTGTAAATGCACAAACAGTAATTTCTTCGCATTGCAAGGTGCAATTCTGAATTTTTTTGCTTTTTCCTGCTCCTCTTAGCATGATAAAGAAGATTCAAAGAGAGTGAGATGCCAGCTCCTTTCATTCAGTCAGGAGCTTCAAACATTTCTGGTATATGAATAACATGTTTTTCAATGGCAAAAATCAATGAATATTGTAAATGCACAAACAGTAATTTCTCCGCATTGCAAGGTGCAATTCTGAAATTTTTTGCTTTTTCCTGCTCCTCTTAGCATGATAAAGAAGACTCAAAGAGAGTGAGATGCCAGCTCCTTTCATTCAGTCAGTAGTTTCAATCATTTCTGGACGTTTTTCAATGGCAAAAATCAATGAATATTGTAAATGCACAAACAGTAATTTCTCCGCATTGCAAGGTGCAATTCTGAAATTTTTTGCTTTTTCCTGCTCCTCTTAGCATGATAAAGAAGATTCAAAGAGAGTGAGATGCCAGCTCCTTTCATTCAGTCAGTAGCTTCAATCATTTCTGGACGTTTTTCAATGGCAAAAATCAATGAATATTGTAAATGCACAAACTGTAATTTCTCCGCATTGCAAGGTGCAATTCTGAAATTTTTTGCTTTTTCCTGCTCCTCTTAGCATGATAAAGAAGATTCAAAGAGAGTGAGATGCCAGCTCCTTTCATTCAGTCAGTAGCTTCAATCATTTCTGGACGTTTTTCAATGGCAAAAATCAATGAATATTGTAAATGCACAAACAGTAATTTCTCCGCATTGCAAGGAGCAATTCTGAAATTTTTTGCTTTTTCCTGCTCCTCTTAGCATGATAAAGAAGATTCAAAGAGAGTGACATGACAGCTCCTTTCATTCAGTCAGTACCTTCAATCATTTCTGGACGTTTTTCAATGGCAAAAATCAATGAATATTGTAAATGCACAAACAGTAATTTCTCCGCATTGCAAGGTGCAATTCTGAAATTTTTTGCTTTTTCCTGCTCCTCTTAGCATGATAAAGAAGATTCTAAGAGAGTGAGATGCCAGCTCCTTTCATTCAGTCAGTAGCTTCAATCATTTCTGGACGTTTTTCAATGGCAAAAATCAATGAATATTGTAAATGCACAAACTGTAATTTCTCCGCATTGCAAGGTGCAATTCTGACATTTTTTGCTTTTTCCTGCTCCTCTTAGCATGATAAAGAAGATTCAAAGAGAGTGAGATGCCAGCTCCTTTCATTCAGTCAGTAGCTTCAATCATTTCTGGACGTTTTTCAATGGCAAAAATCAATGAATATTGTAAATGCACAAACAGTAATTTCTCCGCATTGCAATGTGCAATTCTCATAATTTTTTGCTTTTTCCTGCTCCTCTTAGCATGATAAAGAAGATTCAAAGAGAGTGAGATGCCAGCTCCTTTCATTCAGTCAGTAGCTTCAAACATTTCTGGTATATGAATAACATGATGTTTTTCAATGGCAAAAATCAATGAATATTGTAAATGCACAAACAGTAATTTCTCCGCATTGCAAGGTGCAATTCTGAAATTTTTTGCTTTTTCCTGCTCCTCTTAGCATGATAAAGAAGATTCAAAGAGAGTGAGATGCCAGCTCCTTTCATTCAGTCAGTAGCTTCAATCATTTCTGGACGTTTTTCAATGGCAAAAATCAATGAATATTGTAAATGCACAAACAGTAATTTCTCCGCATTGCAAGGTGCAATTCTGAAATTTTTTGCTTTTTCCTGCTCCTCTTAGCATGATAAAGAAGATTCAAAGAGAGTGAGATGCCAGCTCCTTTCATTCAGTCAGTAGCTTCAATCATTTCTGGACGTTTTTCAATGGCAAAAATCATTGAATATTGTAAATGCACAAACAGTAATTTCTCCGCATTGCAAGGTGCAATTCTGAAATTTTTTACTTTTTCCTGCTCCTCTTAGCATGATAAAGAAGATTCAAAGAGAGTGAGATGCCAGCTCCTTTCATTCAGTCAGTAGCTTCAATCATTTATGGTATATGAATAACATGATGTTTTTCAATCGCAAAAATCAATGAATATTGTAAATGCACAAACAGTAATTTCTCCGCATTGCAAGGTGCAATTCTGAAATTTTTTGCTTTTTCCTGCTCCTCTTAGCATGATAAAGAAGATTCAAAGAGAGTGAGATGCCAGCTCCTTTCATTCAGTCAGTAGCTTCAATCATTTCTGGACGTTTTTCAATGGCAAAAATCAATGAATATTGTAAATGCACAAACAGTAATTTCTCCGCATTGCAAGGTGCAATTCTGAAATTTTTTGCTTTTTCCTGCTCCTCTTAGCATGATAAAGAAGATTCAAAGAGAGTGAGATGCCAGCTCCTTTCCTTCAGTCAGTAGCTTCAATCATTTCTGGTATATGAATAACATGATGTTTTTCAATGGCAAAAATCAATGAATTTTGTAAATGCACAAACAGTAATTTCTCCGCATTGCAAGGCGCAATTATGAAATTTTTTGCTTTTTCCTGCTCCTCTTAGCATGATAAAGAAGATTCAAAGAGAGTGAGATGCCAGCTCCTTTCATTCAGTCAGTAGCTTCAATCATTTCTGGACATTTTTCAATGGCAAAAATCATTGAATATTGTAAATGCACAAACAGTAATTTCTCCGCATTGCAAGGTGCAATTCTGAAATTTTTTGCTTTTTCCTGCTCCTCTTAGCATGATAAAGAAAATTCAAAGAGAGTGAGATGCCAGCTCCTTTCATTCAGTCAGTAGCTTCAATCATTTCTGGACGTTTTTCAATGGCAAAAATCAATGAATATTGTAAATGCACAATCAGTAATTTCTCCGCATTGCAAGGTGCAATTCTGAAATTTTTTGCTTTTTCCTGCTCTTCTTAGCATGATAAAGAAGATTCAAAGAGAGTGAGGTGCCAGCTCCTTTCATTCAGTCAGGAGCTTCAAACATTTCTGGTATATGAATAACATGTTTTTCAATGGCAAAAATCAATGAATATTGTAAATGCACAAACAGTAATTTCTCCGCATTGCAAGGTGCAATTCTGAAATTTTTTGCTTTTTCCTGCTCCTCTTAGCATGATAAAGAAGATTCAAAGAGAGTGAGATGCCAGCTCCTTTCATTCAGTCAGTAGCTTCAATCATTTCTGGACGTTTTTCAATGGCAAAAATCAATGAATATTGTAAATGCACAAACAGTAATTTCTCCGCATTGCAAGGTGCAATTCTGAAATTTTTTGCTTTTTCCTGCTCCTCTTAGCATGATAAAGAAGATTCAAAGAGAGTGAGATGCCAGCTCCTTTCATTCAGTCAGTAGCTTCAATCATTTCTGGACGTTTTTCAATGGCAAAAATCAATGAATATTGTAAATGCACAAACAGTAATTTCTCCGCATTGCAAGGTGCAATTCTGAAATTTTTTGCTTTTTCCTGCTCCTCTTAGCATGATAAAGAAGATTCAAAGAGAGTGAGGTGCCAGCTCCTTTCATTCAGTCAGGAGCTTCAAACATTTCTAGTATATGAATAACATGTTTTTCAATGGCAAAAATCAATGAATATTGTAAATGCACAAACAGTAATTTCTCCGCATTGCAAGGTGCAATTCTGAAATTTTTTGCTTTTTCCTGCTCCTCTTAGCATGATAAAGAAGATTCAAAGAGAGTGAGATGTCAGCTCCTTTCATTCAGTCAGTAGCTTCAATCATTTCTGGACGTTTTTCAATGGCAAAAATCAATGAATATTGTAAATGCACAAACAGTAATTTCTCCGCATTGCAAGGTGCAATTCTGAAATTTTTTGCTTTTTCCTGCTCCTCTTAGCATGATAAAGAAGATTCAAAGAGAGTGAGATGCCAGCTCCTTTCATTCAGTCAGTAGCTTCAATCATTTCTGGACGTTTTTCAATGGCAAAAATCAATGAATATTGTAAATGCACAAACAGTAATTTCTCCGCATTGCAAGGTGCAATTCTGAAATGTTTTGCTTTTTCCTGCTCCTCTTAGCATGATAAAGAAGATTCAAAGAGAGTGAGGTGCCAGCTCCTTTCATTCAGTCAGGAGCTTCAAACATTTCTGGTATATGAATAACATGTTTTTCAATGGCAAAAATCAATGAATATTGTAAATGCACAAACAGTAATTTCTCCGCATTGCAAGGTGCAATTCTGAAATTTTTTGCTTTTTCCTGCTCCTCATAGCATGATAAAGAAGATTCAAAGAGAGTGAGATGCCAGCTCCTTTCATTCAGTCAGTAGCTTCAATCATTTCTGGACGTTTTTCAATGGCAAAAATCAATGAATATTGTAAATGCACAAACAGTAATTTCTCCGCATTGCAAGGTGCAATTCTGAAATTTTTTGCTTTTTCCTGCTCCTCTTAGCATGATAAAGAAGATTCAAAGAGAGTGAGATGCCAGCTCCTTTCATTCAGTCAGTAGCTTCAATCATTTCTGGACGTTTTTCAATGGCAAAAATCAATGAATATTGTAAATGCACAAACAGTAATTTCTCCGCATTGCAAGGTGCAATTCTGAAATTTTTTGCTTTTTCCTGCTCCTCTTAGCATGATAAAGAAGATTCAAAGAGAGTGAGGTGCCAGCTCCTTTCATTCAGTCAGGAGCTTCAAACATTTCTGGTATATGAATAACATGTTTTTCAATGGCAAATATCAATGAATATTGTAAATGCACAAACAGTAATTTCTCCGCATTGCAAGGTGCAATTCTGAAATTTTTTGCTTTTTCCTGCTCCTCTTAGCATGATAAAGAAGATTCAAAGAGAGTGAGATGCCAGCTCCTTTCATTCAGTCAGTAGCTTCAATCATTTCTGGACGTTTTTCAATGGCAAAAATCAATGAATATTGTAAATGCACAAACAGTAATTTCTCCGCATTGCAAGGTGCAATTCTGAAATTTTTTGCTTTTTCCTGCTCCTCTTAGCATGATAAAGAAGATTCAAAGAGAGTGAGATGCCAGCTCCTTTCATTCAGTCAGTAGCTTCAATCATTTCTGGACGTTTTTCAATGGCAAAAATCAATGAATATTGTAAATGTACAAACAGTAATTTCTCCGCATTGCAAGGTGCAATTCTGAAATTTTTTGCTTTTTCCTGCTCCTCTTAGCATGATAAAGAAGATTCAAAGAGAGTGAGGTGCCAGCTCCTTTCATTCAGTCAGGAGCTTCAAACATTTCTGGTATATGAATAACATGTTTTTCAATGGCAAAAATCAATGAATATTGTAAATGCACAAACAGTAATTTCTCCGCATTGCAAGGTGCAATTCTGAAATTTTTTGCTTTTTCCTGCTCCTCATAGCATGATAAAGAAGATTCAAAGAGAGTGAGATGCCAGCTCCTTTCATTCAGTCAGTAGCTTCAATCATTTCTGGACGTTTTTCAATGGCAAAAATCAATGAATATTGTAAATGCACAAACAGTAATTTCTCCGCATTGCAAGGTGCAATTCAGAAATTTTTTGCTTTTTCCTGCTCCTCTTAGCATGATAAAGAAGATTCAAAGAGAGTGAGATGCCAGCTCCTTTCATTCAGTCAGTAGCTTCAATCATTTCTGGACGTTTTTCAATGGCAAAAATCAATGAATATTGTAAATGCACAATCAGTAATTTCTCCGCATTGCAAGGTGCAATTCTGAAATTTTTTGCTTTTTCCTGCTCTTCTTAGCATGATAAAAAAGATTCAAAGAGAGTGAGATGCCAGCTCCTTTCATTCAGTCAGGCTCTTCAAACATTTCTGGTATATGAATAACATGTTTTTCAATGGCAAAAATCAATGAATATTGTAAATGCACAAACAGTAATTTCTCCGCATTGCAAGGTGCAATTCTGAAATTTTTTGCTTTTTCCTGCTCCTCTTAGCATGATAAAGAAGATTCAAAGAGAGTGAGATGCCAGCTCCTTTCATTCAGTCAGTAGCTTCAATCATTTCTGGACGTTTTTCAATGGCAAAAATCAATGAATATTGTAAATGCACAAACAGTAATTTCTCCGCATTGCAAGGTGCAATTCTGAAATTTTTTGCTTTTTCCTGCTCCTCTTAGCATGATAAAGAAGATTCAAAGAGAGTGAGATGCCAGCTCCTTTCATTCAGTCAGTAGCTTCAATCATTTCTGGACGTTTTTCAATGGCAAAAATCAATGAATATTGTAAATGCACAAACAGTAATTTCTCCGCATTGCAAGGTGCAATTCTGAAATTTTTTGCTTTTTCCTGCTCCTCTTAGCATGATAAAGAAGATTCAAAGAGAGTGAGGTGCCAGCTCCTTTCATTCAGTCAGGAGCTTCAAACATTTCTGGTATATGAATAACATGTTTTTCAATGGCAAAAATCAATGAATATTGTAAATGCACAAACAGTAATTTCTCCGCATTGCAAGGTGCAATTCTGAAATTTTTTGCTTTTTCCTGCTCCTCTTAGCATGATAAAGAAGATTCAAAGAGAGTGAGATGCCAGCTCCTTTCATTCAGTCAGTAGCTTCAATCATTTCTGGACGTTTTTCAATGGCAAAAATCAATGAATATTGTAAATGCACAAACAGTAATTTCTCCGCATTGCAAGGTGCAATTCTGAAATTTTTTGCTTTTTCCTGCTCCTCTTAGCATGATAAAGAAGATTCAAAGAGAGTGAGATGCCAGCTCCTTTCATTCAGTCAGTAGCTTCAATCATTTCTGGACGTTTTTCAATGGCAAAAATCAATGAATATTGTAAATGCACAAACAGTAATTTCTCCGCATTGCAAGGTGCAATTCTGAAATTTTTTGCTTTTTCCTGCTCCTCTTAGCATGATAAAGAAGATTCAAAGAGAGTGAGGTGCCAGCTCCTTTCATTCAGTCAGGAGCTTCAAACATTTCTGGTATATGAATAACATGTTTTTCAATGGCAAAAATCAATGAATATTGTAAATGCACAAACAGTAATTTCTCCGCATTGCAAGGTGCAATTCTGAAATTTTTTGCTTTTTCCTGCTCCTCATAGCATGATAAAGAAGATTCAAGGAGAGTGAGATGCCAGCTCCTTTCATTCAGTCAGTAGCTTCAATCATTTCTGGACGTTTTTCAATGGCAAAAATCAATGAATATTGTAAATGCACAAACAGTAATTTCTCCGCATTGCAAGGTGCAATTCTGAAATTTTTTGCTTTTTCCTGCTCCTCTTAGCATGATAAAGAAGATTCAAAGAGAGTGAGATGCCAGCTCCTTTCATTCAGTCAGTAGCTTCAATCATTTCTGGACGTTTTTCAATGGCAAAAATCAATGAATATTGTAAATGCACAAACAGTAATTTCTCCGCATTGCAAGGTGCAATTCTGAAATTTTTTGCTTTTTCCTGCTCCTCTTAGCATGATAAAGAAGATTCAAAGAGAGTGAGGTGCCAGCTCCTTTCATTCAGTCAGGAGCTTCAAACATTTCTGGTATATGAATAACATGTTTTTCAATGGCAAAAATCAATGAATATTGTAAATGCACAAACAGTAATTTCTCCGCATTGCAAGGTGCAATTCTGAAATTTTTTGCTTTTTCCTGCTCCTCTTAGCATGATAAAGAAGATTCAAAGAGAGTGAGATGCCAGCTCCTTTCATTCAGTCAGTAGCTTCAATCATTTCTGGAAGTTTTTCAATGGCAAAAATAAATGAATATTGTAAATGCACAAACAGTAATTTCTCCGCATTGCAAGGTGCAATTCTGAAATTTTTTGCTTTTTCCTGCTCCTCTTAGCATGATAAAGAAGATTCAAAGAGAGTGAGATGCCAGCTCCTTTCATTCAGTCAGTAGCTTCAATCATTTCTGGACGTTTTTCAATGGCAAAAATCAATGAATATTGTAAATGCACAAACAGTAATTTCTCCGCATTGCAAGGTGCAATTCTGAAATTTTTTGCTTTTTCCTGCTCCTCTTAGCATGATAAAGAAGATTCAAAGAGAGTGAGGTGCCAGCTCCTTTCATTCAGTCAGGAGCTTCAAACATTTCTGGTATATGAATAACATGTTTTTCAATGGCAAAAATCAATGAATATTGTAAATGCACAAACAGTAATTTCTCCGCATTGCAAGGTGCAATTCTGAAATTTTTTGCTTTTTCCTGCTCCTCATAGCATGATAAAGAAGATTCAAAGAGAGTGAGATGCCAGCTCCTTTCATTCAGTCAGTAGCTTCAATCATTTCTGGACGTTTTTCAATGGCAAAAATCAATGAATATTGTAAATGCACAAACAGTAATTTCTCCGCATTGCAAGGTGCAATTCTGAATTTTTTTGCTTTTTCCTGCTCCTCTTAGCATGATAAAGAAGATTCAAAGAGAGTGAGATGCCAGCTCCTTTCATTCAGTCAGTAGCTTCAATCATTTCTGGACGTTTTTCAATGGCAAAAATCAATGAATATTGTAAATGCACAAACTGTAATTTCTCCGCATTGCAAGGTGCAATTCTGAAATTTTTTGCTTTTTCCTGCTCCTCTTAGCATGATAAAGAAGATTCAAAGAGAGTGAGATGCCAGCTCCTTTCATTCAGTCAGTAGCTTCAATCATTTCTGGACGTTTTTCAATGGCAAAAATCAATGAATATTGTAAATGCACAAACAGTAATTTCTCCGCATTGCAAGGTGCAATTCTGAAATTTTTTGCTTTTTCCTGCTCCTCTTAGCATGATAAAGAAGATTCAAAGAGAGTGAGATGCCAGCTCCTTTCAATCAGTCAGTACCTTCAATCATTTCTGGACGTTTTTCAATGGCAAAAATCAATGAATATTGTAAATGCACAAACAGTAATTTCTCCGCATTGCAAGGTGCAATTCTGAAATTTTTTGCTTTTTCCTGCTCCTCTTAGCATGATAAAGAAGATTCAAAGAGAGTGAGATGCCAGCTCCTTTCATTCAGTCAGTAGCTTCAAACATTTCTGGTATATGAATAACATGATGTTTTTCAATGGCAAAAATCAATGAATATTGTAAATGCACAAACAGTAATTTCTCCGCATTGCAAGGTGCAAGTCTGAAATTTTTTGCTTTTTCCTGCTCCTCTTAGCATGATAAAGAAGATTCAAAGAGAGTGAGATGCCAGCTCCTTTCATTCAGTCAGTAGCTTCAAACTTTTCTGGTATATGAATAACATGATGTTTTTCAATGGCAAAAATCAATGAATATTGTAAATGCACAAACAGTAATTTCTCCGCATTGCAAGGTGCAAGTCTGAAATTTTTTGCTTTTTCCTGCTCCTCTTAGCATGATAAAGAAGATTCAAAGAGAGTGAATTGCCAGCTACTTTCATTCAGTCAGTAGCTTCAATCATTTCTGGACGTTTTTCAATGGTAAAAATCAATGAATATTGTAAATGCACAAACAGTAATTTCTCCACATTGCAAGGTGCAATTCTGAAATTTTTTGCTTTTTCCTGCTCCTCTTAGCATGATAAAGAAGATTCAAAGATAGTGAGATGCCAGCTCCTTTCATTCAGTCAGTAGCTTCAAACATTTCTGGTATATGAATAACATGATGTTTTTCAATGGCAAAAATCAATGAATCTTGTAAATGCACAAACAGTAATTTCTCCGCATTGCAAGGTGCAATTCTGAAATTTTTTGCTTTTTCCTGCTCCTCTTAGCATGATAAAGAAGATTCAAAGAGAGTGAGATGCCAGCTCCTTTCATTCAGTCAGTAGCTTCAAACATTTCTGGTATATGAATAACATGATGTTTTTCAATGGCAAAAATCAATGAATATTGTAAATGCACAAACAGTAATTTCTCCGCATTGCAAGGTGCAAGTCTGAAATTTTTTGCTTTTTCCTGCTCCTCTTAGCATGATAAAGAAGATTCAAAGAGAGTGAGATGCCAGCTACTTTCATTCAGTCAGTAGCTTCAATCATTTCTGGACGTTTTTCAATGGTAAAAATCAATGAATATTGTAAATGCACAAACAGTAATTTCTCCACATTGCAAGGTGCAATTCTGAAATTTTTTGCTTTTTCCTGCTCCTCTTAGCATGATAAAGAAGATTCAAAGAGAGTGAGATGCCAGCTCCTTTCATTCAGTCAGTAGCTTCAAACATTTCTGGTATATGAATAACATGATGTTTTTCAATGGCAAAAATCAATGAATATTGTAAATGCACAAACAGTAATTTCTCCGCATTGCAAGGTGCAATTCTGAAATTTTTTGCTTTTTCCTGCTCCTCTTAGCATGATAAAGAAGATTCAAAGAGAGTGAGATGCCAGCTCCTTTCATTCAGTCAGTAGCTTCAATCATTTCTGGATGTTTTTCAATGGCAAAAATCAATGAATATTGTAAATGCACAAACTGTAATTTCTCCGCATTGCAAGGTGCAATTCTGAAATTTTTTTCTTTTTCCTGCTCCTCTTAGCATGATAAAGAAGATTCAAAGAGAGTGAGATGCCAGCTCCTTTCATTCAGTCAGTAGCTTCAATCATTTCTGGACGTTTTTCAATGGCAAAAATCAATGAATATTGTAAATGCACAAACAGTAATTTCTCCGCATTGCAAGGTGCAATTCTGAAATTTTTTGATTTTTCCTGCTCCTCTTAGCATGATAAAGAAGATTCAAAGAGAGTGAGATGCCAGCTCCTTTCATTCAGTCAGTACCTTCAATCATTTCTGGACGTTTTTCAATGGCAAAAATCAATGAATATTGTAAATGCACAAACAGTAATTTCTCCGCATTGCAAGGTGCAATTCTGAAATTTTTTGCTTTTTCCCGCTCCTCTTAGCATGATAAAGAAGATTCAAAGAGAGTGAGGTGCCAGCTCCTTTCATTCAGTCAGTAGCTTCAAACATTTCTGGTATATGAATAACATGTTTTTCAATGGCAAAAATCAATGAATATTGTAAATGCACAAACAGTAATTTCTCCGCATTGCAAGGTGCAATTCTGAAATTTTTTGCTTTTTCCTGCTCCTCTTAGCATGATAAAGAAGATTCAAAGAGAGTGAGATGCCAGCTCCTTTCATTCAGTCAGTAGCTTCAATCATTTCTGGACGTTTTTCAATGGCAAAAATCAATGAATATTGTAAATGCACAAACAGTAATTTCTCCGCATTGCAAGGTGCAATTCTGAAATATTTTGCTTTTTCCTGCTCCTCTTAGCATGATAAAGAAGACTCAAAGAGAGTGAGATGCCAGCTCCTTTCATTCAGTCAGTAGCTTCAATCATTTCTGGACGTTTTTCAATGGCAAAAATCAATGAATATTGTAAATGCACAAACAGTAATTTCTCCGCATTGCAAGGTGCAATTCTGAAATTTTTTGCTTTTTCCTGCTCCTCTTAGCATGATAAAGAAGATTCAAAGAGAGTGAGATGCCAGCTCCTTTCATTCAGTCAGTAGCTTCAAACATTTCTGGTATATGAATAACATGATGTTTTTCAATGGCAAAAATCAATGAATATTGTAAATGCACAAACAGTAATTTCTCCGCATTGCAAGGTGCAAGTCTGAAATTTTTTGCTTTTTCCTGCTCCTCTTAGCATGATAAAGAAGATTCAAAGAGAGTGAGATGCCAGCTACTTTCATTCAGTCAGTAGCTTCAATCATTTCTGGACGTTTTTCAATGGTAAAAATCAATGAATATTGTAAATGCACAAACAGTAATTTCTCCACATTGCAAGGTGCAATTCTGAAATTTTTTGCTTTTTCCTGCTCCTCTTAGCATGATAAAGAAGATTCAAAGAGAGTGAGATGCCAGCTCCTTTCATTCAGTCAGTAGCTTCAAACATTTCTGGTATATGAATAACATGATGTTTTTCAATGGCAAAAATCAATGAATATTGTAAATGCACAAACAGTAATTTCTCCGCATTGCAAGGTGCAATTCTGAAATTTTTTGCTTTTTCCTGCTCCTCTTAGCATGATAAAGAAGATTCAAAGAGAGTGAGATGCCATCTCCTTTCATTCAGTCAGAAGCTTCAAACATTTCTGGTATATGAATAACATGATGTTTTTCAATGGCAAAAATCAATGAATATTGTAAATGCACAAACAGTAATTTCTCCGCATTGCAAGGTGCAATTCTGAAATTTTTTGCTTTTTCCTGCTCCTCTTAGCATGATAAAGAAGATTCAAAGAGAGTGAGATGCCAGCTCCTTTCATTCAGTCAGTAGCTTCAATCATTTCTGGACGTTTTTCAATGGCAAAAATCAATGAATATTGTAAATGCACAAACAGTAATTTCTCCGCATTGCAAGGTGCAATTCTGAAATTTTTTGCTTTTTCCTGCTCCTCTTAGCATGATAAAGAAGATTCAAAGAGAGTGAGATGTCAGCTCCTTTCATTCAGTCAGTAGCTTCAAACATTTCTGGTATATGAATAACATGATGTTTTTCAATGGCAAAAATCAATGAATATTGTAAATGCACAAACAGTAATTTCTCCGCATTGCAAGGTGCAATTCTGAAATTTTTTGCTGTTTCCTGCTCCTCTTAGCATGATAAAGAAGATTCAAAGAGAGTGAGATGCCAGCTACTTTCATTCAGTCAGTAGCTTCAATCATTTCTGGACGTTTTTCAATGGCAAAAATCAATGAATATTGTAAATGCACAAACAGTAATTTCTCCGCATTGCAAGGTGCAATTCTGAAATTTTTTGCTTTTTCCTGCTCCTCTTAGCATGATAAAGAAGATTCAAAGAGAGTGAGATGCCAGCTCCTTTCGTTCAGTCAGTAGCTTCAATCATTTCTGGACGTTTTTCAATGGCAAAAATCATTGAATATTATAAATGCACAAACAGTAATTTCTCCGCATTGCAAGGTGCAATTCTGAAATTTTTTACTTTTTCCTGCTCCTCTTAGCATGATAAAGAAGATTCAAAGAGAGTGAGATGCCAGCTCCTTTCATTCAGTCAGTAGCTTCAATCATTTCTGGTATATGAATAACATGATGTTTTTCAATGGCAAAAATCAATGAATATTGTAAATGCACAAACAGTAATTTCTCCGCATTGCAAGGTGCAATTCTGAAATTTTTTGCTTTTTACTGCTCCTCTTAGCATGATAAAGAAGATTCAAAGAGAGTGAGATGCCAGCTCCTTTCATTCAGTCAGTAGCTTCAATCATTTCTGGACGTTTTTCAATGGCAAAAATCAATGAATATTGTAAATGCACAAACAGTAATTTCTCCGCATTGCAAGGTGCAATTCTGAAATTTTTTGCTTTTTCCTGCTCCTCTTAGCATGATAAACAAGATTCAAAGAGAGTGAGATGCCAGCTCCTATCATTCAGTCAGTAGCTTCAAACATTTCTGGTATATGAATAACATGATGTTTTTCAATGGCAAAAATCAATGAATATTGTAAATGCACAAACAGTAATTTCTCCGCATCGCAAGGTGCAAGTCTGAAATTTTTTGCTTTTTCCTGCTCCTCTTAGCATGATAAAGAAGATTCAAAGAGAGTGAGATGCCAGCTACTTTCATTCAGTCAGTAGCTTCAATCATTTCTGGACGTTTTTCAATGGTAAAAATCAATGAATATTGTAAATGCACAAACAGTAATTTCTCCACATTGCAAGGTGCAATTCTGAAATTTTTTGCTTTTTCCTGCTCCTCTTAGCATGATAACGAAGATTCAAAGAGAGTGAGATGCCAGCTCCTTTCATTCAGTCAGTAGCTTCAAACATTTCTGGTATATGAATAACATGATGTTTTTCAATGGCAAAAATCAATGAATATTGTAAATGCACAAACAGTAATTTCTCCGCATTGCAAGGTGCAATTCTGAAATTTTTTGCTTTTTCCTGCTCCTCTTAGCATGATAAAGAAGATTCAAAGAGAGTGAGATGCCAGCTCCTTTCATTCAGTCAGTAGCTTCAAACATTTCTGGTATATGAATAACATGATGTTTTTCAATGGCAAAAATCAATGAATATTGTAAATGCACAAACAGTAATTTCTCCGCATTGCAAGGTGCAAGTCTGAAATTTTTTCCTTTTTCCTGCTCCTCTTAGCATGATAAAGAAGATTCAAAGAGAGTGAGATGCCAGCTCCTTTCATTCAGTCAGTAGCTTCAATCATTTCTGGACGTTTTTCAATGGCAAAAATCAATGAATATTGTAAATGCACAAACAGTAATTTCTCCGCATTGCAAGGTGCAATTCTGAAATTTTTTGCTTTTTCCTGCTCCTCTTAGCATGATAAACAAGATTCAAAGAGAGTGAGATGCCAGCTCCTTTCATTCAGTCAGTAGCTTCAAACATTTCTGGTATATGAATAACATGATGTTTTTCAATGGCAAAAATCAATGAATATTGTAAATGCACAAACAGTAATTTCTCCGCATTGCAAGGTGCAATTCTGAAATTTTTTGCTTTTTCCTGCTCCTCTTAGCATGATAAAGAAGATTCAAAGAGAGTGAGATGCCAGCTCCTTTCATTCAGTCAGTAGCTTCAATCATTTCTGGACGTTTTTCAATGGCAAAAATCAATGAATATTGTAAATGCACAAACAGTAATTTCTCCGCATTGCAAGGTGCAATTCTGAAATATTTTGCTTTTTCCTGCTCCTCTTAGCATGATAAAGAAGACTCAAAGAGAGTGAGATGCCAGCTCCTTTCATTCAGTCAGTAGCTTCAATCATTTCTGGACGTTTTTCAATGGCAAAAATCAATGAATATTGTAAATGCACAAACAGTAATTTCTCCGCATTGCAAGGTGCAATTCTGAAATTTTTTGCTTTTTCCTGCTCCTCTTAGCATGATAAAGAAGATTCAAAGAGAGTGAGATGCCAGCTCCTTTCATTCAGTCAGTAGCTTCAAACATTTCTGGTATATGAATAACATGATGTTTTTCAATGGCAAAAATCAATGAATATTGTAAATGCACAAACAGTAATTTCTCCGCATTGCAAGGTGCAATTCTGAAATTTTTTGCTTTTTCCTGCTCCTCTTAGCATGATAAAGAAGATTCAAAGAGAGTGAGATGCCAGCTACTTTCATTCAGTCAGTAGCTTCAATCATTTCTGGACGTTTTTCAATGGCAAAAATCAATGAATATTGTAAATGCACAAACAGTAATTTCTCCGCATTGCAAGGTGCAATTCTGAAATTTTTTGCTTTTTCCTGCTCCTCTTAGCATGATAAAGAAGATTCAAAGAGAGTGAGATGCCAGCTCCTTTCGTTCAGTCAGTAGCTTCAATCATTTCTGGACGTTTTTCAATGGCAAAAATCATTGAATATTATAAATGCACAAACAGTAATTTCTCCGCATTGCAAGGTGCAATTCTGAAATTTTTTACTTTTTCCTGCTCCTCTTAGCATGATAAAGAAGATTCAAAGAGAGTGAGATGCCAGCTCCTTTCATTCAGTCAGTAGCTTCAATCATTTCTGGTATATGAATAACATGATGTTTTTCAATGGCAAAAATCAATGAATATTGTAAATGCACAAACAGTAATTTCTCCGCATTGCAAGGTGCAATTCTGAAATTTTTTGCTTTTTACTGCTCCTCTTAGCATGATAAAGAAGATTCAAAGAGAGTGAGATGCCAGCTCCTTTCATTCAGTCAGTAGCTTCAATCATTTCTGGACGTTTTTCAATGGCAAAAATCAATGAATATTGTAAATGCACAAACAGTAATTTCTCCGCATTGCAAGGTGCAATTCTGAAATTTTTTGCTTTTTCCTGCTCCTCTTAGCATGATAAACAAGATTCAAAGAGAGTGAGATGCCAGCTCCTATCATTCAGTCAGTAGCTTCAAACATTTCTGGTATATGAATAACATGATGTTTTTCAATGGCAAAAATCAATGAATATTGTAAATGCACAAACAGTAATTTCTCCGCATCGCAAGGTGCAAGTCTGACATTTTTTGCTTTTTCCTGCTCCTCTTAGCATGATAAAGAAGATTCAAAGAGAGTGAGATGCCAGCTACTTTCATTCAGTCAGTAGCTTCAATCATTTCTGGACGTTTTTCAATGGTAAAAATCAATGAATATTGTAAATGCACAAACAGTAATTTCTCCACATTGCAAGGTGCAATTCTGAAATTTTTTGCTTTTTCCTGCTCCTCTTAGCATGATAACGAAGATTCAAAGAGAGTGAGATGCCAGCTCCTTTCATTCAGTCAGTAGCTTCAAACATTTCTGGTATATGAATAACATGATGTTTTTCAATGGCAAAAATCAATGAATATTGTAAATGCACAAACAGTAATTTCTCCGCATTGCAAGGTGCAATTCTGAAATTTTTTGCTTTTTCCTGCTCCTCTTAGCATGATAAAGAAGATTCAAAGAGAGTGAGATGCCAGCTCCTTTCATTCAGTCAGTAGCTTCAAACATTTCTGGTATATGAATAACATGATGTTTTTCAATGGCAAAAATCAATGAATATTGTAAATGCACAAACAGTAATTTCTCCGCATTGCAAGGTGCAAGTCTGAAATTTTTTCCTTTTTCCTGCTCCTCTTAGCATGATAAAGAAGATTCAAAGAGAGTGAGATGCCAGCTCCTTTCATTCAGTCAGTAGCTTCAATCATTTCTGGACGTTTTTCAATGGCAAAAATCAATGAATATTGTAAATGCACAAACAGTAATTTCTCCGCATTGCAAGGTGCAATTCTGAAATTTTTTGCTTTTTCCTGCTCCTCTTAGCATGATAAACAAGATTCAAAGAGAGTGAGATGCCAGCTCCTTTCATTCAGTCAGTAGCTTCAAACATTTCTGGTATATGAATAACATGATGTTTTTCAATGGCAAAAATCAATGAATATTGTAAATGCACAAACAGTAATTTCTCCGCATTGCAAGGTGCAATTCTGAAATTTTTTGCTTTTTCCTGCTCCTCTTAGCATGATAAAGAAGATTCAAAGAGAGTGAGATGCCAGCTCCTTTCATTCAGTCAGTAGCTTCAATCATTTCTGGACGTTTTTCAATGGCAAAAATCAATGAATATTGTAAATGCACAAACAGTAATTTCTCCGCATTGCAAGGTGCAATTCTGAAATATTTTGCTTTTTCCTGCTCCTCTTAGCATGATAAAGAAGACTCAAAGAGAGTGAGATGCCAGCTCCTTTCATTCAGTCAGTAGCTTCAATCATTTCTGGACGTTTTTCAATGGCAAAAATCAATGAATATTGTAAATGCACAAACAGTAATTTCTCCGCATTGCAAGGTGCAATTCTGAAATTTTTTGCTTTTTCCTGCTCCTCTTAGCATGATAAAGAAGATTCAAAGAGAGTGAGATGCCAGCTCCTTTCATTCAGTCAGTAGCTTCAAACATTTCTGGTATATGAATAACATGATGTTTTTCAATGGCAAAAATCAATGAATATTGTAAATGCACAAACAGTAATTTCTCCGCATTGCAAGGTGCAAGTCTGAAATTTTTTGCTTTTTCCTGCTCCTCTTAGCATGATAAAGAAGATTCAAAGAGAGTGAGATGCCAGCTACTTTCATTCAGTCAGTAGCTTCAATCATTTCTGGACGTTTTTCAATGGTAAAAATCAATGAATATTGTAAATGCACAAACAGTAATTTCTCCACATTGCAAGGTGCAATTCTGAAATTTTTTGCTTTTTCCTGCTCCTCTTAGCATGATAAAGAAGATTCAAAGAGAGTGAGATGCCAGCTCCTTTCATTCAGTCAGTAGCTTCAAACATTTCTGGTATATGAATAACATGATGTTTTTCAATGGCAAAAATCAATGAATATTGTAAATGCACAAACAGTAATTTCTCCGCATTGCAAGGTGCAATTCTGAAATTTTTTGCTTTTTCCTGCTCCTCTTAGCATGATAAAGAAGATTCAAAGAGAGTGAGATGCCAGCTCCTTTCATTCAGTCAGAAGCTTCAAACATTTCTGGTATATGAATAACATGATGTTTTTCAATGGCAAAAATCAATGAATATTGTAAATGCACAAACAGTAATTTCTCCGCATTGCAAGGTGCAATTCTGAAATTTTTTGCTTTTTCCTGCTCCTCTTAGCATGATAAAGAAGATTCAAAGAGAGTGAGATGCCAGCTCCTTTCATTCAGTCAGTAGCTTCAATCATTTCTGGACGTTTTTCAATGGCAAAAATCAATGAATATTGTAAATGCACAAACAGTAATTTCTCCGCATTGCAAGGTGCAATTCTGAAATTTTTTGCTTTTTCCTGCTCCTCTTAGCATGATAAAGAAGATTCAAAGAGAGTGAGATGTCAGCTCCTTTCATTCAGTCAGTAGCTTCAAACATTTCTGGTATATGAATAACATGATGTTTTTCAATGGCAAAAATCAATGAATATTGTAAATGCACAAACAGTAATTTCTCCGCATTGCAAGGTGCAATTCTGAAATTTTTTTCTTTTTCCTGCTCCTCTTAGCATGATAAAGAAGATTCAAAGAGAGTGAGATGCCAGCTACTTTCATTCAGTCAGTAGCTTCAATCATTTCTGGACGTTTTTCAATGGCAAAAATCAATGAATATTGTAAATGCACAAACAGTAATTTCTCCGCATTGCAAGGTGCAATTCTGAAATTTTTTGCTTTTTCCTGCTCCTCTTAGCATGATAAAGAAGATTCAAAGAGATTGAGATGCCAGCACCTTTCGTTCAGTCAGTAGCTTCAATCATTTCTGGACGTTTTTCAATGGCAAAAATCATTGAATATTATAAATGCACAAACAGTAATTTCTCCGCATTGCAAGGTGCAATTCTGAAATTTTTTACTTTTTCCTGCTCCTCTTAGCATGATAAAGAAGATTCAAAGAGAGTGAGATGCCAGCTCCTTTCATTCAGTCAGTAGCTTCAATCATTTCTGGTATATGAATAACATGATGTTTTTCAATGGCAAAAATCAATGAATATTGTAAATGCACAAACAGTAATTTCTCCGCATTGCAAGGTGCAATTCTGAAATTTTTTGCTTTTTCCTGCTCCTCTTAGCATGATAAAGAAGATTCAAAGAGAGTGAGATGCCAGCTCCTTTCATTCAGTCAGTAGCTTCAATCATTTCTGGACGTTTTTCAATGGCAAAAATCAATGAATATTGTAAATGCACAAACAGTAATTTCTCCGCATTGCAAGGTGCAATTCTGAAATTTTTTGCTTTTTCCTGCTCCTCTTAGCATGATAAACAAGATTCAAAGAGAGTGAGATGCCAGCTCCTTTCATTCAGTCAGTAGCTTCAAACATTTCTGGTATATGAATAACATGATGTTTTTCAATGGCAAAAATCAATGAATATTGTAAATGCACAAACAGTAATTTCTCCGCATTGCAAGGTGCAAGTCTGAAATTTTTTGCTTTTTCCTGCTCCTCTTAGCATGATAAAGAAGATTCAAAGAGAGTGAGATGCCAGCTACTTTCATTCAGTCAGTAGCTTCAATCATTTCTGGACGTTTTTCAATGGTAAAAATCAATGAATATTGTAAATGCACAAACAGTAATTTCTCCACATTGCAAGGTGCAATTCTGAAATTTTTTGCTTTTTCCTGCTCCTCTTAGCATGATAACGAAGATTCAAAGAGAGTGAGATGCCAGCTCCTTTCATTCAGTCAGTAGCTTCAAACATTTCTGGTATATGAATAACATGATGTTTTTCAATGGCAAAAATCAATGAATATTGTAAATGCACAAACAGTAATTTCTCCGCATTGCAAGGTGCAATTCTGAAATTTTTTGCTTTTTCCTGCTCCTCTTAGCATGATAAAGAAGATTCAAAGAGAGTGAGATGCCAGCTCCTTTCATTCAGTCAGTAGCTTCAAACATTTCTGGTATATGAATAACATGATGTTTTTCAATGGCAAAAATCAATGAATATTGTAAATGCACAAACAGTAATTTCTCCGCATTGCAAGGTGCAAGTCTGAAATTTTTTCCTTTTTCCTGCTCCTCTTAGCATGATAAAGAAGATTCAAAGAGAGTGAGATGCCAGCTCCTTTCATTCAGTCAGTAGCTTCAATCATTTCTGGACGTTTTTCAATGGCAAAAATCAATGAATATTGTAAATGCACAAACAGTAATTTCTCCGCATTGCAAGGTGCAATTCTGAAATTTTTTGCTTTTTCCTGCTCCTCTTAGCATGATAAACAAGATTCAAAGAGAGTGAGATGCCAGCTCCTTTCATTCAGTCAGTAGCTTCAAACATTTCTGGTATATGAATAACATGATGTTTTTCAATGGCAAAAATCAATGAATATTGTAAATGCACAAACAGTAATTTCTCCGCATTGCAAGGTGCAAGTCTGAAATTTTTTGCTTTTTCCTGCTCCTCTTAGCATGATAAAGAAGATTCAAAGAGAGTGAGATGCCAGCTACTTTCATTCAGTCAGTAGCTTCAATCATTTCTGGACGTTTTTCAATGGTAAAAATCAATGAATATTGTAAATGCACAAACAGTAATTTCTCCACATTGCAAGGTGCAATTCTGAAATTTTTTGCTTTTTCCTGCTCCTCTTAGCATGATAAAGAAGATTCAAAGAGAGTGAGATGCCAGCTCCTTTCATTCAGTCAGTAGCTTCAAACATTTCTGGTATATGAATAACATGATGTTTTTCAATGGCAAAAATCAATGAATATTGTAAATGCACAAACAGTAATTTCTCCGCATTGCAAGGTGCAATTCTGAAATTTTTTGCTTTTTCCTGCTCCTCTTAGCATGATAAAGAAGATTCAAAGAGAGTGAGATGTCAGCTCCTTTCATTCAGTCAGTAGCTTCAAACATTTCTGGTATATGAATAACATGATGTTTTTCAATGGCAAAAATCAATGAATATTGTAAATGCACAAACAGTAATTTCTCCGCATTGCAAGGTGCAATTCTGAAATTTTTTTCTTTTTCCTGCTCCTCTTAGCATGATAAAGAAGATTCAAAGAGAGTGAGATGCCAGCTACTTTCATTCAGTCAGTAGCTTCAATCATTTCTGGACGTTTTTCAATGGCAAAAATCAATGAATATTGTAAATGCACAAACAGTAATTTCTCCGCATTGCAAGGTGCAATTCTGAAATTTTTTGCTTTTTCCTGCTCCTCTTAGCATGATAAAGAAGATTCAAAGAGAGTGAGATGCCAGCTCCTTTCGTTCAGTCAGTAGCTTCAATCATTTCTGGACGTTTTTCAATGGCAAAAATCATTGAATATTATAAATGCACAAACAGTAATTTCTCCGCATTGCAAGGTGCAATTCTGAAATTTTTTACTTTTTCCTGCTCCTCTTAGCATGATAAAGAAGATTCAAAGAGAGTGAGATGCCAGCTCCTTTCATTCAGTCAGTAGCTTCAATCATTTCTGGTATATGAATAACATGATGTTTTTCAATGGCAAAAATCAATGAATATTGTAAATGCACAAACAGTAATTTCTCCGCATTGCAAGGTGCAATTCTGAAATTTTTTGCTTTTTCCTGCTCCTCTTAGCATGATAAAGAAGATTCAAAGAGAGTGAGATGCCAGCTCCTTTCATTCAGTCAGTAGCTTCAATCATTTCTGGTATATGAATAACATGATGTTTTTCAATGGCAAAAATCAATGAATATTGTAAATGCACAAACAGTAATTTCTCCGCATTGCAAGGTGCAATTCTGAAATTTTTTGCTTTTTCCTGCTCCTCTTAGCATGATAAAGAAGATTCAAAGAGAGTGAGATGCCAGCTCCTTTCATTCAGTCAGTAGCTTCAATCATTTCTGGACGTTTTTCAATGGCAAAAATCAATGAATATTGTAAATGCACAAACAGTAATTTCTCCGCATTGCAAGGTGCAATTCTGAAATTTTTTGCTTTTTCCTGCTCCTCTTAGCATGATAAACAAGATTCAAAGAGAGTGAGATGCCAGCTCCTTTCATTCAGTCAGTAGCTTCAAACATTTCTGGTATATGAATAACATGATGTTTTTCAATGGCAAAAATCAATGAATATTGTAAATGCACAAACAGTAATTTCTCCGCATTGCAAGGTGCAAGTCTGAAATTTTTTGCTTTTTCCTGCTCCTCTTAGCATGATAAAGAAGATTCAAAGAGAGTGAGATGCCAGCTACTTTCATTCAGTCAGTAGCTTCAATCATTTCTGGACGTTTTTCAATGGTAAAAATCAATGAATATTGTAAATGCACAAACAGTAATTTCTCCACATTGCAAGGTGCAATTCTGAAATTTTTTGCTTTTTCCTGCTCCTCTTAGCATGATAACGAAGATTCAAAGAGAGTGAGATGCCAGCTCCTTTCATTCAGTCAGTAGCTTCAAACATTTCTGGTATATGAATAACATGATGTTTTTCAATGGCAAAAATCAATGAATATTGTAAATGCACAAACAGTAATTTCTCCGCATTGCAAGGTGCAATTCTGAAATTTTTTGCTTTTTCCTGCTCCTCTTAGCATGATAAAGAAGATTCAAAGAGAGTGAGATGCCAGCTCCTTTCATTCAGTCAGTAGCTTCAAACATTTCTGGTATATGAATAACATGATGTTTTTCAATGGCAAAAATCAATGAATATTGTAAATGCACAAACAGTAATTTCTCCGCATTGCAAGGTGCAAGTCTGAAATTTTTTCCTTTTTCCTGCTCCTCTTAGCATGATAAAGAAGATTCAAAGAGAGTGAGATGCCAGCTCCTTTCATTCAGTCAGTAGCTTCAATCATTTCTGGACGTTTTTCAATGGCAAAAATCAATGAATATTGTAAATGCACAAACAGTAATTTCTCCGCATTGCAAGGTGCAATTCTGAAATTTTTTGCTTTTTCCTGCTCCTCTTAGCATGATAAACAAGATTCAAAGAGAGTGAGATGCCAGCTCCTTTCATTCAGTCAGTAGCTTCAAACATTTCTGGTATATGAATAACATGATGTTTTTCAATGGCAAAAATCAATGAATATTGTAAATGCACAAACAGTAATTTCTCCGCATTGCAAGGTGCAAGTCTGAAATTTTTTGCTTTTTCCTGCTCCTCTTAGCATGATAAAGAAGATTCAAAGAGAGTGAGATGCCAGCTACTTTCATTCAGTCAGTAGCTTCAATCATTTCTGGACGTTTTTCAATGGTAAAAATCAATGAATATTGTAAATGCACAAACAGTAATTTCTCCACATTGCAAGGTGCAATTCTGAAATTTTTTGCTTTTTCCTGCTCCTCTTAGCATGATAAAGAAGATTCAAAGAGAGTGAGATGCCAGCTCCTTTCATTCAGTCAGTAGCTTCAAACATTTCTGGTATATGAATAACATGATGTTTTTCAATGGCAAAAATCAATGAATATTGTAAATGCACAAACAGTAATTTCTCCGCATTGCAAGGTGCAATTCTGAAATTTTTTGCTTTTTCCTGCTCCTCTTAGCATGATAAAGAAGATTCAAAGAGAGTGAGATGCCAGCTCCTTTCATTCAGTCAGTAGCTTCAAACATTTCTGGTATATGAATAACATGATGTTTTTCAATGGCAAAAATCAATGAATATTGTAAATGCACAAACAGTAATTTCTCCGCATTGCAAGGTGCAAGTCTGAAATTTTTTGCTTTTTCCTGCTCCTCTTAGCATGATAAAGAAGATTCAAAGAGAGTGAGATGCCAGCTACTTTCATTCAGTCAGTAGCTTCAATCATTTCTGGACGTTTTTCAATGGTAAAAATCAATGAATATTGTAAATGCACAAACAGTAATTTCTCCACATTGCAAGGTGCAATTCTGAAATTTTTTGCTTTTTCCTGCTCCTCTTAGCATGATAAAGAAGATTCAAAGAGAGTGAGATGCCAGCTCCTTTCATTCAGTCAGTAGCTTCAAACATTTCTGGTATATGAATAACATGATGTTTTTCAATGGCAAAAATCAATGAATATTGTAAATGCACAAACAGTAATTTCTCCGCATTGCAAGGTGCAATTCTGAAATTTTTTGCTTTTTCCTGCTCCTCTTAGCATGATAAAGAAGATTCAAAGAGAGTGAGATGCCAGCTCCTTTCATTCAGTCAGTAGCTTCAAACATTTCTGGTATATGAATAACATGATGTTTTTCAATGGCAAAAATCAATGAATATTGTAAATGCACAAACAGTAATTTCTCCGCATTGCAAGGTGCAAGTCTGAAATTTTTTGCTTTTTCCTGCTCCTCTTAGCATGATAAAGAAGATTCAAAGAGAGTGAGATGCCAGCTCCTTTCATTCAGTCAGTAGCTTCAATCATTTCTGGACGTTTTTCAATGGCAAAAATCAATGAATATTGTAAATGCACAAACAGTAATTTCTCCGCATTGCAAGGTGCAATTCTGAAATTTTTTGCTTTTTCCTGCTCCTCTTAGCATGATAAACAAGATTCAAAGAGAGTGAGATGCCAGCTCCTTTCATTCAGTCAGTAGCTTCAAACATTTCTGGTATATGAATAACATGATGTTTTTCAATGGCAAAAATCAATGAATATTGTAAATGCACAAACAGTAATTTCTCCGCATTGCAAGGTGCAAGTCTGAAATTTTTTGCTTTTTCCTGCTCCTCTTAGCATGATAAAGAAGATTCAAAGAGAGTGAGATGCCAGCTACTTTCATTCAGTCAGTAGCTTCAATCATTTCTGGACGTTTTTCAATGGTAAAAATCAATGAATATTGTAAATGCACAAACAGTAATTTCTCCACATTGCAAGGTGCAATTCTGAAATTTTTTGCTTTTTCCTGCTCCTCTTAGCATGATAAAGAAGATTCAAAGAGAGTGAGATGCCAGCTCCTTTCATTCAGTCAGTAGCTTCAAACATTTCTGGTATATGAATAACATGATGTTTTTCAATGGCAAAAATCAATGAATATTCTAAATGCACAAACAGTAATTTCTCCGCATTGCAAGGTGCAATTCTGAAATTTTTTGCTTTTTCCTGCTCCTCTTAGCATGATAAAGAAGATTCAAAGAGAGTGAGATGCCAGCTCCTTTCATTCAGTCAGTAGCTTCAAACATTTCTGGTATATGAATAACATGATGTTTTTCAATGGCAAAAATCAATGAATATTGTAAATGCACAGACAGTAATTTCTCCGCATTGCAAGGTGCAAGTCTGAAATTTTTTGCTTTTTCCTGCTCCTCTTAGCATGATAAAGAAGATTCAAAGAGAGTGAGATGCCAGCTACTTTCATTCAGTCAGTAGCTTCAATCATTTCTGGACGTTTTTCAATGGTAAAAATCAATGAATATTGTAAATGCACAAACAGTAATTTCTCCACATTGCAAGGTGCAATTCTGAAATTTTTTGCTTTTTCCTGCTCCTCTTAGCATGATAAAGAAGATTCAAAGAGAGTGAGATGCCAGCTCCTTTCATTCAGTCAGTAGCTTCAAACATTTCTGGTATATGAATAACATGATGTTTTTCAATGGCAAAAATCAATGAATATTGTAAATGCACAAACAGTAATTTCTCCGCATTGCAAGGTGCAATTCTGAAATTTTTTGCTTTTTCCTGCTCCTCTTAGCATGATAAAGAAGATTCAAAGAGAGTGAGATGCCAGCTCCTTTCATTCAGTCAGTAGCTTCAAACATTTCTGGTATATGAATAACATGATGTTTTTCAATGGCAAAAATCAATGAATATTGTAAATGCACAAACAGTAATTTCTCCGCATTGCAAGGTGCAATTCTGAAATTTTTTGCTTTTTCCTGCTCCTCTTAGCATGATAAAGAAGATTCAAAGAGAGTGAGATGCCAGCTCCTTTCATTCAGTCAGTAGCTTCAATCATTTCTGGACGTTTTTCAATGGCAAAAATCAATGAATATTGTAAATGCACAAACAGTAATTTCTCCGCATTGCAAGGTGCAATTCTGAAATTTTTTGCTTTTTCCTGCTCCTCTTAGCATGATAAAGAAGATTCAAAGAGAGTGAGATGTCAGCTCCTTTCATTCAGTCAGTAGCTTCAAACATTTCTGGTATATGAATAACATGATGTTTTTCAATGGCAAAAATCAATGAATATTGTAAATGCACAAACAGTAATTTCTCCGCATTGCAAGGTGCAATTCTGAAATTTTTTGCTTTTTCCTGCTCCTCTTAGCATGATAAAGAAGATTCAAAGAGAGTGAGATGCCAGCTCCTTTCATTCAGTCAGTAGCTTCAATCATTTCTGGACGTTTTTCAATGGCAAAAATCAATGAATATTGTAAATGCACAAACAGTAATTTCTCCGCATTGCAAGGTGCAATTCTGAAATTTTTTGCTTTTTCCTGCTCCTCTTAGCATGATAAAGAAGATTCAAAGAGAGTGAGATGCCAGCTCCTTTCGTTCAGTCAGTAGCTTCAATCATTTCTGGACGTTTTTCAATGGCAAAAATCATTGAATATTATAAATGCACAAACAGTAATTTCTCCGCATTGCAAGGTGCAATTCTGAAATTTTTTACTTTTTCCTGCTCCTCTTAGCATGATAAAGAAGATTCAAACATTTCTGGTATATGAATAACATGATGTTTTTCAATGGCAAAAATCAATGAATATTGTAAATGCACAAACAGTAATTTCTCCGCATTGCAAGGTGCAAGTCTGAAATTTTTTGCTTTTTCCTGCTCCTCTTAGCATGATAAAGAAGATTCAAAGAGAGTGAGATGCCAGCTACTTTCATTCAGTCAGTAGCTTCAATCATTTCTGGACGTTTTTCAATGGTAAAAATCAATGAATATTGTAAATGCACAAACAGTAATTTCTCCACATTGCAAGGTGCAATTCTGAAATTTTTTGCTTTTTCCTGCTCCTCTTAGCATGATAAAGAAGATTCAAAGAGAGTGAGATGCCAGCTCCTTTCATTCAGTCAGTAGCTTCAAACATTTCTGGTATATGAATAACATGATGTTTTTCAATGGCAAAAATCAATGAATATTGTAAATGCACAAACAGTAATTTCTCCGCATTGCAAGGTGCAATTCTGAAATTTTTTGCTTTTTCCTGCTCCTCTTAGCATGATAAAGAAGATTCAAAGAGAGTGAGATGCCAGCTCCTTTCATTCAGTCAGTAGCTTCAAACATTTCTGGTATATGAATAACATGATGTTTTTCAATGGCAAAAATCAATGAATATTGTAAATGCACAAACAGTAATTTCTCCGCATTGCAAGGTGCAAGTCTGAAATTTTTTGCTTTTTCCTGCTCCTCTTAGCATGATAAAGAAGATTCAAAGAGAGTGAGATGCCAGCTACTTTCATTCAGTCAGTAGCTTCAATCATTTCTGGACGTTTTTCAATGGTAAAAATCAATGAATATTGTAAATGCACAAACAGTAATTTCTCCACATTGCAAGGTGCAATTCTGAAATTTTTTGCTTTTTCCTGCTCCTCTTAGCATGATAAAGAAGATTCAAAGAGAGTGAGATGCCAGCTCCTTTCATTCAGTCAGTAGCTTCAAACATTTCTGGTATATGAATAACATGATGTTTTTCAATGGCAAAAATCAATGAATATTGTAAATGCACAAACAGTAATTTCTCCGCATTGCAAGGTGCAATTCTGAAATTTTTTGCTTTTTCCTGCTCCTCTTAGCATGATAAAGAAGATTCAAAGAGAGTGAGATGCCAGCTCCTTTCATTCAGTCAGTAGCTTCAAACATTTCTGGTATATGAATAACATGATGTTTTTCAATGGCAAAAATCAATGAATATTGTAAATGCACAAACAGTAATTTCTCCGCATTGCAAGGTGCAATTCTGAAATTTTTTGCTTTTTCCTGCTCCTCTTAGCATGATAAAGAAGATTCAAAGAGAGTGAGATGCCAGCTCCTTTCATTCAGTCAGTAGCTTCAATCATTTCTGGACGTCTTTCAATGGCAAAAATCAATGAATATTGTAAATGCACAATCAGTAATTTCTCCGCATTGCAAGGTGCAATTCTGAAATTTTTTGCTTTTTCCTGCTCCTCTTAGCATGATAAAGAAGATTCAAAGAGAGTGAGATGTCAGCTCCTTTCATTCAGTCAGTAGCTTCAAACATTTCTGGTATATGAATAACATGATGTTTTTCAATGGCAAAAATCAATGAATATTGTAAATGCACAAACAGTAATTTCTCCGCATTGCAAGGTGCAATTCTGAAATTTTTTGCTTTTTCCTGCTCCTCTTAGCATGATAAAGAAGATTCAAAGAGAGTGAGATGCCAGCTCCTTTCATTCAGTCAGAAGCTTCAAACATTTCTGGTATATGAATAACATGATGTTTTTCAATGGCAAAAATCAATGAATATTGTAAATGCACAAACAGTAATTTCTCCGCATTGCAAGGTGCAATTCTGAAATTTTTTGCTTTTTCCTGCTCCTCTTAGCATGATAAAGAAGATTCAAAGAGAGTGAGATGCCAGCTCCTTTCATTCAGTCAGTAGCTTCAATCATTTCTGGATGTTTTTCAATGGCAAAAATCAATGAATATTGTAAATGCACAAACAGTAATTTCTCCGCATTGCAAGGTGCAATTCTGAAATTTTTTGCTTTTTCCTGCTCCTCTTAGCATGATAAAGAAGATTCAAAGAGAGTGAGATGCCAGCTCCTTTCGTTCAGTCAGTAGCTTCAATCATTTCTGGACGTTTTTCAATGGCAAAAATCATTGAATATTATAAATGCACAAACAGTAATTTCTCCGCATTGCAAGGTGCAATTCTGAAATTTTTTACTTTTTCCTGCTCCTCTTAGCATGATAAAGAAGATTCAAACATTTCTGGTATATGAATAACATGATGTTTTTCAATGGCAAAAATCAATGAATATTGTAAATGCACAAACAGTAATTTCTCCGCATTGCAAGGTGCAATTCTGAAATTTTTTGCTTTTTCCTGCTCCTCTTAGCATGATAAAGAAGATTCAAAGAGAGTGAGATGCCAGCTCCTTTCATTCAGTCAGTAGCTTCAAACATTTCTGGTATATGAATAACATGATGTTTTTCAATGGCAAAAATCCATGAATATTGTAAATGCACAAACAGTAATTTCTCCGCATTGCAAGGTGCAATTCTGAAATTTTTTGCTTTTTCCTGCTCCTCTTAGCATGATAAAGAAGATTCAAAGAGAGTGAGATGCCAGCTCCTTTCATTCAGTCAGTAGCTTCAAACATTTCTGGTATATGAATAACATGATGTTTTTCAATGGCAAAAATCAATGAATATTGTAAATGCACAAACAGTAATTTCTCCGCATTGCAAGGTGCAAGTCTGAAATTTTTTGCTTTTTCCTGCTCCTCTTAGCATGATAAAGAAGATTCAAAGAGAGTGAGATGCCAGCTACTTTCATTCAGTCAGTAGCTTCAATCATTTCTGGACGTTTTTCAATGGTAAAAATCAATGAATATTGTAAATGCACAAACAGTAATTTCTCCACATTGCAAGGTGCAATTCTGAAATTTTTTGCTTTTTCCTGCTCCTCTTAGCATGATAAAGAAGATTCAAAGAGAGTGAGATGCCAGTTCCTTTCATTCAGTCAGTAGCTTCAAACATTTCTGGTATATGAATAACATGATGTTTTTCAATGGCAAAAATCAATGAATATTGTAAATGCACAAACAGTAATTTCTCCGCATTGCAAGGTGCAATTCTGAAATTTTTTGCTTTTTCCTGCTCCTCTTAGCATGATAAAGAAGATTCAAAGAGAGTGAGATGCCAGCTCCTTTCGTTCAGTCAGTAGCTTCAATCATTTCTGGACGTTTTTCAATGGCAAAAATCATTGAATATTATAAATGCACAAACAGTAATTTCTCCGCATTGCAAGGTGCAATTCTGAAATTTTTTACTTTTTCCTGCTCCTCTTAGCATGGTAAAGAAGATTCAAAGAGAGTGAGATGCCAGCTCCTTTCATTCAGTCAGTAGCTTCAATCATTTCTGGTATATGAATAACATGATGTTTTTCAATGGCAAAAATCAATGAATATTGTAAATGCACAAACAGTAATTTCTCCGCATTGCAAGGTGCAATTCTGAAATTTTTTGCTTTTTCCTGCTCCTCTTAGCATGATAAAGAAGATTCAAAGAGAGTGAGATGCCAGCTCCTTTCATTCGGTCAGTAGCTTCAATCATTTCTGGACATTTTTCAATGGCAAAAATCAATGAATATTGTAAATGCAAAAACAGTAATTTCTCCGCATTGCAAGGTGCAATTCTGAAATTTTTTGCTTTTTCCTGCTCCTCTTAGCATGATAAACAAGATTCAAAGAGAGTGAGATGCCAGCTCCTTTCATTCAGTCAGTAGCTTCAAACATTTCTGGTATATGAATAACATGATGTTTTTCAATGGCAAAAATCAATGAATATTGTAAATGCACAAACAGTAATTTCTCCGCATTGCAAGGTGCAAGTCTGAAATTTTTTGCTTTTTCCTGCTCCTCTTAGCATGATAAAGAAGATTCAAAGAGAGTGAGATGCCAGCTACTTTCATTCAGTCAGTAGCTTCAATCATTTCTGGACGTTTTTCAATGGTAAAAATCAATGAATATTGTAAATGCACAAACAGTAATTTCTCCGCATTGCAAGGTGCAATTCTGAAATTTTTTGCTTTTTCCTGCTCCTCTTAGCATGATAAAGAAGATTCAAAGAGAGTGAGATGCCAGCTCCTTTCGTTCAGTCAGTAGCTTCAATCATTTCTGGACGTTTTTCAATGGCAAAAATCATTGAATATTATAAATGCACAAACAGTAATTTCTCCGCATTGCAAGGTGCAATTCTGAAATTTTTTGCTTTTTCCTGCTCCTCTTAGCATGATAAAGAAGATTCAAAGAGAGTGAGATGCCAGCTCCTTTCATTCAGTCAGTAGCTTCAAACATTTCTGGTATATGAATAACATGATGTTTTTCAATGGCAAAAATCAATGAATATTGTAAATGCACAAACAGTAATTTCTCCGCATTGCAAGGTGCAATTCTGAAATTTTTTGCTTTTTCCTGCTCCTCTTAGCATGATAAAGAAGATTCAAAGAGAGTGAGATGTCAGCTCCTTTCATTCAGTCAGTAGCTTCAAACATTTCTGGTATATGAATAACATGATGTTTTTCAATGGCAAAAATCAATGAATATTGTAAAAGCACAAACAGTAATTTCTCCGCATTGCAAGGTGCAATTCTGAAATTTTTTGCTTTTTCCTGCTCCTCTTAGCATGATAAAGAAGATTCAAAGAGAGTGAGATGTCAGCTCCTTTCATTCAGTCAGTAGCTTCAATCATTTCTGGACGTTTTTCAATGGCAAAAATCAATGAATATTGTAAATGCACAAACAGTAATTTCTCCGCATTGCAAGGTGCAAGTCTGAAATTTTTTGCTTTTTCCTGCTCCTCTTAGCATGATAAAGAAGATTCAAAGAGAGTGAGATGCCAGCTCCTTTCGTTCAGTCAGTAGCTTCAATCATTTCTGGACGTTTTTCAATGGCAAAAATCATTGAATATTATAAATGCACAAACAGTAATTTCTCCGCATTGCAAGGTGCAATTCTGAAATTTTTTACTTTTTCCTGCTCCTCTTAGCATGATAAAGAAGATTCAAACATTTCTGGTATATGAATAACATGATGTTTTTCAATGGCAAAAATCAATGAATATTGTAAATGCACAAACAGTAATTTCTCCGCATTGCAAGGTGCAATTCTGAAATTTTTTGCTTTTTCCTGCTCCTCTTAGCATGATAAAGAAGATTCAAAGAGAGTGAGATGCCAGCTCCTTTCGTTCAGTCAGTAGCTTCAATCATTTCTGGACGTTTTTCAATGGCAAAAATCATTGAATATTATAAATGCACAAACAGTAATTTCTCCGCATTGCAAGGTGCAATTCTGAAATTTTTTGCTTTTTCCTGCTCCTCTTAGCATGATAAAGAAGATTCAAAGAGAGTGAGATGCCAGCTCCTTTCATTCAGTCAGTAGCTTCAAACATTTCTGGTATATGAATAACATGATGTTTTTCAATGGCAAAAATCAATGAATATTGTAAATGCACAAACAGTAATTTCTCCGCATTGCAAGGTGCAATTCTGAAATTTTTTGCTTTTTCCTGCTCCTCTTAGCATGATAAAGAAGATTCAAAGAGAGTGAGATGCCAGCTCCTTTCATTCAGTCAGTAGCTTCAAACATTTCTGGTATATGAATAACATGATGTTTTTCAATGGCAAAAATCAATGAATATTGTAAATGCACAAACAGTAATTTCTCCGCATTGCAAGGTGCAATTCTGAAATTTTTTGCTTTTTCCTGCTCCTCTTAGCATGATAAACAAGATTCAAAGAGAGTGAGATGCCAGCTCCTTTCATTCAGTCAGTAGCTTCAAACATTTCTGGTATATGAATAACATGATGTTTTTCAATGGCAAAAATCAATGAATATTGTAAATGCACAAACAGTAATTTCTCCGCATTGCAAGGTGCAAGTCTGAAATTTTTTGCTTTTTCCTGCTCCTCTTAGCATGATAAAGAAGATTCAAAGAGAGTGAGATGCCAGCTACTTTCATTCAGTCAGTAGCTTCAATCATTTCTGGACGTTTTTCAATGGTAAAAATCAATGAATATTGTAAATGCACAAACAGTAATTTCTCCGCATTGCAAGGTGCAATTCTGAAATTTTTTGCTTTTTCCTGCTCCTCTTAGCATGATAAAGAAGATTCAAAGAGAGTGAGATGCCAGCTCCTTTCGTTCAGTCAGTAGCTTCAATCATTTCTGGACGTTTTTCAATGGCAAAAATCATTGAATATTATAAATGCACAAACAGTAATTTCTCCGCATTGCAAGGTGGAATTCTGAAATTTTTTGCTTTTTCCTGCTCCTCTTAGCATGATAAAGAAGATTCAAAGAGAGTGAGATGCCAGCTCCTTTCATTCAGTCAGTAGCTTCAAACATTTCTGGTATATGAATAACATGATGTTTTTCAATGGCAAAAATCAATGAATATTGTAAATGCACAAACAGTAATTTCTCCGCATTGCAAGGTGCAATTCTGAAATTTTTTGCTTTTTCCTGCTCCTCTTAGCATGATAAAGTAGATTCAAAGAGAGTGAGATGTCAGCTCCTTTCATTCAGTCAGTAGCTTCAAACATTTCTGGTATATGAATAACATGATGTTTTTCAATGGCAAAAATCAATGAATATTGTAAATGCACAAACAGTAATTTCTCCGCATTGCAAGGTGCAATTCTGAAATTTTTTGCTTTTTCCTGCTCCTCTTAGCATGATAAAGAAGATTCAAAGAGAGTGAGATGCCAGCTCCTTTCATTCAGTCAGTAGCTTCAATCATTTCTGGACGTTTTTCAATGGCAAAAATCAATGAATATTGTAAATGCACAAACAGTAATTTCTCCGCATTGCAAGGTGCAATTCTGAAATTTTTTGCTTTTTCCTGCTCCTCTTAGCATGATAAAGAAGATTCAAAGAGAGTGAGATGCCAGCTCCTTTCTTTCAGTCAGTAGCTTCAATCATTTCTGGACGTTTTTCAATGGCAAAAATCATTGAATATTATAAATGCACAAACAGTAATTTCTCCGCATTGCAAGGTGCAATTCTGAAATTTTTTACTTTTTCCTGCTCCTCTTAGCATGATAAAGAAGATTCAAACATTTCTGGTATATGAATAACATGATGTTTTTCAATGGCAAAAATCAATGAATATTGTAAATGCACAAACAGTAATTTCTCCGCATTGCAAGGTGCAATTCTGAAATTTTTTGCTTTTTCCTGCTCCTCTTAGCATGATAAAGAAGATTCAAAGAGAGTGAGATGCCAGCTCCTTTCGTTCAGTCAGTAGCTTCAATCATTTCTGGACGTTTTTCAATGGCAAAAATCATTGAATATTATAAATGCACAAACAGTAATTTCTCCGCATTGCAAGGTGCAATTCTGAAATTTTTTGCTTTTTCCTGCTCCTCTTAGCATGATAAAGAAGATTCAAAGAGAGTGAGATGCCAGCTCCTTTTATTCAGTCAGTAGCTTCAAACATTTCTGGTATATGAATAACATGATGTTTTTCAATGGCAAAAATCAATGAATATTGTAAATGCACAAACAGTAATTTCTCCGCATTGCAAGGTGCAATTCTGAAATTTTTTGCTTTTTCCTGCTCCTCTTAGCATGATAAAGAAGATTCAAAGAGAGTGAGATGCCAGCTCCTTTCATTCAGTCAGTAGCTTCAAACATTTCTGGTATATGAATAACATGATGTTTTTCAATGGCAAAAATCAATGAATATTGTAAATGCACAAACAGTAATTTCTCCGCATTGCAAGGTGCAAGTCTGAAATTTTTTGCTTTTTCCTGCTCCTCTTAGCATGATAAAGAAGATTCAAAGAGAGTGAGATGCCAGCTACTTTCATTCAGTCAGTAGCTTCAATCATTTCTGGACGTTTTTCAATGGTAAAAATCAATGAATATTGTAAATGCACAAACAGTAATTTCTCCACATTGCAAGGTGCAATTCTGAAATTTTTTGCTTTTTCCTGCTCCTCTTAGCATGATAAAGAAGATTCAAAGAGAGTGAGATGCCAGCTCCTTTCATTCAGTCAGTAGCTTCAAACATTTCTGGTATATGAATAACATGATGTTTTTCAATGGCAAAAATCAATGAATATTGTAAATGCACAAACAGTAATTTCTCCGCATTGCAAGGTGCAATTCTGAAATTTTTTGCTTTTTCCTGCTCCTCTTAGCATGATAAAGAAGATTCAAAGAGAGTGAGATGCCAGCTCCTTTCATTCAGTCAGTAGCTTCAAACATTTCTGGTATATGAATAACATGATGTTTTTCAATGGCAAAAATCAATGAATATTGTAAATGCACAAACAGTAATTTCTCCGCATTGCAAGGTGCAATTCTGAAATTTTTTGCTTTTTCCTGCTCCTCTTAGCATGATAAAGAAGATTCAAAGAGAGTGAGATGCCAGCTCCTTTCATTCAGTCAGTAGCTTCAATCATTTCTGGACGTTTTTCAATGGCAAAAATCAATGAATATTGTAAATGCACAAACAGTAATTTCTCCGCATTGCAAGGTGCAATTCTGAAATTTTTTGCTTTTTCCTGCTCCTCTTAGCATGATAAAGAAGATTCAAAGAGAGTGAGATGTCAGCTCCTTTCATTCAGTCAGTAGCTTCAAACATTTCTGGTATATGAATAACATGATGTTTTTCAATGGCAAAAATCAATGAATATTGTAAATGCACAAACAGTAATTTCTCCGCATTGCAAGGTGCAATTCTGAAATTTTTTGCTTTTTCCTGCTCCTCTTAGCATGATAAAGAAGATTCAAAGAGAGTGAGATGCCAGCTCCTTTCATTCAGTCAGTAGCTTCAATCATTTCTGGACGTTTTTCAATGGCAAAAATCAATGAATATTGTAAATGCACAAACAGTAATTTCTCCGCATTGCAAGGTGCAATTCTGAAATTTTATGCTTTTTCCTGCTCCTCTTAGCATGATAAAGAAGATTCAAAGAGAGTGAGATGCCAGCTCCTTTCGTTCAGTCAGTAGCTTCAATCATTTCTGGACGTTTTTCAATGGCAAAAATCATTGAATATTATAAATGCACAAACAGTAATTTCTCCGCATTGCAAGGTGCAATTCTGAAATTTTTTACTTTTTCCTGCTCCTCTTAGCATGATAAAGAAGATTCAAACATTTCTGGTATATGAATAACATGATATTTTTCAATGGCAAAAATCAATGAATATTGTAAATGCACAAACAGTAATTTCTCCGCATTGCAAGGTGCAATTCTGAAATTTTTTGCTTTTTCCTGCTCCTCTTAGCATGATAAAGAAGATTCAAAGAGAGTGAGATGCCAGCTCCTTTCGTTCAGTCAGTAGCTTCAATCATTTCTGGACGTTTTTCAATGGCAAAAATCATTGAATATTAAAAATGCACAAACAGTAATTTCTCCGCATTGCAAGGTGCAATTCTGAAATTTTTTGCTTTTTCCTGCTCCTCTTAGCATGATAAAGAAGATTCAAAGAGAGTGAGATGCCAGCTCCTTTCATTCAGTCAGTAGCTTCAATCATTTCTGGACGTTTTTCAATGGCAAAAATCAATGAATATTGTAAATGCACAAACAGTAATTTCTCCGCATTGCAAGGTGCAATTCTGAAATTTTTTGCTTTTTCCTGCTCCTCTTAGCATGATAAAGAAGATTCAAAGAGAGTGATATGCCAGCTCCTTTCATTCAGTCAGTAGCTTCAAACATTTCTGGTATATGAATAACATGATGTTTTTCAATGGCAAAAATCAATGAATATTGTAAATGCACAAACAGTAATTTCTCCGCATTGCAAGGTGCAATTCTGAAATTTTTTGCTTTTTCCTGCTCCTCTTAGCATGATAAAGAAGATTCAAAGAGAGTGAGATGTCAGCTCCTTTCATTCAGTCAGTAGCTTCAAACATTTCTGGTATATGAATAACATGATGTTTTTCAATGGCAAAAATCAATGAATATTGTAAATGCACAAACAGTAATTTCTCCGCATTGCAAGGTGCAATTCTGAAATTTTTTGCTTTTTCCTGCTCCTCTTAGCATGATAAAGAAGATTCAAAGAGAGTGAGATGCCAGCTCCTTTCATTCAGTCAGTAGCTTCAATCATTTCTGGACGTTTTTCAATGGCAAAAATCAATGAATATTGTAAATGCACAAACAGTAATTTCTCCGCATCGCAAGGTGCAATTCTGAAATTTTTTGCTTTTTCCTGCTCCTCTTAGCATGATAAAGAATATTCAAAGAGAGTGAGATGCCAGCTCCTTTCGTTCAGTCAGTAGCTTCAATCATTTCTGGACGTTTTTCAATGGCAAAAATCATTGAATATTATAAATGCACAAACAGTAATTTCTCCGCATTGCAAGGTGCAATTCTGAAATTTTTTACTTTTTCCTGCTCCTCTTAGCATGATAAAGAAGATTCAAACATTTCTGGTATATGAATAACATGATGTTTTTCAATGGCAAAAATCAATGAATATTGTAAATGCACAAACAGTAATTTCTCCGCATTGCAAGGTGCAATTCTGAAATTTTTTGCTTTTTCCTGCTCCTCTTAGCATGATAAAGAAGATTCAAAGAGAGTGAGATGCCAGCTCCTTTCGTTCAGTCAGTAGCTTCAATCATTTCTGGACGTTTTTCAATGGCAAAAATCATTGAATATTATAAATGCACAAACAGTAATTTCTCCACATTGCAAGGTGCAATTCTGAAATTTTTTGCTTTTTCCTGCTCCTCTTAGCATGATAAAGAAGATTCAAAGAGAGTGAGATGCCAGCTCCTTTCATTCAGTCAGTAGCTTCAAACATTTCTGGTATATGAATAACATGATGTTTTTCAATGGCAAAAATCAATGAATATTGTAAATGCACAAACAGTAATTTCTCCGCATTGCAAGGTGCAATTCTGAAATTTTTTGCTTTTTCCTGCTCCTCTTAGCATGATAAAGAAGATTCAAAGAGAGTGAGATGCCAGCTCCTTTCATTCAGTCAGTAGCTTCAATCATTTCTGGACGTTTTTCAATGGCAAAAATCATTGAATATTATAAATGCACAAACAGTAATTTCTCCGCATTGCAAGGTGCAATTCTGAAATTTTTTGCTTTTTCCTGCTCCTCTTAGCATGATAAAGAAGATTCAAAGAGAGTGAGATGCCAGCTCCTTTCATTCAGTCAGTAGCTTCAAACATTTCTGGTATATGAATAACATGATGTTTTTCAATGGCAAAAATCAATGAATATTGTAAATGCACAAACAGTAATTTCTCCGCATTGCAAGGTGCAAGTCTGAAATTTTTTGCTTTTTCCTGCTCCTCTTAGCATGATAAAGAATATTCAAAGAGAGTGAGATGCCAGCTCCTTTCATTCAGTCAGTAGCTTCAATCATTTCTGGACGTTTTTCAATGGCAAAAATCATTGAATATTATAAATGCACAAACAGTAATTTCTCCGCATTGCAAGGTGCAATTCTGAAATTTTTTGCTTTTTCCTGCTCCTCTTAGCATGATAAAGAAGATTCAAAGAGAGTGAGATGCCAGCTCCTTTCATTCAGTCAGTAGCTTCAAACATTTCTGGTATATGAATAACATGATGTTTTTCAATGGCAAAAATCAATGAATATTGTAAATGCACAAACAGTAATTTCTCCGCATTGCAAGGTGCAATTCTGAAATTTTTTGCTTTTTCCTGCTCCTCTTAGCATGATAAAGAAGATTCAAAGAGAGTGAGATGCCAGCTCCTTTCATTCAGTCAGTAGCTTCAAACATTTCTGGTATATGAATAACATGATGTTTTTCAATGGCAAAAATCAATGAATATTGTAAATGCACAAACAGTAATTTCTCCGCATTGCAAGGTGCAAGTCTGAAATTTTTTGCTTTTTCCTGCTCCTCTTAGCATGATAAAGAAGATTCAAAGAGAGTGAGATGCCAGCTACTTTCATTCAGTCAGTAGCTTCAATCATTTCTGGACGTTTTTCAATGGTAAAAATCAATGAATATTGTAAATGCACAAACAGTAATTTCTCCACATTGCAAGGTGCAATTCTGAAATTTTTTGCTTTTTCCTGCTCCTCTTAGCATGATAAAGAAGATTCAAAGAGAGTGAGATGTCAGCTCCTTTCATTCAGTCAGTAGCTTCAAACATTTCTGGTATATGAATAACATGATGTTTTTCAATGACAAAAATCAATGAATATTGTAAATGCACAAACAGTAATTTCTCCGCATTGCAAGGTGCAATTCTGAAATTTTTTGCTTTTTCCTGCTCCTCTTAGCATGATAAAGAAGATTCAAAGAGAGTGAGATGCCAGCTCCTTTCGTTCAGTCAGTAGCTTCAATCATTTCTGGACGTTTTTCAATGGCAAAAATCATTGAATATTATAAATGCACAAACAGTAATTTCTCCGCATTGCAAGGTGCAATTCTGAAATTTTTTACTTTTTCCTACTCCTCTTAGCATGATAAAGAAGATTCAAACATTTCTGGTATATGAATAACATGATGTTTTTCAATGGCAAAAATCAATGAATATTGTAAATGCACAAACAGTAATTTCTCCGCATTGCAATGTGCAATTCTGAAATTTTTTGCTTTTTCCTGCTCCTCTTAGCATGATAAAGAAGATTCAAAGAGAGTGAGATGCCAGCTCCTTTCGTTCAGTCAGTAGCTTCAATCATTTCTGGACGTTTTTCAATGGCAAAAATCATTGAATATTATAAATGCACAAACAGTAATTTCTCCGCATTGCAAGGTGCAATTCTGAAATTTTTTGCTTTTTCCTGCTCCTCTTAGCATGATAAAGAAGATTCAAAGAGAGTGAGATGCCAGCTCCTTTCATTCAGTCAGTAGCTTCAAACATTTCTGGTATATGAATAACATGATGTTTTTCAATGGCAAAAATCAATGAATATTGTAAATGCACAAACAGTAATTTCTCCGCATTGCAAGGTGCAATTCTGAAATTTTTTGCTTTTTCCTGCTCCTCTTAGCATGATAAAGAAGATTCAAAGAGAGTGAGATGCCAGCTCCTTTCGTTCAGTCAGTAGCTTCAATCATTTCTGGACGTTTTTCAATGGCAAAAATCATTGAATATTATAAATGCACAAACAGTAATTTCTCCGCATTGCAAGGTGCAATTCTGAAATTTTTTGCTTTTTCCTGCTCCTCTTAGCATGATAAAGAAGATTCAAAGAGAGTGAGATGCCAGCTCCTTTCATTCAGTCAGTAGCTTCAATCATTTCTGGACGTTTTTCAATGGCAAAAATCAATGAATATTGTAAATGCACAAACAGTAATTTCTCCGCATTGCAAAGTGCAATTCTGAAATTTTTTGCTTTTTCCTGCTCCTCTTAGCATGATAAAGAAGATTCAAAGAGAGTGAGATGCCAGCTCCTTTCATTCAGTCAGTAGCTTCAAACATTTCTGGTATATGAATAACATGATGTTTTTCAATGGCAAAAATCAATGAATATTGTAAATGCACAAACAGTAATTTCTCCGCATTGCAAGGTGCAAGTCTGAAATTTTTTGCTTTTTCCTGCTCCTCTTAGCATGATAAAGAAGATTCAAAGAGAGTGAGATGCCAGCTACTTTCATTCAGTCAGTAGCTTCAATCATTTCTGGACGTTTTTCAATGGTAAAAATCAATGAATATTGTAAATGCACAAACAGTAATTTCTCCACATTGCAAGGTGCAATTCTGAAATTTTTTGCTTTTTCCTGCTCCTCTTAGCATGATAAAGAAGATTCAAAGAGAGTGAGATGCCAGCTCCTTTCATTCAGTCAGTAGCTTCAAACATTTCTGGTATATGAATAACATGATGTTTTTCAATGGCAAAAATCAATGAATATTGTAAATGCACAAACAGTAATTTCTCCGCATTGCAAGGTGCAATTCTGAAATTTTTTGCTTTTTCCTGCTCCTCTTAGCATGATAAAGAAGATTCAAAGAGAGTGAGATGCCAGCTCCTTTCATTCAGTCAGTAGCTTCAAACATTTCTGGTATATGAATAACATGATGTTTTTCAATGGCAAAAATCAATGAATATTGTAAATGCACAAACAGTAATTTCTCCGCATTGCAAGGTGCAAGTCTGAAATTTTTTGCTTTTTCCTGCTCCTCTTAGCATGATAAAGAAGATTCAAAGAGAGTGAGATGCCAGCTACTTTCATTCAGTCAGTAGCTTCAATCATTTCTGGACGTTTTTCAATGGTAAAAATCAATGAATATTGTAAATGCACAAACAGTAATTTCTCCACATTGCAAGGTGCAATTCTGAAATTTTTTGCTTTTTCCTGCTCCTCTTAGCATGATAAAGAAGATTCAAAGAGAGTGAGATGCCAGCTCCTTTCATTCAGTCAGTAGCTTCAAACATTTCTGGTATATGAATAACATGATGTTTTTCAATGGCAAAAATCAATGAATATTGTAAATGCCCAAACAGTAATTTCTCCGCATTGCAAGGTGCAATTCTGAAATTTTTTGCTTTTTCCTGCTCCTCTTAGCATGATAAAGAAGATTCAAAGAGAGTGAGATGCCAGCTCCTTTCATTCAGTCAGTAGCTTCAAACATTTCTGGTATATGAATAACATGATGTTTTTCAATGGCAAAAATCAATGAATATTGTAAATGCACAAACAGTAATTTCTCCGCATTGCAAGGTGCAAGTCTGAAATTTTTTGCTTTTTCCTGCTCCTCTTAGCATGATAAAGAAGATTCAAAGAGAGTGAGATGCCAGCTACTTTCATTCAGTCAGTAGCTTCAATCATTTCTGGACGTTTTTCAATGGTAAAAATCAATGAATATTGTAAATGCACAAACAGTAATTTCTCCACATTGCAAGGTGCAATTCTGAAATTTTTTGCTTTTTCCTGCTCCTCTTAGCATGATAAAGAAGATTCAAAGAGAGTGAGATGCCAGCTCCTTTCATTCAGTCAGTAGCTTCAAACATTTCTGGTATATGAATAACATGATGTTTTTCAATGGCAAAAATCAATGAATATTGTAAATGCACAAAAAGTAATTTCTCCGCATTGCAAGGTGCAATTCTGAAATTTTTTGCTTTTTCCTGCTCCTCTTAGCATGATAAAGAAGATTCAAAGAGAGTGAGATGCCAGCTCCTTTCATTCAGTCAGTAGCTTCAATCATTTCTGGATGTTTTTCAATGGCAAAAATCAATGAATATTGTAAATGCACAAACTGTAATTTCTCCGCATTGCAAGGTGCAATTCTGAAATTTTTTGCTTTTTCCTGCTCCTCTTAGCATGATAAAGAAGATTCAAAGAGAGTGAGATGCCAGCTCTTTTCATTCAGTCAGTAGCTTCAATCATTTCTGGACGTTTTTCAATGGCAAAAATCAATGAATATTGTAAATGCACAAACAGTAATTTCTCCGCATTGCAAGGTGCAATTCTGAAATTTTTTGCTTTTTCCTGCTCCTCTTAGCATGATAAACAAGATTCAAAGAGAGTGAGATGCCAGCTCCTTTCATTCAGTCAGTAGCTTCAATCATTTCTGGACGTTTTTCAATGGCAAAAATCAATGAATATTGTAAATGCACAAACAGTAATTTCTCCGCATTGCAAGGTGCAATTCTGAAATTTTTTGCTTTTTCCTGCTCCTCTTAGCATGATAAAGAAGATTCAAAGAGAGTGAGATGCCAGCTCCTTTCATTCAGTCAGTAGCTTCAATCATTTCTGGACGTTTTTCAATGGCAAAAATCAATGAATATTGTAAATGCACAAACAGTAATTTCTCCGCATTGCAAGGTGCAATTCTGAAATTTTTTGCTTTTTCCTGCTCCTCTTAGCATGATAAAGAAGATTCAAAGAGAGTGAGATGCCAGCTCCTTTCATTCAGTCAGTAGCTTCAAACATTTCTGGTATATGAATAACATGATGGTTTTCAATGGCAAAAATCAATGAATATTGTAGATGCACAAACAGTAATTTCTCCGCATTGCAAGGTGCAAGTCTGAAATTTTTTGCTTTTTCCTGCTCCTCTTAGCATGATAAAGAAGATTCAAAGAGAGTGAGATGCCAGCTACTTTCATTCAGTCAGTAGCTTCAATCATTTCTGGACGTTTTTCAATGGTAAAAATCAATGAATATTGTAAATGCACAAACAGTAATTTCTCCACATTGCAAGGTGCAATTCTGAAATTTTTTGCTTTTTCCTGCTCCTCTTAGCATGATAAAGAAGATTCAAAGAGAGTGAGATGCCAGCTCCTTTCATTCAGTCAGTGGCTTCAAACATTTCTGGTATATGAATAACATGATGTTTTTCAATGGCAAAAATCAATGAATATTGTAAATGCCCAAACAGTAATTTCTCCGCATTGCAAGGTGCAATTCTGAAATTTTTTGCTTTTTCCTGCTCCTCTTAGCATGATAAAGAAGATTCAAAGAGAGTGAGATGCCAGCTCCTTTCATTCAGTCAGTAGCTTCAAACATTTCTGGTATATGAATAACATGATGTTTTTCAATGGCAAAAATCAATGAATATTGTAAATGCACAAACAGTAATTTCTCCGCATTGCAAGGTGCAAGTCTGAAATTTTTTGCTTTTTCCTGCTCCTCTTAGCATGATAAAGAAGATTCAAAGAGAGTGAGATGCCAGCTACTTTCATTCAGTCAGTAGCTTCAATCATTTCTGGACGTTTTTCAATGGTAAAAATCAATGAATATTGTAAATGCACAAACAGTAATTTCTCCACATTGCAAGGTGCAATTCTGAAATTTTTTGCTTTTTCCTGCTCCTCTTAGCATGATAAAGAAGATTCAAAGAGAGTGAGATGCCAGCTCCTTTCATTCAGTCAGTAGCTTCAAACATTTCTGGTATATGAATAACATGATGTTTTTCAATGGCAAAAATCAATGAATATTGTAAATGCACAAAAAGTAATTTCTCCGCATTGCAAGGTGCAATTCTGAAATTTTTTGCTTTTTCCTGCTCCTCTTAGCATGATAAAGAAGATTCAAAGAGAGTGAGATGCCAGCTCCTTTCATTCAGTCAGTAGCTTCAATCATTTCTGGATGTTTTTCAATGGCAAAAATCAATGAATATTGTAAATGCACAAACTGTAATTTCTCCGCATTGCAAGGTGCAATTCTGAAATTTTTTGCTTTTTCCTGCTCCTCTTAGCATGATAAAGAAGATTCAAAGAGAGTGAGATGCCAGCTCTTTTCATTCAGTCAGTAGCTTCAATCATTTCTGGACGTTTTTCAATGGCAAAAATCAATGAATATTGTAAATGCACAAACAGTAATTTCTCCGCATTGCAAGGTGCAATTCTGAAATTTTTTGCTTTTTCCTGCTCCTCTTAGCATGATAAACAAGATTCAAAGAGAGTGAGATGCCAGCTCCTTTCATTCAGTCAGTAGCTTCAATCATTTCTGGACGTTTTTCAATGGCAAAAATCAATGAATATTGTAAATGCACAAACAGTAATTTCTCCGCATTGCAAGGTGCAATTCTGAAATTTTTTGCTTTTTCCTGCTCCTCTTAGCATGATAAAGAAGATTCAAAGAGAGTGAGATGCCAGCTCCTTTCATTCAGTCAGTAGCTTCAATCATTTCTGGACGTTTTTCAATGGCAAAAATCAATGAATATTGTAAATGCACAAACAGTAATTTCTCCGCATTGCAAGGTGCAATTCTGAAATTTTTTGCTTTTTCCTGCTCCTCTTAGCATGATAAAGAAGATTCAAAGAGAGTGAGATGCCAGCTTGTTTCATTCAGTCAGTAGCTTCAAACATTTCTGGTATATGAATAACATGATGTTTTTCAATGGCAAAAATCAATGAATATTGTAAATGCACAAACAGTAATTTCTCCGCATTGCAAGGTGCAAGTCTGAATTTTTTTGCTTTTTCCTGCTCCTCTTAGCATGATAAAGAAGATTCAAAGAGAGTGAGATGCCAGCTACTTTCATTCAGTCAGTAGCTTCAATCATTTCTGGACGTTTTTCAATGGTAAAAATCAATGAATATTGTAAATGCACAAACAGTAATTTCTCCACATTGCAAGGTGCAATTCTGAAATTTTTTGCTTTTTCCTGCTTCTCTTAGCATGATAAAGAAGATTCAAAGAGAGTGAGATGCCAGCTCCTTTCATTCAGTCAGTAGCTTCAAACATTTCTGGTATATGAATAACATGATGTTTTTCAATGGCAAAAATCAATGAATATTGTAAATGCACAAACAGTAATTTCTCCGCATTGCAAGGTGCAATTCTGAAATTTTTTGCTTTTTCCTGCTCCTCTTAGCATGATAAAGAAGATTCAAAGAGAGTGAGATGCCAGCTCCTTTCATTCAGTCAGTAGCTTCAATCATTTCTGTACGTTTTTCAATGGCAAAAATCAATGAATATTGTAAATGCACAAACAGTAATTTCTCCGCATTGCAAGGTGCAATTCTGAAATTTTTTGCTTTTTCCTGCTCCTCTTAGCATGATAAAGAAGATTCAAAGAGAGTGAGATGCCAGCTCCTTTCGTTCAGTCAGTAGCTTCAATCATTTCTGGACGTTTTTCAATGGCAAAAATCATTGAATATTATAAATGCACAAACAGTAATTTCTCCGCATTGCAAGGTGCAATTCTGAAATTTTTTACTTTTTCCTGCTCCTCTTAGCATGATAAAGAAGATTCAAACATTTCTGGTATATGAATAACATGATGTTTTTCAATGGCAAAAATCAATGAATATTGTAAATGCACAAACAGTAATTTCTCCGCATTGCAAGGTGCAATTCTGAAATTTTTTGCTTTTTCCTGCTCCTCTTAGCATGATAAAGAAGATTCAAAGAGAGTGAGATTCCAGCTCCTTTCGTTCAGTCAGTAGCTTCAATCATTTCTGGACGTTTTTCAATGGCAAAAATCATTGAATATTATAAATGCACAAACAGTAATTTCTCCGCATTGCAAGGTGCAATTCTGAAATTTTTTGCTTTTTCCTGCTCCTCTTAGCATGATAAAGAAGATTCAAAGAGAGTGAGATGCCAGCTCCTTTCATTCAGTCAGTAGCTTCAATCATTTCTGGACGTTTTTCAATGGCAAAAATCAATGAATATTGTAAATGCACAAACAGTAATTTCTCCGCACTGCAAGGTGCAATTCTGAAATTTTTTGCTTTTTCCTGCTTCTCTTAGCATGATAAAGAAGATTCAAAGAGAGTGAGATGCCAGCTCCTTTCATTCAGTCAGTAGCTTCAAACATTTCTGGTATATGAATAACATGATGTTTTTCAATGGCAAAAATCAATGAATATTGTAAATGCACAAACAGTAATTTCTCCGCATTGCAAGGTGCAATTCTGAAATTTTTTGCTTTTTCCTGCTCCTCTTAGCATGATAAAGAAGATTCAAAGAGAGTGAGATGCCAGCTCCTTTCATTCAGTCAGTAGCTTCAATCATTTCTGTACGTTTTTCAATGGCAAAAATCAATGAATATTGTAAATGCACAAACAGTAATTTCTCCGCATTGCAAGGTGCAATTCTGAAATTTTTTGCTTTTTCCTGCTCCTCTTAGCATGATAAAGAAGATTCAAAGAGAGTGAGATGCCAGCTCCTTTCGTTCAGTCAGTAGCTTCAATCATTTCTGGACGTTTTTCAATGGCAAAAATCATTGAATATTATAAATGCACAAACAGTAATTTCTCCGCATTGCAAGGTGCAATTCTGAAATTTTTTACTTTTTCCTGCTCCTCTTAGCATGATAAAGAAGATTCAAACATTTCTGGTATATGAATAACATGATGTTTTTCAATGGCAAAAATCAATGAATATTGTAAATGCACAAACAGTAATTTCTCCGCATTGCAAGGTGCAATTCTGAAATTTTTTGCTTTTTCCTGCTCCTCTTAGCATGATAAAGAAGATTCAAAGAGAGTGAGATTCCAGCTCCTTTCGTTCAGTCAGTAGCTTCAATCATTTCTGGACGTTTTTCAATGGCAAAAATCATTGAATATTATAAATGCACAAACAGTAATTTCTCCGCATTGCAAGGTGCAATTCTGAAATTTTTTGCTTTTTCCTGCTCCTCTTAGCATGATAAAGAAGATTCAAAGAGAGTGAGATGCCAGCTCCTTTCATTCAGTCAGTAGCTTCAATCATTTCTGGACGTTTTTCAATGGCAAAAATCAATGAATATTGTAAATGCACAAACAGTAATTTCTCCGCATTGCAAGGTGCAATTCTGAAATTTTTTGCTTTTTCCTGCTCCTCTTAGCATGATAAAGAAGATTCAAAGAGAGTGAGATGCCAGCTCCTTTCATTCAGTCAGTAGCTTCAAACATTTCTGGTATATGAATAACATGATGTTTTTCAATGGCAAAAATCAATGAATATTGTAAATGCACAAACAGTAATTTCTCCGCATTGCAAGGTGCAAGTCTGAAATTTTTTGCTTTTTCCTGCTCCTCTTAGCATGATAAAGAAGATTCAAAGAGAGTGAGATGCCATCTACTTTCATTCAGTCAGTAGCTTCAATCATTTCTGGACGTTTTTCAATGGTAAAAATCAATGAATATTGTAAATGCACAAACAGTAATTTCTCCACATTGCAAGGTGCAATTCTGAAATTTTTTGCTTTTTCCTGCTCCTCTTAGCATGATAAAGAAGATTCAAAGAGAGTGAGATGCCAGCTCCTTTCATTCAGTCAGTAGCTTCAAACATTTCTGGTATATGAATAACATGATGTTTTTCAATGGCAAAAATCAATGAATATTGTAAATGCACAAACAGTAATTTCTCTGCATTGCAAGGTGCAATTCTGAAATTTTTTGCTTTTTCCTGCTCCTCTTAGCATGATAAAGAAGATTCAAAGAGAGTGAGATGCCAGCTCCTTTCATTCAGTCAGTAGCTTCAAACATTTCTGGTATATGAATAACATGATGTTTTTCAATGGCAAAAATCAATGAATATTGTAAATGCACAAACAGTAATTTCTCCGCATTGCAAGGTGCAAGTCTGAAATTTTTTGCTTTTTCCTGCTCCTCTTAGCATGATAAAGATGATTCAAAGAGAGTGAGATGCCAGCTACTTTCATTCAGTCAGTAGCTTCAATCATTTCTGGACGTTTTTCAATGGTAAAAATCAATGAATATTGTAAATGCACATACAGTAATTTCTCCACATTGCAAGGTGCAATTCTGAAATTTTTTGCTTTTTCCTGCTCCTCTTAGCATGATAAAGAAGATTCAAAGAGAGTGAGATGCCAGCTCCTTTCATTCAGTCAGTAGCTTCAAACATTTCTGGTATATGAATAACATGATGTTTTTCAATGGCAAAAATCAATGAATATTGTAAATGCACAAACAGTAATTTCTCCGCATTGCAAGGTGCAATTCTGAAATTTTTTGCTTTTTCCTGCTCCTCTTAGCATGATAAAGAAGATTCAAAGAGAGTGAGATGCCAGCTCCTTTCATTCAGTCAGTAGCTTCAAACATTTCTGGTATATGAATAACATGATGTTTTTCAATGGCAAAAATCAATGAATATTGTAAATGCACAAACAGTAATTTCTCCGCATTGCAAGGTGCAAGTCTGAAATTTTTTGCTTTTTCCTGCTCCTCTTAGCATGATAAAGAAGATTCAAAGAGAGTGAGATGCCAGCTACTTTCATTCAGTCAGTAGCTTCAATCATTTCTGGACGTTTTTCAATGGTAAAAATCAATGAATATTGTAAATGCACAAACAGTAATTTCTCCACATTGCAAGGTGCAATTCTGAATTTTTTTGCTTTTTCCTGCTCCTCTTAGCATGATAAAGAAGATTCAAAGAGAGTGAGATGCCAGCTCCTTTCATTCAGTCAGTAGCTTCAAACATTTCTGGTATATGAATAACATGATGTTTTTCAATGGCAAAAATCAATGAATATTGTAAATGCACAAACAGCAATTTCTCCGCATTGCAAGGTGCAATTCTGAAACTTTTTGCTTTTTCCTGCTCCTCTTAGCATGATAAAGAAGATTCAAAGAGAGTGAGATGCCAGCTCCTTTCATTCAGTCAGTAGCTTCAATCATTTCTGGATGTTTTTCAATGGCAAAAATCAATGAATATTGTAAATGCACAAACTGTAATTTCTCCGCATTGCAAGGTGCAATTCTGAAATTTTTTGCTTTTTCCTGCTCCTCTTAGCATGATAAAGAAGATTCAAAGAGAGTGAGATGCCAGCTCCTTTCATTCAGTCAGTAGCTTCAATCATTTCTGGACGTTTTTCAATGGCAAAAATCAATGAATATTGTAAATGCACAAACAGTAATTTCTCCGCATTGCAAGGTGCAATTCTGAAATTTTTTGCTTTTTCCTGCTCCTCTTAGCATGATAAAGAAGATTCAAAGAGAGTGAGATGCCAGCTCCTTTCATTCAGTCAGTAGCTTCAAACATTTCTGGTATATGAATAACATGATGTTTTTCAATGGCAAAAATCAATGAATATTGTAAATGCACAAACAGTAATTTCTCCGCATTGCAAGGTGCAAGTCTGAAATTTTTTGCTTTTTCCTGCTCCTCTTAGCATGATAAAGAAGATTCAAAGAGAGTGAGATGCCAGCTCCTTTCATTCAGTCAGTAGCTTCAAACATTTCTGGTATATGAATAACATGATGTTTTTCAATGGCAAAAATCAATGAATATTGTAAATGCACAAACAGTAATTTCTCCGCATTGCAAGGTGCAATTCTGAAATTTTTTGCTTTTTCCTGCTCCTCTTAGCATGATAAAGAAGATTCAAAGAGAGTGTGATGCCAGCTCCTTTCATTCAGTCAGTAGCTTCAATCATTTCTGGACGTTTTTCAATGGCAAAAATCAATGAATATTGTAAATGCACAAACAGCAATTTCTCCGCATTGCAAGGTGCAATTCTGAAATTTTTTGCTTTTTCCTGCTCCTCTTAGCATGATAAAGAAGATTCAAAGAGAGTGAGATGCCAGCTCCTTTCGTTCAGTCAGTAGCTTCAATCATTTCTGGACGTTTTTCAATGGCAAAAATCATTGAATTTTATAAATGCACAAACAGTAATTTCTCCGCATTGCAAGGTGCAATTCTGAAATTTTTTACTTTTTCCTGCTCCTCTTAGCATGATAAAGAAGATTCAAACATTTCTGGTATATGAATAACATGATGTTTTTCAATGGCAAAAATCAATGAATATTGTAAATGCACAAACAGTAATTTCTCCGCATTGCAAGGTGCAATTCTGAAATTTTTTGCTTTTTCCTGCTCCTCTTAGCATGATAAAGAAGATTCAAAGAGAGTGAGATGCCAGCTCCTTTCGTTCAGTCAGTAGCTTCAATCATTTCTGGACGTTTTTCAATGGCAAAAATCATTGAATATTATAAATGCACAAACAGTAATTTCTCCGCATTGCAAGGTGCAATTCTGAAATTTTTTGCTTTTTCCTGCTCCTCTTAGCATGATAAAGAAGATTCAAAGAGAGTGAGATGCCAGCTCCTTTCATTCAGTCAGTAGCTTCAATCATTTCTGGACGTTTTTCAATGGCAAAAATCAATGAATATTGTAAATGCACAAACAGTAATTTCTCCGCATTGCAAGGTGCAATTCTGAAATTTTTTGCTTTTTCCTGCTCCTCTTAGCATGATAAAGAAGATTCAAAGAGAGTGAGATGCCAGCTCCTTTCATTCAGTCAGTAGCTTCAAACATTTCTGGTATATGAATAACATGATGTTTTTCAATGGCAAAAATCAATGAATATTGTAAATGCACAAACAGTAATTTCTCCGCATTGCAAGGTGCAAGTCTGAAATTTTTTGCTTTTTCCTGCTCCTCTTAGCATGATAAAGAAGATTCAAAGAGAGTGAGATGCCAGCTACTTTCATTCAGTCAGTAGCTTCAATCATTTCTGGACGTTTTTCAATGGTAAAAATCAATGAATATTGTAAATGCACAAACAGTAATTTCTCCACATTGCAAGGTGCAATTCTGAAATTTTTTGCTTTTTCCTGCTCCTCTTAGCATGATAAAGAAGATTCAAAGAGAGTGAGATGCCAGCTCCTTTCATTCAGTCAGTAGCTTCAAACATTTCTGGTATATGAATAACATGATGTTTTTCAATGGCAAAAATCAATGAATATTGTAAATGCACAAACAGTAATTTCTCCGCATTGCAAGGTGCAATTCTGAAATTTTTTGCTTTTTCCTGCTCCTCTTAGCATGATAAAGAAGATTCAAAGAGAGTGAGATGCCAGCTCCTTTCATTCAGTCAGTAGCTTCAAACATTTCTGGTATATGAATAACATGATGTTTTTCAATGGCAAAAATCAATGAATATTGTAAATGCACAAACAGTAATTTCTCCGCATTGCAAGGTGCAAGTCTGAAATTTTTTGCTTTTTCCTGCTCCTCTTAGCATGATAAAGAAGATTCAAAGAGAGTGAGATGCCAGCTACTTTCATTCAGTCAGTAGCTTCAATCATTTCTGGACGTTTTTCAATGGTAAAAATCAATGAATATTGTAAATGCACATACAGTAATTTCTCCACATTGCAAGTTGCAATACTGAAATTTTTTGCTTTTTCCTGCTCCTCTTAGCATGATAAAGAAGATTCAAAGAGAGTGAGATGCCAGCTCCTTTCATTCAGTCAGTAGCTTCAAACATTTCTGGTATATGAATAACATGATGTTTTTCAATGGCAAAAATCAATGAATATTGTAAATGCACAAACAGTAATTTCTCCGCATTGCAAGGTGCAATTCTGAAATTTTTTGCTTTTTCCTGCTCCTCTTAGCATGATAAAGAAGATTCAAAGAGAGTGAGATGCCAGCTCCTTTCATTCAGTCAGTAGCTTCAAACATTTCTGGTATATGAATAACATGATGTTTTTCAATGGCAAAAATCAATGAATATTGTAAATGCACAAACAGTAATTTCTCCGCATTGCAAGGTGCAAGTCTGAAATTTTTTGCTTTTTCCTGCTCCTCTTAGCATGATAAAGAAGATTCAAAGAGAGTGAGATGCCAGGTACTTTCATTCAGTCAGTAGCTTCAATCATTTCTGGACGTTTTTCAATGGTAAAAATCAATGAATATTGTAAATGCACAAACAGTAATTTCTCCACATTGCAAGGTGCAATTCTGAAATTTTTTGCTTTTTCCTGCTCCTCTTAGCATGATAAAGAAGATTCAAAGAGAGTGAGATGCCAGCTCCTTTCATTCAGTCAGTAGCTTCAAACATTTCTGGTATATGAATAACATGATGTTTTTCAATGGCAAAAATCAATGAATATTGTAAATGCACAAACAGCAATTTCTCCGCATTGCAAGGTGCAATTCTGAAACTTTTTGCTTTTTCCTGCTCCTCTTAGCATGATAAAGAAGATTCAAAGAGAGTGAGATGCCAGCTCCTTTCATTCAGTCAGTAGCTTCAATCATTTCTGGATGTTTTTCAATGGCAAAAATCAATGAATATTGTAAATGCACAAACTGTAATTTCTCCGCATTGCAAGGTGCAATTCTGAAATTTTTTGCTTTTTCCTGCTCCTCTTAGCATGATAAAGAAGATTCAAAGAGAGTGAGATGCCAGCTCCTTTCATTCAGTCAGTAGCTTCAATCATTTCTGGACGTTTTTCAATGGCAAAAATCAATGAATATTGTAAATGCACAAACAGTAATTTCTCCGCATTGCAAGGTGCAATTCTGAAATTTTTTGCTTTTTCCTGCTCCTCTTAGCATGATAAAGAAGATTCAAAGAGAGTGAGATGCCAGCTCCTTTCATTCAGTCAGTACCTTCAATCATTTCTGGACGTTTTTCAATGGCAAAAATCAATGAATATTGTAAATGCACAAACAGTAATTTCTCCGCATTGCAAGGTGCAATTCTGAAATTTTTTGCCTTTTCCCGCTCCTCTTAGCATGATAAAGAAGATTCAAAGAGAGTGAGGTGCCAGCTCCTTTCATTCAGTCAGTAGCTTCAAACATTTCTGGTATATGAATAACATGTTTTTCAATGGCAAAAATCAATGAATATTGTAAATGCACAAACAGTAATTTCTCCGCATTGCAAGGTGCAATTCTGAAATTTTTTGCTTTTTCCTGCTCCTCTTAGCATGATAAAGAAGATTCAAAGAGAGTGAGATGCCAGCTACTTTCATTCAGTCAGTAGCTTCAATCATTTCTGGACGTTTTTCAATGGTAAAAATCAATGAATATTGTAAATGCACAAACAGTAATTTCTCCACATTGCAAGGTGCAATTCTGAAATTTTTTGCTTTTTCCTGCTCCTCTTAGCATGATAAAGAAGATTCAAAGAGAGTGAGATGCCAGCTCCTTTCATTCAGTCAGTAGCTTCAAACATTTCTGGTATATGAATAACATGATGTTTTTCAATGGCAAAAATCAATGAATATTGTAAATGCCCAAACAGTAATTTCTCCGCATTGCAAGGTGCAATTCTGAAATTTTTTGCTTTTTCCTGCTCCTCTTAGCATGATAAAGAAGATTCAAAGAGAGTGAGATGCCAGCTCCTTTCATTCAGTCAGTAGCTTCAAACATTTCTGGTATATGAATAACATGATGTTTTTCAATGGCAAAAATCAATGAATATTGTAAATGCACAAACAGTAATTTCTCCGCATTGCAAGGTGCAAGTCTGAAATTTTTTGCTTTTTCCTGCTCCTCTTAGCATGATAAAGAAGATTCAAAGAGAGTGAGATGCCAGCTACTTTCATTCAGTCAGTAGCTTCAATCATTTCTGGACGTTTTTCAATGGTAAAAATCAATGAATATTGTAAATGCACAAACAGTAATTTCTCCACATTGCAAGGTGCAATTCTGAAATTTTTTGCTTTTTCCTGCTCCTCTTAGCATGATAAAGAAGATTCAAAGAGAGTGAGATGCCAGCTCCTTTCATTCAGTCAGTAGCTTCAAACATTTCTGGTATATGAATAACATGATGTTTTTCAATGGCAAAAATCAATGAATATTGTAAATGCACAAAAAGTGATTTCTCCGCATTGCAAGGTGCAATTCTGAAATTTTTTGCTTTTTCCTGCTCCTCTTAGCATGATAAAGAAGATTCAAAGAGAGTGAGATGCCAGCTCCTTTCATTCAGTCAGTAGCTTCAATCATTTCTGGATGTTTTTCAATGGCAAAAATCAATGAATATTGTAAATGCACAAACTGTAATTTCTCCGCATTGCAAGGTGCAATTCTGAAATTTTTTGCTTTTTCCTGCTCCTCTTAGCATGATAAAAAAGATTCAAAGAGAGTAAGATGCCCGCTCTTTTCATTCAGTCAGTAGCTTCAATCATTTCTGGAAGTTTTTCAATGGCAAAAATCAATGAATATTGTAAATGCACAAACAGTAATTTCTCCGCATTGCAAGGTGCAATTCTGAAATTTTTTGCTTTTTCCTGCTCCTCTTAGCATGATAAAGAAGATTCAAAGAGAGTGAGATGCCAGCTCCTTTCATTCAGTCAGTAGCTTCAATCATTTCTGGACATTTTTCAATGGCAAAAATCAATGAATATTGTAAATGCACAAACAGTAATTTCTCCGCATTGCAAGGTGCAATTCTGAAATTTTTTGCTTTTTCCTGCTCCTCTTAGCATGATAAAGAAGATTCAAAGAGAGTGAGATGCCAGCTCCTTTCATTCAGTCAGTAGCTTCAAACATTTCTGGTATATGAATAACATGATGTTTTTCAATGGCAAAAATCAATGAATATTGTAAATGCACAAACAGTAATTTCTCCGCATTGCAAGGTGCAAGTCTGAAATTTTTTGCTTTTTCCTGCTCCTCTTAGCATGATAAAGAAGATTCAAAGAGAGTGAGATGCCAGTTACTTTCATTCAGTCAGTAGCTTCAATCATTTCTGGACGTTTTTCAATGGTAAAAATCAATGAATATTGTAAATGCACAAACAGTAATTTCTCCACATTGCAAGGTGCAATTCTGAAATTTTTTGCTTTTTCCTGCTCCTCTTAGCATGATAAAGAAGATTCAAAGAGAGTGAGATGCCAGCTCCTTTCATTCAGTCAGTAGCTTCAAACATTTCTGGTATATGAATAACATGATGTTTTTCAATGGCAAAAATCAATGAATATTGTAAATGCACAAACAGTAATTTCTCCGCATTGCAAGGTGCAATTCTGAAATTTTTTGCTTTTTCCTGCTCCTCTTAGCATGATAAAGAAGATTCAAAGAGAGTGAGATGCCAGCTCCTTTCATTCAGTCAGTAGCTTCAAACATTTCTGGTATATGAATAAAATGATGTTTTTCAATGGCAAAAATCAATGAATATTGTAAATGCACAAACAGTAATTTCTCCGCATTGCAAGGTGCAATTCTGAAATTTTTTGCTTTTTCCTGCTCCTCTTAGCATGATAAAGAAGATTCAAAGAGAGTGAGATGCCAGCTCCTTTCATTCAGTCAGTAGCTTCAAACATTTTTGGTATATGAATAACATGATGTTTTTCAATGGCAAAAATCAATGAATATTGTAAATGCACAAACAGTAATTTCTCCGCATTGCAAGGTGCAAGTCTGAAATTTTTTGCTTTTTCCTGCTCCTCTTAGCATGATAAAGAAGATTCAAAGAGAGTGAGATGCCAGCTACTTTCATTCAGTCAGTAGCTTCAATCATTTCTGGACGTTTTTCAATGGTAAAAATCAATGAATATTGTAAATGCACAAACAGTAATTTCTCCACATTGCAAGGTGCAATTCTGAAATTTTTTGCTTTTTCCTGCTCCTCTTAGCATGATAAAGAAGATTCAAAGAGAGTGAGATGCCAGCTCCTTTCATTCAGTCAGTAACTTCAAACATTTCTGGTATATGAATAACATGATGTTTTTCAATGGCAAAAATCAATGAATATTGTAAATGCACAAACAGTAATTTCTCCGCATTGCAAGGTGCAATTCTGAAATTTTTTGCTTTTTCCTGCTCCTCTTAGCATGATAAAGAAGATTCAAAGAGAGTGAGATGCCAGCTCCTTTCATTCAGTCAGTAGCTTCAAACATTTCTGGTATATGAATAACATGATGTTTTTCAATGGCAAAAATCAATGAATATTGTAAATGCACAAACAGTAAATTCTCCGCATTGCAAGGTGCAAGTCTGAAATTTTTTGCTTTTTCCTGCTCCTCTTAGCATGATAAAGAAGATTCAAAGAGAGTGAGATGCCAGCTACTTTCATTCAGTCAGTAGCTTCAATCATTTCTGGACGTTTTTCAATGGTAAAAATCAATGAATATTGTAAATGCACAAACAGTAATTTCTCCACATTGCAAGGTGCAATTCTGAAATTTTTTGCTTTTTCCTGCTCCTCTTAGCATGATAAAGAAGATTCAAAGAGAGTGAGATGCCAGCTCCTTTCATTCAGTCAGTAGCTTCAAACATTTCTGGTATATGAATAACATGATGTTTTTCAATGGCAAAAATCAATGAATATTGTAAATGCACAAACAGTAATTTCTCCGCATTGCAAGGTGCAATTCTGAAATTTTTTGCTTTTTCCTGCTCCTCTTAGCATGATAAAGAAGATTCAAAGAGAGTGAGATGCCAGCTCCTTTCATTCAGTCAGTAGCTTCAATCATTTCTGGATGTTTTTCAATGGCAAAAATCAATGAATATTGTAAATGCACAAACTGTAATTTCTCCGCATTGCAAGGAGCAATTCTGAAATTTTTTGCTTTTTCCTGCTCCTCTTAGCATGATAAAGAAGATTCAAAGAGAGTGAGATGCCAGCTCCTTTCATTCAGTCAGTAGCTTCAATCATTTCTGGACGTTTTTCAATGGCAAAAATCAATGAATATTGTAAATGCACAAACAGTAATTTCTCCGCATTGCAAGGTGCAATTCTGAAATTTTTTGCTTTTTCCTGCTCCTCTTAGCATGATAAAGAAGATTCAAAGAGAGTGAGATGCCAGCTCCTTTCATTCAGTCAGTACCTTCAATCATTTCTGGACGTTTTTCAATGGCAAAAATCAATGAATATTGTAAATGCACAAACAGTAATTTCTCCGCATTGCAAGGTGCAATTCAGAAATTTTTTGCTTTTTCCCGCTCCTCTTAGCATGATAAAGAAGATTCAAAGAGAGTGAGGTGCCAGCTCCTTTCATTCAGTCAATAGCTTCAAACATTTCTGGTATATGAATAACATGTTTTTCAATGGCAAAAATCAATGAATATTGTAAATGCACAAACAGTAATTTCTCCGCATTGCAAGGTGCAATTCTGAAATTTTTTGCTTTTTCCTGCTCCTCTTAGCATGATAAAGAAGATTCAAAGAGAGTGAGATGCCAGCTACTTTCATTCAGTCAGTAGCTTCAATCATTTCTGGACGTTTTTCAATGGTAAAAATCAATGAATATTGTAAATGCACAAACAGTAATTTCTCCACATTGCAAGGTGCAATTCTGAAATTTTTTGCTTTTTCCTGCTCCTCTTAGCATGATAAAGAAGATTCAAAGAGAGTGAGATGCCAGCTCCTTTCATTCAGTCAGTAGCTTCAAACATTTCTGGTATATGAATAACATGATGTTTTTCAATGGCAAAAATCAATGAATATTGTAAATGCACAAACAGTAATTTCTCCGCATTGCAAGGTGCAATTCTGAAATTTTTTGCTTTTTCCTGCTCCTCTTAGCATGATAAAGAAGATTCAAAGAGAGTGAGATGCCAGCTCCTTTCATTCAGTCAGTAGCTTCAATCATTTCTGGATGTTTTTCAATGGCAAAAATCAATGAATATTGTAAATGCACAAACTGTAATTTCTCCGCATTGCAAGGAGCAATTCTGAAATTTTTTGCTTTTTCCTGCTCCTCTTAGCATGATAAAGAAGATTCAAAGAGAGTGAGATGCCAGCTCCTTTCATTCAGTCAGTAGCTTCAATCATTTCTGGACGTTTTTCAATGGCAAAAATCAATGAATATTGTAAATGCACAAACAGTAATTTCTCCGCATTGCAAGGTGCAATTCTGAAATTTTTTGCTTTTTCCTGCTCCTCTTAGCATGATAAAGAAGATTCAAAGAGAGTGAGATGCCAGCTCCTTTCATTCAGTCAGTACCTTCAATCATTTCTGGACGTTTTTCAATGGCAAAAATCAATGAATATTGTAAATGCACAAACAGTAATTTCTCCGCATTGCAAGGTGCAATTCTGAAATTTTTTGCTTTTTCCCGCTCCTCTTAGCATGATAAAGAAGATTCAAAGAGAGTGAGGTGCCAGCTCCTTTCATTCAGTCAATAGCTTCAAACATTTCTGGTATATGAATAACATGTTTTTCAATGGCAAAAATCAATGAATATTGTAAATGCACAAACAGTAATTTCTCCGCATTGCAAGGTGCAATTCTGAAATTTTTTGCTTTTTCCTGCTCCTCTTAGCATGATAAAGAAGATTCAAAGAGAGTGAGATGCCAGCTACTTTCATTCAGTCAGTAGCTTCAATCATTTCTGGACGTTTTTCAATGGTAAAAATCAATGAATATTGTAAATGCACAAACAGTAATTTCTCCACATTGCAAGGTGCAATTCTGAAATTTTTTGCTTTTTCCTGCTCCTCTTAGCATGATAAAGAAGATTCAAAGAGAGTGAGATGCCAGCTCCTTTCATTCAGTCAGTAGCTTCAAACATTTCTGGTATATGAATAACATGATGTTTTTCAATGGCAAAAATCAATGAATATTGTAAATGCACAAACAGAAATTTCTCCGCATTGCAAGGTGCAAGTCTGAAATTTTTTGCTTTTTCCTGCTCCTCTTAGCATGATAAAGAAGATTCAAAGAGAGTGAGATGCCAGCTACTTTCATTCAGTCAGTAGCTTCAATCATTTCTGGACGTTTTTCAATGGCAAAAATCAATGAATATTGTAAATGCACAAACAGTAATTTCTCCGCATTGCAAGGTGCAAGTCTGAAATTTTTTGCTTTTTCCCGCTCCTCTTAGCATGATAAAGAAGATTGAAAGAGAGTGAGGTGCCAGCTCCTTTCATTCAGTCAGTAGCTTCAAACATTTCTGGTATATGAATAACATGTTTTTCAATGGCAAAAATCAATGAATATTGTAAATGCACAAACAGTAATTTCTCCGCATTGCAAGGTGCAATTCTGAAATTTTTTGCTTTTTCCTGCTCCTCTTAGCATGATAAAGAAGATTCAAAGAGAGTGAGATGCCAGCTACTTTCATTCAGTCAGTAGCTTCAATCATTTCTGGACGTTTTTCAATGGTAAAAATCAATGAATATTGTAAATGCACAAACAGTAATTTCTCCACATTGCAAGGTGCAATTCTGAAATTTTTTGCTTTTTCCTGCTCCTCTTAGCATGATAAAGAAGATTCAAAGAGAGTGAGATGCCAGCTCCTTTCATTCAGTCAGTAGCTTCAAACATTTCTGGTATATGAATAACATGATGTTTTTCAATGGCAAAAATCAATGAATATTGTAAATGCACAAACAGAAATTTCTCCGCATTGCAAGGTGCAAGTCTGAAATTTTTTGCTTTTTCCTGCTCCTCTTAGCATGATAAAGAAGATTCAAAGAGAGTGAGATGCCAGCTACTTTCATTCAGTCAGTAGCTTCAATCATTTCTGGACGTTTTTCAATGGTAAAAATCAATGAATATTGTAAATGCACAAACAGTAATTTCTCCACATTGCAAGGTGCAATTCTGAAATTTTTTGCTTTTTCCTGCTCCTCTTAGCATGATAAAGAAGATTCAAAGAGAGTGAGATGCCAGCTCCTTTCATTCAGTCAGTAGCTTCAAACATTTCTGGTATATGAATAACATGATGTTTTTCAATGGCAAAAATCAATGAATATTGTAAATGCACAAACAGAAATTTCTCCGCATTGCAAGGTGCAAGTCTGAAATTTTTTGCTTTTTCCTGCTCCTCTTAGCATGATAAAGAAGATTCAAAGAGAGTGAGATGCCAGCTACTTTCATTCAGTCAGTAGCTTCAATCATTTCTGGACGTTTTTCAATGGTAAAAATCAATGAATATTGTAAATGCACAAACAGTAATTTCTCCACATTGCAAGGTGCAATTCTGAAATTTTTTGCTTTTTCCTGCTCCTCTTAGCATGATAAAGAAGATTCAAAGAGAGTGAGATGCCAGCTCCTTTCATTCAGTCAGTAGCTTCAAACATTTCTGGTATATGAATAACATGATATTTTTCAATGGCAAAAATCAATGAATATTGTAAATGCACAAACAGTAATTTCTCCGCATTGCAAGGTGCAATTCTGAAATTTTTTCCTTTTTCCTGCTCCTCTTAGCATGATAAAGAAGATTCAAAGAGAGTGAGATGCCAGCTCCTTTCATTCAGTCAGTACCTTCAATCATTTCTGGACGTTTTTCAATGGCAAAAATCAATGAATATTGTAAATGCACAAACAGTAATTTCTCCGCATTGCAAGGTGCAAGTCTGAAATTTTTTGCTTTTTCCCGCTCCTCTTAGCATGATAAAGAAGATTGAAAGAGAGTGAGGTGCCAGCTCCTTTCATTCAGTCAGTAGCTTCAAACATTTCTGGTATATGAATAACATGTTTTTCAATGGCAAAAATCAATGAATATTGTAAATGCACAAACAGTAATTTCTCCGCATTGCAAGGTGCAATTCTGAAATTTTTTGCTTTTTCCTGCTCCTCTTAGCATGATAAAGAAGATTCAAAGAGAGTGAGATGCCAGCTACTTTCATTCAGTCAGTAGCTTCAATCATTTCTGGACGTTTTTCAATGGTAAAAATCAATGAATATTGTAAATGCACAAACAGTAATTTCTCCACATTGCAAGGTGCAATTCTGAAATTTTTTGCTTTTTCCTGCTCCTTTTAGCATGATAAAGAAGATTCAAAGAGAGTGAGATGCCAGCTCCTTTCATTCAGTCAGTAGCTTCAAACATTTCTGGTATATGAATAACATGATGCTTTTCAATGGCAAAAATCAATGAATATTGTAAATGCACAAACAGTAATTTCTCCGCATTGCAAGGTGCAATTCTGAAATTTTTTGCTTTTTCCTGCTCCTCTTAGCATGATAAAGAAGATTCAAAGAGAGTGAGATGCCAGCTCCTTTCATTCAGTCAGTAGCTTCAAACATTTCTGGTATATGAATAACATGATGTTTTTCAATGGCAAAAATCAATGAATATTGTAAATGCACAAACAGTAATTTCTCCGCATTGCAAGGTGCAAGTCTGAAATTTTTTGCTTTTTCCTGCTCCTCTTAGCATGATAAAGAAGATTCAAAGAGAGTGAGATGCCAGCTACTTTCATTCAGTCAGTAGCTTCAATCATTTCTAGACATTTTTCAATGGTAAAAATCAATGAATATTGTAAATGCACAAACAGTAATTTCTCCACATTGCAAGGTGCAATTCTGAAATTTTTTGCTTTTTCCTGCTCCTCTTAGCATGATAAAGAAGATTCAAAGAGAGTGAGATGCCAGCTCCTTTCATTCAGTCAGTAGCTTCAAACATTTCTGGTATATGAATAACATGATGTTTTTCAATGGCAAAAATCAATGAATATTGTAAATGCACAAACAGTAATTTCTCCGCATTGCAAGGTGCAATTCTGAAATTTTTTGCTTTTTCCTGCTCCTCTTAGCATGATAAAGAAGATTCAAAGAGAGTGAGACGCCAGCTCCTTTCATTCAGTCAGTAGCTTCAATCATTTCTGGATGTTTTTCAATGGCAAAAATCAATGAATATTGTAAATGCACAAACTGTAATTTCTCCGCATTGCAAGGTGCAATTCTGAAATTTTTTGCTTTTTCCTGCTCCTCTTAGCATGATAAAGAAGATTCAAAGAGAGTGAGATGCCAGCTCCTTTCATTCAGTCAGTAGCTTGAATCATTTCTGGACGTTTTTCAATGGCAAAAATCAATGAATATTGTAAATGCACAAACAGTAATTTCTCCGCATTGCAAGGCGCAATTCTGAAATTTTTTGCTTTTTCCTGCTCCTCTTAGCATGATAAAGAAGATTCAAAGAGAGTGAGATGCCAGCTCCTTTCATTCAGTCAGTACCTTCAATCATTTCTGGACGTTTTTCAATGGCAAAAATCAATGATTATTGTAAATGCACAAACAATAATTTCTCCGCATTGCAAGGGGCAAGTCTGAAATTTTTTGCTTTTTCCCGCTCCTCTTAGCATGATAAAGAAGATTCAAAGAGAGTGAGGTGCCAGCTCCTTTCATTCAGTCAGTAGCTTCAAACATTTCTGGTATATGAATAACATGTTTTTCAATGGCAAAAATCAATGAATATTGTAAATGCACAAACAGTAATTTCTCCGCATTGCAAGGTGCAATTCTGAAATTTTTTGATTTTTCCTGCTCCTCTTAGCATGATAAAGAAGATTCAAAGAGAGTGAGATGCCAGCTCCTTTCATTCAGTCAGTAGCTTCAATCATTTCTGGACGTTTTTCAATGGCAAAAATCAATGAATATTGTAAATGCACAAACAGTAATTTCTCCGCATTGCAAGGTGCAATTCTGAAATTTTTTGCTTTTTCCTGCTCCTCTTAGCATGATAAAGAAGATTCAAAGAGAGTGAGATGCCAGCTCCTTTCATTCAGTCAGTAGCATCAATCATTTCTGGACGTTTTTCAATGGCAAAAATCAATGAATATTGTAAATGCACAAACAGTAATTTCTCCGCATTGCAAGGTGCAATTCTGAAATTTTTTGCTTTTTCCTGCTCCTCTTAGCATGATAAAGAAGATTCAAAGAGAGTGAGATGCCAGCTCCTTTCATTCACTCAGTAGCTTCAAACATTTCTGGTATATGAATAACATGATGTTTTTCAATGGCAAAAATCAATGAATATTGTAAATGCACAAACAGTAATTTCTCCGCATTGCAAGGTGCAAGTCTGAAATTTTTTGCTTTTTCCTGCTCCTCTTAGCATGATAAAGAAGATTCAAAGAGAGTGAGATGCCAGCTACTTTCATTCAGTCAGTAGCTTCAATCATTTCTGGACGTTTTTCAATGGTAAAAATCAATGAATATTGTAAATGCACAAACAGTAATTTCTCCACATTGCAAGGTGCAATTCTGAAATTTTTTGCTTTTTCCAGCTCCTCTTAGCATGATAAAGAAGATTCAAAGAGAGTGAGATGCCAGCTCCTTTCATTCAGTCAGTAGCTTCAAACATTTCTGGTATATGAATAACATGATGTTTTTCAATGGCAAAAATCAATGAATATTGTAAATGCACAAACAGTAATTTCTCCGCATTGCAAGGTGCAATTCTTAAATTTTTTGCTTTTTCCTGCTCCTCTTAGCATGATAAAGAAGATTCAAAGAGAGTGAGATGCCAGCTCCTTTCATTCAGTCAGTAGCTTCAAACATTTCTGGTATATGAATAACATGATGTTTTTCAATGGCAAAAATCAATAAATATTGTAAATGCACAAACAGTAATTTCTCCGCATTGCAAGGTGCAATTCTGAAATTTTTTGCTTTTTCCTGCTCCTCTTAGCATGATAAAGAAGATTCAAAGAGAGTGAGATGCCAGCTCCTTTCATTTAGTCAGTAGCTTCAATCATTTCTGGACGTTTTTCAATGGCAAAAATCAATGAATATTGTAAATGCACAAACAGTAATTTCTCCGCATTGCAAGGTGCAAGTCTGAAATTTTTTGCTTTTTCCCGCTCCTCTTAGCATGATAAAGAAGATTGAAAGAGAGTGAGGTGCCAGCTCCTTTCATTCAGTCAGTAGCTTCAAACATTTCTGGTATATGAATAACATGTTTTTCAATGGCAAAAATCAATGAATATTGTAAATGCACAAACAGTAATTTCTCCGCATTGCAAGGTGCAATTCTGAAATTTTTTGCTTTTTCCTGCTCCTCTTAGCATGATAAAGAAGATTCAAAGAGAGTGAGATGCCAGCTACTTTCATTCAGTCAGTAGCTTCAATCATTTCTGGACGTTTTTCAATGGTAAAAATCAATGAATATTGTAAATGCACAAACAGTAATTTCTCCACATTGCAAGGTGCAATTCTGAAATTTTTTGCTTTTTCCTGCTCCTTTTAGCATGATAAAGAAGATTCAAAGAGAGTGAGATGCCAGCTCCTTTCATTCAGTCAGTAGCTTCAAACATTTCTGGTATATGAATAACATGATGCTTTTCAATGGCAAAAATCAATGAATATTGTAAATGCACAAACAGTAATTTCTCCGCATTGCAAGGTGCAATTCTGAAATTTTTTGCTTTTTCCTGCTCCTCTTAGCATGATAAAGAAGATTCAAAGAGAGTGAGATGCCAGCTCCTTTCATTCAGTCAGTAGCTTCAAACATTTCTGGTATATGAATAACATGATGTTTTTCAATGGCAAAAATCAATGAATATTGTAAATGCACAAACAGTAATTTCTCCGCATTGCAAGGTGCAAGTCTGAAATTTTTTGCTTTTTCCTGCTCCTCTTAGCATGATAAAGAAGATTCAAAGAGAGTGAGATGCCAGCTACTTTCATTCAGTCAGTAGCTTCAATCATTTCTAGACGTTTTTCAATGGTAAAAATCAATGAATATTGTAAATGCACAAACAGTAATTTCTCCACATTGCAAGGTGCAATTCTGAAATTTTTTGCTTTTTCCTGCTCCTCTTAGCATGATAAAGAAGATTCAAAGAGAGTGAGATGCCAGCTCCTTTCATTCAGTCAGTAGCTTCAAACATTTCTGGTATATGAATAACATGATGTTTTTCAATGGCAAAAATCAATGAATATTGTAAATGCACAAACAGTAATTTCTCCGCATTGCAAGGTGCAATTCTGAAATTTTTTGCTTTTTCCTGCTCCTCTTAGCATGCTAAAGAAGATTCAGAGAGAGTGAAATACCAGCTCCTTTCATTCAGTCAGTAGCTTCAATCATTTCTGGATGTTTTTCAATGGCAAAAATCAATGAATATTGTAAATGCACAAACTGTAATTTCTCCGCATTGCAAGGTGCAATTCTGAAATTTTTTGCTTTTTCCTGCTCCTCTTAGCATGATAAAGAAGATTCAAAGAGAGTGAGATGCCAGCTCCTTTCATTCAGTCAGTAGCTTGAATCATTTCTGGACGTTTTTCAATGGCAAAAATCAATGAATATTGTAAATGCACAAACAGTAATTTCTCCGCATTGCAAGGCGCAATTCTGAAATTTTTTGCTTTTTCCTGCTCCTCTTAGCATGATAAAGAAGATTCAAAGAGAGTGAGATGCCAGCTCCTTTCATTCAGTCAGTACCTTCAATCATTTCTGGACGTTTTTCAATGGCAAAAATCAATGATTATTGTAAATGCACAAACAATAATTTCTCCGCATTGCAAGGGGCAAGTCTGAAATTTTTTGCTTTTTCCCGCTCCTCTTAGCATGATAAAGAAGATTCAAAGAGAGTGAGGTGCCAGCTCCTTTCATTCAGTCAGTAGCTTCAAACATTTCTGGTATATGAATAACATGTTTTTCAATGGCAAAAATCAATGAATATTGTAAATGCACAAACAGTAATTTCTCCGCATTGCAAGGTGCAATTCTGAAATTTTTTGATTTTTCCTGCTCCTCTTAGCATGATAAAGAAGATTCAAAGAGAGTGAGATGCCAGCTCCTTTCATTCAGTCAGTAGCTTCAATCATTTCTGGACGTTTTTCAATGGCAAAAATCAATGAATATTGTAAATGCACAAACAGTAATTTCTCCGCATTGCAAGGTGCAATTCTGAAATTTTTTGCTTTTTCCTGCTCCTCTTAGCATGATAAAGAAGATTCAAAGAGAGTGAGATGCCAGCTCCTTTCATTCAGTCAGTAGCATCAATCATTTCTGGACGTTTTTCAATGGCAAAAATCAATGAATATTGTAAATGCACAAACAGTAATTTCTCCGCATTGCAAGGTGCAATTCTGAAATTTTTTGCTTTTTCCTGCTCCTCTTAGCATGATAAAGAAGATTCAAAGAGAGTGAGATGCCAGCTCCTTTCATTCACTCAGTAGCTTCAAACATTTCTGGTATATGAATAACATGATGTTTTTCAATGGCAAAAATCAATGAATATTGTAAATGCACAAACAGTAATTTCTCCGCATTGCAAGGTGCAAGTCTGAAATTTTTTGCTTTTTCCTGCTCCTCTTAGCATGATAAAGAAGATTCAAAGAGAGTGAGATGCCAGCTACTTTCATTCAGTCAGTAGCTTCAATCATTTCTGGACGTTTTTCAATGGTAAAAATCAATGAATATTGTAAATGCACAAACAGTAATTTCTCCACATTGCAAGGTGCAATTCTGAAATTTTTTGCTTTTTCCAGCTCCTCTTAGCATGATAAAGAAGATTCAAAGAGAGTGAGATGCCAGCTCCTTTCATTCAGTCAGTAGCTTCAAACATTTCTGGTATATGAATAACATGATGTTTTTCAATGGCAAAAATCAATGAATATTGTAAATGCACAAACAGTAATTTCTCCGCATTGCAAGGTGCAATTCTTAAATTTTTTGCTTTTTCCTGCTCCTCTTAGCATGATAAAGAAGATTCAAAGAGAGTGAGATGCCAGCTCCTTTCATTCAGTCAGTAGCTTCAAACATTTCTGGTATATGAATAACATGATGTTTTTCAATGGCAAAAATCAATAAATATTGTAAATGCACAAACAGTAATTTCTCCGCATTGCAAGGTGCAATTCTGAAATTTTTTGCTTTTTCCTGCTCCTCTTAGCATGATAAAGAAGATTCAAAGAGAGTGAGATGCCAGCTCCTTTCATTTAGTCAGTAGCTTCAATCATTTCTGGACGTTTTTCAATGGCAAAAATCAATGAATATTGTAAATGCACAAACAGTAATTTCTCCGCATTGCAAGGTGCAATTCTGAAATTTTTTGCTTTTTCCTGCTCCTCTTAGCATGATAAAGAAGATTCAAAGAGAGTGAGATGTCAGCTCCTTTCATTCAGTCAGTAGCTTCAAACATTTCTGGTATATGAATAACATGATGTTTTTCAATGGCAAAAATCAATGAATATTGTAAATGCACAAACAGTAATTTCTCCGCATTGCAAGGTGCAATTCTGAAATTTTTTGCTTTTTCCTGCTCCTCTTAGCATGATAAAGAAGATTCAAAGAGAGTGAGATGCCAGCTCCTTTCATTCAGTCAGTAGCTTCAATCATTTCTGGACGTTTTTCAATGGCAAAAATCAATGAATATTGTAAATGCACAAACAGTAATTTCTCCGCATTGCAAGGTGCAATTCTGAAATTTTTTGCTTTTTCCTGCTCCTCTTAGCATGATAAAGAAGATTCAAAGAGAGTGAGATGCCAGCTCCTTTCGTTCAGTCAGTAGCTTCAATCATTTCTGGACGTTTTTCAATGGCAAAAATCATTGAATATTATAAATGCACAAACAGTAATTTCTCCGCATTGCAAGGTGCAATTCTGAAATTTTTTACTTTTTCCTGCTCCTCTTAGCATGATAAAGAAGATTCAAAGAGAGTGAGATGCCAGCTCCTTTCATTCAGTAAGTAGCTTCAATCATTTCTGGTATATGAATAACATGATGTTTTTCAATGGCAAAAATCAATGAATATTGTAAATGCACAAACAGTAATTTCTCCGCATTGCAAGGTGCAATTCTGAAATTTTTTGCTTTTTCCTGCTCCTCTTAGCATGATAAAGAAGATTCAAAGAGAGTGAGATGCCAGCTCCTTTCATTCAGTCAGTAGCTTCAATCATTTCTGGACGTTTTTCAATGGCAAAAATCAATGAATATTGTAAATGCACAAACAGTAATTTCTCCGCATTGCAAGGTGCAATTCTGAAATTTTTTGCTTTTTCCTGCTCCTCTTAGCATGATAAAGAAGATTCAAAGAGAGTGAGATGCCAGCTCCTTTCATTCAGTCAGTAGCTTCAATCATTTCTGGACGTTTTTCAATGGCAAAAATCAATGAATATTGTAAATGCACAAACAGTAATTTCTCCGCATTGCAAGGTGCAATTCTGAAATTTTTTGCTTTTTCCTGCTCCACTTAGCATGATAAAGAAGATTCAAAGAGAGTGAGATGCCAGCTCCTTTCATTCAGTCAGTAGCTTCAATCATTTCTGGACGTTTTTCAATGGCAAAAATCAATGAATATTGTAAATGCACAAACAGTAATTTCTCCGCATTGCAAGTTGCAATTCTGAAATTTTTTGCTTTTTCCTGCTCCTCTTAGCATGATAAAGAAGATTCAAAGAGAGTGAGATGCCAGATCCTTTCATTCAGTCAGTAGCTTCAAACATTTCTGGTATATGAATAACATGATGTTTTTCAATGGCAAAAATCAATGAATATTGTAAATGCACAAACAGTAATTTCTCCACATTGCAAGGTGCAATTCTGAAATTTTTTGCTTTTTCCTGCTCCTCTTAGCATGATAAAGAAGATTCAAAGAGAGTGAGATGCCAGCTCCTTTCATTCAGTCAGTAGCTTCAAACATTTCTGGTATATGAATAACATGATGTTTTTCAATGGCAAAAATCAATGAATATTGTAAATGCACAAACAGTAATTTCTCCGCATTGCAAGGTGCAATTCTGAAATTTTTTGCTTTTTCCTGCTCCTCTTAGCATGATAAAGAAGATTCAAAGAGAGTGAGACGCCAGCTCCTTTCATTCAGTCAGTAGCTTCAATCATTTCTGGATGTTTTTCAATGGCAAAAATCAATGAATATTGTAAATGCACAAACTGTAATTTCTCCGCATTGCAAGGTGCAATTCTGAAATTTTTTGCTTTTTCCTGCTCCTCTTAGCATGATAAAGAAGATTCAAAGAGAGTGAGATGCCAGCTCCTTTCATTCAGTCAGTAGCTTCAATCATTTCTGGACGTTTTTCAATGGCAAAAATCAATGAATATTGTAAATGCACAAACAGTAATTTCTCCGCATTGCAAGGTGCAATTCTGAAATTTTTTGCTTTTTCCAGCTCCTCTTAGCATGATAAAGAAGATTCAAAGAGAGTGAGATGCCAGCTCCTTTCATTCAGTCAGTACCTTCAATCATTTCTGGACGTTTTTCAATGGCAAAAATCAATGAATATTGTAAATGCACAAACAGTAATTTCTCCGCATTGCAAGGTGCAAGTCTGAAATTTTTTGCTTTTTCCCGCTCCTCTTAGCATGATAAAGAAGATTCAAAGAGAGTGAGGTGCCAGCTCCTTTCATTCAGTCAGTAGCTTCAAACATTTCTGGTATATGAATAACATGTTTTTCAATGGCAAAAATCAATGAATATTGTAAATGCATAAACAGTAATTTCTCCGCATTGCAAGGTGCAATTCTGAAATTTTTTGATTTTTCCTGCTCCTCTTAGCATGATAAAGAAGATTCAAAGAGAGTGAGATGCCAGCTCCTTTCATTCAGTCAGTAGCTTCAATCATTTCTGGACGTTTTTCAATGGCAAAAATCAATGAATATTGTTAATGCACAAACAGTAATTTCTCCGCATTGCAAGGTGCAATTCTGAAATTTTTTGCTTTTTCCTGCTCCTCTTATCATGATAAAGAAGATTCAAAGAGAGTGAGATGCCAGCTCCTTTCATTCAGTCAGTAGCATCAATCATTTCTGGACGTTTTTCAATGGCAAAAATCAATGAATATTGTAAGTGCACAAACAGTAATTTCTCCGCATTGCAAGGTGCAATTCTGAAATTTTTTACTTTTTCCTGCTCCTCTTAGCATGATAAAGAAGATTCAAAGAGAGTGAGATGCCAGCTCCTTTCATTCAGTAAGTAGCTTCAATAATTTCTGGTATATGAATAACATGATGTTTTTCAATGGCAAAAATCAATGAATATTGTAAATGCACAAACAGTAATTTCTCCGCATTGCAAGGTGCAATTCTGAAATTTTTTGCTTTTTCCTGCTCCTCTTAGCATGATAAAGAAGATTCAAAGAGAGTGAGATGCCAGCTCCTTTCATTCAGTCAGTAGCTTCAATCATTTCTGGACGTTTTTCAATGGCAAAAATCAATGAATATTGTAAATGCACAAACAGTAATTTCTCCGCATTGCAAGGTGCAAGTCTGAAATTTTTTGCTTTTTCCCGCTCCTCTTAGCATGATAAAGAAGATTCAAAGAGAGTGAGGTGCCAGCTCCTTTCATTCAGTCAGTAGCTTCAAACATTTCTGGTATATGAATAACATGTTTTTCAATGGCAAAAATCAATGAATATTGTAAATGCATAAACAGTAATTTCTCCGCATTGCAAGGTGCAATTCTGAAATTTTTTGATTTTTCCTGCTCCTCTTAGCATGATAAAGAAGATTCAAAGAGAGTGAGATGCCAGCTCCTTTCATTCAGTCAGTAGCTTCAATCATTTCTGGACGTTTTTCAATGGCAAAAATCAATGAATATTGTTAATGCACAAACAGTAATTTCTCCGCATTGCAAGGTGCAATTCTGAAATTTTTTGCTTTTTCCTGCTCCTCTTATCATGATAAAGAAGATTCAAAGAGAGTGAGATGCCAGCTCCTTTCATTCAGTCAGTAGCATCAATCATTTCTGGACGTTTTTCAATGGCAAAAATCAATGAATATTGTAAGTGCACAAACAGTAATTTCTCCGCATTGCAAGGTGCAATTCTGAAATTTTTTACTTTTTCCTGCTCCTCTTAGCATGATAAAGAAGATTCAAAGAGAGTGAGATGCCAGCTCCTTTCATTCAGTAAGTAGCTTCAATCATTTCTGGTATATGAATAACATGATGTTTTTCAATGGCAAAAATCAATGAATATTGTAAATGCACAAACAGTAATTTCTCCGCATTGCAAGGTGCAATTCTGAAATTTTTTGCTTTTTCCTGCTCCTCTTAGCATGATAAAGAAGATTCAAAGAGAGTGAGATGCCAGCTCCTTTCATTCAGTCAGTAGCTTCAATCATTTCTGGACGTTTTTCAATGGCAAAAATCAATGAATATTGTAAATGCACAAACAGTAATTTCTCCGCATTGCAAGGTGCAATTCTGAAATTTTTTGCTTTTTCCTGCTCCTCTTAGCATGATAAAGAAGATTCAAAGAGAGTGAGATGCCAGCTCCTTTCATTCAGTCAGTAGCTTCAAACATTTCTGGTATATGAATAACATGATGTTTTTCAATGGCAAAAATCAATGAATATTGTAAATGCACAAACAGTAATTTCTCCGCATTGCAAGGTGCAATTCTGAAATTTTTTGCTTTTTCCTGCTCCTCTTAGCATGATAAAGAAGATTCAAAGAGAGTGAGACGCCAGCTCCTTTCATTCAGTCAGTAGCTTCAATCATTTCTGGATGTTTTTCAATGGCAAAAATCAATGAATATTGTAAATGCACAAACTGTAATTTCTCCGCATTGCAAGGTGCAATTCTGAAATTTTTTGCTTTTTCCTGCTCCGCTTAGCATGATAAAGAAGATTAAAAGAGAGTGAGATGCCAGCTCCTTTCATTCAGTCAGTAGCTTCAATCATTTCTGGACGTTTTTCAATGGCAAAAATCAATGAATATTGTAAATGCACAAACAGTAATTTCTCCGCATTGCAAGGTGCAATTCTGAAATTTTTTGCTTTTTCCTGCTCCTCTTAGCATGATAAAGAAGATTCAAAGAGAGTGAGATGCCAGCTCCTTTCATTCAGTCAGTACCTTCAATCATTTCTGGACGTTTTTCAATGGCAAAAATCAATGAATATTGTAAATGCACAAACAGTAATTTCTCCGCATTGCAAGGTGCAAGTCTGAAATTTTTTGCTTTTTCCCGCTCCTCTTAGCATGATAAAGAAGATTCAAAGAGAGTGAGGTGCCAGCTCCTTTCATTCAGTCAGTAGCTTCAAACATTTCTGGTATATGAATAACATGTTTTTCAATGGCAAAAATCAATGAATATTGTAAATGCACAAACAGTAATTTCTCCGCATTGCAAGGTGCAATTCTGAAATTTTTTGATTTTTCCTGCTCCTCTTAGCATGATAAAGAAGATTCAAAGAGAGTGAGATGCCAGCTCCTTTCATTCAGTCAGTAGCTTCAATCATTTCTGGACGTTTTTCAATGGCAAAAATCAATGAATATTGTAAATGCACAAACAGTAATTTCTCCGCATTGCAAGGTGCAATTCTGAAATTTTTTGCTTTTTCCTGCTCCTCTTATCATGATAAAGAAGATTCAAAGAGAGTGAGATGCCAGCTCCTTTCATTCAGTCAGTAGCATCAATCATTTCTGGACGTTTTTCAATGGCAAAAATCAATGAATATTGTAAATGCACAAACAGTAATTTCTCCGCATTGCAAGGTGCAATTCTGAAATTTTTTGCTTTTTCCTGCTCCTCTTAGCATGATAAAGAAGATTCAAAGAGAGTGAGATGCCAGCTCCTTTCATTCAGTCAGTAGCTTCAAACATTTCTGGTATATGAATAACATGATGTTTTTCAATGGCAAAAATCAATGAATATTGTAAATGCACAAACAGTAATTTCTCCGCATTGCAAGGTGCAAGTCTGAAATTTTTTGCTTTTTCCTGCTCCTCTTAGCATGATAAAGAAGATTCAAAGAGAGTGAGATTCCAGCTACTTTCATTCAGTCAGTAGCTTCAATCATTTCTGGACGTTTTTCAATGGTAAAAATCAATGAATATTGTAAATGCACAAACAGTAATTTCTCCACATTGCAAGGTGCAATTCTGAAATTTTTTGCTTTTTCCTGCTCCTCTTAGCATGATAAAGAAGATTCAAAGAGAGTGAGATGCCAGCTCCTTTCATTCAGTCAGTAGCTTCAAACATTTCTGGTATATGAATAACATGATGTTTTTCAATGGCAAAAATCAATGAATATTGTAAATGCACAAACAGTAATTTCTCCGCATTGCAAGGTGCAATTCTGAAATTTTTTGCTTTTTCCTGCTCCTCTTAGCATGATAAAGAAGATTCAAAGAGAGTGAGATGCCAGCTCCTTTCATTCAGTCAGTAGCTTCAAACATTTCTGGTATATGAATAACATGATGTTTTTCAATGGCAAAAATCAATGAATATTGTAAATGCACAAACAGTAATTTCTCCGCATTGCAAGGTGTAATTCTGAAATTTTTTGCTTTTTCCTGCTCCTCTTAGCATGATAAAGAAGATTCAAAGAGAGTGAGATGCCAGCTCCTTTCATTCAGTCAGTAGCTTCAATCATTTCTGGACGTTTTTCAATGGCAAAAATCAATGAATATTGTAAATGCACAAACAGTAATTTCTCCGCATTGCAAGGTGCAATTCTGAAATTTTTTGCTTTTTCCTGCTCCTCTTAGCATGATAAAGAAGAATCAAAGAGAGTGAGATGTCAGCTCCTTTCATTCAGTCAGTAGCTTCAAACATTTCTGGTATATGAATAACATGATGTTTTTCAATGGCAAAAATCAATGAATATTGTAAATGCCCAAACAGTAATTTCTCCGCATTGCAAGGTGCAATTCTGAAATTTTTTGCTTTTTCCTGCTCCTCTTAGCATGATAAAGAAGATTCAAAGAGAGTGAGATGCCAGCTCCTTTCATTCAGTCAGTAGCTTCAAACATTTCTGGTATATGAATAACATGATGTTTTTCAATGGCAAAAATCAATGAATATTGTAAATGCACAAACAGTAATTTCTCCGCATTGCAAGGTGCAAGTCTGAAATTTTTTGCTTTTTCCTGCTCCTCTTAGCATGATAAAGAAGATTCAAAGAGAGTGAGATGCCAGCTACTTTCATTCAGTCAGTAGCTTCAATCATTTCTGGACGTTTTTCAATGGTAAAAATCAATGAATATTGTAAATGCACAAACAGTAATTTCTCCACATTGCAAGGTGCAATTCTGAAATTTTTTGCTTTTTCCTGCTCCTCTTAGCATGATAAAGAAGATTCAAAGAGAGTGAGATGCCAGCTCCTTTCATTCAGTCAGTAGCTTCAAACATTTCTGGTATATGAATAACATGATGTTTTTCAATGGCAAAAATCAATGAATATTGTAAATGCACAAAAAGTGATTTCTCCGCATTGCAAGGTGCAATTCTGAAATTTTTTGCTTTTTCCTGCTCCTCTTAGCATGATAAAGAAGATTCAAAGAGAGTGAGATGCCAGCTCCTTTAATTCAGTCAGTAGCTTCAATCATTTCTGGATGTTTTTCAATGGCAAAAATCAATGAATATTGTAAATGCACAAACTGTAATTTCTCCGCATTGCAAGGTGCAATTCTGAAATTTTTTGCTTTTTCCTGCTCCTCTTAGCATGATAAAGAAGATTCAAAGAGAGTGAGATGCCCTCTCTTTTCATTCAGTCAGTAGCTTCAATCATTTCTGGAAGTTTTTCAATGGCAAAAATCAATGAATATTGTAAATGCACAAACAGTAATTTCTCCGCATTGCAAGGTGCAATTCTGAAATTTTTTGCTTTTTCCTGCTCCTCTTAGCATGATAAAGAAGATTCAAAGAGAGTGAGATGCCAGCTCCTTTCATTCAGTCAGTAGCTTCAATCATTTCTGGACATTTTTCAATGGCAAAAATCAATGAATATTGTAAATGCACAAACAGTAATTTCTCCGCATTGCAAGGTGCAATTCTGAAATTTTTTGCTTTTTCCTGCTCCTCTTAGCATGATAAAGAAGATTCAAAGAGAGTGAGATGCCAGCTCCTTTCATTCAGTCAGTAGCTTCAAACATTTCTGGTATATGAATAACATGATGTTTTTCAATGGCAAAAATCAATGAATATTGTAAATGCACAAACAGTAATTTCTCCGCATTGCAAGGTGCAAGTCTGAAATTTTTTGCTTTTTCCTGCTCCTCTTAGCATGATAAAGAAGATTCAAAGAGAGTGAGATGCCAGCTACTTTCATTCAGTCAGTAGCTTCAATCATTTCTGGACGTTTTTCAATGGTAAAAATCAATGAATATTGTAAATGCACAAACAGTAATTTCTCCACATTGCAAGGTGCAATTCTGAAATTTTTTGCTTTTTCCTGCTCCTCTTAGCATGATAAAGAAGATTCAAAGAGAGTGAGATGCCAGCTCCTTTCATTCATTCAGTAGCTTCAAACATTTCTGGTATATGAATAACATGATGTTTTTCAATGGCAAAAATCAATGAATATTGTAAATGCACAAACAGTAATTTCTCCGCATTGCAAGGTGCAATTCTGAAATTTTTTGCTTTTTCCTGCTCCTCTTAGCATGATAAAGAAGATTCAAAGAGAGTGAGATGCCAGCTCCTTTCATTCAGTCAGTAGCTTCAAACATTTCTGGTATATGAATAAAATGATGTTTTTCAATGGCAAAAATCAATGAATATTGTAAATGCACAAACAGTAATTTCTCCGCATTGCAAGGTGCAATTCTGAAATTTTTTGCTTTTTCCTGCTCCTCTTAGCATGATAAAGAAGATTCAAAGAGAGTGAGATGCCAGCTCCTTTCATTCAGTCAGTAGCTTCAAACATTTCTGGTATATGAATAACATGATGTTTTTCAATGGCAAAAATCAATGAATATTGTAAATGCACAAACAGTAATTTCTCCGCATTGCAAGGTGCAAGTCTGAAATTTTTTGCTTTTTCCTGCTCCTCTTAGCATGATAAAGAAGATTCAAAGAGAGTGAGATGCCAGCTCCTTTCATTCAGTCAGTAGCTTCAATCATTTCTGGACGTTTTTCAATGGTAAAAATCAATGAATATTGTAAATGCACAAACAGTAATTTCTCCACATTGCAAGGTGCAATTCTGAAATTTTTTGCTTTTTCCTGCTCCTCTTAGCATGATAAAGAAGATTCAAAGAGAGTGAGATGCCAGCTCCTTTCATTCAGTCAGTAACTTCAAACATTTCTGGTATATGAATAACATGATGTTTTTCAATGGCAAAAATCAATGAATATTGTAAATGCACAAACAGTAATTTCTCCGCATTGCAAGGTGCAATTCTGAAATTTTTTGCTTTTTCCTGCTCCTCTTAGCATGATAAAGAAGATTCAAAGAGAGTGAGATGCCAGCTCCTTTCATTCAGTCAGTAGCTTCAAACATTTCTGGTATATGAATAACATGATGTTTTTCAATGGCAAAAATCAATGAATATTGTAAATGCACAAACAGTAAATTCTCCGCATTGCAAGGTGCAATTCTGAAATTTTTTGCTTTTTCCTGCTCCTCTTAGCATGATAAAGAAGATTCAAAGAGAGTGAGATGCCAGCTACTTTCATTCAGTCAGTAGCTTCAATCATTTCTGGACGTTTTTCAATGGTAAAAATCAATGAATATTGTAAATGCACAAACAGTAATTTCTCCACATTGCAAGGTGCAATTCTGAAATTTTTTGCTTTTTCCTGCTCCTCTTAGCATGATAAAGAAGATTCAAAGAGAGTGAGATGCCAGCTCCTTTCATTCAGTCAGTAGCTTCAAACATTTCTGGTATATGAATAACATGATGTTTTTCAATGGCAAAAATCAATGAATATTGTAAATGCACAAACAGTAATTTCTCCGCATTGCAAGGTGCAATTCTGAAATTTTTTGCTTTTTCCTGCTCCTCTTAGCATGATAAAGAAGATTCAAAGAGAGTGAGATGCCAGCTCCTTTCATTCAGTCAGTAGCTTCAATCATTTCTGGATGTTTTTCAATGGCAAAAATCAATGAATATTGTAAATGCACAAACTGTAATTTCTCCGCATTGCAAGGAGCAATTCTGAAATTTTTTGCTTTTTCCTGCTCCTCTTAGCATGATAAAGAAGATTCAAAGAGAGTGAGATGCCAGCTCCTTTCATTCAGTCAGTAGCTTCAATCATTTCTGGACGTATTTCAATGGCAAAAATCAATGAATATTGTAAATGCACAAACAGTAATTTCTCCGCATTGCAAGGTGCAATTCTGAAATTTTTTGCTTTTTCCTGCTCCTCTTAGCATGATAAAGAAGATTCAAAGAGAGTGAGATGCCAGCTCCTTTCATTCAGTCAGTACCTTCAATCATTTCTGGACGTTTTTCAATGGCAAAAATCAATGAATATTGTAAATGCACAAACAGTAATTTCTCCGCATTGCAAGGTGCAATTCTGAAATTTTTTGCTTTTTCCCGCTCCTCTTAGCATGATAAAGAAGATTCAAAGAGAGTGAGGTGCCAGCTCCTTTCATTCAGTCAATAGCTTCAAACATTTCTGGTATATGAATAACATGTTTTTCAATGGCAAAAATCAATGAATATTGTAAATGCACAAACAGTAATTTCTCCGCATTGCAAGGTGCAATTCTGAAATTTTTTGCTTTTTCCTGCTCCTCTTAGCATGATAAAGAAGATTCAAAGAGAGTGAGATGCCAGCTACTTTCATTCAGTCAGTAGCTTCAATCATTTCTGGACGTTTTTCAATGGTAAAAATCAATGAATATTGTAAATGCACAAACAGTAATTTCTCCACATTGCAAGGTGCAATTCTGAAATTTTTTGCTTTTTCCTGCTCCTCTTAGCATGATAAAGAAGATTCAAAGAGAGTGAGATGCCAGCTCCTTTCATTTAGTCAGTAGCTTCAAACATTTCTGGTATATGAATAACATGATGTTTTTCAATGGCAAAAATCAATGAATATTGTAAATGCACAAACAGTAATTTCTCCGCATTGCAAGGTGCAATTCTGAAATTTTTTGCTTTTTCCTGCTCCTCTTAGCATGATAAAGAAGATTCAAAGAGAGTGAGATGCCAGCTCCTTTCATTCAGTCAGTAGCTTCAATCATTTCTGGATGTTTTTCAATGGCAAAAATCAATGAATATTGTAAATGCACAAACTGTAATTTCTCCGCATTGCAAGGAGCAATTCTGAAATTTTTTGCTTTTTCCTGCTCCTCTTAGCATGATAAAGAAGATTCAAAGAGACTGAGATGCCAGCTCCTTTCATTCAGTCAGTAGCTTCAATCATTTCTGGACGTTTTTCAATGGCAAAAATCAATGAATATTGTAAATGCACAAACAGTAATTTCTCCGCATTGCAAGGTGCAATTCTGAAATTTTTTGCTTTTTCCTGCTCCTCTTAGCATGATAAAGAAGATTCAAAGAGAGTGAGATGCCAGCTCCTTTCATTCAGTCAGTACCTTCAATCATTTCTGGACGTTTTTCAATGGCAAAAATCAATGAATATTGTAAATGCACAAACAGTAATTTCTCCGCATTGCAAGGTGCAATTCTGAAATTTTTTGCTTTTTCCCGCTCCTCTTAGCATGATAAAGAAGATTCAAAGAGAGTGAGGTGCCAGCTCCTTTCATTCAGTCAATAGCTTCAAACATTTCTGGTATATGAATAACATGTTTTTCAATGGCAAAAATCAATGAATATTGTAAATGCACAAACAGTAATTTCTCCGCATTGCAAGGTGCAATTCTGAAATTTTTTGCTTTTTCCTGCTCCTCTTAGCATGATAAAGAAGATTCAAAGAGAGTGAGATGCCAGCTACTTTCATTCAGTCAGTAGCTTCAATCATTTCTGGACGTTTTTCAATGGTAAAAATCAATGAATATTGTAAATGCACAAACAGTAATTTCTCCACATTGCAAGGTGCAATTCTGAAATTTTTTGCTTTTTCCTGCTCCTCTTAGCATGATAAAGAAGATTCAAAGAGAGTGAGATGCCAGCTCCTTTCATTCAGTCAGTAGCTTCAAACATTTCTGGTATATGAATAACATGATGTTTTTCAATGGCAAAAATCAATGAATATTGTAAATGCACAAACAGAAATTTCTCCGCATTGCAAGGTGCAAGTCTGAAATTTTTTGCTTTTTCCTGCTCCTCTTAGCATGATAAAGAAGATTCAAAGAGAGTGAGATGCCAGCTACTTTCATTCAGTCAGTAGCTTCAATCATTTCTGGACGTTTTTCAATGGTAAAAATCAATGAATATTGTAAATGCACAAACAGTAATTTCTCCACATTGCAAGGTGCAATTCTGAAATTTTTTGCTTTTTCCTGCTCCTCTTAGCATGATAAAGAAGATTCAAAGAGAGTGAGATGCCAGCTCCTTTCATTCAGTCAGTAGCTTCAAACATTTCTGGTATATGAATAACATGATGTTTTTCAATGGCAAAAATCAATGAATATTGTAAATGCACAAACAGAAATTTCTCCGCATTGCAAGGTGCAAGTCTGAAATTTTTTGCTTTTTCCTGCTCCTCTTAGCATGATAAAGAAGATTCAAAGAGAGTGAGATGCCAGCTACTTTCATTCAGTCAGTAGCTTCAATCATTTCTGGACGTTTTTCAATGGTAAAAATCAATGAATATTGTAAATGCACAAACAGTAATTTCTCCACATTGCAAGGTGCAATTCTGAAATTTTTTGCTTTTTCCTGCTCCTCTTAGCATGATAAAGAAGATTCAAAGAGAGTGAGATGCCAGCTCCTTTCATTCAGTCAGTAGCTTCAAACATTTCTGGTATATGAATAACATGATATTTTTCAATGGCAAAAATCAATGAATATTGTAAATGCACAAACAGTAATTTCTCCGCATTGCAAGGTGCAATTCTGAAATTTTTTGCTTTTTCCTGCTCCTCTTAGCATGATAAAGAAGATTCAAAGAGAGTGAGATGCCAGCTCCTTTCATTCAGTCAGTACCTTCAATCATTTCTGGACGTTTTTCAATGGCAAAAATCAATGAATATTGTAAATGCACAAACAGTAATTTCTCCGCATTGCAAGGTGCAAGTCTGAAATTTTTTGCTTTTTCCCGCTCCTCTTAGCATGATAAAGAAGATTGAAAGAGAGTGAGGTGCCAGCTCCTTTCATTCAGTCAGTAGCTTCAAACATTTCTGGTATATGAATAACATGTTTTTCAATGGCAAAAATCAATGAATATTGTAAATGCACAAACAGTAATTTCTCCGCATTGCAAGGTGCAATTCTGAAATTTTTTGCTTTTTCCTGCTCCTCTTAGCATGATAAAGAAGATTCAAAGAGAGTGAGATGCCAGCTACTTTCATTCAGTCAGTAGCTTCAATCATTTCTGGACGTTTTTCAATGGTAAAAATCAATGAATATTGTAAATGCACAAACAGTAATTTCTCCACATTGCAAGGTGCAATTCTGAAATTTTTTGCTTTTTCCTGCTCCTTTTAGCATGATAAAGAAGATTCAAAGAGAGTGAGATGCCAGCTCCTTTCATTCAGTCAGTAGCTTCAAACATTTCTGGTATATGAATAACATGATGCTTTTCAATGGCAAAAATCAATGAATATTGTAAATGCACAAACAGTAATTTCTCCGCATTGCAAGGTGCAATTCTGAAATTTTTTGCTTTTTCCTGCTCCTCTTAGCATGATAAACAAGATTCAAAGAGAGTGAGATGCCAGCTCCTTTCATTCAGTCAGTAGCTTCAAACATTTCTGGTATATGAATAACATGATGTTTTTCAATGGCAAAAATCAATGAATATTGTAAATGCACAAACAGTAATTTCTCCGCATTGCAAGGTGCAAGTCTGAAATTTTTTGCTTTTTCCTGCTCCTCTTAGCATGATAAAGAAGATTCAAAGAGAGTGAGATGCCAGCTACTTTCATTCAGTCAGTAGCTTCAATCATTTCTAGACGTTTTTCAATGGTAAAAATCAATGAATATTGTAAATGCACAAACAGTAATTTCTCCACATTGCAAGGTGCAATTCTGAAATTTTTTGCTTTTTCCTGCTCCTCTTAGCATGATAAAGAAGATTCAAAGAGAGTGAGATGCCAGCTCCTTTCATTCAGTCAGTAGCTTCAAACATTTCTGGTATATGAATAACATGATGTTTTTCAATGGCAAAAATCAATGAATATTGTAAATGCACAAACAGTAATTTCTCCGCATTGCAAGGTGCAATTCTGAAATTTTTTGCTTTTTCCTGCTCCTCTTAGCATGATAAAGAAGATTCAAAGAGAGTGAGACGCCAGCTCCTTTCATTCAGTCAGTAGCTTCAATCATTTCTGGATGTTTTTCAATGGCAAAAATCAATGAATATTGTAAATGCACAAACTGTAATTTCTCCGCATTGCAAGGTGCAATTCTGAAATTTTTTGCTTTTTCCTGCTCCTCTTAGCATGATAAAGAAGATTCAAAGAGAGTGAGATGCCAGCTCCTTTCATTCAGTCAGTAGCTTCAATCATTTCTGGACGTTTTTCAATGGCAAAAATCAATGAATATTGTAAATGCACAAACAGTAATTTCTCCGCATTGCAAGGCGCAATTCTGAAATTTTTTGCTTTTTCCTGCTCCTCTTAGCATGATAAAGAAGATTCAAAGAGAGTGAGATGCCAGCTCCTTTCATTCAGTCAGTACCTTCAATCATTTCTGGACGTTTTTCAATGGCAAAAATCAATGATTATTGTAAATGCACAAACAGTAATTTCTCCGCATTGCAAGGTGCAAGTCTGAAATTTTTTGCTTTTTCTCGCTCCTCTTAGCATGATAAAGAAGATTCAAAGAGAGTGAGGTGCCAGCTCCTTTCATTCAGTCAGTAGCTTCAAACATTTCTGGTATATGAATAACATGTTTTTCAATGGCAAAAATCAATGAATATTGTAAATGCACAAACAGTAATTTCTCCGCATTGCAAGGTGCAATTCTGAAATTTTTTGATTTTTCCTGCTCCTCTTAGCATGATAAAGAAGATTCAAAGAGAGTGAGATGCCAGCTCCTTTCATTCAGTCAGTAGCTTCAATCATTTCTGGACGTTTTTCAATGGCAAAAATCAATGAATATTGTAAATGCACAAACAGTAATTTCTCCGCATTGCAAGGTGCAATTCTGAAATTTTTTGCTTTTTCCTGCTCCTCTTAGCATGATAAAGAAGATTCAAAGAGAGTGAGATGCCAGCTCCTTTCATTCAGTCAGTAGCATCAATCATTTCTGGACGTTTTTCAATGGCAAAAATCAATGAATATTGTAAATGCACAAACAGTAATTTCTCCGCATTGCAAGGTGCAATTCTGAAATTTTTTGCTTTTTCCTGCTCCTCTTAGCATGATAAAGAAGATTCAAAGAGAGTGAGATGCCAGCTCCTTTCATTCAGTCAGTAGCTTCAAACATTTCTGGTATATGAATAACATGATGTTTTTCAATGGCAAAAATCAATGAATATTGTAAATGCACAAACAGTAATTTCTTCGCATTGCAAGGTGCAAGTCTGAAATTTTTTGCTTTTTCCTGCTCCTCTTAGCATGATAAAGAAGATTCAAAGAGAGTGAGATGCCAGCTACTTTCATTCAGTCAGTAGCTTCAATCATTTCTGGACGTTTTTCAATGGTAAAAATCAATGAATATTGTAAATGCACAAACAGTAATTTCTCCACATTGCAAGGTGCAATTCTGAAATTTTTTGCTTTTTCCAGCTCCTCTTAGCATGATAAAGAAGATTCAAAGAGAGTGAGATGCCAGCTCCTTTCATTCAGTCAGTAGCTTCAAACATTTCTGGTATATGAATAACATGATGTTTTTCAATGGCAAAAATCAATGAATATTGTAAATGCACAAACAGTAATTTCTCCGCATTGCAAGGTGCAATTCTGAAATTTTTTGCTTTTTCCTGCTCCTCTTAGCATGATAAAGAAGATTCAAAGAGAGTGAGATGCCAGCTCCTTTCATTCAGTCAGTAGCTTCAAACATTTCTGGTATATGAATAACATGATGTTTTTCAATGGCAAAAATCAATGAATATTGTAAATGCACAAACAGTAATTTCTCCGCATTGCAAGGTGCAATTCTGAAATTTTTTGCTTTTTCCTGCTCCTCTTAGCATGATAAAGAAGATTCAAAGAGAGTGAGATGCCAGCTCCTTTCATTCAGTCAGTAGCTTCAATCATTTCTGGACGTTTTTCAATGGCAAAAATCAATGAATATTGTAAATGCACAAACAGTAATTTCTCCGCATTGCAAGGTGCAATTCTGAAATTTTTTGCTTTTTCCTGCTCCTCTTAGCATGATAAAGAAGATTCAAAGAGAGTGAGATGTCAGCTCCTTTCATTCAGTCAGTAGCTTCAAACATTTCTGGTATATGAATAACATGATGTTTTTCAATGGCAAAAATCAATGAATATTGTAAATGCACAAACAGTAATTTCTCCGCATTGCAAGGTGCAATTCTGAAATTTTTTGCTTTTTCCTGCTCCTCTTAGCATGATAAAGAAGATTCAAAGAGAGTGAGATGCCAGCTCCTTTCATTCAGTCAGTAGCTTCAATCATTTCTGGACGTTTTTCAATGGCAAAAATCAATGAATATTGTAAATGCACAAACAGTAATTTCTCCGCATTGCAAGGTGCAATTCTGAAATTTTTTGCTTTTTCCTGCTCCTCTTAGCATGATAAAGAAGATTCAAAGAGAGTGAGATGCCAGCTCCTTTCGTTCAGTCAGTAGCTTCAATCATTTCTGGACGTTTTTCAATGGCAAAAATCATTGAATATTATAAATGCACAAACAGTAATTTCTCCGCATTGCAAGGTGCAATTCTGAAATTTTTTACTTTTTCCTGCTCCTCTTAGCATGATAAAGAAGATTCAAAGAGAGTGAGATGCCAGCTCCTTTCATTCAGTAAGTAGCTTCAATCATTTCTGGTATATGAATAACATGATGTTTTTCAATGGCAAAAATCAATGAATATTGTAAATGCACAAACAGTAATTTCTCCGCATTGCAAGGTGCAATTCTGAAATTTTTTGCTTTTTCCTGCTCCTCTTAGCATGATAAAGAAGATTCAAAGAGAGTGAGATGCCAGCTCCTTTCATTCAGTCAGTAGCTTCAATCATTTCTGGACGTTTTTCAATGGCAAAAATCAATGAATATTGTAAATGCACAAACAGTAATTTCTCCGCATTGCAAGGTGCAATTCTGAAATTTTTTGCTTTTTCCTGCTCCTCTTAGCATGATAAAGAAGATTCAAAGAGAGTGAGATGCCAGCTCCTTTCATTCAGTCAGTAGCTTCAATCATTTCTGGACGTTTTTCAATGGCAAAAATCAATGAATATTGTAAATGCACAAACAGTAATTTCTCCGCATTGCAAGTTGCAATTCTGAAATTTTTTGCTTTTTCCTGCTCCTCTTAGCATGATAAAGAAGATTCAAAGAGAGTGAGATGCCAGATCCTTTCATTCAGTCAGTAGCTTCAAACATTTCTGGTATATGAATAACATGATGTTTTTCAATGGCAAAAATCAATGAATATTGTAAATGCACAAACAGTAATTTCTCCACATTGCAAGGTGCAATTCTGAAATTTTTTGCTTTTTCCTGCTCCTCTTAGCATGATAAAGAAGATTCAAAGAGAGTGAGATGCCAGCTCCTTTCATTCAGTCAGTAGCTTCAAACATTTCTGGTATATGAATAACATGATGTTTTTCAATGGCAAAAATCAATGAATATTGTAAATGCACAAACAGTAATTTCTTCGCATTGCAAGGTGCAATTCTGAAATTTTTTGCTTTTTCCTGCTCCTCTTAGCATGATAAAGAAGATTCAAAGAGAGTGAGACGCCAGCTCCTTTCATTCAGTCAGTAGCTTCAATCATTTCTGGATGTTTTTCAATGGCAAAAATCAATGAATATTGTAAATGCACAAACTGTAATTTCTCCGCATTGCAAGGTGCAATTCTGAAATTTTTTGCTTTTTCCTGCTCCTCTTAGCATGATAAAGAAGATTCAAAGAGAGTGAGATGCCAGCTCCTTTCATTCAGTCAGTAGCTTCAATCATTTCTGGACGTTTTTCAATGGCAAAAATCAATGAATATTGTAAATGCACAAACAGTAATTTCTCCGCATTGCAAGGTGCAATTCTGAAATTTTTTGCTTTTTCCAGCTCCTCTTAGCATGATAAAGAAGATTCAAAGAGAGTGAGATGCCAGCTCCTTTCATTCAGTCAGTACCTTCAATCATTTCTGGACGTTTTTCAATGGCAAAAATCAATGAATATTGTAAATGCACAAACAGTAATTTCTCCGCATTGCAAGGTGCAAGTCTGAAATTTTTTGCTTTTTCCCGCTCCTCTTAGCATGATAAAGAAGATTCAAAGAGAGTGAGGTGCCAGCTCCTTTCATTCAGTCAGTAGCTTCAAACATTTCTGGTATATGAATAACATGTTTTTCAATGGCAAAAATCAATGAATATTGTAAATGCACAAACAGTAATTTCTCCGCATTGCAAGGTGCAATTCTGAAATTTTTTGATTTTTCCTGCTCCTCTTAGCATGATAAAGAAGATTCAAAGAGAGTGAGATGCCAGCTCCTTTCATTCAGTCAGTAGCTTCAATCATTTCTGGACGTTTTTCAATGGCAAAAATCAATGAATATTGTTAATGCACAAACAGTAATTTCTCCGCATTGCAAGGTGCAATTCTGAAATTTTTTGCTTTTTCCTGCTCCTCTTATCATGATAAAGAAGATTCAAAGAGAGTGAGATGCCAGCTCCTTTCATTCAGTCAGTAGCATCAATCATTTCTGGACGTTTTTCAATGGCAAAAATCAATGAATATTGTAAGTGCACAAACAGTAATTTCTCCGCATTGCAAGGTGCAATTCTGAAATTTTTTACTTTTTCCTGCTCCTCTTAGCATGATAAAGAAGATTCAAAGAGAGTGAGATGCCAGCTCCTTTCATTCAGTAAGTAGCTTCAATCATTTCTGGTATATGAATAACATGATGTTTTTCAATGGCAAAAATCAATGAATATTGTAAATGCACAAACAGTAATTTCTCCGCATTGCAAGGTGCAATTCTGAAATTTTTTGCTTTTTCCTGCTCCTCTTAGCATGATAAAGAAGATTCAAAGAGAGTGAGATGCCAGCTCCTTTCATTCAGTCAGTAGCTTCAATCATTTCTGGACGTTTTTCAATGGCAAAAATCAATGAATATTGTAAATGCACAAACAGTAATTTCTCCGCATTGCAAGGTGCAATTCTGAAATTTTTTGCTTTTTCCTGCTCCTCTTAGCATGATAAACAAGATTCAAAGAGAGTGAGATGCCAGCTCCTTTCATTCAGTCAGTAGCTTCAATCATTTCTGGACGTTTTTCAATGGCAAAAATCAATGAATATTGTAAATGCACAAACAGTAATTTCTCCGCATTGCAAGGTGCAATTCTGAAATTTTTTGCTTTTTCCTGCTCCTCTTAGCATGATAAAGAAGATTCAAAGAGAGTGAGATGCCAGCTCCTTTCATTCAGTCAGTAGCTTCAATCATTTCTGGACGTTTTTCAATGGCAAAAATCAATGAATATTGTAAATGCACAAACAGTAATTTCTCCGCATTGCAAGTTGCAATTCTGAAATTTTTTGCTTATTCCTGCTCCTCTTAGCATGATAAAGAAGATTCAAAGAGAGTGAGATGCCAGATCCTTTCATTCAGTCAGTAGCTTCAAACATTTCTGGTATATGAATAACATGATGTTTTTCAATGGCAAAAATCAATGAATATTGTAAATGCACAAACAGTAATTTCTCCACATTGCAAGGTGCAATTCTGAAATTTTTTGCTTTTTCCTGCTCCTCTTAGCATGATAAAGAAGATTCAAAGAGAGTGAGATGCCAGCTCCTTTCATTCAGTCAGTAGCTTCAAACATTTCTGGTATATGAATAACATGATGTTTTTCAATGGCAAAAATCAATGAATATTGTAAATGCACAAACAGTAATTTCTCCGCATTGCAAGGTGCAATTCTGAAATTTTTTGCTTTTTCCTGCTCCTCTTAGCATGATAAAGAAGATTCAAAGAGAGTGAGACGCCAGCTCCTTTCATTCAGTCAGTAGCTTCAATCATTTCTGGATGTTTTTCAATGGCAAAAATCAATGAATATTGTAAATGCACAAACTGTAATTTCTCCGCATTGCAAGGTGCAATTCTGAAATTTTTTGCTTTTTCCTGCTCCTCTTAGCATGATAAAGAAGATTAAAAGAGAGTGAGATGCCAGCTCCTTTCATTCAGTCAGTAGCTTCAATCATTTCTGGACGTTTTTCAATGGCAAAAATCAATGAATATTGTAAATGCACAAACAGTAATTTCTCCGCATTGCAAGGTGCAATTCTGAAATTTTTTGCTTTTTCCTGCTCCTCTTAGCATGATAAAGAAGATTCAAAGAGAGTGAGATGCCAGCTCCTTTCATTCAGTCAGTACCTTCAATCATTTCTGGACGTTTCTCAATGGCAAAAATCAATGAATATTGTAAATGCACAAACAGTAATTTCTCCGCATTGCAAGGTGCAAGTCTGAAATTTTTTGCTTTTTCCCGCTCCTCTTAGCATGATAAAGAAGATTCAAAGAGAGTGAGGTGCCAGCTCCTTTCATTCAGTCAGTAGCTTCAAACATTTCTGGTATATGAATAACATGTTTTTCAATGGCAAAAATCAATGAATATTGTAAATGCACAAACAGTAATTTCTCCGCATTGCAAGGTGCAATTCTGAAATTTTTTGATTTTTCCTGCTCCTCTTAGCATGATAAAGAAGATTCAAAGAGAGTGAGATGCCAGCTCCTTTCATTCAGTCAGTAGCTTCAATCATTTCTGGACGTTTTTCAATGGCAAAAATCAATGAATATTGTAAATGCACAAACAGTAATTTCTCCGCATTGCAAGGTGCAATTCTGAAATTTTTTGCTTTTTCCTGCTCCTCTTATCATGATAAAGAAGATTCAAAGAGAGTGAGATGCCAGCTCCTTTCATTCAGTCAGTAGCATCAATCATTTCTGGACGTTTTTCAATGGCAAAAATCAATGAATATTGTAAATGCACAAACAGTAATTTCTCCGCATTGCAAGGTGCAATTCTGAAATTTTTTGCTTTTTCCTGCTCCTCTTAGCATGATAAAGAAGATTCAAAGAGAGTGAGATGCCAGCTCCTTTCATTCAGTCAGTAGCTTCAAACATTTCTGGTATATGAATAACATGATGTTTTTCAATGGCAAAAATCAATGAATATTGTAAATGCACAAACAGTAATTTCTCCGCATTGCAAGGTGCAAGTCTGAAATTTTTTGCTTTTTCCTGCTCCTCTTAGCATGATAAAGAAGATTCAAAGAGAGTGAGATTCCAGCTACTTTCATTCAGTCAGTAGCTTCAATCATTTCTGGACGTTTTTCAATGGTAAAAATCAATGAATATTGTAAATGCACAAACAGTAATTTCTCCACATTGCAAGGTGCAATTCTGAAATTTTTTGCTTTTTCCTGCTCCTCTTAGCATGATAAAGAAGATTCAAAGAGAGTGAGATGCCAGCTCCTTTCATTCAGTCAGTAGCTTCAAACATTTCTGGTATATGAATAACATGATGTTTTTCAATGGCAAAAATCAATGAATATTGTAAATGCACAAACAGTAATTTCTCCGCATTGCAAGGTGCAATTCTGAAATTTTTTGCTTTTTCCTGCTCCTCTTAGCATGATAAAGAAGATTCAAAGAGAGTGAGATGCCAGCTCCTTTCATTCAGTCAGTAGCTTCAAACATTTCTGGTATATGAATAACATGATGTTTTTCAATGGCAAAAATCAATGAATATTGTAAATGCACAAACAGTAATTTCTCCGCATTGCAAGGTGTAATTCTGAAATTTTTTGCTTTTTCCTGCTCCTCTTAGCATGATAAAGAAGATTCAAAGAGAGTGAGATGCCAGCTCCTTTCATTCAGTCAGTAGCTTCAATCATTTCTGGACGTTTTTCAATGGCAAAAATCAATGAATATTGTAAATGCACAAACAGTAATTTCTCCGCATTGCAAGGTGCAATTCTGAAATTTTTTGCTTTTTCCTGCTCCTCTTAGCATGATAAAGAAGAATCAAAGAGAGTGAGATGTCAGCTCCTTTCATTCAGTCAGTAGCTTCAAACATTTCTGGTATATGAATAACATGATGTTTTTCAATGGCAAAAATCAATGAATATTGTAAATGCACAAACAGTAATTTCTCCGCATTGCAAGGTGCAATTCTGAAATTTTTTGCTTTTTCCTGCTCCTCTTAGCATGATAAAGAAGATTCAAAGAGAGTGAGATGCCAGCTCCTTTCATTCAGTCAGTAGCTTCAATCATTTCTGGACGTTTTTCAATGGCAAAAATCAATGAATATTGTAAATGCACAAACAGTAATTTCTCCGCATTGCAAGGTGCAATTCTGAAATTTTTTGCTTTTTCCTGCTCCTCTTAGCATGATAAAGAAGATTCAAAGAGAGTGAGATGCCAGCTCCTTTCGTTCAGTCAGTAGCTTCAATCATTTCTGGACGTTTTTCAATGGCAAAAATCATTGAATATTATAAATGCACAAACAGTAATTTCTCCGCATTGCAAGGTGCAATTCTGAAATTTTTTACTTTTTCCTGCTCCTCTTAGCATGATAAAGAAGATTCAAAGAGAGTGAGATGCCAGCTCCTTTCATTCAGTAAGTAGCTTCAATCGTTTCTGGTATATGAATAACATGATGTTTTTCAATGGCAAAAATCAATGAATATTGTAAATGCACAAACAGTAATTTCTCAGCATTGCAAGGTGCAATTCTGAAATGTTTTGCTTTTTCCTGCTCCTCTTAGCATGATAAAGAAGATTCAAAGAGAGTGAGATGCCAGCTCCTTTCATTCAGTCAGTAGCTTCAATCATTTCTGGACGTTTTTCAATGGCAAAAATCAATGAATATTGTAAATGCCCAAACAGTAATTTCTCCGCATTGCAAGGTGCAATTCTGAAATTTTTTGCTTTTTCCTGCTCCTCTTAGCATGATAAAGAAGATTCAAAGAGAGTGAGATGCCAGCTCCTTTCATTCAGTCAGTAGCTTCAATCATTTCTGGACGTTTTTCAATGGCAAAAATCAATGAATATTGTAAATGCACAAACAGTAATTTCTCCGCATTGCAAGGTGCAAGTCTGAAATTTTTTGCTTTTTCCCGCTCCTCTTAGCATGATAAAGAAGATTCAAAGAGAGTGAGGTGCCAGCTCCTTTCATTCAGTCAGTAGCTTCAAACATTTCTGGTATATGAATAACATGTTTTTCAATGGCAAAAATCAATGAATATTGTAAATGCACAAACAGTAATTTCTCCGCATTGCAAGGTGCAATTCTGAAATTTTTTGATTTTTCCTGCTCCTCTTAGCATGATAAAGAAGATTCAAAGAGAGTGAGATGCCAGCTCCTTTCATTCAGTCAGTAGCTTCAATCATTTCTGGACGTTTTTCAATGGCAAAAATCAATGAATATTGTAAATGCACAAACAGTAATTTCTCCGCATTGCAAGGTGCAATTCTGAAATTTTTTGCTTTTTCCTGCTCCTCTTATCATGATAAAGAAGATTCAAAGAGAGTGAGATGCCAGCTCCTTTCATTCAGTCAGTAGCATCAATCATTTCTGGACGTTTTTCAATGGCAAAAATCAATGAATATTGTAAATGCACAAACAGTAATTTCTCCGCATTGCAAGGTGCAATTCTGAAATTTTTTGCTTTTTCCTGCTCCTCTTAGCATGATAAAGAAGATTCAAAGAGAGTGAGATGCCAGCTCCTTTCATTCAGTCAGTAGCTTCAAACATTTCTGGTATATGAATAACATGATGTTTTTCAATGGCAAAAATCAATGAATATTGTAAATGCACAAACAGTAATTTCTCCGCATTGCAAGGTGCAAGTCTGAAATTTTTTGCTTTTTCCTGCTCCTCTTAGCATGATAAAGAAGATTCAAAGAGAGTGAGATTCCAGCTACTTTCATTCAGTCAGTAGCTTCAATCATTTCTGGACGTTTTTCAATGGTAAAAATCAATGAATATTGTAAATGCACAAACAGTAATTTCTCCACATTGCAAGGTGCAATTCTGAAATTTTTTGCTTTTTCCTGCTCCTCTTAGCATGATAAAGAAGATTCAAAGAGAGTGAGATGCCAGCTCCTTTCATTCAGTCAGTAGCTTCAAACATTTCTGGTATATGAATAACATGATGTTTTTCAATGGCAAAAATCAATGAATATTGTAAATGCACAAACAGTAATTTCTCCGCATTGCAAGGTGCAATTCTGAAATTTTTTGCTTTTCCTGCTCCTCTTAGCATGATAAAGAAGATTCAAAGAGAGTGAGATGCCAGCTCCTTTCATTCAGTCAGTAGCTTCAAACATTTCTGGTATATGAATAACATGATGTTTTTCAATGGCAAAAATCAATGAATATTGTAAATGCACAAACAGTAATTTCTCCGCATTGCAAGGTGTAATTCTGAAATTTTTTGCTTTTTCCTGCTCCTCTTAGCATGATAAAGAAGATTCAAAGAGAGTGAGATGCCAGCTCCTTTCATTCAGTCAGTAGCTTCAATCATTTCTGGACGTTTTTCAATGGCAAAAATCAATGAATATTGTAAATGCACAAACAGTAATTTCTCCGCATTGCAAGGTGCAATTCTGAAATTTTTTGCTTTTTCCTGCTCCTCTTAGCATGATAAAGAAGAATCAAAGAGAGTGAGATGTCAGCTCCTTTCACTCAGTCAGTAGTTTCAAACATTTCTGGTATATGAATAACATGATGTTTTTCAATGGCAAAAATCAATGAATATTGTAAATGCACAAACAGTAATTTCTCCGCATTGCAAGGTGCAATTCTGAAATTTTTTGCTTTTTCCTGCTCCTCTTAGCATGATAAAGAAGATTCAAAGAGAGTGAGATGCCAGCTCCTTTCATTCAGTCAGTAGCTTCAATCATTTCTGGACGTTTTTCAATGGCAAATATCAATGAATATTGTAAATGCACAAACAGTAATTTCTCCGCATTGCAAGGTGCAATTCTGAAATTTTTTGCTTTTTCCTGCTCCTCTTAGCATGATAAAGAAGATTCAAAGAGAGTGAGATGCCAGCTCCTTTCGTTCAGTCAGTAGCTTCAATCATTTCTGGACGTTTTTCAATGGCAAAAATCATTGAATGTTATAAATGCACAAACAGTAATTTCTCCGCATTGCAAGGTGCAATTCTGAAATTTTTTACTTTTTCCTGCTCCTCTTAGCATGATAAAGAAGATTCAAAGAGAGTGAGATGCCAGCTCCTTTCATTCAGTAAGTAGCTTCAATCATTTCTGGTATATGAATAACATGATGTTTTTCAATGGCAAAAATCAATGAATATTGTAAATGCACAAACAGTAATTTCTCAGCATTGCAAGGTGCAATTCTGAAATTTTTTGCTTTTTCCTGCTCCTCTTAGCATGATAAAGAAGATTCAAAGAGAGTGAGATGCCAGCTCCTTTCATTCAGTCAGTAGCTTCAATCATTTCTGGACGTTTTTCAATGGCAAAAATCAATGAATATTGTAAATGCACAAACAGTAATTTCTCCGCATTGCAAGGTGCAATTCTGAAATTTTTTGCTTTTTCCTGCTCCTCTTAGCATGATAAAGAAGATTCAAAGAGAGTGAGATGCCAGCTCCTTTCATTCAGTCAGTAGCTTCAATAATTTCTGGACGTTTTTCAATGGCAAAAATCAATGAATATTGTAAATGCACAAACAGTAATTTCTCCGCATTGCAAGTTGCAATTCTGAAATTTTTTGCTTTTTCCTGCTCCTCTTAGCATGATAAAGAATATTCAAAGAGAGTGAGATGCCAGATCCTTTCATTCAGTCAGTAGCTTCAAACATTTCTGGTATATGAATAACATGATGTTTTTCAATGGCAAAAATCAATGAATATTGTAAATGCACAAACAGTAATTTCTCCGCATTGCAAGGTGCAATTCTGAAATTTTTTGCTTTTTCCTGCTCCTCTTAGCATGATAAAGAAGATTCAAAGAGAGTAAGATGCCAGCTCCTTTCGTTCAGTCAGTAGCTTCAATCATTTCTGGACGTTTTTCAATGGCAAAAATCATTGAATATTATAAATGCACAAACAGTAATTTCTCCGCATTGCAAGGTGCAATTCTGAAATTTTTTGCTTTTTCCTGCTCCTCTTAGCATGATAAAGAAGATTCAAAGAGAGTGAGATGCCAGCTCCTTTCATTCAGTCAGTAGCTTCAAACATTTCTGGTATATGAATAACATGATGTTTTTCAATGGCAAAAATCAATGAATATTGTAAATGCACAAACAGAAATTTCTCCGCATTGCAAGGTGCAATTCTGAAATTTTTTGCTTTTTCCTGCTCCTCTTAGCATGATAAAGAAGATTCAAAGAGAGTGAGATGCCAGCTCCTTTCATTCAGTCAGTAGCTTCAATCATTTTTGGACGTTTTTCAATGGCAAAAATCAATGAATATTGTAAATGCACAAACAGTAATTTCTCCGCATTGCAAGGTGCAATTCTGAAATTTTTTGCTTTTTCCTGCTCCTCTTAGCATGATAAAGAAGACTCAAAGAGAGTGAGATGCCAGCTCCTTTCATTCAGTCAGTAGCTTCAAACATTTCTGGTATATGAATAACATGATGTTTTTCAATGGCAAAAATCAATGAATATTGTAAATGCACAAACAGTAATTTCTCCGCATTGCAAGGTTGCAAGTCTGAAATTTTTTGCTTTTTCCTGCTCCTCTTAGCATGATAAAGAAGATTCAAAGAGAGTGAGATGCCAGCTACTTTCATTCAGTCAGTAGCTTCAATCATTTCTGGACGTTTTTCAATGGTAAAAATCAATGAATATTGTAAATGCACAAACAGTAATTTCTGCACATTGCAAGGTGCAATTCTGAAATTTTTTGTTTTTCCTGCTCCTCTTAGCATGATAAAGAAGATTCAAAGAGAGTGAGATGCCAGCTCCTTTCATTCAGTCAGTAGCTTCAAACATTTCTGGTATATGAATAACATGATGTTTTTCAATGGCAAAAATCAATGAATATTGTAAATGCACAAACAGTAATTTCTCCGCATTGCAAGGTGCAATTCAGAAATTTTTTGCTTTTTCCTGCTCCTCTTAGCATGATAAAGAAGATTCAAAGAGAGTGAGATGCCAGCTCCTTTCATTCAGTCAGTAGCTTCAAACATTTCTGGTATATGAATAACATGATGTTTTTCAATGGCAAAAATCAATGAATATTGTAAATGCACAAACAGTAATTTCTCCGCATTGCAAGGTGCAAGTCTGAAATTTTTTGCTTTTTCCTGCTCCTCTTAGCATGATAAAGAAGATTCAAAGAGAGTGAGATGCCAGCTACTTTCATTCAGTCAGTAGCTTCAATCATTTCTGGTATATGACTAACATGATGTTTTTCAATGGCAAAAATCAATGAATATTGTAAATGCACAAACAGTAATTTCTCCGCATTGCAAGGTGCAATTCTGAAATTTTTTGCTTTTTCCTGCTCCTCTTAGCATGATAAAGAAGATTCAAAGAGTGAGATGCCAGCTCCTTTCATTCAGTCAGTAGCTTCAATCATTTCTGGACGTTTTTCAATGGCAAAAATCAATGAATATTGTAAATGCACAAACAGTAATTTCTCCGCATTGCAAGGTGCAATTCTGAAATTTTTTGCTTTTTCCTGCTCCTCTTAGCATGATAAACAAGATTCAAAGAGAGTGAGATGCCAGCTCCTTTCATTCAGTCAGTAGCTTCAATCATTTCTGGACGTTTTTCAATGGCAAAAATCAATGAATATTGTAAATGCACAAACAGTAATTTCTCCGCATTGCAAGGTGCAATTCTGAAATTTTTTGCTTTTTCCTGCTCCTCTTAGCATGATAAAGAAGATTCAAAGAGAGTGAGATGCCAGCTCCTTTCATTCAGTCAGTAGCTTCAATCATTTCTGGATGTTTTTCAATGGCAAAAATCAATGAATATTGTAAATGCACAAACAGTAATTTCTCCGCATTGCAAGTTGCAATTCTGAATTTTTTTGCTTTTTCCTGCTCCTCTTAGCATGATAAAGAAGATTCAAAGAGAGTGAGATGCCAGATCCTTTCATTCAGTCAGTAGCTTCAAACATTTCTGGTATATGAATAACATGATGTTTTTCAATGGCAAAAATCAATGAATATTGTAAATGCACAAACAGTAATTTCTCCGCATTGCAAGGTGCAATTCTGAAATTTTTTGCTTTTTCCTGCTCCTCTTAGCATGATAAAGAAGATTCAAAGAGAGTGAGATGCCAGCTCCTTTCGTTCAGTCAGTAGCTTCAATCATTTCTGGACGTTTTTCAATGGCAAAAATCATTGAATATTATAAATGCACAAACAGTAATTTCTCCGCATTGCAAGGTGCAATTCTGAAATTTTTTGCTTTTTCCTGCTCCTCTTAGCATGATAAAGAAGATTCAAAGAGAGTGAGATGCCAGCTCCTTTCATTCAGTCAGTAGCTTCAAACATTTCTGGTATATGAATAACATGATGTTTTTCAATGGCAAAAATCAATGAATATTGTAAATGCACAAACAGTAATTTCTCCGCATTGCAAGGTGCAATTCTGAAATTTTTTGCTTTTTCCTGCTCCTCTTAGCATGATAAAGAAGATTCAAAGAGAGTGAGATGCCAGCTCCTTTCATTCAGTCAGTAGCTTCAATCATTTCTGGACGTTTTTCAATGGCAAAAATCAATGAATATTGTAAACGCACAAACAGTAATTTCTCCACATTGCAAGGTGCAATTCTGAAATTTTTTGCTTTTTCCTGCTCCTCTTAGCATGATAAAGAAGATTCAAAGAGAGTGACATGCCAGCTCCTTTCATTCAGTCAGTAGCTTCAAACATTTCTGGTATATGAATAACATGATGTTTTTCAATGGCAAAAATCAATGAATATTGTAAATGCACAAACAGTAATTTCTCCGCATTGCAAGGTTGCAAGTCTGAAATTTTTTGCTTTTTCCTGCTCCTCTTAGCATGATAAAGAAGATTCAAAGAGAGTGAGATGCCAGCTCCTTTCATTCAGTCAGTAGCTTCAATCATTTCTGGACGTTTTTCAATGGCAAAAATCAATGAATATTGTAAATGCACAAACAGTAATTTCTCCACATTGCAAGGTGCAATTCTGAAATTTTTTGTTTTTCCTGCTCCTCTTAGCATGATAAAGAAGATTCAAAGAGAGTGAGATGCCAGCTCCTTTCATTCAGTCAGTAGCTTCAAACATTTCTGGTATATGAATAACATGATGTTTTTCAATGGCAAAAATCAATGAATATTGTAAATGCACAAACAGTAATTTCTCCGCATTGCAAGGTGCAATTCAGAAATTTTTTGCTTTTTCCTGCTCCTCTTAGCATGATAAAGAAGATTCAAAGAGAGTGAGATGCCAGCTCCTTTCATTCAGTCAGTAGCTTCAAACACTTCTGGTATATGAATAACATGATGTTTTTCAATGGCAAAAATCAATGAATATTGTAAATGCACAAACAGTAATTTCTCCGCATTGCAAGGTGCAAGTCTGAAATTTTTTGATTTTTCCTGCTCCTCTTAGCATGATAAAGAAGATTCAAAGAGAGTGAGATGCCAGCTACTTTCATTCAGTCAGTAGCTTCAATCATTTCTGGACGTTTTTCAATGGTAAAAATCAATGAATATTGTAAATGCACAAACAGTAATTTCTCCACATTGCAAGGTGCAATTCTGAAATTTTTTGCTTTTTCCTGCTCCTCTTAGCATGATAAAGAAGATTCAAAGAGAGTGAGATGCCAGCTCCTTTCATTCAGTCAGTAGCTTCAAACATTTCTGGTATATGAATAACATGATGTTTTTCAATGGCAAAAATCAATGAATATTGTAAATGCACAAACAGTAATTTCTCCGCATTGCAAGGTGCAATTCTGAAATTTTTTGCTTTTTCCTGCTCCTCTTAGCATGATAAACAAGATTCAAAGAGAGTGAGATGCCAGCTCCTTTCATTCAGTCAGTAGCTTCAATCATTTCTGGACGTTTTTCAATGGCAAAAATCAATGAATATTGTAAATGCACAAACAGTAATTTCTCCGCATTGCAAGGTGCAATTCTGAAATTTTTTGCTTTTTCCTGCTCCTCTTAGCATGATAAAGAAGATTCAAAGAGAGTGAGATGCCAGCTCCTTTCATTCAGTCAGTAGCTTCAATCATTTCTGGACGTTTTTCAATGGCAAAAATCAATGAATATTGTAAATGCACAAACAGTAATTTCTCCGCATTGCAAGTTGCAATTCTGAAATTTTTTGCTTTTTCCTGCTCCTCTTAGCATGATAAAGAAGATTCAAAGAGAGTGAGATGCCAGATCCTTTCATTCAGTCAGTAGCTTCAAACATTTCTGGTATATGAATAACATGATGTTTTTCAATGGCAAAAATCAATGAATATTGTAAATGCACAAACAGTAATTTCTCCGCATTGCAAGGTGCAATTCTGAAATTTTTTGCTTTTTCCTGCTCCTCTTAGCATGATAAAGAAGATTCAAAGAGAGTGAGATGCCAGCTCCTTTCGTTCAGTCAGTAGCTTCAATCATTTCTGGACGTTTTTCAAAGGCAAAAATCATTGAATATTATAAATGCACAAACAGTAATTTCTCCGCATTGCAAGGTGCAATTCTGAAATTTTTTGCTTTTTCCTGCTCCTCTTAGCATGATAAAGATGATTCAAAGAGAGTGAGATGCCAGCTCCTTTCATTCAGTCAGTAGCTTCAAACATTTCTTGTATATGAATAACATGATGTTTTTCAATGGCAAAAATCAATGAATATTGTAAATGCACAAACAGTAATTTCTCCGCATTGCAAGGTGCAATTCAGAAATTTTTTGCTTTTTCCTGCTCCTCTTAGCATGATAAAGAAGATTCAAAGAGAGTGAGATGCCAGCTCCTTTCATTCAGTCAGTAGCTTCAAACATTTCTGGTATATGAATAACATGATGTTTTTCAATGGCAAAAATCAATGAATATTGTAAATGCACAAACAGTAATTTCTCCGCATTGCAAGGTGCAAGTCTGAAATTTTTTGCTTTTTCCTGCTCCTCTTAGCATGATAAAGAAGATTCAAAGAGAGTGAGATGCCAGCTACTTTCATTCAGTCAGTAGCTTCAATCATTTCTGGACGTTTTTCAATGGTAAAAATCAATGAATATTGTAAATGCACAAACAGTAATTTCTCCGCATTGCAAGGTGCAATTCTGAAATCTTTTGCTTTTTCCTGCTCCTCTTAGCATGATAAAGAAGATTCAAAGAGAGTGAGATGCCAGCTCCTTTCATTCAGTCAGTAGCTTCAATCATTTCTGGACGTTTTTCAATGGCAAAAATCAATGAATATTGTAAATGCACAAACAGTAATTTCTCCACATTGCAAGTTGCAATTCTGAAATTTTTTGCTTTTTCCTGCTCCTCTTAGCATGATAAAGAAGATTCAAAGAGAGTGAGATGCCAGATCCTTTCATTCAGTCAGTAGCTTCAAACATTTCTGGTATATGAATAACATGATGTTTTTCAATGGCAAAAATCAATGAATATTGTAAATGCACAAACAGTAATTTCTCCGCATTGCAAGGTGCAATTCTGAAATTTTTTGCTTTTTCCTGCTCCTCTTAGCATGATAAAGAAGATTCAAAGAGAGTGAGATGCCAGCTCCTTTCGTTCAGTCAGTAGCTTCAATCATTTCTGGACGTTTTTCAATGGCAAAAATCATTGAATATTATAAATGCACAAACAGTAATTTCTCCGCATTGCAAGGTGCAATTCTGAAATTTTTTGCTTTTTCCTGCTCCTCTTAGCATGATAAAGAAGATTCAAAGAGATTGAGATGCCAGCTCCTTTCATTCAGTCAGTAGCTTCAAACATTTCTGGTATATGAATAACATGATGTTTTTCAATGGCAAAAATCAATGAATATTGTAAATGCACAAACAGTAATTTCTCCGCATTGCAAGGTGCAATTCTGAAATTTTTTGCTTTTTCCTGCTCCTCTTAGCATGATAAAGAAGATTCAAAGAGAGTGAGATGCCAGCTCCTTTCATTCAGTCAGTAGCTTCAATCATTTCTGGAAGTTTTTCAATGGCAAAAATCAATGAATATTGTAAATGCACAAACAGTAATTTCTCCGCATTGCAAGGTGCAATTCTGAAATTTTTTGCTTTTTCCTGCTCCTCTTAGCATGATAAAGAAGATTCAAAGAGAGTGAGATGCCAGCTCCTTTCATTCAGTCAGTAGCTTCAAACATTTCTGGTATATGAATAACATGATGTTTTTCAATGGCAAAAATCAATGAATATTGTAAATGCACAAACAGTAATTTCTCCGCATTGCAAGGTTGCAAGTCTGAAATTTTTTGCTTTTTCCTGCTCCTCTTAGCATGATAAAGAAGATTCAAAGAGAGTGAGATGCCAGCTACTTTCATTCAGTCAGTAGCTTCAATCATTTCTGGACGTTTTTCAATGGTAAAAATCAATGAATATTGTAAATGCACAAACAGTAATTTCTCCACATTGCAAGGTGCAATTCTGAAATTTTTTGCTTTTTCCTGCTCCTCTTAGCATGATAAAGAAGATTCAAAGAGAGTGAGATGCCAGCTCCTTTCATTCAGTCAGTAGCTTCAAACATTTCTGGTATATGAATAACATGATGTTTTTCAATGGCAAAAATCAATGAATATTGTAAATGCACAAACAGTAATTTCTCCGCATTGCAAGGTGCAATTCTGAAATTTTTGCTTTTTCCTGCTCCTCTTAGCATGATAAAGAAGATTCAAAGAGAGTGAGATGCCAGCTCCTTTCATTCAGTCAGTAGCTTCAAACATTTCTGGTATATGAATAACATGATGTTTTTCAATGGCAAAAATCAATCAATATTGTAAATGCACAAACAGTAATTTCTCCGCATTGCAAGGTGCAAGTCTGAAATTTTTTGCTTTTTCCTGCTCCTCTTAGCATGATAAAGAAGATTCAAAGAGAGTGAGATGCCAGCTACTTTCATTCAGTCAGTAGCTCAAATCATTTCTGGACGTTTTTCAATGGTAAAAATCAATGAATATTGTAAATGCACAAACAGTAATTTCTCCACATTGCAAGGTGCAATTCTGAAATTTTTTGCTTTTTCCTGCTCCTCTTAGCATGATAAAGAAGATTCAAAGAGAGTGAGATGCCAGCTCCTTTCATTCAGTCAGTAGCTTCAAACATTTCTGGTATATGAATAACATGATGTTTTTCAATGGCAAAAATCAATGAATATTGTAAATGCACAAACAGTAATTTCTCCGCATTGCAAGGTGCAATTCTGAAATTTTTTGCTTTTTCCTGCTCCTCTTAGCATGATAAAGAAGATTCAAAGAGAGTGAGATGCCAGCTCCTTTCATTCAGTCAGTAGCTTCAATCATTTCTGGATGTTTTTCAATGGCAAAAATCAATGAATATTGTAAATGCACAAACTGTAATTTCTCCGCATTGCAAGGTGCAATTCTGAAATTTTTTGCTTTTTCCTGCTCCTCTTAGCATGATAAAGAAGATTCAAAGAGAGTGAGATGCCAGATCCTTTCATTCAGTCAGTAGCTTCAATCATTTCTGGACGTTTTTCAATGGCAAAAATCAATGAATATTGTAAATGCACAAACAGTAATTTCTCCACATTGCAAGGTGCAATTCTGAAATTTTTTGTTTTTCCTGCTCCTCTTAGCATGATAAAGAAGATTCAAAGAGAGTGAGATGCCAGCTCCTTTCATTCAGTCAGTAGCTTCAATCATTTCTGGACGTTTTTCAATGGCAAAAATCAATGAATATTGTAAATGCACAAACAGTAATTTCTCCACATTGCAAGTTGCAATTCTGAAATTTTTTGTTTTTCCTGCTCCTCTTAGCATGATAAAGAAGATTCAAAGAGAGTGAGATGCCAGCTCCTTTCATTCAGTCAGTAGCTTCAAACATTTCTGGTATATGAATAACATGATGTTTTTCAATGGCAAAAATCAATGAATATTGTAAATGCACAAACAGTAATTTCTCCGCATTGCAAGGTGCAATTCAGAAATTTTTTGCTTTTTCCTGCTCCTCTTAGCATGATAAAGAAGATTCAAAGAGAGTGAGATGCCAGCTCCTTTCATTCAGTCAGTAGCTTCAAACATTTCTGGTATATGAATAACATGATGTTTTTCAATGGCAAAAATCAATGAATATTGTAAATGCACAAACAGTAATTTCTCCGCATTGCAAGGTGCAAGTCTGAAATTTTTTGATTTTTCCTGCTCCACTTAGCATGATAAAGAAGATTCAAAGAGAGTGAGATGCCAGCTACTTTCATTCAGTCAGTAGCTTCAATCATTTCTGGACGTTTTTCAATGGTAAAAATCAATGAATATTGTAAATGCACAAACAGTAATTTCTCCACATTGCAAGGTGCAATTCTGAAATTTTTTGCTTTTTCCTGCTCCTCTTAGCATGATAAAGAAGATTCAAAGAGAGTGAGATGCCAGCTCCTTTCATTCAGTCAGTAGCTTCAAACATTTCTGGTATATGAATAACATGATGTTTTTCAATGGCAAAAATCAATGAATATTGTAAATGCACAAACAGTAATTTCTCCGCATTGCAAGGTGCAATTCTGAAATTTTTTGCTTTTTCCTGCTCCTCTTAGCATGATAAACAAGATTCAAAGAGAGTGAGATGCCAGCTCCTTTCATTCAGTCAGTAGCTTCAATCATTTCTGGACGTTTTTCAATGGCAAAAATCAATGAATATTGTAAATGCACAAACAGTAATTTCTCCGCATTGCAAGGTGCAATTCTGAAATTTTTTGCTTTTTCCTGCTCCTCTTAGCATGATAAAGAAGATTCAAAGAGAGTGAGATGCCAGCTCCTTTCATTCAGTCAGTAGCTTCAATCATTTCTGGACGTTTTTCAATGGCAAAAATCAATGAATATTGTAAATGCACAAACAGTAATTTCTCCGCATTGCAAGTTGCAATTCTGAAATTTTTTGCTTTTTCCTGCTCCTCTTAGCATGATAAAGAAGATTCAAAGAGAGTGAGATGCCAGATCCTTTCATTCAGTCAGTAGCTTCAAACATTTCTGGTATATGAATAACATGATGTTTTTCAATGGCAAAAATCAATGAATATTGTAAATGCACAAACAGTAATTTCTCCGCATTGCAAGGTGCAATTCTGAAATTTTTTGCTTTTTCCTGCTCCTCTTAGCATGATAAAGAAGATTCAAAGAGAGTGAGATGCCAGCTCCTTTCGTTCAGTCAGTAGCTTCAATCATTTCTGGACGTTTTTCAAAGGCAAAAATCATTGAATATTATAAATGCACAAACAGTAATTTCTCCGCATTGCAAGGTGCAATTCTGAAATTTTTTGCTTTTTCCTGCTCCTCTTAGCATGATAAAGAAGATTCAAAGAGAGTGAGATGCCAGCTCCTTTCATTCAGTCAGTAGCTTCAAACATTTCTGGTATATGAATAACATGATGTTTTTCAATGGCAAAAATCAATGAATATTGTAAATGCACAAACAGTAATTTCTCCGCATTGCAAGGTGCAATTCAGAAATTTTTTGCTTTTTCCTGCTCCTCTTAGCATGATAAAGAAGATTCAAAGAGAGTGAGATGCCAGCTCCTTTCATTCAGTCAGTAGCTTCAAACATTTCTGGTATATGAATAACATGATGTTTTTCAATGGCAAAAATCAATGAATATTGTAAATGCACAAACAGTAATTTCTCCGCATTGCAAGGTGCAAGTCTGAAATTTTTTGCTTTTTCCTGCTCCTCTTAGCATGATAAAGAAGATTCAAAGAGAGTGAGATGCCAGCTACTTTCATTCAGTCAGTAGCTTCAATCATTTCTGGACGTTTTTCAATGGTAAAAATCAATGAATATTGTAAATGCACAAACAGTAATTTCTCCGCATTGCAAGGTGCAATTCTGAAATCTTTTGCTTTTTCCTGCTCCTCTTAGCATGATAAAGAAGATTCAAAGAGAGTGAGATGCCAGCTCCTTTCATTCAGTCAGTAGCTTCAATCATTTCTGGACGTTTTTCAATGGCAAAAATCAATGAATATTGTAAATGCACAAACAGTAATTTCTCCACATTGCAAGTTGCAATTCTGAAATTTTTTGCTTTTTCCTGCTCCTCTTAGCATGATAAAGAAGATTCAAAGAGAGTGAGATGCCAGATCCTTTCATTCAGTCAGTAGCTTCAAACATTTCTGGTATATGAATAACATGATGTTTTTCAATGGCAAAAATCAATGAATATTGTAAATGCACAAACAGTAATTTCTCCGCATTGCAAGGTGCAATTCTGAAATTTTTTGCTTTTTCCTGCTCCTCTTAGCATGATAAAGAAGATTCAAAGAGAGTGAGATGCCAGCTCCTTTCGTTCAGTCAGTAGCTTCAATCATTTCTGGACGTTTTTCAATGGCAAAAATCATTGAATATTATAAATGCACAAACAGTAATTTCTCCGCATTGCAAGGTGCAATTCTGAAATTTTTTGCTTTTTCCTGCTCCTCTTAGGATGATAAAGAAGATTCAAAGAGAGTGAGATGCCAGCTCCTTTCATTCAGTCAGTAGCTTCAAACATTTCTGGTATATGAATAACATGATGTTTTTCAATGGCAAAAATCAATGAATATTGTAAATGCACAAACAGTAATTTCTCCGCATTGCAAGGTGCAATTCTGAAATTTTTTGCTTTTTCCTGCTCCTCTTAGCATGATAAAGAAGATTCAAAGAGAGTGAGATGCCAGCTCCTTTCATTCAGTCAGTAGCTTCAATCATTTCTGGAAGTTTTTCAATGGCAAAAATCAATGAATATTGTAAATGCACAAACAGTAATTTCTCCGCATTGCAAGGTGCAATTCTGAAATTTTTTGCTTTTTCCTGCTCCTCTTAGCATGATAAAGAAGATTCAAAGAGAGTGAGATGCCAGCTCCTTTCATTCAGTCAGTAGCTTCAAACATTTCTGGTATATGAATAACATGATGTTTTTCAATGGCAAAAATCAATGAATATTGTAAATGCACAAACAGTAATTTCTCCGCATTGCAAGGTTGCAAGTCTGAAATTTTTTGCTTTTTCCTGCTCCTCTTAGCATGATAAAGAAGATTCAAAGAGAGTGAGATGCCAGCTACTTTCATTCAGTCAGTAGCTTCAATCATTTCTGGACGTTTTTCAATGGTAAAAATCAATGAATATTGTAAATGCACAAACAGTAATTTCTCCACATTGCAAGGTGCAATTCTGAAATTTTTTGCTTTTTCCTGCTCCTCTTAGCATGATAAAGAAGATTCAAAGAGAGTGAGATGCCAGCTCCTTTCATTCAGTCAGTAGCTTCAAACATATCTGGTATATGAATAACATGATGTTTTTCAATGGCAAAAATCAATGAATATTGTAAATGCACAAACAGTAATTTCTCCGCATTGCAAGGTGCAATTCTGAAATTTTTTGCTTTTTCCTGCTCCTCTTAGCATGATAAAGAAGATTCAAAGAGAGTGAGATGCCAGCTCCTTTCATTCAGTCAGTAGCTTCAAACATTTCTGGTATATGAATAACATGATGTTTTTCAATGGCAAAAATCAATGAATATTGTAAATGCACAAACAGTAATTTCTCCGCATTGCAAGGTGCAAGTCTGAAATTTTTTGCTTTTTCCTGCTCCTCTTAGCATGATAAAGAAGATTCAAAGAGAGTGAGATGCCAGCTACTTTCATTCAGTCAGTAGCTCAAATCATTTCTGGACGTTTTTCAATGGTAAAAATCAATGAATATTGTAAATGCACAAACAGTAATTTCTCCACATTGCAAGGTGCAATTCTGAAATTTTTTGCTTTTTCCTGCTCCTCTTAGCATGATAAAGAAGATTCAAAGAGAGTGAGATGCCAGCTCCTTTCATTCACTCAGTAGCTTCAAACATTTCTGGTATATGAATAACATGATGTTTTTCAATGGCAAAAATCAATGAATATTGTAAATGCACAAACAGTAATTTCTCCGCATTGCAAGGTGCAATTCTGAAATTTTTTGCTTTTTCCTGCTCCTCTTAGCATGATAAAGAAGATTCAAAGAGAGTGAGATGCCAGCTCCTTTCATTCAGTCAGTAGCTTCAATCATTTCTGGATGTTTTTCAATGGCAAAAATCAATGAATATTGTAAATGCACAAACTGTAATTTCTCCGCATTGCAAGGTGCAATTCTGAAATTTTTTGCTTTTTCCTGCTCCTCTTAGCATGATAAAGAAGATTCAAAGAGAGTGAGATGCCAGATCCTTTCATTCAGTCAGTAGCTTCAATCATTTCTGGACGTTTTTCAATGGCAAAAATCAATGAATATTGTAAATGCACAAACAGTAATTTCTCCGCATTGCAAGGTGCAATTCTGAAATTTTTTGCTTTTTCCTGCTCCTCTTAGCATGATAAAGAAGATTCAAAGAGAGTGAGATGCCAGCTCCTTTCATTCAGTCAGTACCTTCAATCATTTCTGGACGTTTTTCAATGGCAAAAATCAATGAATATTGTAAATGCACAAACAGTAATTTCTCCGCATTGCAAGGTGCAATTCTGAAATTTTTTGCTTTTTCCTGCTCCTCTTAGCATGATAAAGAAGATTCAAAGAGAGTGAGATGCCAGCTACTTTCATTCAGTCAGTAGCTCAAATCATTTCTGGACGTTTTTCAATGGTAAAAATCAATGAATATTGTAAATGCACAAACAGTAATTTCTCCACATTGCAAGGTGCAATTCTGAAATTTTTTGCTTTTTCCTGCTCCTCTTAGCATGATAAAGAAGATTCAAAGAGAGTGAGATGCCAGCTCCTTTCATTCACTCAGTAGCTTCAAACATTTCTGGTATATGAATAACATGATGTTTTTCAATGGCAAAAATCAATGAATATTGTAAATGCACAAACAGTAATTTCTCCGCATTGCAAGGTGCAATTCTGAAATTTTTTGCTTTTTCCTGCTCCTCTTAGCATGATAAAGAAGATTCAAAGAGAGTGAGATGCCAGCTCCTTTCATTCAGTCAGTAGCTTCAATCATTTCTGGATGTTTTTCAATGGCAAAAATCAATGAATATTGTAAATGCACAAACTGTAATTTCTCCGCATTGCAAGGTGCAATTCTGAAATTTTTTGCTTTTTCCTGCTCCTCTTAGCATGATAAAGAAGATTCAAAGAGAGTGAGATGCCAGATCCTTTCATTCAGTCAGTAGCTTCAATCATTTCTGGACGTTTTTCAATGGCAAAAATCAATGAATATTGTAAATGCACAAACAGTAATTTCTCCGCATTGCAAGGTGCAATTCTGAAATTTTTTGCTTTTTCCTGCTCCTCTTAGCATGATAAAGAAGATTCAAAGAGAGTGAGATGCCAGCTCCTTTCATTCAGTCAGTACCTTCAATCATTTCTGGACGTTTTTCAATGGCAAAAATCAATGAATATTGTAAATGCACAAACAGTAATTTCTCCGCATTGCAAGGTGCAATTCTGAAATTTTTTGCTTTTTCCCGCTCCTCTTAGCATGATAAAGAAGATTCAAAGAGAGTGAGGTGCCAGCTCCTTTCATTCAGTCAGTAGCTTCAAACATTTCTGGTATATGAATAACATGTTTTTCAATGGCAAAAATCAATGAATATTGTAAATGCACAAACAGTAATTTCTCCGCATTGCAAGGTGCAATTCTGAAATTTTTTGCTTTTTCCTGCTCCTCTTAGCATGATAAAGAAGATTCAAAGAGAGTGAGATGCCAGCTCCTTTCATTCAGTCAGTAGCTTCAATCATTTCTGGACGTTTTTCAATGGCAAAAATCAATGAATATTGTAAATGCACAAACAGTAATTTCTCCGCATTGCAAGGTGCAATTCTGAAATTTTTTTCTTTTTCCTGCTCCTCTTAGCATGATAAAGAAGATTCAAAGAGAGTGAGATGCCAGCTCCTTTCATTCAGTCAGTAGCTTCAATCATTTCTGGACGTTTTTCAATGGCAAAAATCAATGAATATTGTAAATGCACAAACAGTAATTTCTCCGCATTGCAAGGTGCAATTCTGAAATTTTTTGCTTTTTCCTGCTCCTCTTAGCATGATAAAGAAGATTCAAAGAGAGTGAGATGCCAGCTCCTTTCATTCAGTCAGTAGCTTCAAACATTTCTGGTATATGAATAACATGATGTTTTTCAATGGCAAAAATCAATGAATATTGTAAATGCACAATCAGTAATTTCTCCGCATTGCAAGGTGCAAGTCTGAAATTTTTTGCTTTTTCCTGCTCCTCTTAGCATGATAAAGAAGATTCAAAGAGAGTGAGATGCCAGCTACTTTCATTCAGTCAGTAGCTTCAATCATTTCTGGACGTTTTTCAATGGTAAAAATCAATGAATATTGTAAATGCACAAACATTAATTTCTCCACATTGCAAGGTGCAATTCTGAAATTTTTTGCTTTTTCCTGCTCCTCTTAGCATGATAAAGAAGATTCAAAGAGAGTGAGATGCCAGCTCCTTTCATTCAGTCAGTAGCTTCAAACATTTCTGGTATATGAATAACATGATGTTTTTCAATGGCAAAAATCAATGAATATTGTAAATGCACAAACAGTAATTTCTCCGCATTGCAAGGTGCAATTCTGAAATTTTTTGCTTTTTCCTGCTCCTCTTAGCATGATAAAGAAGATTCAAAGAGAGTGAGATGCCAGCTCCTTTCATTCAGTCAGTAGCTTCAAACATTTCTGGTATATGAATAACATGATGTTTTTCAATGGCAAAAATCAATGAATATTGTAAATGCACAAACAGTAATTTCTCCGCATTGCAAGGTGCAATTCTGAAATTTTTTGCTTTTTCCTGCTCCTCTTAGCATGATAAAGAAGATTCAAAGAGAGTGAGATGCCAGCTCCTTTCATTCAGTCAGTAGCTTCAATCATTTCTGGACGTTTTTCAATGGCAAAAATCAATGAATATTGTAAATACACAAACAGTAATTTCTCCGCATTGCAAGGTGCAATTCTGAAATTTTTTGCTTTTTCCTGCTCCTCTTAGCATGATAAAGAAGATTCAAAGAGAATGAGATGTCAGCTCCTTTCATTCAGTCAGTAGCTTCAAACATTTCTGGTATATGAATAACATGATGTTTTTCAATGGCAAAAATCAATGAGTATTGTAAATGCACAAACAGTAATTTCTCCGCATTGCAAGGTGCAATTCTGAAATTTTTTGCTTTTTCCTGCTCCTCTTAGCATGATAAAGAAGATTCAAAGAGAGTGAGATGCCAGCTCCTTTCATTCAGTCAGTAGCTTCAATCATTTCTGGACGTTTTTCAATGGCAAAAATCAATGGATATTGTAAATGCACAAACAGTAATTTCTCCGCATTGCAAGGTGCAATTCTGAAATTTTTTGCTTTTTCCTGCTCCTCTTAGCATGATAAAGAAGATTCAAGGAGAGTGAGATGCCAGCTCCTTTCGTTCAGTCAGTAGCTTCAATCATTTCTGGACGTTTTTCAATGGCAAAAATCATTGAATATTATAAATGCACAAACAGTAATTTCTCCGCATTGCAAGGTGCAATTCTGAAATTTTTTACTTTTTCCTGCTCCTCTTAGCATGATAAAGAAGATTCAAAGAGAGTGAGATGCCAGATCCTTTCATTCAGTCAGTAGCTTCAATCATTTCTGGTATATGAATAACATGATGTTTTTCAATGGCAAAAATCAATGAATATTGTAAATGCACAAACAGTAATTTCTCCGCATTGCAAGGTGCAATTCTGAAATTTTTTGCTTTTTCCTGCTCCTCTTAGCATGATAAAGAAGATTCAAAGAGAGTGAGATGCCAGCTCCTTTCATTCAGTCAGTAGCTTCAATCATTTCTGGACGTTTTTCAATGGCAAAAATCAATGAATATTGTAAATGCACAAACAGTAATTTCTCCGCATTGCAAGGTGCCATTCTGAAATTTTTTGCTTTTTCCTGCTCCTCTTAGCATGATAAAGAAGATTCAAAGAGAGTGAGATGCCAGCTCCTTTCATTCAGTCAGTAGCTTCAAACATTTCTGGTATATGAATAACATGATGTTTTTCAATGGCAAAAATCAATGAATATTGTAAATGCACAAACAGTAATTTCTCCGCATTGCAAGGTTGCAAGTCTGAAATTTTTTGCTTTTTCCTGCTCCTCTTAGCATGATAAAGAAGATTCAAAGAGAGTGAGATGCCAGCTACTTTCATTCAGTCAGTAGCTTCAATCATTTCTGGACATTTTTCAATGGTAAAAATCAATGAATATTGTAAATGCACAAACAGTAATTTCTCCACATTGCAAGGTGCAATTCTGAAATTTTTTGCTTTTTCCTGCTCCTCTTAGCATGATAAAGAAGATTCAAAGAGAGTGAGATGCCAGCTCCTTTCATTCAGTCAGTAGCTTCAAACATTTCTGGTATATGAATAACATGATGTTTTTCAATGGCAAAAATCAATGAATATTGTAAATGCACAAACAGTAATTTCTCCGCATTGCAAGGTGCAATTCTGAAATTTTTTGCTTTTTCCTGCTCCTCTTAGCATGATAAAGAAGATTCAAAGAGAGTGAGATGCCAGCTCCTTTCATTCAGTCAGTAGCTTCAAACATTTCTGGTTTATGAATAACATGATGTTTTTCAATGGCAAAAATCAATGAATATTGTAAATGCACAAACAGTAATTTCTCCGCATTGCAAGGTGCAAGTCTGAAATTTTTTGCTTTTTCCTGCTCCTCTTAGCATGATAAAGAAGATTCAAAGAGAGTGAGATGCCAGCTCCTTTCATTCAGTCAGTAGCTTCAAACATTTCTGGTATATGAATAACATGATGTTTTTCAATGGCAAAAATCAATGAATATTGTAAATGCACAAACAGTAATTTCTCCGCATTGCAAGGTGCAATTCTGAAATTTTTTGCTTTTTCCTGCTCCTCTTAGCATGATAAAGAAGATTCAAAGAGAGTGAGATGCCAGCTCCTTTCATTCAGTCAGTAGCTTCAATCATTTCTGGATGTTTTTCAATGGCAAAAATCAATGAATATTGTAAATGCACAAACTGTAATTTCTCCGCATTGCAAGGTGCAATTCTGAAATTTTTTACTTTTTCCTGCTCCTCTTAGCATGATAAAGAAGATTCAAAGAGAGTGAGATGCCAGCTCCTTTCATTCAGTCAGTAGCTTCAATCATTTCTGGATGTTTTTCAATGGCAAAAATCAATGAATATTGTAAATGCACAAACAGTAATTTCTCCGCATTGCAAGGTGCAATTCTGAAATTTTTTACTTTTTCCTGCTCCTCTTAGCATGATAAAGAAGATTCAAAGAGAGTGAGATGCCAGCTCCTTTCATTCAGTCAGTAGCTTCAATCATTTCTGGTATATGAATAACATGATGTTTTTCAATGGCAAAAATCAATGAATATTGTAAATGCACAAACAGTAATTTCTCCGCATTGCAAGGTGCAATTCTGAAATTTTTTGCTTTTTCCTGCTCCTCTTAGCATGATAAAGAAGATTCAAAGAGAGTGAGATGCCAGCTCCTTTCATTCAGTCAGTAGCTTCAATCATTTCTGGACGTTTTTCAATGGCAAAAATCAATGAATATTGTAAATGCACAAACAGTAATTTCTCCGCATTGCAAGGTGCAATTCTGAAATTTTTTGCTTTTTCCTGCTCCTCTTAGCATGATAAAGAAGATTCAAAGAGAGTGAGATGCCAGCTCCTTTCATTCAGTCAGTAGCTTCAAACATTTCTGGTATATGAATAACATGATGTTTTTCAATGGCAAAAATCAATGAATATTGTAAATGCACAAACAGTAATTTCTCCGCATTGCAAAGTTGCAAGTCTGAAATTTTTTGCTTTTTCCTGCTCCTCTTAGCATGATAAAGAAGATTCAAAGAGAGTGAGATGCCAGCTACTTTCATTCAGTCAGTAGCTTCAATCATTTCTGGACGTTTTTCAATGGTAAAAATCAATGAATATTGTAAATGCACAAACAGTAATTTCTCCACATTGCAAGGTGCAATTCTGAAATTTTTTGCTTTTTCCTGCTCCTCTTAGCATGATAAAGAATATTCAAAGAGAGTGAGATGCCAGCTCCTTTCATTCAGTCAGTAGCTTCAAACATTTCTGGTATATGAATAACATGATGTTTTTCAATGGCAAAAATCAATGAATATTGTAAATGCACAAACAGTAATTTCTCCGCATTGCAAGGTGCAATTCTGAAATTTTTTGCTTTTTCCTGCTCCTCTTAGCATGATAAAGAAGATTCAAAGAGAGTGAGATGCCAGCTCCTTTCATTCAGTCAGTAGCTTCAAACATTTCTGGTATATGAATAACATGATGTTTTTCAATGGCAAAAATCAATGAATATTGTAAATGCACAAACAGTAATTTCTCCGCATTGCAAGGTGCAAGTCTGAAATTTTTTGCTTTTTCCTGCTCCTCTTAGCATGATAAAGAAGATTCAAAGAGAGTGAGATGCCAGCTCCTTTCATTCAGTCAGTAGCTTCAAACATTTCTGGTATATGAATAACATGATGTTTTTCAATGGCAAAAATCAATGAATATTGTAAATGCACAAACAGTAATTTCTCCGCATTGCAAGGTGCAATTCTGAAATTTTTTGCTTTTTCCTGCTCCTCTTAGCATGATAAAGAAGATTCAAAGAGAGTGAGATGCCAGCTCCTTTCATTCAGTCAGTAGCTTCAATCATTTCTGGATGTTTTTCAATGGCAAAAATCAATGAATATTGTAAATGCACAAACTGTAATTTCTCCGCATTGCAAGGTGCAATTCTGAAATTTTTTGCTTTTTCCTGCTCCTCTTAGCATGATAAAGAAGATTCAAAGAGAGTGAGATGCCAGATCCTTTCATTCAGTCAGTAGCTTCAATCATTTCTGGACGTTTTTCAATGGCAAAAATCAATGAATATTGTAAATGCACAAACAGTAATTTCTCCGCATTGCAAGGTGCAATTCTGAAATTTTTTGCTTTTTCCTGCTCCTCTTAGCATGATAAAGAAGATTCAAAGAGAGTGAGATGCCAGCTCCTTTCATTCAGTCAGTACCTTCAATCATTTCTGGACGTTTTTCAATGGCAAAAATCAATGAATATTGTAAATGCACAAACAGTAATTTCTCCGCATTGCAAGGTTGCAAGTCTGAAATTTTTTGCTTTTTTCTGCTCCTCTTAGCATGATAAAGAAGATTCAAAGAGAGTGAGATGCCAGCTACTTTCATTCAGTCAGTAGCTTCAATCATTTCTGGACGTTTTTCAATGGTAAAAATCAATGAATATTGTAAATGCACAAACAGTAATTTCTCCACATTGCAAGGTGCAATTCTGAAATTTTTTGCTTTTTCCTGCTCCTCTTAGCATGATAAAGAAGATTCAAAGAGAGTGAGATGCCAGCTCCTTTCATTCAGTCAGTAGCTTCAAACATTTCTGGTATATGAATAACATGATGTTTTTCAATGGCAAAAATCAATGAATATTGTAAATGCACAAACAGTAATTTCTCCGCATTGCAAGGTGCAATTCTGAAATTTTTTGCTTTTTCCTGCTCCTCTTAGCATGATAAAGAAGATTCAAAGAGAGTTAGATGCCAGCTCCTTTCATTCAGTCAGTAGCTTCAAACATTTCTGGTATATGAATAACATGATGTTTTTCAATGGCAAAAATCAATGAATATTGTAAATGCACAAACAGTAATTTCTCCGCATTGCAAGGTGCAAGTCTGAAATTTTTTGCTTTTTCCTGCTCCTCTTAGCATGATAAAGAAGATTCAAAGAGAGTGAGATGCCAGCTCCTTTCATTCAGTCAGTAGCTTCAAACATTTCTGGTATATGAATAACATGATGTTTTTCAATGGCAAAAATCAATGAATATTGTAAATGCACAAACAGTAATTTCTCCGCATTGCAAGGTGCAATTCTGAAATTTTTTGCTTTTTCCTGCTCCACTTAGCATGATAAAGAAGATTCAAAGAGAGTGAGATGCCAGCTCCTTTCATTCAGTCAGTAGCTTCAATCATTTCTGGATGTTTTTCAATGGCAAAAATCAATGAATATTGTAAATGCACAAACTGTAATTTCTCCGCATTGCAAGGTGCAATTCTGAAATTTTTTGCTTTTTCCTGCTCCTCTTAGCATGATAAAGAAGATTCAAAGAGAGTGAGATGCCAGATCCTTTCATTCAGTCAGTAGCTTCAATCATTTCTGGACGTTTTTCAATGGCAAAAATCAATGAATATTGTAAATGCACAAACAGTAATTTCTCCGCATTGCAAGGTGCAATTCTGAAATTTTTTGCTTTTTCCTGCTCCTTTTAGCATGATAAAGAAGATTCAAAGAGAGTGAGATGCCAGCTCCTTTCATTCAGTCAGTAGCTTCAATCATTTCTGGACGTTTTTCAATGGCAAAAATCAATGAATATTGTAAATGCACAAACAGTAATTTCTCCGAATTGCAAGGTGCAATTCTGAAATTTTTTGCTTTTTCCCGCTCCTCTTAGCATGATAAAGAAGATTCAAAGAGAGTGAGGTGCCAGCTCCTTTCATTCAGTCAGTAGCTTCAAACATTTCTGGTATATGAATAACATGATGTTTTTCAATGGCAAAAATCAATGAATATTGTAAATGCACAAACAGTAATTTCTCCGCATTGCAAGGTGCAATTCTGAAATTTTTTGCTTTTTCCTGCTCCTCTTAGCATGATAAAGAAGATTCAAAGAGAGTTAGATGCCAGCTCCTTTCATTCAGTCAGTAGCTTCAAACATTTCTGGTATATGAATAACATGATGTTTTTCAATGGCAAAAATTAATGAATATTGTAAATGCACAAACAGTAATTTCTCCGCATTGCAAGGTGCAAGTCTGAAATTTTTTGCTTTTTCCTGCTCCTCTTAGCATGATAAAGAAGATTCAAAGAGAGTGAGATGCCAGCTCCTTTCATTCAGTCAGTAGCTTCAAACATTTCTGGTATATGAATAACATGATGTTTTTCAATGGCAAAAATCAATGAATATTGTAAATGCACAAACAGTAATTTCTCCGCATTGCAAGGTGCAATTCTGAAATTTTTTGCTTTTTCCTGCTCCACTTAGCATGATAAAGAAGATTCAAAGAGAGTGAGATGCCAGCTCCTTTCATTCAGTCAGTAGCTTCAATCATTTCTGGATGTTTTTCAATGGCAAAAATCAATGAATATTGTAAATGCACAAACTGTAATTTCTCCGCATTGCAAGGTGCAATTCTGAAATTTTTTGCTTTTTCCTGCTCCTCTTAGCATGATAAAGAAGATTCAAAGAGAGTGAGATGCCAGATCCTTTCATTCAGTCAGTAGCTTCAATCATTTCTGGACGTTTTTCAATGGCAAAAATCAATGAATATTGTAAATGCACAAACAGTAATTTCTCCGCATTGCAAGGTGCAATTCTGAAATTTTTTGCTTTTTCCTGCTCCTCTTAGCATGATAAAGAAGATTCAAAGAGAGTGAGATGCCAGCTCCTTTCATTCAGTCAGTACCTTCAATCATTTCTGGACGTTTTTCAATGGCAAAAATCAATGAATATTGTAAATGCACAAACAGTAATTTCTCCGAATTGCAAGGTGCAATTCTGAAATTTTTTGCTTTTTCCCGCTCCTCTTAGCATGATAAAGAAGATTCAAAGAGAGTGAGATGCCAGCTCCTTTCATTCAGTCAGTACCTTCAATCATTTCTGGACGTTTTTCAATGGCAAAAATCAATGAATATTGTAAATGCACAAACAGTAATTTCTCCGCATTGCAAGGTGCAATTCTGAAATTTTTTGCTTTTTCCTGCTCCTCTTAGCATGATAAAGAAGATTCAAAGAGAGTGAGATGCCAGCTCCTTTCATTCAGTCAGTAGCTTCAATCATTTCTGGACGTTTTTCAATGGCAAAAATCAATGAATATTGTAAATGCACAAACAGTAATTTCTCAGCATTGCAAGGTGCAAGTCTGAAATTTTTTGCTTTTTCCTGCTCCTCTTAGCATGATAAAGAAGATTCAAAGAGAGTGAGATGCCAGCTCCTTTCATTCAGTCAGTAGCTTCAAACATTTCTGGTATATGAATAACATGATGTTTTTCAATGGCAAAAATCAATGAATATTGTAAATGCACAAACAGTAATTTCTCCGCATTGCAAGGTGCAATTCTGAAATTTTTTGCTTTTTCCTGCTCCTCTTAGCATGATAAAGAAGATTCAAAGAGAGTGAGATGCCAGCTCCTTTCATTCAGTCAGTAGCTTCAATCATTTCTGGATGTTTTTCAATGGCAAAAATCAATGAATATTGTAAATGCACAAACTGTAATTTCTCCGCATTGCAAGGTGCAATTCTGAAATTTTTTGCTTTTTCCTGCTCCTCTTAGCATGATAAAGAAGATTCAAAGAGAGTGAGATGCCAGATCCTTTCATTCAGTCAGTAGCTTCAATCATTTCTGGACGTTTTTCAATGGCAAAAATCAATGAATATTGTAAATGCACAAACAGTATTTTCTCCGCATTGCAAGGTGCAATTCTGAAATTTTTTGCTTTTTCCTGCTCCTCTTAGCATGATAAAGAAGATTCAAAGAGAGTGAGATGCCAGCTCCTTTCATTCAGTCAGTACCTTCAATCATTTCTGGACGTTTTTCAATGGCAAAAATCTATGAATATTGTAAATGCACAAACAGTAATTTCTCCGCATTGCAAGGTTGCAAGTCTGAAATTTTTTGCTTTTTTCTGCTCCTCTTAGCATGATAAAGAAGATTCAAAGAGAGTGAGATGCCAGCTACTTTCATTCAGTCAGTAGCTTCAATCATTTCTGGACGTTTTTCAATGGTAAAAATCAATGAATATTGTAAATGCACAAACAGTAATTTCTCCACATTGCAAGGTGCAATTCTGAAATTTTTTGCTTTTTCCTGCTCCTCTTAGCATGATAAAGAAGATTCAAAGAGAGTGAGATGCCAGCTCCTTTCATTCAGTCAGTAGCTTCAAACATTTCTGGTATATGAATAACATGATGTTTTTCAATGGCAAAAATCAATGAATATTGTAAATGCACAAACAGTAATTTCTCCGCATTGCAAGGTGCAATTCTGAAATTTTTTGCTTTTTCCTGCTCCTCTTAGCATGATAAAGAAGATTCAAAGAGAGTTAGATGCCAGCTCCTTTCATTCAGTCAGTAGCTTCAAACATTTCTGGTATATGAATAACATGATGTTTTTCAATGGCAAAAATCAATGAATATTGTAAATGCACAAACAGTAATTTCTCCGCATTGCAAGGTGCAAGTCTGAAATTTTTTGCTTTTTCCTGCTCCTCTTAGCATGATAAAGAAGATTCAAAGAGAGTGAGATGCCAGCTCCTTTCATTCAGTCAGTAGCTTCAAACATTTCTGGTATATGAATAACATGATGTTTTTCAATGGCAAAAATCAATGAATATTGTAAATGCACAAACAGTAATTTCTCCGCATTGCAAGGTGCAATTCTGAAATTTTTTGCTTTTTCCTGCTCCACTTAGCATGATAAAGAAGATTCAAAGAGAGTGAGATGCCAGCTCCTTTCATTCAGTCAGTAGCTTCAATCATTTCTGGATGTTTTTCAATGGCAAAAATCAATGAATATTGTAAATGCACAAACTGTAATTTCTCCGCATTGCAAGGTGCAATTCTGAAATGTTTTGCTTTTTCCTGCTCCTCTTAGCATGATAAAGAAGATTCAAAGAGAGTGAGATGCCAGATCCTTTCATTCAGTCAGTAGCTTCAATCATTTCTGGACGTTTTTCAATGGCAAAAATCAATGAATATTGTAAATGCACAAACAGTAATTTCTCCGCATTGCAAGGTGCAATTCTGAAATTTTTTGCTTTTTCCTGCTCCTCTTAGCATGATAAAGAAGATTCAAAGAGAGTGAGATGCCAGCTCCTTTCATTCAGTCAGTACCTTCAATCATTTCTGGACGTTTTTCAATGGCAAAAATCAATGAATATTGTAAATGCACAAACAGTAATTTCTCCGAATTGCAAGGTGCAATTCTGAAATTTTTTGCTTTTTCCCGCTCCTCTTAGCATGATAAAGAAGATTCAAAGAGAGTGAGGTGCCAGCTCCTTTCATTCAGTCAGTAGCTTCAAACATTTCTGGTATATGAATAACATGATGTTTTTCAATGGCAAAAATCAATGAATATTGTAAATGCACAAACAGTAATTTCTCCGCATTGCAAGGTGCAATTCTGAAATTTTTTGCTTTTTCCTGCTCCTCTTAGCATGATAAAGAAGATTCAAAGAGAGTTAGATGCCAGCTCCTTTCATTCAGTCAGTAGCTTCAAACATTTCTGGTATATGAATAACATGATGTTTTTCAATGGCAAAAATCAATGAATATTGTAAATGCACAAACAGTAATTTCTCCGCATTGCAAGGTGCAAGTCTGAAATTTTTTGCTTTTTCCTGCTCCTCTTAGCATGATAAAGAAGATTCAAAGAGAGTGAGATGCCAGCTCCTTTCATTCAGTCAGTAGCTTCAAACATTTCTGGTATATGAATAACATGATGTTTTTCAATGGCAAAAATCAATGAATATTGTAAATGCACAAACAGTAATTTCTCCGCATTGCAAGGTGCAATTCTGAAATTTTTTGCTTTTTCCTGCTCCACTTAGCATGATAAAGAAGATTCAAAGAGAGTGAGATGCCAGCTCCTTTCATTCAGTCAGTAGCTTCAATCATTTCTGGATGTTTTTCAATGGCAAAAATCAATGAATATTGTAAATGCACAAACTGTAATTTCTCCGCATTGCAAGGTGCAATTCTGAAATTTTTTGCTTTTTCCTGCTCCTCTTAGCATGACAAAGAAGATTCAAAGAGAGTGAGATGCCAGATCCTTTCATTCAGTCAGTAGCTTCAATCATTTCTGGACGTTTTTCAATGGCAAAAATCAATGAATATTGTAAATGCACAAACAGTAATTTCTCCGCATTGCAAGGTGCAATTCTGAAATTTTTTGCTTTTTCCTGCTCCTCTTAGCATGATAAAGAAGATTCAAAGAGAGTGAGATGCCAGCTCCTTTCATTCAGTCAGTACCTTCAATCATTTCTGGACGTTTTTCAATGGCAAAAATCAATGAATATTGTAAATGCACAAACAGTAATTTCTCCGAATTGCAAGGTGCAATTCTGAAATTTTTTGCTTTTTCCCGCTCCTCTTAGCATGATAAAGAAGATTCAAAGAGAGTGAGATGCCAGCTCCTTTCATTCAGTCAGTACCTTCAATCATTTCTGGACGTTTTTCAATGGCAAAAATCAATGAATATTGTAAATGCACAAACAGTAATTTCTCCGCATTGCAAGGTGCAATTCTGAAATTTTTTGCTTTTTCCTGCTCCTCTTAGCATGATAAAGAAGATTCAAAGAGAGTGAGATGCCAGCTCCTTTCATTCAGTCAGTAGCTTCAATCATTTCTGGACGTTTTTCAATGGCAAAAATCAATGAATATTGTAAATGCACAAACAGTAATTTCTCAGCATTGCAAGGTGCAATTCTGAAATTTTTTGCTTTTTCCTGCTCCTCTTAGCATGATAAAGAAGATTCAAAGAGATTGAGATGCCAGCTCCTTTCATTCAGTCAGTAGCTTCAAACATTTCTGGTATATGAATAACATGATGTTTTTCAATGGCAAAAATCAATGAATATTGTAAATGCACAAACAGTAATTTCTCCGCATTGCAAGGTGCAAGTCTGAAATTTTTTGCTTTTTCCTGCTCCTCTTAGCATGATAAAGAAGATTCAAAGAGAGTGAGATGCTAGCTACTTTCATTCAGTCAGTAGCTTCAATCATTTCTGGACGTTTTTCAATGGTAAAAATCAATGAATATTGTAAATGCACAAACAGTAATTTCTCCACATTGCAAGGTGCAATTCTGAAATTTTTTGCTTTTTCCTGCTCCTCTTAGCATGATAAAGATTCAAAGAGAGTGAGATGCCAGCTCCTTTCATTCAGTCAGTAGCTTCAATCATTTCTGGTATATGAATAACATGATGTTTTTCAATGGCAAAAATCAATGAATATTGTAAATGCACAAACAGTAATTTCTCCGCATTGCAAGGTGCAATTCTGAAATTTTTTGCTTTTTCCTGCTCCTCTTAGCATGATAAAGAAGATTCAAAGAGAGTGAGATTCCAGCTCCTTTCATTCAGTCAGTAGCTTCAATCATTTCTGGACGTTTTTCAATGGCAAAAATCAATGAATATTGTAAATGCACAAACAGTAATTTCTCCGCATTGCAAGGTGCAATTCTGAAATTTTTTGCTTTTTCCTGCTCCTCTTAGCATGATAAAGAAGATTCAAAGAGAGTGAGATGCCAGCTCCTTTCATTCAGTCAGTAGCTTCAAACATTTCTGGTATATGAATAACATGATGTTTTTCAATGGCAAAAATCAATGAATATTGTAAATGCACAAACTGTAATTTCTCCGCATTGCAAGGTGCAATTCTGAAATTTTTTGCTTTTTCCTGCTCCTCTTAGCATGATAAAGAAGATTCAAAGAGAGTGAGATGCCAGATCCTTTCATTCAGTCAGTAGCTTCAATCATTTCTGGACGTTTTTCAATGGCAAAAATCAATGAATATTGTAAATGCACAAACAGTAATTTCTCCGCATTGCAAGGTGCAATTCTGAAATTTTTTGCTTTTTCCTGCTCCTCTTAGCATGATAAAGAAGATTCAAAGAGAGTGAGATGCCAGCTCCTTTCATTCAGTCAGTAGCTTCAATCATTTCTGGACGTTGTTCAATGGCAAAAATCAATGAATATTGTAAATGCACAAACAGTAATTTCTCAGCATTGCAAGGTGCAATTCTGAAATTTTTTGCTTTTTCCTGCTCCTCTTAGCATGATAAAGAAGATTCAAAGAGAGTGAGATGCCAGCTCCTTTCATTCAGTCAGTAGCTTCAAACATTTCTGGTATATGAATAACATGATGTTTTTCAATGGCAAAAATCAATGAATATTGTAAATGCACAAACAGTAATTTCTCCGCATTGCAAGGTGCAAGTCTGAAATTTTTTGCTTTTTCCTGCTCCTCTTAGCATGATAAAGAAGATTCAAAGAGAGTGAGATGCCAGCTACTTTCATTCAGTCAGTAGCTTCAATCATTTCTGGACGTTTTTCAATGGTAAAAATCAATGAATATTGTAAATGCACAAACAGTAATTTCTCCACATTGCAAGGTGCAATTCTGAAATTTTTTGCTTTTTCCTGCTCCTCTTAGCATGATAAAAAAGATTCAAAGAGAGTGAGATGCCAGCTCCTTTCATTCAGTCAGTAGCTTCAAACATTTCTGGTATATGAATAACATGATGTTTTTCAATGGCAAAAATCAATGAATATTGTAAATGCACAAACAGTAATTTCTCCGCATTGCAAGGTGCAATTCTGAAATTTTTTGCTTTTTCCTGCTCCTCTTAGCATGATAAAGAAGATTCAAAGAGATTGAGATGCCAGCTCCTTTCATTCAGTCAGTAGCTTCAAACATTTCTGGTATATGAATAACATGATGTTTTTCAATGGCAAAAATCAATGAATATTGTAAATGCACAAACAGTAATTTCTCCGCATTGCAAGGTGCAAGTCTGAAATTTTTTGCTTTTTCCTGCTCCTCTTAGCATGATAAAGAAGATTCAAAGAGAGTGAGATGCTAGCTACTTTCATTCAGTCAGTAGCTTCAATCATTTCTGGACGTTTTTCAATGGTAAAAATCAATGAATATTGTAAATGCACAAACAGTAATTTCTCCACATTGCAAGGTGCAATTCTGAAATTTTTTGCTTTTTCCTGCTCCTCTTAGCATGATAAAGATTCAAAGAGAGTGAGATGCCAGCTCCTTTCATTCAGTCAGTAGCTTCAATCATTTCTGGTGTATGAATAACATGATGTTTTTCAATGGCAAAAATCAATGAATATTGTAAATGCACAAACAGTAATTTCTCCGCATTGCAAGGTGCAATTCTGAAATTTTTTGCTTTTTCCTGCTCCTCTTAGCATGATAAAGAAGATTCAAAGAGAGTGAGATTCCAGCTCCTTTCATTCAGTCAGTAGCTTCAATCATTTCTGGACGTTTTTCAATGGCAAAAATCAATGAATATTGTAAATGCACAAACAGTAATTTCTCCGCATTGCAATGTGCAATTCTGAAATTTTTTGCTTTTTCCTGCTCCTCCTAGCATGATAAAGAAGATTCAAAGAGAGTGAGATGCCAGCTCCTTTCATTCAGTCAGTAGCTTCAAACATTTCTGGTATATGAATAACATGATGTTTTTCAATGGCAAAAATCAATGAATATTGTAAATGCACAAACAGTAATTTCTCCGCATTGCAAGGTTGCAAGTCTGAAATTTTTTGCTTTTTCCTGCTCCTCTTAGCATGATAAAGAAGATTCAAAGAGAGTGAGATGCCAGCTCCTTTCATTCAGTCAGTAGCTTCAATCATTTCTGGTATATGAATAACATGATATTTTTCAATGGCAAAAATCAATGAATATTGTAAATGCACAAACAGTAATTTCTCCGCATTGCAAGGTGCAATTCTGAAATTTTTTGCTTTTTCCTGCTCCTCTTAGCATGATAAAGAAGATTCAAAGAGAGTGAGATGCCAGCTCCTTTCGTTCAGTCAGTAGCTTCAATCATTTCTGGACGTTTTTCAATGGCAAAAATCATTGAATATTATAAATGCACAAACAGTAATTTCTCCGCATTGCAAGGTGCAATTCTGAAATTTTTTACTTTTTCCTGCTCCTCTTAGCATGATAAAGAAGATTCAAAGAGAGTGAGATGCCAGCTCCTTTCATTCAGTCAGTAGCTTCAATCATTTCTGGTATATGAATAACATGATGTTTTTCAATGGCAAAAATCAATGAATATTGTAAATGCACAAACAGTAATTTCTCCGCATTGCAAGGTGCAATTCTGAAATTTTTTGCTTTTTCCTGCTCCTCTTCGCATGATAAAGAAGATTCAAAGAGAGTGAGATGCCAGCTCCTTTCATTCAGTCAGTAGCTTCAATCATTTCTGGACGTTTTTCAATGGCAAAAATCAATGAATATTGTAAATGCACAAACAGTAATTTCTCCGCATTGCAAGGTGCAATTCTGAAATTTTTTGCTTTTTCCTGCTCCTCTTAGCATGATAAAGAAGATTCAAAGAGAGTGAGATGCCAGCTCCTTTCATTCAGTCAGTAGCTTCAAACATTTCTGGTATATGAATAACATGACATTTTTCAATGGCAAAAATCAATGAATATTGTAAATGCACAAACAGTAATTTCTCCGCATTGCAAGGTGCAATTCTGAAATTTTTTGCTTTTTCCTGCTCCTCTTAGCATGATAAAGAAGATTCAAAGAGAGTGAGATGCCAGCTCCTTTCATTCAGTCAGTAGCTTCAATCATTTCTGGATGTTTTTCAATGGCAAAAATCAATGAATATTGTAAATGCACAAACTGTAATTTCTCCGCATTGCAAGGTGCAATTCTGAAATTTTTTGCTTTTTCCTGCTCCTCTTAGCATGATAAAGAAGATTCAAAGAGAGTGAGATGCCAGATCCTTTCATTCAGTCAGTAGCTTCAATCATTTCTGGACGTTTTTCAATGGCAAAAATCAATGAATATTGTAAATGCACAAACAGTAATTTCTCCGCATTGCAAGGTGCAATTCTGAAATTTTTTGCTTTTTCCTGCTCCTCTTAGCATGATAAAGAAGATTCAAAGAGAGTGAGATGCCAGCTCCTTTCATTCAGTCAGTAGCTTCAATCATTTCTGGACGTTTTTCAATGGCAAAAATCAATGAATATTGTAAATGCACAAACAGTAATTTCTCAGCATTGCAAGGTGCAATTCTGAAATTTTTTGCTTTTTCCTGCTCCTCTTAGCATGATAAAGAAGATTCAAAGAGAGTGAGATGCCAGCTCCTTTCATTCAGTCAGTAGCTTCAAACATTTCTGGTATATGAATAACATGATGTTTTTCAATGGCAAAAATCAATGAATATTGTAAATGCACAAACAGTAATTTCTCCGCATTGCAAGGTGCAAGTCTGAAATTTTTTGCTTTTTCCTGCTCCTCTTAGCATGATAAAGAAGATTCAAAGAGAGTGAGATGCCAGCTACTTTCATTCAGTCAGTAGCTTCAATCATTTCTGGACGTTTTTCAATGGTAAAAATCAATGAATATTGTAAATACACAAACAGTAATTTCTCCACATTGCAAGGTGCAATTCTGAAATTTTTTGCTTTTTCCTGCTCCTCTTAGAATGATAAAGAAGATTCAAAGAGAGTGAGATGCCAGCTCCTTTCATTCAGTCAGTAGCTTCAAACATTTCTGGTATATGAATAACATGATGTTTTTCAATGGCAAAAATCAATGAATATTGTAAATGCACAAACAGTAATTTCTCCGCATTGCAAGGTGCAATTCTGAAATTTTTTGCTTTTTCCTGCTCCTCTTAGCATGATAAAGAAGATTCAAAGAGAGTGAGATGCCAGCTCCTTTCATTCAGTCAGTAGCTTCAAACATTTCTGGTATATGAATAACATGATGTTTTTCAATGGCAAAAATCAATGAATATTGTAAATGCACAAACAGTAATTTCTCCGCATTGCAAGGTGCAATTCTGAAATTTTTTGCTTTTTCCTGCTCCTCTTAGCATGATAAAGAAGATTCAAAGAGAGTGAGATGCCAGCTCCTTTCATTCAGTCAGTAGCTTCAATCATTTCTAGAGGTTTTTCAATGGCAAAAATCAATGAATATTGTAAATGCACAAACAGTAATTTCTCCGCATTGCAAGGTGCAATTCTGAAATTTTTTGCTTTTTCCTGCTCCTCTTAGCATGATAAAGAAGATTCAAAGAGAGTGAGATGTCAGCTCCTTTCATTCAGTCAGTAGCTTCAAACATTTCTGGTATATGAATAACATGATGTTTTTCAATGGCAAAAATCAATGAATATTGTAAATGCACAAACAGTAATTTCTCCACATTGCAAGGTGCAATTCTGAAATTTTTTGCTTTTTCCTGCTCCTCTTAGCATGATAAAGAAGATTCAAAGAGAGTGAGATGCCAGCTCCTTTCATTCAGTCAGTAGCTTCAATCATTTCTGGACGTTTTTCAATGGCAAAAATCAATGAATATTGTAAATGCACAAACAGTAATTTCTCCGCATTGCAAGGTGAAATTCTGAAATTTTTTGCTTTTTCCTGCTCCTCTTAGCATGATAAAGAAGATTCAAAGAGAGTGAGATGCCAGCTCCTTTCGTTCAGTCAGTAGCTTCAATCATTTCTGGACGTTTTTCAATGGCAAAAATCATTGAATATTATAAATGCACAAACAGTAATTTCTCCGCATTGCAAGGTGCAATTCTGAAATTTTTTACTTTATCCTGCTCCTCTTAGCATGATAAAGAAGATTCAAAGAGAGTGAGATGCCAGCTCCTTTCATTCAGTCAGTAGCTTCAATCATTTCTGGACGTTTTTCAATGGCAAAAATCAATGAATATTGTAAATGCACAAACAGTAATTTCTCAGCATTGCAAGGTGCAATTCTGAAATTTTTTGCTTTTTCCTGCTCCTCTTAGCATGATAAAGAAGATTCAAAGAGAGTGAGATGCCAGCTCCTTTCATTCAGTCAGTAGCTTCAAACATTTCTGGTATATGAATAACATGATGTTTTTCAATGGCAAAAATCAATGAATATTGTAAATGCACAAACAGTAATTTCTCCGCATTGCAAGGTGCAAGTCTGAAATTTTTTGCTTTTTCCTGCTCCTCTTAGCATGATAAAGAAGATTCAAAGAGAGTGAGATGCCAGCTACTTTCATTCAGTCAGTAGCTTCAATCATTTCTGGACGTTTTTCAATGGTAAAAATCAATGAATATTGTAAATACACAAACAGTAATTTCTCCACATTGCAAGGTGCAATTCTGAAATTTTTTGCTTTTTCCTGCTCCTCTTAGAATGATAAAGAAGATTCAAAGAGAGTGAGATGCCAGCTCCTTTCATTCAGTCAGTAGCTTCAAACATTTCTGGTATATGAATAACATGATGTTTTTCAATGGCAAAAATCAATGAATATTGTAAATGCACAAACAGTAATTTCTCCGCATTGCAAGGTGCAATTCTGAAATTTTTTGCTTTTTCCTGCTCCTCTTAGCATGATAAAGAAGATTCAAAGAGAGTGAGATGCCAGCTCCTTTCATTCAGTCAGTAGCTTCAAACATTTCTGGTATATGAATAACATGATGTTTTTCAATGGCAAAAATCAATGAATATTGTAAATGCACAAACAGTAATTTCTCCGCATTGCAAGGTGCAATTCTGAAATTTTTTGCTTTTTCCTGCTCCTCTTAGCATGATAAAGAAGATTCAAAGAGAGTGAGATGCCAGCTCCTTTCATTCAGTCAGTAGCTTCAATCATTTCTAGAGGTTTTTCAATGGCAAAAATCAATGAATATTGTAAATGCACAAACAGTAATTTCTCCGCATTGCAAGGTGCAATTCTGAAATTTTTTGCTTTTTCCTGCTCCTCTTAGCATGATAAAGAAGATTCAAAGAGAGTGAGATGTCAGCTCCTTTCATTCAGTCAGTAGCTTCAAACATTTCTGGTATATGAATAACATGATGTTTTTCAATGGCAAAAATCAATGAATATTGTAAATGCACAAACAGTAATTTCTCCACATTGCAAGGTGCAATTCTGAAATTTTTTGCTTTTTCCTGCTCCTCTTAGCATGATAAAGAAGATTCAAAGAGAGTGAGATGCCAGCTCCTTTCATTCAGTCAGTAGCTTCAATCATTTCTGGACGTTTTTCAATGGCAAAAATCAATGAATATTGTAAATGCACAAACAGTAATTTCTCCGCATTGCAAGGTGAAATTCTGAAATTTTTTGCTTTTTCCTGCTCCTCTTAGCATGATAAAGAAGATTCAAAGAGAGTGAGATGCCAGCTCCTTTCGTTCAGTCAGTAGCTTCAATCATTTCTGGACGTTTTTCAATGGCAAAAATCATTGAATATTATAAATGCACAAACAGTAATTTCTCCGCATTGCAAGGTGCAATTCTGAAATTTTTTACTTTTTCCTGCTCCTCTTAGCATGATAAAGAAGATTCAAAGAGAGTGAGATGCCAGCTCCTTTCATTCAGTCAGTAGCTTCAATCATTTCTGGTATATGAATAACATGATGTTTTTCAATGGCAAAAATCAATGAATATTGTAAATGCACAAACAGTAATTTCTCCGCATTGCAAGGTGCAATTCTGAAATTTTTTGCTTTTTCCTGCTCCTCTTAGCATGATAAAGAAGATTCAAAGAGAGTGAGATGCCAGCTCCTTTCATTCAGTCAGTAGCTTCAATCATTTCTGGACGTTTTTCAATGGCAAAAATCAATGAATATTGTAAATGCACAAACAGTAATTTCTCCGCATTGCAAGGTGCAATTCTGAAATTTTTTGCTTTTTCCTGCTCCTCTTAGCATGATAAAGAAGATTCAAAGAGAGTGAGATGCCAGCTCCTTTCATTCAGTCAGTAGCTTCAAACATTTCTGGTATATGAATAACATGATGTTTTTCAATGGCAAAAATCAATGAATATTGTAAATGCACAAACAGTAATTTCTCCGCATTGCAAGGTGCAATTCTGAAATTTTTTGCTTTTTCCTGCTCCTCTTAGCATGATAAAGAAGATTCAAAGAGAGTGAGATGCCAGCTCCTTTCATTCAGTCAGTAGCTTCAATCATTTCTGGATGTTTTTCAATGGCAAAAATCAATGAATATTGTAAATGCACAAACTGTAATTTCTCCGCATTGCAAGGTGCAATTCTGAAATTTTTTGCTTTTTCCTGCTCCTCTTAGCATGATAAAGAAGATTCAAAGAGAGTGAGATGCCAGATCCTTTCATTCAGTCAGTAGCTTCAATCATTTCTGGACGTTTTTCAATGGCAAAAATCAATGAATATTGTAAATGCACAAACAGTAATTTCTCCGCATTGCAAGGTGCAATTCTGAAATTTTTTGCTTTTTCCTGCTCCTCTTAGCATGATAAAGAAGATTCAAAGAGAGTGAGATGCCAGCTCCTTTCATTCAGTCAGTACCTTCAATCATTTCTGGACGTTTTTCAATGGCAAAAATCAATGAATATTGTAAATGCACAAACAGTAATTTCTCCGCATTGCAAGGTGCAATTCTGAAATTTTTTGCTTTTTCCCGCTCCTCTTAGCATGATAAAGAAGATTCAAAGAGAGTCAGGTGCCAGCTCCTTTCATTCAGTCAGTAGCTTCAAACATTTCTGGTATATGAATAACATGTTTTTCAATGGCAAAAATCAATGAATATTGTAAATGCACAAACAGTAATTTCTCCGCATTGCAAGGTGCAATTCTGAAATTTTTTGCTTTTTCCTGCTCCTCTTAGCATGATAAAGAAGATTCAAAGAGAGTGAGATACCAGCTCCTTTCATTCAGTCAGTAGCTTCAATCATTTCTGGACGTTTTTCAATGGCAAAAATCAATGAATATTGTAAATGCACAAACAGTAATTTCTCCGCATTGCAAGGTGCAATTCTGAAATTTTTTGCTTTTTCCTGCTCCTCTTAGCATGATAAAGAAGATTCAAAGAGAGTGAGATGCCAGCTCCTTTCATTCAGTCAGTAGCTTCAAACATTTCTGGTATATGAATAACATGATGTTTTTCAATGGCAAAAATCAATGAATATTGTAAATGCACAAACAGTAATTTCTCCGCATTGCAAGGTGCAAGTCTGAAATTTTTTGCTTTTTCCTGCTCCTCTTAGCATGATAAAGAAGATTCAAAGAGAGTGAGATGCCAGCTACTTTCATTCAGTCAGTAGCTTCAATCATTTCTGGACGTTTTTCAATGGTAAAAATCAATGAATATTGTAAATGCACAAACAGTAATTTCTCCACATTGCAAGGTGCAATTCTGAAATTTTTTGCTTTTTCCTGCTCCTCTTAGCATGATAAAGAAGATTCAAAGAGAGTGAGATGCCAGCTCCTTTCATTCAGTCAGTAGCTTCAAACATTTCTGGTATATGAATAACATGATGTTTTTCAAGGGCAAAAATCAATGAATATTGTAAATGCACAAACAGTAATTTCTCCGCATTGCAAGGTGCAATTCTGAAATTTTTTGCTTTTTCCTGCTCCTCTTAGCATGATAAAGAAGATTCAAAGAGAGTGAGATGCCAGCTCCTTTCATTCAGTCAGTAGCTTCAAACATTTCTGGTATATGAATAACATGATGTTTTTCAATGGCAAAAATCAATGAATATTGTAAATGCACAAACAGTAATTTCTCCGCATTGCAAGGTGCAATTCTGAAATTTTTTGCTTTTTCCTGCTCCTCTTAGCATGATAAAGAAGATTCAAAGAGAGTGAGATGTCAGCTCCTTTCATTCAGTCAGTAGCTTCAAACATTTCTGGTATATGAATAACATGATGTTTTTCAATGGCAAAAATCAATGAATATTGTAAATGCACAAACAGTAATTTCTCCGCATTGCAAGGTGCAATTCTAAAATTTTTTGCTTTTTCCTGCTCCTCTTAGCATGGTAAAGAAGATTCAAAGAGAGTGAGATGCCAGCTCCTTTCATTCAGTCAGTAGCTTCAATCATTTCTGGACGTTTTTCAATGGCAAAAATCAATGAATATTGTAAATGCACAAACAGTAATTTCTCCGCATTGCAAGGTGCAATTCTGAAATTTTTTGATTTTTCCTGCTCCTCTTAGCATGATAAAGAAGATTCAAAGAGAGTGAGATGCCAGCTCCTTTCGTTCAGTCAGTAGCTTCAATCATTTCTGGACGTTTTTCAATGGCAAAAATCATTGAATATTATAAATGCACAAACAGTAATTTCTCCGCATTGCAAGGTGCAATTCTGAAATTTTTTACTTTTTCCTGCTCCTCTTAGCATGATAAAGAAGATTCAAAGAGAGTGAGATGCCAGCTCCTTTCATTCAGTCAGTAGCTTCAATCATTTCTGGTATATGAATAACATGATGTTTTTCAATGGCAAAAATCAATGAATATTGTAAATGCACAAACAGTAATTTCTCCGCATTGCAAGGTGCAATTCTGAAATTTTTTGCTTTTTCCTGCTCCTCTTAGCATGATAAAGAAGATTCAAAGAGAGTGAGATGCCAGCTCCTTTCATTCAGTCAGTAGCTTCAATCATTTCTGGATGTTTTTCAATGGCAAAAATCAATGAATATTGTAAATGCACAAACTGTAATTTCTCCGCATTGCAAGGTGCAATTCTGAAATTTTTTGCTTTTTCCTGCTCCTCTTAGCATGATAAAGAAGATTCAAAGAGAGTGAAATGCCAGATCCTTTCATTCAGTCAGTAGCTTCAATCATTTCTGGACGTTTTTCAATGGCAAAAATCAATGAATATTGTAAATGCACAAACAGTAATTTCTCCGCATTGCAAGGTGCAATTCTGAAATGTTTTGCTTTTTCCTGCTCCTCTTAGCATGATAAAGAAGATTCAAAGAGAGTGAGATGCCAGCTCCTTTCATTCAGTCAGTAGCTTCAATCATTTCTGGACGTTTTTCAATGGCAAAAATCAATGAATATTGTAAATGCACAAACAGTAATTTCTCAGCATTGCAAGGTGCAATTCTGAAATTTTTTGCTTTTTCCTGCTCCTCTTAGCATGATAAAGAAGATTCAAAGAGAGTGAGATGCCAGCTCCTTTCATTCAGTCAGTAGCTTCAAACATTTCTGGTATATGAATAACATGATGTTTTTCAATGGCAAAAATCAATGAATATTGTATATGCACAAACAGTAATTTCTCCGCATTGCAAGGTGCAAGTCTGAAATTTTTTGCTTTTTCCTGCTCCTCTTAGCATGATAAAGAAGATTCAAAGAGAGTGAGATGCCAGCTACTTTCATTCAGTCAGTAGCTTCAATCATTTCTGGACGTTTTTCAATGGTAAAAATCAATGAATATTGTAAATACACAAACAGTAATTTCTCCACATTGCAAGGTGCAATTCTGAAATTTTTTGCTTTTTCCTGCTCCTCTTAGCATGATAAAGAAGATTCAAAGAGAGTGAGATGCCAGCTCCTTTCATTCAGTCAGTAGCTTCAAACATTTCTGGTATATGAATAACATGATGTTTTTCAATGGCAAAAATCAATGAATATTGTAAATGCACAAACAGTAATTTCTCCGCATTGCAAGGTGCAATTCTGAAATTTTTTGCTTTTTCCTGCTCCTCTTAGCATGATAAAGAAGATTCAAAGAGAGTGAGATGCCAGCTCCTTTCATTCAGTCAGTAGCTTCAAACATTTCTAGTATATGAATAACATGATGTTTTTCAATGGCAAAAATCAATGAATATTGTAAATGCACAAACAGTAATTTCTCCGCATTGCAAGGTGCAATTCTGAAATTTTTTGCTTTTTCCTGCTCCTCTTAGCATGATAAAGAAGATTCAAAGAGAGTGAGATGCCAGCTCCTTTCATTCAGTCAGTAGCTTCAATCATTTCTGGAGGTTTTTCAATGGCAAAAATCAATGAATATTGTAAATGCACAAACAGTAATTTCTCCGCATTGCAAGGTGCAATTCTGAATTTTTTTGCTTTTTCCTGCTCCTCTTAGCATGATAAAGAAGATTCAAAGAGAGTGAGATGTCAGCTCCTTTCATTCAGTCAGTAGCTTCAAACATTTCTGGTATATGAATAACATGATGTTTTTCAATGGCAAAAATCAATGAATATTGTAAATGCACAAACAGTAATTTCTCCACATTGCAAGGTGCAATTCTGAAATTTTTTGCTTTTTCCTGCTCCTCTTAGCATGATAAAGAAGATTCAAAGAGAGTGAGATGCCAGCTCCTTTCATTCAGTCAGTAGCTTCAATCATTTCTGGACGTTTTTCAATGGCAAAAATCAATGAATATTGTAAATGCACAAACAGTAATTTCTCCGCATTGCAAGGTGCAATTCTGAATTTTTTTGCTTTTTCCTGCTCCTCTTAGCATGATAAAGAAGATTCAAAGAGAGTGAGATGCCAGCTCCTTTCGTTCAGTCAGTAGCTTCAATCATTTCTGGACCTTTTTCAATGGCAAAAATCATTGAATATTATAAATGCACAAACAGTAATTTCTCCGCATTGCAAGGTGCAATTCTGAAATTTTTTACTTTTTCCTGCTCCTCTTAGCATGATAAAGAAGATTCAAAGAGAGTGAGATGCCAGCTCCTTTCATTCAGTCAGTAGCTTCAATCAATTCTGGTATATGAATAACATGATGTTTTTCAATGGCAAAAATCAATGAATATTGTAAATGCACAAACAGTAATTTCTCCGCATTGGAAGGTGCAATTCTGAAATTTTTTGCTTTTTCCTGCTCCTCTTAGCATGATAAAGAAGATTCAAAGAGAGTGAGATGCCAGCTCCTTTCATTCAGTCAGTAGCTTCAATCATTTCTGGACGTTTTTCAATGGCAAAAATCAATGAATATTGTAAATGCACAAACAGTAATTTCTCCGCATTGCAAGGTGCAATTCTGAAATTTTTTGCTTTTTCCTGCTCCTCTTAGCATGATAAAGAAGATTCAAAGAGAGTGAGATGCCAGCTCCTTTCATTCAGTCAGTAGCTTCAAACATTTCTGGTATATGAATAACATGATGTTTTTCAATGGCAAAAATCAATGAATATTGTAAATGCACAAACAGTAATTTCTCCGCATTGCAAGGTGCAATTCTGAAATTTTTTGCTTTTTCCTGCTCCTCTTAGCATGATAAAGAAGATTCAAAGAGAGTGAGATGCCAGCTCCTTTCATTCAGTCAGTAGCTTCAATCATTTCTGGATGTTTTTCAATGGCAAAAATCAATGAATATTGTAAATGCACAAACTGTAATTTCTCCGCATTGCAAGGTGCAATTCTGAAATTTTTTGCTTTTTCCTGCTCCTCTTAGCATGATAAAGAAGATTCAAAGAGAGTGAGATGCCAGCTCCTTTCATTCAGTCAGTACCTTCAATCATTTCTGGACGTTTTTCAATGGCAAAAATCAATGAATATTGTAAATGCACAAACAGTAATTTCTCCGCATTGCAAGGTGCAATTCTGAAATTTTTTGCTTTTTCCCGCTCCTCTTAGCATGATAAAGAAGATTCAAAGAGAGTGAGGTGCCAGCTCCTTTCATTCAGTCAGTAGCTTCAAACATTTCTGGTATATGAATAACATGTTTTTCAATGGCAAAAATCAATGAATATTGTAAATGCACAAACAGTAATTTCTCCGCATTGCAAGGTGCAATTCTGAAATTTTTTGCTTTTTCCTGCTCCTCTTAGCATGATAAAGAAGATTCAAAGAGAGTGAGATGCCAGCTCCTTTCATTCAGTCAGTAGCTTCAATCATTTCTGGACGTTTTTCAATGGCAAAAATCAATGAATATTGTAAATGCACAAACAGTAATTTCTCCGCATTGCAAGGTGCAATTCTGAAATTTTTTGCTTTTTCCTGCTCCTCTTAGCATGATAAAGAAGATTCAAAGAGAGTGAGATGCCAGCTCCTTTCATTCAGTCAGTAGCTTCAATCATTTCTGGACGTTTTTCAATGGCAAAAATCAATGAATATTGTAAATGCACAAACAGTAATTTCTCCGCATTGCAAGGTGCAATTCTGAAATTTTTTGCTTTTTCCTGCTCCTCTTAGCATGATAAAGAAGATTCAAAGAGAGTGAGATGCCAGCTCCTTTCATTCAGTCAGTAGCTTCAAACATTTCTGGTATATGAATAACATGATGTTTTTCAATGGCAAAAATCAATGAATATTGTAAATGCACAAACAGTAATTTCTCCGCATTGCAAGGTGCAAGTCTGAAATTTTTTGCTTTTTCCTGCTCCTCTTAGCATGATAAAGAAGATTCAAAGAGAGTGAGATGCCAGCTACTTTCATTCAGTCAGTAGCTTCAATCATTTCTTGTCGTTTTTCAATGGTAAAAATCAATGAATATTGTAAATGCACAAACAGTAATTTCTCCACATTGCAAGGTGCAATTCTGAAATTTTTTGCTTTTTCCTGCTCCTCTTAGCATGATAAAGAAGATTCAAAGAGAGTGAGATGCCAGCTCCTTTCATTCAGTCAGTAGCTTCAAACATTTCTGGTATATGAATAACATGATGTTTTTCAATGGCAAAAATCAATGAATATTGTAAATGCACAAACAGTAATTTCTCCGCATTGCAAGGTGCAATTCTGAAATTTTTTGCTTTTTCCTGCTCCTCTTAGCATGATAAAGAAGATTCAAAGAGAGTGAGATGCCAGCTCCTTTCATTCAGTCAGTAGCTTCAAACATTTCTGGTATATGAATAACATGATGTTTTTCAATGGCAAAAATCAATGAATATTGTAAATGCACAAACAGTAATTTCTCCGCATTGCAAGGTGCAATTCTGAAATTTTTTGCTTTTTCCTGCTCCTCTTAGCATGATAAAGAAGATTCAAAGAGAGTGAGATGTCAGCTCCTTTCATTCAGTCAGTAGCTTCAAACATTTCTGGTATATGAATAACATGATGTTTTTCAATGGCAAAAATCAATGAATATTGTAAATGCACAAACAGTAATTTCTCCGCATTTCAAGGTGCAATTCTGAAATTTTTTGCTTTTTCCTGCTCCTCTTAGCATGATAAAGAAGATTCAAAGAGAGTGAGATGCCAGCTCCTTTCATTCAGTCAGTAGCTTCAATCATTTCTGGACGTTTTTCAATGGCAAAAATCAATGAATATTGTAAATGCACAAACAGTAATTTCTCCGCATTGCAAGGTGCAATTCTGAAATTTTTTGATTTTTCCTGCTCCTCTTAGCATGATAAAGAAGATTCAAAGAGAGTGAGATGCCAGCTCCTTTCGTTCAGTCAGTAGCTTCAATCATTTCTGGACGTTTTTCAATGGCAAAAATCATTGAATATTATAAATGCACAAACAGTAATTTCTCCGCATTGCAAGGTGCAATTCTGAAATTTTTTACTTTTTCCTGCTCCTCTTAGCATGATAAAGAAGATTCAAAGAGAGTGAGATGCCAGCTCCTTTCATTCAGTCAGTAGCTTCAATCATTTCTGGTATATGAATAACATGATGTTTTTCAATGGCAAAAATCAATGAATATTGTAAATGCACAAACAGTAATTTCTCCGCATTGCAAGGTGCAATTCTGAAATTTTTTGCTTTTTCCTGCTCCTCTTAGCATGATAAAGAAGATTCAAAGAGAGTGAGATGCCAGCTCCTTTCATTCAGTCAGTAGCTTCAATCATTTCTGGACGTTTTTCAATGGCAAAAATCAATGAATATTGTAAATGCACAAACAGTAATTTCTCCGCATTGCAAGGTGCAATTCTGAAATTTTTTGCTTTTTCCTGCTCCTCTTAGCATGATAAAGAAGATTCAAAGAGAGTGAGATGCCAGCTCCTTTCATTCAGTCAGTAGCTTCAAACATTTCTGGTATATGAATAACATGATGTTTTTCAATGGCAAAAATCAATGAATATTGTAAATGCACAAACAGTAATTTCTCCGCATTGCAAGGTTGCAAGTCTGAAATTTTTTGCTTTTTCCTGCTCCTCTTAGCATGATAAAGAAGATTCAAAGAGAGTGAGATGCCAGCTACTTTCATTCAGTCAGTAGCTTCAATCATTTCTGGACGTTTTTCAATGGTAAAAATCAATGAATATTGTAAATGCACAAACAGTAATTTCTCCACATTGCAAGGTGCAATTCTGAAATTTTTTGCTTTTTCCTGCTCCTCTTAGCATGATAAAGAAGATTCAAAGAGAGTGAGATGCCAGCTCCTTTCATTCAGTCAGTAGCTTCAAACATTTCTGGTATATGAATAACATGATGTTTTTCAATGGCAAAAATCAATGAATATTGTAAATGCACAAACAGTAATTTCTCCGCATTGCAAGGTGCAATTCTGAAATTTTTTGCTTTTTCCTGCTCCTCTTAGCATGATAAAGAAGATTCAAAGAGAGTGAGATGCCAGCTCCTTTCATTCAGTCAGTAGCTTCAAACATTTCTGGTATATGAATAACATGATGTTTTTCAATGGCAAAAATCAATGAATATTGTAAATGCACAAACAGTAATTTCTCCGCATTGCAAGGTGCAAGTCTGAAATTTTTTGCTTTTTCCTGCTCCTCTTAGCATGATAAAGAATATTCAAAGAGAGTGAGATGCCAGCAACTTTCATTCAGTCAGTAGCTTCAATCATTTCTGGACATTTTTCAATGGTAAAAATCAATGAATATTGTAAATGCACAAACAGTAATTTCTCCACATTGCAAGGTGCAATTCTGAAATTTTTTGCTTTTTCCTGCTCCTCTTAGCATGATAAAGAAGATTCAAAGAGAGTGAGATGCCAGCTCCTTTCATTCAGTCAGTAGCTTCAAACATTTCTGGTATATGAATAACATGATGTTTTTCAATGGCAAAAATCAATGAATATTGTAAATGCACAAACAGTAATTTCTCCGCATTGCAAGGTGCAATTCTGAAATTTTTTGCTTTTTCCTGCTCCTCTTAGCATGATAAAGAAGATTCAAAGAGAGTGAGATGCCAGCTCCTTTCATTCAGTCAGTAGCTTCAATCATTTCTGGATGTTTTTCAATGGCAAAAATCAATGAATATTGTAAATGCACAAACAGTAATTTCTCCGCATTGCAAGATGCAATTCTGAAATTTTTTGCTTTTTCCTGCTCCTCTTAGCATGATAAAGAAGATTCAAAGAGAGTGAGTTGCCAGCTCCTTTCATTCAGTCAGTACCTTCAATCATTTCTGGACGTTTTTCAATGGCAAAAATCAATGAATTTTGTAAATGCACAAACAGTAATTTCTCCGCATTGCAAGGTGCAATTCTGAAATTTTTTGCTTTTTCACGCTCCTCTTAGCATGATAAAGAAGATTCAAAGAGAGTGAGGTGCCAGCTCCTTTCATTCAGTCAGTAGCTTCAAACATTTCTGGTATATGAATAACATGTTTTTCAATGGCAAAAATCAATGAATATTGTAAATTCACAAACAGTAATTTCTCCGCATTGCAAGGTGCAATTCTGAAATTTTTTGCTTTTTCCTGCTCCTCTTAGCATGATAAAGAAGATTCAAAGAGAGTGAGATGCCAGCTCCTTTCATTCAGTCAGTAGCTTCAAACATTTCTGGTATATGAATAACATGATGTTTTTCAATGGCAAAAATCAATGAATATTGTAAATGCACAAACAGTAATTTCTCCGCATTGCAAGGTGCAAGTCTGAAATTTTTTGCTTTTTCCTGCTCCTCTTAGCATGATAAAGAAGATTCAAAGAGAGTGAGATGCCAGCTACTTTCATTCAGTCAGTAGCTTCAATCATTTCTTGACGTTTTTCAATGGTAAAAATCAATGAATATTGTAAATGCACAAACAGTAATTTCTCCACATTGCAAGGTGCAATTCTGAAATTTTTTGCTTTTTCCTGCTCCTCTTAGCATGATAAAGAAGATTCAAAGAGAGTGAGATGCCAGCTCCTTTCATGCAGTCAGTAGCTTCAAACATTTCTGGTATATGAATAACATGATGTTTTTCAATGGCAAAAATCAATGCATATTGTAAATGCACAAACAGTAATTTCTCCGCATTGCAAGGTGCAATTCTGAAATTTTTTGCTTTTTCCTGCTCCTCTTAGCATGATAAAGAAGATTCAAAGAGAGTGAGATGCCAGCTCCTTTCATTCAGTCAGTAGCTTCAAACATTTCTGGTATATGAATAACATGATGTTTTTCAATGGCAAAAATCAATGAATATTGTAAATGCACAAACAGTAATTTCTCCGCATTGCAAGGTGCAATTCTGAAATTTTTTGCTTTTTCCTGCTCCTCTTAGCATGATAAAGAAGATTCAAAGAGAGTGAGATGCCAGCTCCTTTCATTCAGTCAGTAGCTTCAATCATTTCTGGACGTTTTTCAATGGCAAAAATCAATGAATATTGTAAATGCACAAACAGTAATTTCTCCGCATTGCAAGGTGCAATTCTGAAATTTTTTGCTTTTTCCTGCTCCTCTTAGCATGATAAAGAAGATTCAAAGAGAGTGAGATGTCAGCTCCTTTCATTCAGTCAGTAGCTTCAAACATTTCTTGTATATGAATAACATGATGTTTTTCAATGGCAAAAATCAATGAATATTGTAAATGCACAAACAGTAATTTCTCCGCATTGCAATGTGCAATTCTGAAATTTTTTGCTTTTTCCTGCTCCTCTTAGCATGATAAAGAAGATTCAAAGAGAGTGAGATGCCAGCTCCTTTCGTTCAGTCAGTAGCTTCAATCATTTCTGGACGTTTTTCAATGGCAAAAATCATTGAATATTATAAATGCACAAACAGTAATTTCTCCGCATTGCAAGGCGCAATTCTGAAATTTTTTACTTTTTCCTGCTCCACTTAGCATGATAAAGAAGATTCAAAGAGAGTGAGATGCCAGCTCCTTTCATTCAGTCAGTAGCTTCAATCATTTCTGGTATATGAATAACATGATGTTTTTCAATGGCAAAAATCAATGAATATTGTAAATGCACAAACAGTAATTTCTCCGCATTGCAAGGTGCAATTCTGAAATTTTTTGATTTTTCCTGCTCCTCTTAGCATGATAAGGAAGATTCAAAGAGAGTGAGATGCCAGCTCCTTTCATTCAGTCAGTAGCTTCAATCATTTCTGGACGTTTTTCAATGGCAAAAATCAATGAATATTGTAAATGCACAAACAGTAATTTCTCCGCATTGCAAGGTGCAATTCTGAAATTTTTTGCTTTTTCCTGCTCCTCTTAGCATGATAAACAAGATTCAAAGAGAGTGAGATGCCAGCTCCTTTCATTCAGTCAGTAGCTTCAATCATTTCTGGACGTTTTTCAATGGCAAAAATCAATGAATATTGTAAATGCACAAACAGTAATTTCTCCGCATTGCAAGGTGCAATTCTGAAATTTTTTGCTTTTTCCTGCTCCTCTTAGCATGATAAAGAAGATTCAAAGAGAGTGAGATGCCAGCTCCTTTCATTCAGTCAGTAGCTTCAATCATTTCTGGACGTTTTTCAATGTCAAAAATCAATGAATATTGTAAATGCACAAACAGTAATTTCTCCGCATTGCAAGGTGCAATTCTGAAATTTTTTGCTTTTTCCTGCTCCTCTTAGCATGATAAAGAAGATTCAAAGAGAGTGAGATGCCAGCTCCTTTCATTCAGTCAGTAGCTTCAAACATTTCTGGTATATGAATAACATGATGTTTTTCAATGGCAAAAATCAATGAATATTGTAAATGCACAAACAGTAATTTCTCCGCATTGCAAGGTGCAATTCTGAAATTTTTTGCTTTTTCCTGCTCCTCTTAGCATGATAAAGAAGATTCAAAGAGAGTGAGATGTCAGCTCCTTTCATTCAGTCAGTAGCTTCAAACATTTCTGGTATATGAATAACATGATGTTTTTCAATGGCAAAAATCAATGAATATTGTAAATGCACAAACAGTAATTTCTCCGCATTTCAAGGTGCAATTCTGAAATTTTTTGCTTTTTCCTGCTCCTCTTAGCATGATAAAGAAGATTCAAAGAGAGTGAGATGCCAGCTCCTTTCATTCAGTCAGTAGCTTCAATCATTTCTGGACGTTTTTCAATGGCAAAAATCAATGAATATTGTAAATGCACAAACAGTAATTTCTCCGCATTGCAAGGTGCAATTCTGAAATTTTTTGATTTTTCCTGCTCCTCTTAGCATGATAAAGAAGATTCAAAGAGAGTGAGATGCCAGCTCCTTTCGTTCAGTCAGTAGCTTCAATCATTTCTGGACGTTTTTCAATGGCAAAAATCATTGAATATTATAAATGCACAAACAGTAATTTCTCCGCATTGCAAGGTGCAATTCTGAAATTTTTTACTTTTTCCTGCTCCTCTTAGCATGATAAAGAAGATTCAAAGAGAGTGAGATGCCAGCTCCTTTCATTCAGTCAGTAGCTTCAATCATTTCTGGTATATGAATAACATGATGTTTTTCAATGGCAAAAATCAATGAATATTGTAAATGCACAAACAGTAATTTCTCCGCATTGCAAGGTGCAATTCTGAAATTTTTTGCTTTTTCCTGCTCCTCTTAGCATGATAAAGAAGATTCAAAGAGAGTGAGATGCCAGCTCCTTTCATTCAGTCAGTAGCTTCAATCATTTCTGGACGTTTTTCAATGGCAAAAATCAATGAATATTGTAAATGCACAAACAGTAATTTCTCCGCATTGCAAGGTGCAATTCTGAAATTTTTTGCTTTTTCCTGCTCCTCTTAGCTTGATAAAGAAGATTCAAAGAGAGTGAGATGCCAGCTCCTTTCATTCAGTCAGTAGCTTCAAACATTTCTGGTATATGAATAACATGATGTTTTTCAATGGCAAAAATCAATGAATATTGTAAATACACAAACAGTAATTTCTCCGCATTGCAAGGTTGCAAGTCTGAAATTTTTTGCTTTTTCCTGCTCCTCTTAGCATGATAAAGAAGATTCAAAGAGAGTGAGATGCCAGCTACTTTCATTCAGTCAGTAGCTTCAATCATTTCTGGACGTTTTTCAATGGTAAAAATCAATGAATATTGTAAATGCACAAACAGTAATTTCTCCGCATTGCAAGGTGCAATTCTGAAATTTTTTGCTTTTTCCTGCTCCTCTTAGCATGATAAAGAAGATTCAAAGAGAGTGAGATGCCAGCTCCTTTCATTCAGTCAGTAGCTTCAAACATTTCTGGTATATGAATAACATGATGTTTTTCAATGGCAAAAATCAATGAATATTGTAAATGCACAAACAGTAATTTCTCCGCATTGCAAGGTGCAATTCTGAAATTTTTTGCTTTTTCCTGCTCCTCTTAGCATGATAAAGAAGATTCAAAGAGAGTGAGATGTCAGCTCCTTTCATTCAGTCAGTAGCTTCAAACATTTCTGGTATATGAATAACATGATGTTTTTCAATGGCAAAAATCAATGAATATTGTAAATGCACAAACAGTAATTTCTCCGCATTGCAAGGTGCAATTCTGAAATTTTTTGCTTTTTCCTGCTCCTCTTAGCATGATAAAGAAGATTCAAAGAGAGTGAGATGCCAGCTCCTTTCATTCAGTCAGTAGCTTCAATCATTTCTGGACGTTTTTCAATGGCAAAAATCAATGAATATTGTAAATGCACAAACAGTAATTTCTCCGCATTGCAAGGTGCAATTCTGAAATTTTTTGATTTTTCCTGCTCCTCTTAGCATGATAAAGAAGATTCAAAGAGAGTGAGATGCCAGCTCCTTTCGTTCAGTCAGTAGCTTCAATCATTTCTGGACGTTTTTCAATGGCAAAAATCATTGAATATTATAAATGCACAAACAGTAATTTCTCCGCATTGCAAGGTGCAATTCTGAAATTTTTTACTTTTTCCTGCTCCTCTTAGCATGATAAAGAAGATTCAAAGAGAGTGAGATGCCAGCTCCTTTCATTCAGTCAGTAGCTTCAATCATTTCTGGTATATGAATAACATGATGTTTTTCAATGGCAAAAATCAATGAATATTGTAAATGCACAAACAGTAATTTCTCCGCATTGCAAGGTGCAATTCTGAAATTTTTTGCTTTTTCCTGCTCCTCTTAGCATGATAAAGAAGATTCAAAGAGAGTGAGATGCCAGCTCCTTTCATTCAGTCAGTAGCTTCAATCATTTCTGGACGTTTTTCAATGGCAAAAATCAATGAATATTGTAAATGCACAAACAGTAATTTCTCCGCATTGCAAGGTGCAATTCTGAAATTTTTTGCTTTTTCCTGCTCCTCTTAGCTTGATAAAGAAGATTCAAAGAGAGTGAGATGCCAGATCCTTTCATTCAGTCAGTAGCTTCAAACATTTCTGGTATATGAATAACATGATGTTTTTCAATGGCAAAAATCAATGAATATTGTAAATACACAAACAGTAATTTCTCCGCATTGCAAGGTTGCAAGTCTGAAATTTTTTGCTTTTTCCTGCTCCTCTTAGCATGATAAAGAAGATTCAAAGAGAGTGAGATGCCAGCTACTTTCATTCAGTCAGTAGCTTCAATCATTTCTGGACGTTTTTCAATGGTAAAAATCAATGAATATTGTAAATGCACAAACAGTAATTTCTCCACATTGCAAGGTGCAATTCTGAAATTTTTTGCTTTTTCCTGCTCCTCTTAGCATGATAAAGAAGATTCAAAGAGAGTGAGATGCCAGCTCCTTTCATTCAGTCAGTAGCTTCAAACATTTCTGGTATATGAATAACATGATGTTTTTCAATGGCAAAAATCAATGAATATTGTAATTGCACAAACAGTAATTTCTCCGCATTGCAAGGTGCAATTCTGAAATTTTTTGCTTTTTCCTGCTCCTCTTAGCATGATAAAGAAGATTCAAAGAGAGTGAGATGCCAGCTCCTTTCATTCAGTCAGTAGCTTCAAACATTTCTGGTATATGAATAACATGATGTTTTTCAATGGCAAAAATCAATGAATATTGTAAATGCACAAACAGTAATTTCTCCGCATTGCAAGGTGCAAGTCTGAAATTTTTTGCTTTTTCCTGCTCCTCTTAGCATGATAAAGAATATTCAAAGAGAGTGAGATGCCAGCTACTTTCATTCAGTCAGTAGCTTCAATCATTTCTGGACATTTTTCAATGGTAAAAATCAATGAATATTGTAAATGCACAAACAGTAATTTCTCCACATTGCAAGGTGCAATTCTGAAATTTTTTGCTTTTTCCTGCTCCTCTTAGCATGATAAAGAAGATTCAAAGAGAGTGAGATGCCAGCTCCTTTCATTCAGTCAGTAGCTTCAAACATTTCTGGTATATGAATAACATGATGTTTTTCAATGGCAAAAATCAATGAATATTGTAAATGCACAAACAGTAATTTCTCCGCATTGCAAGGTGCAATTCTGAAATTTTTTGCTTTTTCCTGCTCCTCTTAGCATGATAAAGAAGATTCAAAGAGAGTGAGATGCCAGCTCCTTTCATTCAGTCAGTAGCTTCAATCATTTCTGGATGTTTTTCAATGGCAAAAATCAATGAATATTGTAAATGCACAAACTGTAATTTCTCCGCATTGCAAGGTGCAATTCTGAAATTTTTTGCTTTCTCCTGCTCCTCTTAGCATGATAAAGAAGATTCAAAGAGAGTGAGATGCCAGATCCTTTCATTCAGTCAGTAGCTTCAATCATTTCTGGACGTTTTTCAATGGCAAAAATCAATGAATATTGTAAATGCACAAACAGTAATTTCTCCGCATTGCAAGATGCAATTCTGAAATTTTTTGCTTTTTCCTGCTCCTCTTAGCATGATAAAGAAGATTCAAAGAGAGTGAGTTGCCAGCTCCTTTCATTCAGTCAGTACCTTCAATCATTTCTGGACGTTTTTCAATGGCAAAAATCAATGAATATTGTAAATGCACAAACAGTAATTTCTCCGCATTGCAAGGTGCAATTCTGAAATTTTTTGCTTTTTCACGCTCCTCTTAGCATGATAAAGAAGATTCAAAGAGAGTGAGGTGCCAGCTCCTTTCATTCAGTCAGTAGCTTCAAACATTTCTGGTATATGAATAACATGTTTTTCAATGGCAAAAATCAATGAATATTGTAAATGCACAAACAGTAATTTCTCCGCATTGCAAGGTGCAATTCTGAAATTTTTTGCTTTTTCCTGCTCCTCTTAGCATGATAAAGAAGATTCAAAGAGAGTGAGATGCCAGCTCCTTTCATTCAGTCAGTAGCTTCAAACATTTCTGGTATATGAATAACATGATGTTTTTCAATGGCAAAAATCAATGAATATTGTAAATGCACAAACAGTAATTTCTCCGCATTGCAAGGTGCAAGTCTGAAATTTTTTGCTTTTTCCTGCTCCTCTTAGCATGATAAAGAAGATTCAAAGAGAGTGAGATGCCAGCTACTTTCATTCAGTCAGTAGCTTCAATCATTTCTGGACGTTTTTCAATGGTAAAAATCAATGAATATTGTAAATGCACAAACAGTAATTTCTCCACATTGCAAGGTGCAATTCTGAAATTTTTTGCTTTTTCCTGCTCCTCTTAGCATGATAAAGAAGATTCAAAGAGAGTGAGATGCCAGCTCCTTTCATGCAGTCAGTAGCTTCAAACATTTCTGGTATATGAATAACATGATGTTTTTCAATGGCAAAAATCAATGCATATTGTAAATGCACAAACAGTAATTTCTCCGCATTGCAAGGTGCAATTCTGAAATTTTTTGCTTTTTCCTGCTCCTCTTAGCATGATAAAGAAGATTCAAAGAGAGTGAGATGCCAGCTCCTTTCATTCAGTCAGTAGCTTCAAACATTTCTGGTATATGAATAACATGATGTTTTTCAATGGCAAAAATCAATGAATATTGTAAATGCACAAACAGTAATTTCTCCGCATTGCAAGGTGCAATTCTGAAATTTTTTGCTTTTTCCTGCTCCTCTTAGCATGATAAAGAAGATTCAAAGAGAGTGAGATGCCAGCTCCTTTCATTCAGTCAGTAGCTTCAAACATTTCTGGTATATGAATAACATGATGTTTTTCAATGGCAAAAATCAATGAATATTGTAAATGCACAAACAGTAATTTCTCCGCATTGCAAGGTGCAATTCTGAAATTTTTTGCTTTTTCCTGCTCCTCTTAGCATGATAAAGAAGATTCAAAGAGAGTGAGATGTCAGCTCCTTTCATTCAGTCAGTAGCTTCAAACATTTCTTGTATATGAATAACATGATGTTTTTCAATGGCAAAAATCAATGAATATTGTAAATGCACAAACAGTAATTTCTCCGCATTGCAATGTGCAATTCTGAAATTTTTTGCTTTTTCCTGCTCCTCTTAGCATGATAAAGAAGATTCAAAGAGAGTGAGATGCCAGCTCCTTTCGTTCAGTCAGTAGCTTCAATCATTTCTGGACGTTTTTCAATGGCAAAAATCATTGAATATTATAAATGCACAAACAGTAATTTCTCCGCATTGCAAGGCGCAATTCTGAAATTTTTTACTTTTTCCTGCTCCTCTTAGCATGATAAAGAAGATTCAAAGAGAGTGAGATGCCAGCTCCTTTCATTCAGTCAGTAGCTTCAATCATTTCTGGTATATGAATAACATGATGTTTTTCAATGGCAAAAATCAATGAATATTGTAAATGCACAAACAGTAATTTCTCCGCATTGCAAGGTGCAATTCTGAAATTTTATGATTTTTCCTGCTCCTCTTAGCATGATAAAGAAGATTCAAAGAGAGTGAGATGCCAGCTCCTTTCATTCAGTCTGTAGCTTCAATCATTTCTGGACGTTTTTCAATGGCAAAAATCAATGAATATTGTAAATGCACAAACAGTAATTTCTCCGCATTGCAAGGTGCAATTCTGAAATTTTTTGCTTTTTCCTGCTCCTCTTAGCATGATAAACAAGATTCAAAGAGAGTGAGATGCCAGCTCCTTTCATTCAGTCAGTAGCTTCAATCATTTCTGGACGTTTTTCAATGGCAAAAATCAATGAATATTGTAAATGCACAAACAGTAATTTCTCCGCATTGCAAGGTGCAATTCTGAAATTTTTTGCTTTTTCCTGCTCCTCTTAGCATGATAAAGAAGATTCAAAGAGAGTGAGATGCCAGCTCCTTTCATTCAGTCAGTAGCTTCAATCATTTCTGGACGTTTTTCAATGGCAAAAATCAATGAATATTGTAAATGCACAAACAGTAATTTCTCCGCATTGCAAGGTGCAATTCTGAAATTTTTTGCTTTTTCCTGCTCCTCTTAGCATGATAAAGAAGATTCAAAGAGAGTGAGATGCCAGCTCCTTTCATTCAGTCAGTAGCTTCAAACATTTCTGGTATATGAATAACATGATGTTTTTCAATGGCAAAAATCAATGAATATTGTAAATGCACAAACAGTAATTTCTCCGCATTGCAAGGTGCAATTCTGAAATTTTTTGCTTTTTCCTGCTCCTCTTAGCATGATAAAGAAGATTCAAAGAGAGTGAGATGCCAGCTCCTTTCGTTCAGTCAGTAGCTTCAATCATTTCTGGACGTTTTTCAATGGCAAAAATCATTGAATATTATAAGTGCACAAACAGTAATTTCTCCGCATTGCAAGGTGCAATTCTGAAATTTTTTTACTTTTTCCTGCTCCTCTTAGCATGATAAAGAAGATTCAAAGAGAGTGAGATGCCAGCTCCTTTCATTCAGTCAGTAGCTTCAATCATTTCTGGTATATGAATAACATGATGTTTTTCAATGGCAAAAATCAATGAATATTGTAAATGCACAAACAGTAATTTCACCGCATTGCAAGGTGCAATTCTGAAATTTTTTGCTTTTTCCTGCTCCTCTTAGCATGATAAAGAAGATTCAAAGAGAGTGAGATGCCAGCTCCTTTCATTCAGTCAGTAGCTTCAATCATTTCTGGACGTTTTTCAATGGCAAAAATCAGTGAATATTGTAAATGCACAAACAGTAATTTCTCCGCATTGCAAGGTGCAATTCTGAAATTTTTTGCTTTTTCCTGCTCCTCTTAGCATGATAAACATGATTCAAAGAGAGTGAGATGCCAGCTCCTTTCATTCAGTCAGTAGCTTCAATCATTTCTGGACGTTTTTCAATGGCAAAAATCAATGAATATTGTAAATGCACAAACAGTAATTTCTCCGCATTGCAAGGTGCAATTCTGAAATTTTTTGCTTTTTCCTGCTCCTCTTAGCATGATAAAGAAGATTCAAAGAGAGTGAGATGCCAGCTCCTTTCATTCAGTCAGTAGCTTCAAACATTTCTGGTATATGAATAACATGATGTTTTTCAATGGCAAAAATCAATGAATATTGTAAATGCACAAACAGTAATTTCTCCGCATTGCAAGGTGCAATTCTGAAATTTTTTGCTTTTTCCTGCTCCTCTTAGCATGATAAAGAAGATTCAAAGAGAGTGAGATGCCAGCTCCTTTCATTCAGTCAGTAGCTTCAATCATTTCTGGACGTTTTTCAATTGCAAAAATCAATGAATATTGTAAATGCACAAACAGTAGTTTCTCCGCATTGCAAGGTGCAATTCTGAAATTTTTTGCTTTTTCCTGCTCCTCTTAGCATGATAAAGACGATTCAAAGAGAGTGAGATGCCAGCCACTTTCATTCAGTCAGTAGCTTCAATCATTTCTGGTATATGAATAACATGATGTTTTTCAATGGCAAAAATCAATGAATATTGTAAATGCACAAACAGTAATTTATCCGCATTGCAAGGTGCAATTCTGAAATTTTTTGCTTTTTCCTGCTCCTCTTAGCACGATAAAGAAGATTCAAAGAGAGTGAGATGCCAGCTCCTTTCATTCAGTCAATAGCTTCAAACATTTCTGGTATATGAATAGCATGATGTTTTTCAATGGCAAAAATCAATCAATATTGTAAATGCACAAACAGTAATTTCTCCGCATTGCAAGGTGCAATTCTGAAATTTTTTGATTTTTCCTGCTCCTCTTAGCATGATAAAGAAGATTCAAAGAGAGTGAGATGCCAGCTCCTTTCATTCAGTCAGTAGCTTCAATCATTTCTGGACGTTTTTCAATGGCAAAAATCAATGAATATTGTAAATGCACAAACAGTAATTTCTCCGCATTGCAAGGTGCAATTCTGAAATTTTTTGCTTTTTCCTGCTCCTCTTAGCATGATAAAGAATATTCAAAGAGAGTGAGATGCCAGCTCCTTTCATTCAGTCAGTAGCTTCAATCATTTCTGGTATATGAATAACATGTTTTTCATTGGCAAAAATCAATGAATTTTGTAAATGCACAAACAGTAATTTCTCCGCATTGCAAGGTGCAATTCTGAAATTTTTTGCTTTTTCCTGCTCCTCTTAGCATGATAAAGAAGATTCAAAGAGAGTGAGATGCCAGCTCCTTTCATTCAGTCAGTAGCTTCAATCATTTCTGGACGTTTTTCAATGGCAAAAATCAATGAATATTGTAAATGCACAAACAGTAATTTCTCCGCATTGCAAGGTGCAATTCTGAAATTTTTTGCTTTTTCCTGCTCCTCTTAGCATGATAAAGAAGATCCAAAGAGAGTGAGATGCCAGCTCCTTTCACTCAGTCAGTAGCTTCAAACATTTCTGGTATATGAATAACATGATGTTTTTCAATGGCAAAAATCAATGAATATTGTAAATGCACAAACAGTAATTTCTCCGCATTGCAAGGTGCAATTCTGAAATTTTTTGCTTTTTCCTGCTCCTCTTAGCATGATAAAGAAGATTCAAAGAGAGTGAGATGCCAGCTCCTTTCATTCAGTCAGTAGCTTCAATCATTTCTGGACGTTTTTCAATTGCAAAAATCAATGAATATTGTAAATGCACAAACAGTAGTTTCTCCGCATTGCAAGGTGCAATTCTGAAATTTTTTGCTTTTTCCTGCTCCTCTTAGCATGATAAAGACGATTCAAAGAGAGTGAGATGCCAGCTACTTTCATTCAGTCAGTAGCTTCAATCATTTCTGGTATATGAATAACATAATGTTTTTCAATGGCAAAAATCAATGAATATTGTAAATGCACAAACAGTAATTTCTCCGCATTGCAAGGTGCAATTCTGAAATTCTTTGTTTTTTCCTGCTCCTCTTAGCATGATAAAGAAGATTCAAAGAGAGTGAGATGCCAGCTCCTTTCATTCAGTCAGTAGCTTCAATCATTTCTGGTATATGAATAACATGATGTTTTTCAATGGCAAAAATCAATGAATATTGTAAATGCACAAACAGTAATTTATCCGCATTGCAAGGTGCAATTCTGAAATTTTTTGCTTTTTCCTGCTCCTCTTAGCACGATAAAGAAGATTCAAAGAGAGTGAGATGCCAGCTCCTTTCATTCAGTCAATAGCTTCAAACATTTCTGGTATATGAATAGCATGATGTTTTTCAATGGCAAAAATCAATCAATATTGTAAATGCACAAACAGTAATTTCTCCGCATTGCAAGGTGCAATTCTGAAATTTTTTGATTTTTCCTGCTCCTCTTAGCATGATAAAGAAGATTCAAAGAGAGTGAGATGCCAGCTCCTTTCATTCAGTCAGTAGCTTCAATCATTTCTGGACGTTTTTCAATGGCAAAAATCAATGAATATTGTAAATGCACAAACAGTAATTTCTCCGCATTGCAAGGTGCAATTCTGAAATTTTTTGCTTTTTCCTGCTCCTCTTAGCATGATAAAGAATATTCAAAGAGAGTGAGATGCCAGCTCCTTTCATTCAGTCAGTAGCTTCAATCATTTCTGGTATATGAATAACATGTTTTTCAATGGCAAAAATCAATGAATTTTGTAAATGCACAAACAGTAATTTCTCCGCATTGCAAGGTGCAATTCTGAAATTTTTTGCTTTTTCCTGCTCCTCTTAGCATGATAAAGAAGATTCAAAGAGAGTGAGATGCCAGCTCCTTTCATTCAGTCAGTAGCTTCAATCATTTCTGGACGTTTTTCAATGGCAAAAATCAATGAATATTGTAAATGCACAAACAGTAATTTCTCCGCATTGCAAGGTGCAATTCTGAAATTTTTTGCTTTTTCCTGCTCCTCTTAGCATGATAAAGAAGATTCAAAGATAGTGAGATGCCAGCTCCTTTCATTCAGTCAGTAGCTTCAATCATTTCTGGTATATGAATAACATGATGTTTTTCAATGACAAAAATCAATGAATATTGTAAATGCACAAACAGTAATTTCTCCGCATTGCAAGGTGCAATTCTGAAATTTTTTGCTTTTTCCTGCTCCTCTTAGCATGATAAAGAAGATTCAAAGAGAGTGAGATGCCAGCTCCTTTCATTCAGTCAGTAGCTTCAATCATTTCTGGACGTTTTTCAATGGCAAAAATCAATGAATATTGTAAATGCACAAACAGTAATTTCTCTGCATTGCAAGGTGCAATTCTGAAATTTTTTGCTTTTTCCTGCTCCTCTTAGCATGATAAACAAGATTCAAAGAGAGTGAGATGCCAGCTCCTTTCATTCAGTCAGTAGCTTCAATCATTTCTGGACGTTTTTCAATGGCAAAAATCAATGAATATTGTAAATGCACAAACAGTAATTTCTCCGCATTGCAAGGTGCAATTCAGAAATTTTTTGCTTTTTCCTGCTCCTCTTAGCATGATAAAGAAGATTGAAAGAGAGTGAGATGCCAGCTTCTTTTATTCAGTCAGTAGCTTCAATCGTTTCTGGTATATGAATAACATGATGTTTTTCAATGGCAAAAATCAATGAATATTGTAAATGCACAAACAGTAATTTCTCCGCATTGCAAGGTGCAATTCTGAAATTTTTTGCTTTTTCCTGCTCCTCTTAGCATGATAAAGAAGATTCAAAGTGAGTGAGATGCCAGCTCCTTTCATTCAGTCAGTAGCTTCAATCATTTCTGGTATATGAATAACATGATGTTTTTCAATGGCAAAAATCAATGAATATTGTAAATGCACAAACAGTAATTTATCCGCATTGCAAGGTGCAATTCTGAAATTTTTTGCTTTTTCCTGCTCCTCTTAGCATGATAAAGAAGATTCAAAGAGAGTGAGATGCCAGCTCCTTTCATTCAGTCAGTAGCTTCAAACATTTCTGGTATATGAATAACATGATGTTTTTCCATGGCAAAAATCAATGAATATTGTAAATGAACAAACAGTAATTTCTCCGCATTGCAAGGTGCAATTCTGAAATTTTTTGCTTTTTCCTGCTCCTCTTAGCATGATAAAGAAGATTCAAAGAGAGTGAGATGCCAGCTCCTTTCATTCAGTCAGTAGCTTCAATCATTTCTGGACGTTTTTCAATGGCAAAAATCAATGAATATTGTAAATGTACAAACAGTAATTTCTCCGCATTGCAAGGTGCAATTCTGAAATTTTTTGCTTTTTCCTGCTCCTCTTAGCATGATAAAGAAGATTCAAATAGAGTGAGATGCCAGCTCCTTTCATTCAGTCAGTAGCTTCAATCATTTCTGGTATATGAATAACATGATGTTTTTCAACGGCAAAAATCAATGAATATTGTAAATGCACAAACAGTAATTTCTCCGCATTGCAAGGTGCAATTCTGAAATTTTTTGCTTTTTCCTGCTCCTCTTAGCATGATAAACAAGATTCAAAGAGAGTGAGATGCCAGCTCCTTTCATTCAGTCAGTAGCTTCAATCATTTCTGGACGTTTTTCAATGGCAAAAATCAATGAATATTGTAAATGCACAAACAGTAATTTCTCCGCATTGCAAGGTGCAATTCTGAAATTTTTTGCTTTTTCCTGCTCCTCTTAGCATGATAAAGACGATTCAAAGAGAGTGAGATGCCAGCTACTTTCATTCAGTCAGTAGCTTCAATCATTTCTGGTATATGAATAACATGATGTTTTTCAATGGCAAAAATCAATGAATATTGTAAATGCACAAACAGTAATTTCTCCGCATTGCAAGGTGCAATTCTGAAATTCTTTGCTTTTTCCTGCTCCTCTTAGCATGATAAAGAAGATTCAAAGAGAGTGAGATGCCAGCTCCTTTCATTCAGTCAGTAGCTTCAATCATTTCTGGTATATGAATAACATGATGTTTTTCAATGGCAAAAATCAATGAATATTGTAAATGCACAAACAGTAATTTATCCGCATTGCAAGGTGCAATTCTGAAATTTTTTGCTTTTTCCTGCTCCTCTTAGCACGATAAAGAAGATTCAAAGAGAGTGAGATGCCAGCTCCTTTCATTCAGTCAATAGCTTCAAACATTTCTGGTATATGAATAGCATGATGTTTTTCAATGGCAAAAATCAATCAATATTGTAAATGCACAAACAGTAATTTCTCCGCATTGCAAGGTGCAATTCTGAAATTTTTTGATTTTTCCTGCTCCTCTTAGCATGATAAAGAAGATTCAAAGAGAGTGAGATGCCAGCTCCTTTCATTCAGTCAGTAGCTTCAATCATTTCTGGACGTTTTTCAATGGCAAAAATCAATGAATATTGTAAATGCACAAACAGTAATTTCTCCGCATTGCAAAGTGCAATTCTGAAATTTTTTGCTTTTTCCTGCTCCTCTTAGCATGATAAAGAAGATTCAAAGAGAGTGAGATGCCAGCTCCTTTCATTCAGTCAGTAGCTTCAATCATTTCTGGTATATGAATAACATGTTTTTCAATGGCAAAAATCAATGAATTTTGTAAATGCACAAACTGTAATTTCTCCGCATTGCAAGGTGCAATTCTGAAATTTTTTGCTTTTTCCTGCTCCTCTTAGCATGATAAAGAAGATTCAAAGAGAGTGAGATGCCAGCTCCTTTCATTCAGTCAGTAGCTTCAATCATTTCTGGACGTTTTTCAATGGCAAAAATCAATGAATATTGTAAATGCACAAACAGTAATTTCTCCGCATTGCAAGGTGCAATTCTGAAATTTTTTGCTTTTTCCTGCTCCTCTTAGCATGATAAAGAAGATTCAAAGATAGTGAGATGCCAGCTCCTTTCATTCAGTCAGTAGCTTCAATCATTTCTGGTATATGAATAACATGATGTTTTTCAATGACAAAAATCAATGAATATTGTAAATGCACAAACAGTAATTTCTCCGCATTGCAAGGTGCAATTCTGAAATTTTTTGCTTTTTCCTGCTCCTCTTAGCATGATAAAGAAGATTCAAAGAGAGTGAGATGCCAGCTCCTTTCATTCAGTCAGTAGCTTCAATCATTTCTGGACGTTTTTCAATGGCAAAAATCAATGAATATTGTAAATGCACAAACAGTAATTTCTCTGCATTGCAAGGTGCAATTCTGAAATTTTTTGCTTTTTCCTGCTCCTCTTAGCATGATAAACAAGATTCAAAGAGAGTGAGATGCCAGCTCCTTTCATTCAGTCAGTAGCTTCAATCATTTCTGGACGTTTTTCAATGGCAAAAATCAATGAATATTGTAAATGCACAAACAGTAATTTCTCCGCATTGCAAGGTGCAATTCAGAAATTTTTTGCTTTTTCCTGCTCCTCTTAGCATGATAAAGAAGATTCAAAGAGAGTGAGATGCCAGCTTCTTTTATTCAGTCAGTAGCTTCAATCGTTTCTGGTATATGAATAACATGATGTTTTTCAATGGCAAAAATCAATGAATATTGTAAATGCACAAACAGTAATTTCTCCGCATTGCAAGGTGCAATTCTGAAATTTTTTGCTTTTTCCTGCTCCTCTTAGCATGATAAAGAAGATTCAAAGAGAGTGAGATGCCAGCTCCTTTCATTCAGTCAGTAGCTTCAATCATTTCTGGTATATGAATAACATGATGTTTTTCAATGGCAAAAATCAATGAATATTGTAAATGCACAAACAGTAATTTATCCGCATTGCAAGGTGCAATTCTGAAATTTTTTGCTTTTTCCTGCTCCTCTTAGCATGATAAAGAAGATTCAAAGAGAGTGAGATGCCAGCTCCTTTCATTCAGTCAGTAGCTTCAAACATTTCTGGTATATGAATAACATGATGTTTTTCCATGGCAAAAATCAATGAATATTGTAAATGAACAAACAGTAATTTCTCCGCATTGCAAGGTGCAATTCTGAAATTTTTTGCTTTTTCCTGCTCCTCTTAGCATGATAAAGAAGATTCAAAGAGAGTGAGATGCCAGCTCCTTTCATTCAGTCAGTAGCTTCAATCATTTCTGGACGTTTTTCAATGGCAAAAATCAATGAATATTGTAAATGTACAAACAGTAATTTCTCCGCATTGCAAGGTGCAATTCTGAAATTTTTTGCTTTTTCCTGCTCCTCTTAGCATGATAAAGAAGATTCAAAGAGAGTGAGATGCCAGCTCCTTTCATTCAGTCAGTAGCTTCAATCATTTCTGGTATATGAATAACATGATGTTTTTCAATGGCAAAAATCAATGAATATTGTAAATGCACAAACAGTAATTTCTCCGCATTGCAAGGTGCAATTCTGAAATTTTTTGCTTTTTCCTGCTCCTCTTAGCATGATAAACAAGATTCAAAGAGAGTGAGATGCCAGCTCCTTTCATTCAGTCAGTAGCTTCAATCATTTCTGGACGTTTTTCAATGGCAAAAATCAATGAATATTGTAAATGCACAAACAGTAATTTCTCCGCATTGCAAGGTGCAATTCTGAAATTTTTTGCTTTTTCCTGCTCCTCTTAGCATGATAAAGAAGATTCAAAGAGAGTGAGATGCCAGCTCCTTTCATTCAGTCAGTAGCTTCAATCATTTCTGGTATATGAATAACATGATGTTTTTCAATGGCAAAAATCAATGAATATTGTAAATGCACAAACAGTAATTTCTCCGCATTGCAAGGTGCAATTCTGAAATTTTTTGCTTTTTCCTGCTCCTCTTAGCATGATAAACAAGATTCAAAGAGAGTGAGATGCCAGCTCCTTTCATTCAGTCAGTAGCTTCAATCATTTCTGGACGTTTTTCAATGGCAAAAATCAATGAATATTGTAAATGCACAAACAGTAATTTCTCCACATTGCAAGGTGCAATTCTGAAATTTTTTGCTTTTTCCTGCTCCTCTTAGCATAATAAAGAAGATTCAAAGAGAGTGAGATGCCAGCTCCTTTCATTCAGTCAGTAGCTTCAAACATTTCTGGTATATGAATAACATGATGTTTTTCAATGGCAAAAATCAATGAATATTGTAAATGCACAAACAGTAATTTCTCCGCATTGCAAGGTGCAATTCTGAAATTTTTTGCTTTTTCCTGCTCCTCTTAGCATGATAAAGAAGATTCAAAGAGAGTGAGATGCCAGCTCCTTTCGTTCAGTCAGTAGCTTCAATCATTTCTGGACGTTTTTCAATGGCAAAAATCATTGAATATTATAAATGCACAAACAGTAATTTCTCCGCATTGCAAGGTGCAATTCTGAAATTTTTTGCTTTTTCCTGCTCCTCTTAGCATGATAAAGACGATTCAAAGAGAGTGAGATGCCAGCTACTTTCATTCAGTCAGTAGCTTCAATCATTTCTGGTATATGAATAACATGATGTTTTTCAATGGCAAAAATCAATGAATATTGTAAATGCACAAACAGTAATTTCTCCGCATTGCAAGGTGCAATTCTGAAATTTTTTGCTTTTTCCTGCTCCTCTTAGCATGATAAAGAAGATTCAAAGAGAGTGAGATGCCAGCTCCTTTCATTCAGTCAGTAGCTTCAATCATTTCTGGACGTTTTTCAATGGCAAAAATCAATGAATATTGTAAATGCACAAACAGTAATTTCTCCGCATTGCAAGGTGCAATTCTGAAATTTTTTGCTTTTTCTTGCTCCTCTTAGCATGATAAACATGATTCAAAGAGAGTGAGATGCCAGCTCCTTTCATTCAGTCAGTAGCTTCAATCATTTCTGGACGTTTTTCAATGGCAAAAATCAATGAATATTGTAAATGCACAAACAGTAATTTCTCCGCATTGCAAGGTGCAATTCTGAAATTTTTTGCTTTTTCTTGCTCCTCTTTGCATGATAAAGAAGATTCAAAGAGAGTGAGATGCCAGCTCCTTTCATTCAGTCAGTAGCTTCAAACATTTCTGGTATATGAATAACATGATGTTTTTCAATGGCAAAAATCAATGAATATTGTAAATGCACAAACAGTAATTTCTCCGCATTGCAAGGTGCAATTCTGAAATTTTTTGCTTTTTCCTGCTCCTCTTAGCATGATAAAGAAGATTCAAAGAGAGTGAGATGCCAGCTCCTTTCATTCAGTCAGTAGCTTCAATCATTTCTGGTATATGAATAACATGATGTTTTTCAATGGCAAAAATCAATGAATATTGTAAATGCACAAACAGTAATTTCTCCGCATTGCAAGGTGCAATTCTGAAATTCTTTGCTTTTTCCTGCTCCTCTTAGCATGATAAAGAAGATTCAAAGAGAGTGAGATGCCAGCTCCTTTCATTCAGTCAGTAGCTTCAATCATTTCTGGTATATGAATAACATGATGTTTTTCAATGGCAAAAATCAATGAATATTGTAAATGCACAAACAGTAATTTATCCGCATTGCAAGGTGCAATTCTGAAATTTTTTGCTTTTTCCTGCTCCTCTTAGCACGATAAAGAAGATTCAAAGAGAGTGAGATGCCAGCTCCTTTCATTCAGTCAATAGCTTCAAACATTTCTGGTATATGAATAGCATGATGTTTTTCAATGGCAAAAATCAATCAATATTGTAAATACACAAACAGTAATTTCTCCGCATTGCAAGGTGCAATTCTGAAATTTTTTGATTTTTCCTGCTCCTCTTAGCATGATAAAGAAGATTCAAAGAGAGTGAGATGCCAGCTCCTTTCATTCAGTCAGTAGCTTCAATCATTTCTGGACGTTTTTCAATGGCAAAAATCAATGAATATTGTAAATGCACAAACAGTAATTTCTCCGCATTGCAAGGTGCAATTCTGAAATTTTTTGCTTTTTCCTGCTCCTCTTAGCATGATAAAGAAGATTCAAAGAGAGTGAGATGCCAGCTCCTTTCATTCAGTCAGTAGCTTCAATCATTTCTGGTATATGAATAACATGTTTTTCAATGGCAAAAATCAATGAATTTTGTAAATGCACAAACTGTAATTTCTCCGCATTGCAAGGTGCAATTCTGAAATTTTTTGCTTTTTCCTGCTCCTCTTAGCATGATAAAGAAGATTCAAAGAGAGTGAGATGCCAGCTCCTTTCATTCAGTCAGTAGCTTCAATCATTTCTGGACGTTTTTCAATGGCAAAAATCAATGAGTATTGTAAATGCACAAACAGTAATTTCTCCGCATTGCAAGGTGCAATTCTGAAATTTTTTGCTTTTTCCTGCTCCTCTTAGCATGATAAAGAAGATTCAAAGATAGTGAGATGCCAGCTCCTTTCATTCAGTCAGTAGCTTCAATCATTTCTGGTATATGAATAACATGATGTTTTTCAATGACAAAAATCAATGAATATTGTAAATGCACAAACAGTAATTTCTCCGCATTGCAAGGTGCAATTCTGAAATTTTTTGCTTTTTCCTGCTCCTCTTAGCATGATAAAGAAGATTCAAAGAGAGTGAGATGCCAGCTCCTTTCATTCAGTCAGTAGCTTCAATCATTTCTGGACGTTTTTCAATGGCAAAAATCAATGAATATTGTAAATGCACAAACAGTAATTTCTCTGCATTGCACGGTGCAATTCTGAAATTTTTTGCTTTTTCCTGCTCCTCTTAGCATGATAAACAAGATTCAAAGAGAGTGAGATGCCAGCTCCTTTCATTCAGTCAGTAGCTTCAATCATTTCTGGACGTTTTTCAATGGCAAAAATCAATGAATATTGTAAATGCACAAACAGTAATTTCTCCGCATTGCAAGGTGCAATTCAGAAATTTTTTGCTTTTTCCTGCTCCTCTTAGCATGATAAAGAAGATTCAAAGAGAGTGAGATGCCAGCTTCTTTTATTCAGTCAGTAGCTTCAATCGTTTCTGGTATATGAATAACATGATGTTTTTCAATGGCAAAAATCAATGAATATTGTAAATGCACAAACAGTAATTTCTCCGCATTGCAAGGTGCAATTCTGAAATTTTTTGCTTTTTCCTGCTCCTCTTAGCATGATAAAGAAGATTCAAAGAGAGTGAGATGCCAGCTCCTTTCATTCAGTCAGTAGCTTCAATCATTTCTGGTATATGAATAACATGATGTTTTTCAATGGCAAAAATCAATGAATATTGTAAATGCACAAACAGTAATTTATCCGCATTGCAAGGTGCAATTCTGAAATTTTTTGCTTTTTCCTGCTCCTCTTAGCATGATAAAGAAGATTCAAAGAGAGTGAGATGCCAGCTCCTTTCATTCAGTCAGTAGCTTCAAACATTTCTGGTATATGAATAACATGATGTTTTTCCATGGCAAAAATCAATGAATATTGTAAATGAACAAACAGTAATTTCTCCGCATTGCAAGGTGCAATTCTGAAATTTTTTGCTTTTTCCTGCTCCTCTTAGCATGATAAAGAAGATTCAAAGAGAGTGAGATGCCAGCTCCTTTCATTCAGTCAGTAGCTTCAATCATTTCTGGACGTTTTTCAATGGCAAAAATCAATGAATATTGTAAATGTACAAACAGTAATTTCTCCGCATTGCAAGGTGCAATTCTGAAATTTTTTGCTTTTTCCTGCTCCTCTTAGCATGATAAAGAAGATTCAAAGAGAGTGAGATGCCAGCTCCTTTCATTCAGTCAGTAGCTTCAATCATTTCTGGTATATGAATAACATGATGTTTTTCAATGGCAAAAATCAATGAATATTGTAAATGCACAAACAGTAATTTCTCCGCATTGCAAGGTGCAATTCTGAAATTTTTTGCTTTTTCCTGCTCCTCTTAGCATGATAAACAAGATTCAAAGAGAGTGAGATGCCAGCTCCTTTCATTCAGTCAGTAGCTTCAATCATTTCTGGACGTTTTTCAATGGCAAAAATCAATGAATATTGTAAATGCACAAACAGTAATTTCTCCGCATTGCAAGGTGCAATTCTGAAATTTTTTGCTTTTTCCTGCTCCTCTTAGCATGATAAAGAAGATTCAAAGAGAGTGAGATGCCAGCTCCTTTCATTCAGTCAGTAGCTTCAATCATTTCTGGTATATGAATAACATGATGTTTTTCAATGGCAAAAATCAATGAATATTGTAAATGCACAAACAGTAATTTCTCCGCATTGCAAGGTGCAATTCTGAAATTTTTTGCTTTTTCCTGCTCCTCTTAGCATGATAAACAAGATTCAAAGAGAGTGAGATGCCAGCTCCTTTCATTCAGTCAGTAGCTTCAATCATTTCTGGACGTTTTTCAATGGCAAAAATCAATGAATATTGTAAATGCACAAACAGTAATTTCTCCACATTGCAAGGTGCAATTCTGAAATTTTTTGCTTTTTCCTGCTCCTCTTAGCATAATAAAGAAGATTCAAAGAGAGTGAGATGCCAGCTCCTTTCATTCAGTCAGTAGCTTCAAACATTTCTGGTATATGAATAACATGATGTTTTTCAATGGCAAAAATCAATGAATATTGTAAATGCACAAACAGTAATTTCTCCGCATTGCAAGGTGCAATTCTGAAATTTTTTGCTTTTTCCTGCTCCTCTTAGCATGATAAAGAAGATTCAAAGAGAGTGAGATGCCAGCTCCTTTCGTTCAGTCAGTAGCTTCAATCATTTCTGGACGTTTTTCAATGGCAAAAATCATTGAATATTATAAATGCACAAACAGTAATTTCTCCGCATTGCAAGGTGCAATTCTGAAATTTTTTGCTTTTTCTTGCTCCTCTTAGCATGATAAAGACGATTCAAAGAGAGTGAGATGCCAGCTACTTTCATTCAGTCAGTAGCTTCAATCATTTCTGGTATATGAATAACATGATGTTTTTCAATGGCAAAAATCAATGAATATTGTAAATGCACAAACAGTAATTTCTCCGCATTGCAAGGTGCAATTCTGAAATTTTTTGCTTTTTCCTGCTCCTCTTAGCATGATAAAGAAGATTCAAAGAGAGTGAGATGCCAGCTCCTTTCATTCAGTCAGTAGCTTCAATCATTTCTGGACGTTTTTCAATTGCAAAAATCACTGAATATTGTAAATGCACAAACAGTAATTTCTCCGCATTGCAAGGTGCAATTCTGAAATTTTTTGCTTTTTCCTGCTCCTCTTAGCATGATAAAGACGATTCAAAGAGAGTGAGATGCCAGCTACTTTCATTCAGTCAGTAGCTTCAATCATTTCTGGTATATGAATAACATGATGTTTTTCAATGGCAAAAATCAATGAATATTGTAAATGCACAAACAGTAATTTCTCCGCATTGCAAGGTGCAATTCTGAAATTTTTTGCTTTTTCCTGCTCCTCTTAGCATGATAAAGAAGATTCAAAGAGAGTGAGATGCCAGCTCCTTTCATTCAGTCAGTAGCTTCATTCATTTCTGGTATATGAATAACATGATGTTTTTCAATGGCAAAAATCAATGAATATTGTAAATGCACAAACAGTAATTTCTCCGCATTGCAAGGTGCAATTCTGAAATTTTTTGCTTTTTCCTGCTCCTCTTAGCATGATAAAGAAGATTCAAAGAGAGTGAGATGCCAGCTCCTTTCATTCAGTCAGTAGCTTCAAACATTTCTGGTATATGAATAACATGATGTTTTTCAATGGCAAAAATCAATGAATATTGTAAATGCACAAACAGTAATTTCTCCGCATTGCAAGGTGCAATTCTGAAATTTTTTGATTTTTCCTGCTCCTCTTAGCATGATAAAGAAGATTCAAAGAGAGTGAGATGCCAGCTCCTTTCATTCAGTCAGTAGCTTCAATCATTTCTGGACGTTTTTCAATTGCAAAAATCAATGAATATTGTAAATGCACAAACAGTAATTTCTACGCATTGCAAGGTGCAATTCTGAAATTTTTTGCTTTTTCCTGCTCCTCTTAGCATGATAAAGAAGATTCAAAGAGAGTGAGATGCCAGCTCCTTTCATTCAGTCAGTAGCTTCAATCATTTCTGGTATATGAATAACATGATGTTTTTCAATGGCAAAAATCAATGAATTTTGTAAATGCACAAACAGTAATTTCTCCGCATTGCAAGGTGCAATTCTGAAATTTTTTGCTTTTTCCTGCTCCTCTTAGCATGATAAAGAAGATTCAAAGAGAGTGAGATGCCAGCTCCTTTCATTCAGTCAGTAGCTTCAATCATTTCTGGACGTTTTTCAATGGCAAAAATCAATGAATATTGTAAATGCACAAACAGTAATTTCTCCGCATTGCAAGGTGCAATTCTGAAATTTTTTGCTTTTTCTTGCTCCTCTTAGCATGATAAACATGATTCAAAGAGAGTGAGATGCCAGCTCCTTTCATTCAGTCAGTAGCTTCAATCATTTCTGGACGTTTTTCAATGGCAAAAATCAATGAATATTGTAAATGCACAAACAGTAATTTCTCCGCATTGCAAGGTGCAATTCTGAAATTTTTTGCTTTTTCTTGCTCCTCTTTGCATGATAAAGAAGATTCAAAGAGAGTGAGATGCCAGCTCCTTTCATTCAGTCAGTAGCTTCAAACATTTCTGGTATATGAATAACATGATGTTTTTCAATGGCAAAAATCAATGAATATTGTAAATGCACAAACAGTAATTTCTCCGCATTGCAAGGTGCAATTCTGAAATTTTTTGCTTTTTCCTGCTCCTCTTAGCATGATAAAGAAGATTCAAAGAGAGTGAGATGCCAGCTCCTTTCATTCAGTCAGTAGCTTCAATCATTTCTGGACGTTTTTCAATTGCAAAAATCACTGAATATTGTAAATGCACAAACAGTAATTTCTCCGCATTGCAAGGTGCAATTCTGAAATTTTTTGCTTTTTCCTGCTCCTCTTAGCATGATAAAGACGATTCAAAGAGAGTGAGATGCCAGCTACTTTCATTCAGTCAGTAGCTTCAATCATTTCTGGTATATGAATAACATGATGTTTTTCAATGGCAAAAATCAATGAATATTGTAAATGCACAAACAGTAATTTATCCGCATTGCAAGGTGCAATTCTGAAATTTTTTGCTTTTTCCTGCTCCTCTTAGCATGATAAAGAAGATTCAAAGAGAGTGAGATGCCAGCTCCTTTCATTCAGTCAGTAGCTTCAAACATTTCTGGTATATGAATAACATGATGTTTTTCAATGGCAAAAATCAATGAATATTGTAAATGCACAAACAGTAATTTCTCCGCATTGCAAGGTGCAATTCTGAAATTTTTTGATTTTTCCTGCTCCTCTTAGCATGATAAAGAAGATTCAAAGAGAGTGAGATGCCAGCTCCTTTCATTCAGTCAGTAGCTTCAATCATTTCTGGACGTTTTTCAATGGCAAAAATCAATGAATATTGTAAATGCACAAACAGTAATTTCTCCGCATTGCAAGGTGCAATTCTGAAATTTTTTGCTTTTTCCTGCTCCTCTTAGCATGATAAAGAAGATTCAAAGAGAGTGAGATGCCAGCTCCTTTCATTCAGTCAGTAGCTTCAATCATTTCTGGTATATGAATAACATGATGTTTTTCAATGGCAAAAATCAATGAATTTTGTAAATGCACAAACAGTAATTTCTCCGCATTGCAAGGTGCAATTCTGAAATTTTTTGCTTTTTCCTGCTCCTCTTAGCATGATAAAGAAGATTCAAAGAGAGTGAGATGCCAGCTCCTTTCATTCAGTCAGTAGCTTCAATCATTTCTGGACGTTTTTCAATGGCAAAAATCAATGAATATTGTAAATGCACAAACAGTAATTTCTCTGCATTGCAAGGTGCAATTCTGAAATTTTTTGCTTTTTCCTGCTCCTCTTAGCATGATAAACAAGATTCAAAGAGAGTGAGATGCCAGCTCCTTTCATTCAGTCAGTAGCTTCAATCATTTCTGGACGTTTTTCAATGGCAAAAATCAATGAATATTGTAAATGAACAAACAGTAATTTCTCCGCATTGCAAGGTGCAATTCAGAATTTTTTTGCTTTTTCCTGCTCCTCTTAGCATGATAAAGAAGATTCAAAGAGAGTGAGATGCCAGCTCCTTTCATTCAGTCAGTAGCTTCAATCGTTTCTGGTATATGAATAACATGATGTTTTTCAATGGCAAAAATCAATGAATATTGTAAATGCACAAACAGTAATTTCTCCGCATTGCAAGGTGCAATTCTGAAATTTTTTACTTTTTCCTGCTCCTCTTAGCATGATAAAGAAGATTCAAAGAGAGTGAGATGCCAGCTCCTTTCATTCAGTCAGTAGCTTCAATCATTTCTGGTATATGAATAACATGATGTTTTTCAATGGCAAAAATCAATGAATATTGTAAATGCACAAACAGTAATTTATCCGCATTGCAAGGTGCAATTCTGAAATTTTTTGCTTTTTCCTGCTCCTCTTAGCATGATAAAGAAGATTCAAAGAGAGTGAGATGCCAGATCCTTTCATTCAGTCAGTAGCTTCAATCATTTCTGGACGTTTTTCAATGGCAAAAATCAATGAATATTGTAAATGCACAAACAGTAATTTCTCCGCATTGCAAGGTGCAATTCTGAAATTTTTTGCTTTTTCCTGCTCCTCTTAGCATGATAAAGAAGATTCAAAGAGAGTGAGATGCCAGCTCCTTTCATTCAGTCAGTAGCTTCAATCATTTCTGGTATATGAATAACATGATGTTTTTCAATGGCAAAAATTAATGAATTTTGTAAATGCACAAACAGTAATTTCTCCGCATTGCAAGGTGCAATTCTGAAATTTTTTGCTTTTTCCTGCTCCTCTTAGCATGATAAAGAAGATTCAAAGAGAGTGAGATGCCAGCTCCTTTCATTCAGTCTGTAGCTTCAATAATTTCTGGACGTTTTTCAATGGCAAAAATCAATGAATATTGTAAATGCACAAACAGTAATTTCTCCGCATTGCAAGGTGCAATTCTGAAATTTTTTGCTTTTTCCTGCTCCTCTTAGCATGATAAACAAGATTCAAAGAGAGTGAGATGCCAGCTCCTTTCATTCAGTCAGTAGCTTCAATCATTTCTGGACGTTTTTCAATGGCAAAAATCAATAAATATTGTAAATGAACAAACAGTAATTTCTCCGCATTGCAAGGTGCAATTCAGAATTTTTTTGCTTTTTCCTGCTCCTCTTAGCATGATAAAGAAGATTCAAAGAGAGTGAGATGCCAGCTCCTTTCATTCAGTCAGTAGCTTCAATCATTTCTGGTATATGAATAACATGATGTTTTTCAATGGCAAAAATCAATGAATATTGTAAATGCACAAACAGTAATTTCTCCGCATTGCAAGGTGCAATTCTGAAATTTTTTGCTTTTTCCTGCTCCTCTTAGCATGATAAAGAAGATTCAAAGAGAGTGAGATGCCAGCTCCTTTCATTCAGTCAGTAGCTTCAATCATTTCTGGTATATGAATAACATGATGTTTTTCAATGGCAAAAATCAATGAATATTGTAAATGCACAAACAGTAATTTATCCGCATTGCAAGGTGCAATTCTGAAATTTTTTGCTTTTTCCTGCTCCTCTTAGCATGATAAAGAAGATTCAAAGAGAGTGAGATGCCAGCTCCTTTCATTCAGTCAGTAGCTTCAAACATTTCTGGTATATGAATAACATGATGTTTTTCAATGGCAAAAATCAATGAATATTGTAAATGCACAAACAGTAATTTATCCGCATTGCAAGGTGCAATTCTGAAATTTTTTGCTTTTTCCTGCTCCTCTTAGCATGATAAAGAAGATTCAAAGAGAGTGAGATGCCAGCTCCTTTCATTCAGTCAGTAGCTTCAAACATTTCTGGTATATGAATAACATGATGTTTTTCCATGGCAAAAATCAATGAATATTGTAAATGCACAAACAGTAATTTCTCCGCATTGCAAGGTGCAATTCTGAAATTTTTTGATTTTTCCTGCTCCTCTTAGCATGATAAAGAAGATTCAAAGAGAGTGAGATGCCAGCTCCTTTCATTCAGTCAGTAGCTTCAATCATTTCTGGACGTTTTTCAATGGCAAAAATCAATGAATATTGTAAATGCACAAACAGTAATTTCTCCGCATTGCAAGGTGCAATTCTGAAATTTTTTGCTTTTTCCTGCTCCTCTTAGCATGATAAAGAAGATTCAAAGAGAGTGAGATGCCAGCTCCTTTCATTCAGTCAGTAGCTTCAATCATTTCTGGTATATGAATAACATGATGTTTTTCAATGGCAAAAATTAATGAATTTTGTAAATGCACAAACAGTAATTTCTCCGCATTGCAAGGTGCAATTCTGAAATTTTTTGCTTTTTCCTGCTCCTCTTAGCATGATAAACAAGATTCAAAGAGAGTGAGATGCCAGCTCCTTTCATTCAGTCAGTAGCTTCAATCATTTCTGGACGTTTTTCAATGGCAAAAATCAATGAATATTGTAAATGAACAAACAGTAATTTCTCCGCATTGCAAGGTGCAATTCAGAATTTTTTTGCTTTTTCCTGCTCCTCTTAGCATGATAAAGAAGATTCAAAGAGAGTGAGATGCCAGCTCCTTTCATTCAGTCAGTAGCTTCAATCATTTCTGGTATATGAATAACATGATGTTTTTCAATGGCAAAAATCAATGAATATTGTAAATGCACAAACAGTAATTTCTCCGCATTGCAAGGTGCAATTCTGAAATTTTTTGCTTTTTCCTGCTCCTCTTAGCATGATAAAGAAGATTCAAAGAGAGTGAGATGCCAGCTCCTTTCATTCAGTCAGTAGCTTCAATCATTTCTGGTATATGAATAACATGATGTTTTTCAATGGCAAAAATCAATGAATATTGTAAATGCACAAACAGTAATTTATCCGCATTGCAAGGTGCAATTCTGAAATTTTTTGCTCTTTCCTGCTCCTCTTAGCATGATAAAGAAGATTCAAAGAGAGTGAGATGCCAGCTCCTTTCATTCAGTCAGTAGCTTCAAACATTTCTGGTATATGAATAACATGATGTTTTTCCATGGCAAAAATCAATGAATATTGTAAATGAACAAACAGTAATTTCTCCGCATTGCAAGGTGCAATTCTGAAATTTTTTGCTTTTTCCTGCTCCTCTTAGCATGATAAAGAAGATTCAAAGAGAGTGAGATGCCAGCTCCTTTCATTCAGTCAGTAGCTTCAATCATTTCTGGACGTTTTTCAATGGCAAAAATCAATGAATATTGTAAATGCACAAACAGTAATTTCTCCGCATTGCAAGGTGCAATTCTGAAATTTTTTGCTTTTTCCTGCTCCTCTTAGCATGATAAAGAAGATTCAAAGAGAGTGAGATGCCAGCTTCTTTCATTCAGTCAGTAGCTTCAATCATTTCTGGTATATGAATAACATGATGTTTTTCAATGGCAAAAATCAATGAATTTTGTAAATGCACAAACAGTAATTTCTCCGCATTGCAAGGTGCAATTCTGAAATTTTTTGCTTTTTCCTGCTCCTCTTAGCATGATAAAGAAGATTCAAAGAGAGTGAGATGCCAGCTCCTTTCATTCAGTCAGTAGCTTCAAACATTTCTGGTATATGAATAACATGATGTTTTTCAATGGCAAAAATCAATGAATATTGTAAATGCACAAACAGTAATTTCTCCGCATTGCAAGGTGCAATTCTGAAATTTTTTGATTTTTACTGCTCCTCTTAGCATGATAAAGAAGATTCAAAGAGAGTGAGATGCCAGCTCCTTTCATTCAGTCAGTAGCTTCAATCATTTCTGGACGTTTTTCAATGGCAAAAATCAATGAATATTGTAAATGCACAAACAGTAATTTCTCCGCATTGCAAGGTGCAATTCTGAAATTTTTTGCTTTTTCCTGCTCCTCTTAGCATGATAAACAAGATTCAAAGAGAGTGAGATGCCAGCTCCTTTCATTCAGTCAGTAGCTTCAATCATTTCTGGACGTTTTTCAATGGCAAAAATAAATGAATATTGTAAATGCACAAACAGTAATTTCTCCGCATTGCAAGGTGCAATTCTGAAATTTTTTGCTTTTTCCTGCTCCTCTTAGCATGATAAAGAAGATTCAAAGAGAGTGAGATGCCAGCTCCTTTCATTCAGTCAGTAGCTTCAATCATTTCTGGACGTTTTTCAATGGCAAAAATCAATGAATATTGTAAATGCACAAACAGTAATTTCTCCGCATTGCAAGGTGCAATTCTGAAATTTTTTGCTTTTTCCTGCTCCTCTTAGCATGATAAAGAAGATTCAAAGAGAGTGAGATGCCAGCTCCTTTCATTCAGTCAGTAGCTTCAATCATTTCTGGTATATGAATAACATGATGTTTTTCAATGGCAAAAATCAATGAATTTTGTAAATGCACAAACAGTAATTTCTCCGCATTGCAAGGTGCAATTCTGCAATTTTTTGCTTTTTCCTGCTCCTCTTAGCATGATAAAGAAGATTCAAAGAGAGTGAGATGCCAGCTCCTTTCATTCAGTCAGTAGCTTCAATCATTTCTGGACGTTTTTCAATGGCAAAAATCAATGAATATTGTAAATGCACAAACAGTAATTTCTCCGCATTGCAAGGTGCAATTCTGAAATTTTTTGCTTTTTCCTGCTCCTCTTAGCATGATAAAGAAGATTCAAAGAGAGTGAGATGCCAGCTCCTTTCATTCAGTCAGTAGCTTCAATCATTTCTGGTATATGAATAACATGATGTTTTTCAATGGCAAAAATTAATGAATTTTGTAAATGCACAAACAGTAATTTCTCCGCATTGCAAGGTGCAATTCTGAAATTTTTTGCTTTTTCCTGCTCCTCTTAGCATGATAAACAAGATTCAAAGAGAGTGAGATGCCAGCTCCTTTCATTCAGTCAGTAGCTTCAATCATTTCTGGACGTTTTTCAATGGCAAAAATCAATGAATATTGTAAATGAACAAACAGTAATTTCTCCGCATTGCAAGGTGCAATTCAGAATTTTTTTGCTTTTTCCTGCTCCTCTTAGCATGATAAAGAAGATTCAAAGAGAGTGAGATGCCAGCTCCTTTCATTCAGTCAGTAGCTTCAATCATTTCTGGTATATGAATAACATGATGTTTTTCAATGGCAAAAATCAATGAATATTGTAAATGCACAAACAGTAATTTCTCCGCATTGCAAGGTGCAATTCTGAAATTTTTTGCTTTTTCCTGCTCCTCTTAGCATGATAAAGAAGATTCAAAGAGAGTGAGATGCCAGCTCCTTTCATTCAGTCAGTAGCTTCAATCATTTCTGGTATATGAATAACATGATGTTTTTCAATGGCAAAAATCAATGAATATTGTAAATGCACAAACAGTAATTTATCCGCATTGCAAGGTGCAATTCTGAAATTTTTTGCTCTTTCCTGCTCCTCTTAGCATGATAAAGAAGATTCAAAGAGAGTGAGATGCCAGCTCCTTTCATTCAGTCAGTAGCTTCAAACATTTCTGGTATATGAATAACATGATGTTTTTCCATGGCAAAAATCAATGAATATTGTAAATGAACAAACAGTAATTTCTCCGCATTGCAAGGTGCAATTCTGAAATTTTTTGCTTTTTCCTGCTCCTCTTAGCATGATAAAGAAGATTCAAAGAGAGTGAGATGCCAGCTCCTTTCATTCAGTCAGTAGCTTCAATCGTTTCTGGTATATGAATAACATGATGTTTTTCAATGGCAAAAATCAATGAATATTGTAAATGCACAAACAGTAATTTCTCCGCATTGCAAGGTGCAATTCTGAAATTTTTTGCTTTTTCCTGCTCCTCTTAGCATGATAAAGAAGATTCAAAGAGAGTGAGATGCCAGCTCCTTTCATTCAGTCAGTAGCTTCAATCATTTCTGGTATATGAATAACATGATGTTTTTCAATGGCAAAAATCAATGAATATTGTAAATGCACAAACAGTAATTTATCCGCATTGCAAGGTGCAATTCTGAAATTTTTTGCTTTTTCCTGCTCCTCTTAGCATGATAAAGAAGATTCAAAGAGAGTGAGATGCCAGCTCCTTTCATTCAGTCAGTAGCTTCAAACATTTCTGGTATATGAATAACATGATGTTTTTCCATGGCAAAAATCAATGAATATTGTAAATGCACAAACAGTAATTTCTCCGCATTGCAAGGTGCAATTCTGAAATTTTTTGATTTTTCCTGCTCCTCTTAGCATGATAAAGAAGATTCAAAGAGAGTGAGATGCCAGCTCCTTTCATTCAGTCAGTAGCTTCAATCATTTCTGGACGTTTTTCAATGGCAAAAATCAATGAATATTGTAAATGCACAAACAGTAATTTCTCCGCATTGCAAGGTGCAATTCTGAAATTTTTTGCTTTTTCCTGCTCCTCTTAGCATGATAAAGAAGATTCAAAGAGAGTGAGATGCCAGCTCCTTTCATTCAGTCAGTAGCTTCAATCATTTCTGGTATATGAATAACATGATGTTTTTCAATGGCAAAAATTAATGAATTTTGTAAATGCACAAACAGTAATTTCTCCGCATTGCAAGGTGCAATTCTGAAATTTTTTGCTTTTTCCTGCTCCTCTTAGCATGATAAACAAGATTCAAAGAGAGTGAGATGCCAGCTCCTTTCATTCAGTCAGTAGCTTCAATCATTTCTGGACGTTTTTCAATGGCAAAAATCAATGAATATTGTAAATGAACAAACAGTAATTTCTCCGCATTGCAAGGTGCAATTCAGAATTTTTTTGCTTTTTCCTGCTCCTCTTAGCATGATAAAGAAGATTCAAAGAGAGTGAGATGCCAGCTCCTTTCATTCAGTCAGTAGCTTCAATCATTTCTGGTATATGAATAACATGATGTTTTTCAATGGCAAAAATCAATGAATATTGTAAATGCACAAACAGTAATTTCTCCGCATTGCAAGGTGCAATTCTGAAATTTTTTGCTTTTTCCTGCTCCTCTTAGCATGATAAAGAAGATTCAAAGAGAGTGAGATGCCAGCTCCTTTCATTCAGTCAGTAGCTTCAATCATTTCTGGTATATGAATAACATGATGTTTTTCAATGGCAAAAATCAATGAATATTGTAAATGCACAAACAGTAATTTATCCGCATTGCAAGGTGCAATTCTGAAATTTTTTGCTCTTTCCTGCTCCTCTTAGCATGATAAAGAAGATTCAAAGAGAGTGAGATGCCAGCTCCTTTCATTCAGTCAGTAGCTTCAAACATTTCTGGTATATGAATAACATGATGTTTTTCCATGGCAAAAATCAATGAATATTGTAAATGAACAAACAGTAATTTCTCCGCATTGCAAGGTGCAATTCTGAAATTTTTTGCTTTTTCCTGCTCCTCTTAGCATGATAAAGAAGATTCAAAGAGAGTGAGATGCCAGCTCCTTTCATTCAGTCAGTAGCTTCAATCATTTCTGGACGTTTTTCAATGGCAAAAATCAATGAATATTGTAAATGCACAAACAGTAATTTCTCCGCATTGCAAGGTGCAATTCTGAAATTTTTTGCTTTTTCCTGCTCCTCTTAGCATGATAAAGAAGATTCAAAGAGAGTGAGATGCCAGCTTCTTTCATTCAGTCAGTAGCTTCAATCATTTCTGGTATATGAATAACATGATGTTTTTCAATGGCAAAAATCAATGAATTTTGTAAATGCACAAACAGTAATTTCTCCGCATTGCAAGGTGCAATTCTGAAATTTTTTGCTTTTTCCTGCTCCTCTTAGCATGATAAAGAAGATTCAAAGAGAGTGAGATGCCAGCTCCTTTCATTCAGTCAGTAGCTTCAAACATTTCTGGTATATGAATAACATGATGTTTTTCAATGGCAAAAATCAATGAATATTGTAAATGCACAAACAGTAATTTCTCCGCATTGCAAGGTGCAATTCTGAAATTTTTTGATTTTTACTGCTCCTCTTAGCATGATAAAGAAGATTCAAAGAGAGTGAGATGCCAGCTCCTTTCATTCAGTCAGTAGCTTCAATCATTTCTGGACGTTTTTCAATGGCAAAAATCAATGAATATTGTAAATGCACAAACAGTAATTTCTCCGCATTGCAAGGTGCAATTCTGCAATTTTTTGCTTTTTCCTGCTCCTCTTAGCATGATAAAGAAGATTCAAAGAGAGTGAGATGCCAGCTCCTTTCATTCAGTCAGTAGCTTCAATCATTTCTGGACGTTTTTCAATGGCAAAAATCAATGAATATTGTAAATGCACAAACAGTAATTTCTCCGCATTGCAAGGTGCAATTCTGAAATGTTTTGCTTTTTCCTGCTCCTCTTAGCATGATAAAGAAGATTCAAAGATAGTGAGATGCCAGCTCCTTTCATTCAGTCAGTAGCTTCAATCATTTCTGGTATATGAATAACATGATGTTTTTCAATTGCAAAAATCAATGAATATTGTAAATGCACAAACAGTAATTTCTCCGCATTGCAAGGTGCAATTCTGAAATTTTTTGCTTTTTCCTGCTCCTCTTAGCATGATAAAGAAGATTCAAAGAGAGTGAGATGCCAGCTCCTTTCATTCAGTCAGTAGCTTCAATCATTTCTGGACGTTTTTCAATGGCAAAAATCAATGAATATTGTAAATGCACAAACAGTAATTTCTCCGCATTGCAAGGTGCAATTCAGAAATTTTTTGCTTTTTCCTGCTCCTCTTAGCATGATAAAGAAGATTCAAAGAGAGTGAGATGCCAGCTCCTTTCATTCAGTCAGTAGCTTCAATCGTTTCTGGTATATGAATAACATGATGTTTTTCAATGGCAAAAATCAATGAATATTGTAAATGCACAAACAGTAATTTCTCCGCATTGCAAGGTGCAATTCTGAAATTTTTTGCTTTTTCCTGCTCCTCTTAGCATGATAAAGAAGATTCAAAGAGAGTGAGATGCCAGCTCCTTTCATTCAGTCAGTAGCTTCAATCATTTCTGGTATATGAATAACATCATGTTTTTCAATGGCAAAAATCAATGAATATCGTAAATGCACAAACAGTAATTTATACGCATTGCAAGGTGCAATTCTGAAATTTTTTGCTTTTTCCTGCTCCTCTTAGCACGATAAAGAAGATTCAAAGAGAGTGAGATGCCAGCTCCTTTCATTCAGTCAGTAGCTTCAAACATTTCTGGTATATGAATAACATGATGTTTTTCCATGGCAAAAATCAATGAATATTGTAAATGAACAAACAGTAATTTCTCCGCATTGCAAGGTGCAATTCTGAAATTTTTTGCTTTTTCCTGCTCCTCTTAGCATGATAAAGAAGATTCAAAGAGAGTGAGATGCCAGCTCCTTTCATTCAGTCAGTAGCTTCAATCATTTCTGGTATATGAATAACATGATGTTTTTCAATGGCAAAAATCAATGAATTTTGTAAATGCACAAACAGTAATTTCTCCGCATTGCAAGGTGAAATTCTGAATTTTTTTGCTTTTTCCTGCTCCTCTTAGCATGATAAAGAAGATTCAAAGAGAGTGAGATGCCAGCTCCTTTCATTCAGTCAGTAGCTTCAATCATTTCTGGTATATGAATAACATGATGTTTTTCAATGGCAAAAATCAATGAATTTTGTAAATGCACAAACAGTAATTTCTCCGCATTGCAAGGTGCAATTCTGAATTTTTTTGCTTTTTCCTGCTCCTCTTAGCATGATAAAGAAGATTCAAAGACAGTGAGATGCCAGCTCCTTTCATTCAGTCAGTAGCTTCAATCATTTCTGGACGTTTTTCAATGGCAAAAATCAATGAATATTGTAAATGCACAAACAGTAATTTCTCCGCATTGCAAGGTGCAATTCTGAAATTTTTTGCTTTTTCCTGATCCTCTTAGCATGATAAACAAGATTCAAAGAGAGTGAGATGCCAGCTCCTTTCATTCAGTCAGTAGCTTCAATCATTTCTGGCCGTTTTTCAATGGCAAAAATCAATGAATATTGTAAATGCACAAACAGTAATTTCTCCGCATTGCAAAGTGCAATTCTGAAATTTTTTGCTCTTTCCTGCTCCTCTTAGCATGATAAAGAAGATTCAAAGAGAGTGAGATGCCAGTTCCTTTCATTCAGTCAGTAGCTTCAAACATTTCTGGTATATGAATAACATGATGTTTTTCAATGGCAAAAATCAATGAATATTGTAAATGCACAAACAGTAATTTCTCCGCATTGCAAGGTGCAATTCTGAAATTTTTTGCTTTTTCCTGCTCCTCTTAGCATGATAAAGAAGATTCAAAGAGAGTGAGATGCCAGCTCCTTTCGTTCAGTCAGTAGCTTCAATCATTTCTGGACGTTTTTCAATGGCAAAAATCATTGAATATTATAAATGCACAAACAGTAATTTCTCCGCATTGCAAGGTGCAATTCTGAAATTTTTTACTTTTTCCTGCTCCTCTTAGCATTATAAAGAAGATTCAAAGAGAGTGAGATGCCATCTCCTTTCATTCAGTCAGTAGCTTCAATCATTTCTGGTATATGAACAACATGATGTTTTTCAATGGCAAAAATCAATGAATATTGTAAATGCACAAACAGTAATTTCTCCGCATTGCAAGGTGCAATTCTGAAATTTTTTGCTTTTTCCTGCTCCTCTTAGCATGATAAAGAAGATTCAAAGAGAGTGAGATGCCAGCTCCTTTCATTCAGTCAGTAGCTTCAATCATTTCTGGACGTTTTTCAATGGCAAAAATCAATGAATATTGTAAATGCACAAACAGTAATTTCTCCGCATTGCAAGGTGCAATTCTGAAATTTTTTGCTTTTTCCTGCTCCTCTTAGCATGATAAACAAGATTCAAAGAGAGTGAGATGCCAGCTCCTTTCATTCAGTCAGTAGCTTCAATCATTTCTGGACGTTTTTCAATGGCAAAAATCAATGAATATTGTAAATGTACAAACAGTAATTTCTCCGCATTGCAAGGTGCAATTCTGAAATTTTTTGCTTTTTCCTGCTCCTCTTAGCATGATAAAGAAGATTCAAAGAGAGTGAGATGCCAGCTCCTTTCATTCAGTCAGTAGCTTCAAACATTTCTGGTATATGAATAACATGATGTTTTTCAATGGCAAAAATCAATGAATATTGTAAATGCACAAACAGTAATTTCTCCGCATTGCAAGGTGCAATTCTGAAATTTTTTGCTTTTTCCTGCTCCTCTTAGCATGATAAAGACGATTCAAAGAGAGTGAGATGCCAGCTCCTTTCATTCAGTCAGTAGCTTCAATCATTTCTGGTATATGAATAACATGATGTTTTTCAATGGCAAAAATCAATGAATATTGTAAATGCACAAACAGTAATTTATCCGCATTGCAAGGTGCAATTCTGAAATTTTTTGCTTTTTCCTGCTCCTCTTAGCATGATAAAGACGATTCAAAGAGAGTGAGATGCCAGCTCCTTTCATTCAGTCAGTAGCTTCAATCATTTCTGGTATATGAATAACATGATGTTTTTCAATGGCAAAAATCAATGAATATTGTAAATGCACAAACAGTAATTTCTCCGCATTGCAAGGTGCAATTCTGAAATTTTTTGCTTTTTCCTGCTCCTCTTAGCATGATAAAGACGATTCAAAGAGAGTGAGATGCCAGCTCCTTTCATTCAGTCAGTAGCTTCAATCATTTCTGGTATATGAATAACATGATGTTTTTCAATGGCAAAAATCAATGAATATTGTAAATGCACAAACAGTAATTTATCCGCATTGCAAGGTGCAATTCTGAAATTTTTTGCTTTTTCCTGCTCCTCTTAGCATGATAAAGAAGATTCAAAGAGAGTGAGATGCCAGTTCCTTTCATTCAGTCAGTAGCTTCAAACATTTCTGGTATATGAATAACATGATGTTTTTCAATTGCAAAAATCAATGAATATTGTAAATGCACAAACAGTAATTTCTCCGCATTGCAAGGTGCAATTCTGAAATTTTTTGATTTTTCCTGCTCCTCTTAGCATGATAAAGAAGATTCAAAGAGAGTGAGATGCCAGCTCCTTTCATTCAGTCAGTAGCTTCAATCATTTCTGGACGTTTTTCAATGGCAAAAATCAATGAATATTGAAAATGCACAAACAGTAATTTCTCCGCATTGCAAGGTGCAATTCTGAAATTTTTTGCTTTTTCCTGCTCCTCTTAGCATGATAAAGAAGATTCAAAGAGAGTGAGATGCCAGCTCCTTTCATTCAGTCAGTATCTTCAATCATTTCTGGTATATGAATAACATGATGTTTTTCAATGGCAAAAATCAATGAATTTTGTAAATGCACAAACAGTAATTTCTCCGCATTGCAAGGTGCAATTCTGAAATTTTTTGCTTTTTCCTGCTCCTCTTAGCATGATAAAGAAGATTCAAAGAGAGTGAGATGCCAGCTCCTTTCATTCAGTCAGTAGCTTCAATCATTTCTGGACGTTTTTCAATGGCAAAAATCAATGAATATTGTAAATGCACAAACAGTAATTTCTCCGCATTGCAAGGTGCAATTCTGAAATTTTTTGCTTTTTCCTGCTCCTCTTAGCATGATAAAGAAGATTCAAAGATAGTGAGATGCCAGCTCCTTTCATTCAGTCAGTAGCTTCAATCATTTCTGGTATATGAATAACATGATGTTTTTCAATGGCAAAAAACAATGAATATTGTAAATGCACAAACAGTAATTTCTACGCATTGCAAGGTGCAATTCTGAAATTTTTTGCTTTTTCCTGCTCCTCTTAGCATGATAAAGAAGATTCAAAGAGAGTGAGATGCCAGCTCCTTTCATTCAGTCAGTAGCTTCAATCATTTCTGGACGTTTTTCAATGGCAAAAATCAATGAATATTGTAAATGCACAAACAGTAATTTCTCTGCATTGCAAGGTGCAATTCTGAAATTTTTTGCTTTTTCCTGCTCCTCTTAGCATGATAAACAAGATTCAAAGAGAGTGTGATGCCAGCTCCTTTCATTCAGTCAGTAGCTTCAATCATTTCTGGACATTTTTCAATGGCAAAAATCAATGAATATTGTAAATGCACAAACAGTAATTTCTCCGCATTGCAAGGTGCAATTCAGAAATTTTTTGCTTTTTCCTGCTCCTCTTGGCATGATAAAGAAGATTCAAAGAGAGTGAGATGCCAGCTCCTTTCATTCAGTCAGTAGCTTCAATCATTTCTGGTATATGAATAACATGATGTTTTTCAATGGCAAAAATCAATGAATATTGTAAATGCACAAACAGTAATTTCTCCGCATTGCAAGGTGCAATTCTGAAATTTTTTGCTTTTTCCTGCTCCTCTTAGCATGATAAAGAAGATTCAAAGAGAGTGAGATGCCAGCTCCTTTCATTCAGTCAGTAGCTTCAATCATTTCTGGTATATGAATAACATGATGTTTTTCAATGGCAAAAATCAATGAATATTGTAAATGCACAAACAGTAATTTATCCGCATTGCAAGGTGCAATTCTGAAATTTTTTGCTTTTTCCTGCTCCTCTTAGCATGATAAAGAAGATTCAAAGAGAGTGAGATGCCAGATCCTTTCATTCAGTCAGTAGCTTCAAACATTTCTGGTATATGAATAACATGATGTTTTTCCATGGCAAAAATCAATGAATATTGTAAATGAACAAACAGTAATTTCTCCGCATTGCAAGGTGCAATTCTGAAATATTTTGCTTTTTCCTGCTCCTCTTAGCATGATAAAGAAGATTCAAAGAGAGTGAGATGCCAGCTCCTTTCATTCAGTCAGTAGCTTCAATCATTTCTGGACGTTTTTCAATGGCAAAAATCAATGAATATTGTAAATGCACAAACAGTAATTTCTCCGCATTGCAAGGTGCAATTCTGAAATTTTTTGCTTTTTCCTGCTCCTCTTAGCATGATAAAGAAGATTCAAAGAGAGTTAGATGCCAGCTCCTTTCATTCAGTCAGTAGCTTCAATCATTTCTGGTATATGAATAACATGTTGTTTTTCAATGGCAAAAATCAATGAATTTTGTAAATGCACAAACAGTAATTTCTCCGCATTGCAAGGTGCAATTCTGAAATTTTTTGCTTCTTCCTGCTCCTCTTAGCATGATAAAGAAGATTCAAAGAGAGTGAGATGCCAGCTCCTTTAATTCAGTCAGTAGCTTCAATCATTTCTGGTATATGAATAACATGATGTTTTTCAATGGCAAAAATCAATGAATATTGTAAATGCACAAACAGTAATTTATCCGCATTCCAAGGTGCAATTCTGAAATTTTTTGCTTTTTCCTGCTCCTCTTAGCATGATAAAGAAGATTCAAAGAGAGTGAGATGCCAGCTCCTTTCATTCAGTCAGTAGCTTCAAACATTTCTGGTATATGAATAACATGATGTTTTTCAATGGCAAAAATCAATGAATATTGTAAATGCACAAACAGTAATTTCTCCGCATTGCAAGGTGCAATTCTGAAATTTTTTGCTTTTTCCTGCTCCTCTTAGCATGATAAAGAAGATTCAAAGAGAGTGAGATGCCAGCTCCTTTCATTCAGTCAGTAGCTTCAATCATTTCTGGACGTTTTTCAATGGCAAAAATCAATGAATATTGTAAATGCACAAACAGTAATTTCTCCGCATTGCAAGGTGCAATTCTGAAATTTTTTGCTTTTTCCTGCTCCTCTTAGCATGATAAAGAAGATTCAAAGAGAGTGAGATGCCAGCTCCTTTCATTCAGTCAGTATCTTCAATCATTTCTGGTATATGAATAACATGATGTTTTTCAATGGCAAAAATCAATGAATTTTGTAAATGCACAAACAGTAATTTCTCCGCATTGCAAGGTGCAATTCTGAAATTTTTTGCTTTTTCCTGCTCCTCTTAGCATGATAAAGAAGATTCAAAGAGAGTGAGATGCCAGCTCCTTTCATTCAGTCAGTAGCTTCAATCATTTCTGGACGTTTTTCAATGGCAAAAATCAATGAATATTGTAAATGCACAAACAGTAATTTCTCCGCATTGCAAGGTGCAATTCTGAAATTTTTTGCTTTTTCCTGCTCCTCTTAGCATGATAAAGAATATTCAAAGAGAGTGAGATGCCAGCTCCTTTCATTCAGTCAGTAGCTTCAATCATTTCTGGACGTTTTTCAATGGCAAAAATCAATGAATATTGTAAATGCACAAACAGTAATTTCTCTGCATTGCAAGGTGCAATTCTGAAATTTTTTGCTTTTTCCTGCTCCTCTTAGCATGATAAACAAGATTCAAAGAGAGTGTGATGCCAGCTCCTTTCATTCAGTCAGTAGCTTCAATCATTTCTGCACGTTTTTCAATGGCAAAAATCAATGAATATTGTAAATGCACAAACAGTAATTTCTCCGCATTGCAAGGTGCAATTCAGAAATTTTTTGCTTTTTCCTGCTCCTCTTGGCATGATAAAGAAGATTCAAAGAGAGTGAGATGCCAGCTCCTTTCATTCAGTCAGTAGCTTTAATCATTTCTGGTATATGAATAACATGATGTTTTTCAATGGCAAAAATCAATGAATATTGTAAATGCACAAACAGTAATTTCTCCGCATTGCAAGGTGCAATTCTGAAATTTTTTGCTTTTTCCTGCTCCTCTTGGCATGATAAAGAAGATTCAAAGAGAGTGAGATGCCAGCTCCTTTCATTCAGTCAGTAGCTTCAATCATTTCTGGTATATGAATAACATGATGTTTTTCAATGGCAAAAATCAATGAATATTGTAAATGCACAAACAGTAATTTATCCGCATTGCAAGGTGCAATTCTGAAATTTTTTGCTTTTTCCTGCTCCTCTTAGCATGATAAAGAAGATTCAAAGAGAGTGAGATGCCAGCTCCTTTCATTCAGTCAGTAGCTTCAAACATTTCTGGTATATGAATAACATGATGTTTTTCCATGGCAAAAATCAATGAATATTGTAAATGAACAAACAGTAATTTCTCCGCATTGCAAGGTGCAATTCTGAAATTTTTTGCTTTTTCCTGCTCCTCTTAGCATGATAAAGAAGACTCAAAGAGAGTGAGATGCCAGCTCCTTTCATTCAGTCAGTAGCTTCAATCATTTCTGGACGTTTTTCAATGGCAAAAATCAATGAATATTGTAAATGCACAAACAGTAATTTCTCCGCATTGCAAGGTGCAATTCTGAAATTTTTTGCTTTTTCCTGCTCCTCTTAGCATGATAAAGAAGATTCAAGGAGAGTGAGATGCCAGCTCCTTTCATTCAGTCAGTAGCTTCAATCATTTCTGGTATATGAATAACATGATGTTTTTCAATGGCAAGAATCAATGAATTTTGTAAATGCACAAACAGTAATTTCTCCGCATTGCAAGGTGCAATTCTGAAATTTTTTGCTTTTTCCTGCTCCTCTTAGCATGATAAAGAAGATTCAAAGAGAGTGAGATGCCAGCTCCTTTCATTCAGTCAGTAGCTTCAATCATTTCTGGATGTTTTTCAATGGCAAAAATCAATGAATATTGTAAATGCACAAACAGTAATTTCTCCGCATTGCAAGGTGCAATTCTGAATTTTTTTGCTTTTTCCTGCTCCTCTTAGCATGATAAAGAAGATTCAAAGAGAGTGAGATGCTAGCTCCTTTCATTCAGTAAGTAGCTTCAATCATTTCTGGTATATGAATAACATGATGTTTTTCAATGGCAAAAATCAATGAATATTGTAAATGCACAAACAGTAATTTATCCGCATTCCAAGGTGCAATTCTGAAATTTTTTGCTTTTTCCTGCTCCTCTTAGCATGATAAAGAAGATTCAAAGAGAGTGAGATGCCAGCTCCTTTCATTCAGTCAGTAGCTTCAAACATTTCTGGTATATGAATAACATGATGTTTTTCAATGGCAAAAATCAATGAATATTGTAAATGCACAAACAGTAATTTCTCCGCATTGCAAGGTGCAATTCTGAAATTTTTTGATTTTTCCTGCTCCTCTTAGCATGATAAAGAAGATTCAAAGAGAGTGAGATGCCAGCTCCTTTCATTCAGTCAGTAGCTTCAATCATTTCTGGACGTTTTTCAATGGCAAAAATCAATGAATATTGTAAATGCACAAACAGTAATTTCTCCGCATTGCAAGGTGCAATTCTGAAATTTTTTGCTTTTTCCTGCTCCTCTTAGCATGATAAACAAGATTCAAAGAGAGTGAGATGCCAGCTCCTTTCATTCAGTCAGTAGCTTCAATCATTTCTGGACGTTTTTCAATGGCAAAAATCAATGAATATTGTAAATGCACAAACAGTAATTTCTCCGCATTGCAAGGTGCAATTCTGAAATTTTTTGCTTTTTCCTGCTCCTCTTAGCATGATAAAGAAGATTCAAAGAGAGTGAGATGCCAGCTCCTTTCATTCAGTGAGTAGCTTCAATCATTTCTGGCCGTTTTTCAATGGCAAAAATCAATGAATATTGTAAATGCACAAACAGTAATTTCTCCACATTGCAAGGTGCAATTCTGAAATTTTTTGCTTTTTCCTCCTCCTCTTAGCATGATAAAGAAGATTCAAAAAGAGTGAGATGCCAGCTCCTTTCATTCAGTCAATAGCTTCAAACATTTCTGGTATATGAATAACATGATGTTTTTCAATGGCAAAAATCAATGAATATTGTGAATGCACAAACAGTAATTTCTCCGCATTGCAAGGTGCAATTCTGAAATTTTTTGCTTTTTCCTGCTCCTCTTAGCATGATAAAGAAGATTCAAAGAGAGTGAGATGCCAGCTCCTTTCGTTCAGTCAGTAGCTTCAATCATTTCTGGACGTTTTTCAATGGCAAAAATCATTGAATATTATAAATGCACAAACAGTAATTTCTCCGCATTGCAAGGTGCAATTCTGAAATTTTTTGCTTTTTCCTGCTCCTCTTAGCATGATAAAGAAGATTCAAAGAGAGTGAGATGCCAGCTCCTTTCATTCAGTCAGTAGCTTCAAACATTTCTGGTATATGAATAACATGATGTTTTTCAATGGCAAAAATCAATGAATATTGTAAATGCACAAACAGTAATTCCTCCGCATTGCAAGGTGCAATTCTGAAATTTTTTGCTTTTTCCTGCTCCTCTTAGCATGATAAAGACGATTCAAAGAGAGTGAGATGCCAGCTCCTTTCATTCAGTCAGTAGCTTCAATCATTTCTGGTATATGAATAACATGATGTTTTTCAATGGCAAAAATCAATGAATATTGTAAATGCACAAACAGTAATTTATCCGCATTGCAAGGTGCAATTCTGAAATTTTTTGCTTTTTCCTGCTCCTCTTAGCATGATAAAGACGATTCAAAGAGAGTGAGATGCCAGCTCCTTTCATTCAGTCAGTAGCTTCAATCATTTCTGGTATATGAATAACATGATGTTTTTCAATGGCAAAAATCAATGAATATTGTAAATGCACAAACAGTAATTTCTCCGCATTGCAAGGTGCAATTCTGAAATTTTTTGCTTTTTCCTGCTCCTCTTAGCATGATAAAGACGATTCAAAGAGAGTGAGATGCCAGCTCCTTTCATTCAGTCAGTAGCTTCAATCATTTCTGGTATATGAATAACATGATGTTTTTCAATGGCAAAAATCAATGAATATTGTAAATGCACAAACAGTAATTTATCCGCATTGCAAGGTGCAATTCTGAAATTTTTTGCTTTTTCCTGCTCCTCTTAGCATGATAAAGAAGATTCAAAGAGAGTGAGATGCCAGTTCCTTTCATTCAGTCAGTAGCTTCAAACATTTCTGGTATATGAATAACATGATGTTTTTCAATTGCAAAAATCAATGAATATTGTAAATGCACAAACAGTAATTTCTCCGGATTGCAAGGTGCAATTCTGAAATTTTTTGATTTTTCCTGCTCCTCTTAGCATGATAAAGAAGATTCAAAGAGAGTGAGATGCCAGCTCCTTTCATTCAGTCAGTAGCTTCAATCATTTCTGGACGTTTTTCAATGGCAAAAATCAATGAATATTGAAAATGCACAAACAGTAATTTCTCCGCATTGCAAGGTGCAATTCTGAAATTTTTTGCTTTTTCCTGCTCCTCTTAGCATGATAAAGAAGATTCAAAGAGAGTGAGATGCCAGCTCCTTTCATTCAGTCAGTATCTTCAATCATTTCTGGTATATGAATAACATGATGTTTTTCAATGGCAAAAATCAATGAATTTTGTAAATGCACAAACAGTAATTTCTCCGCATTGCAAGGTGCAATTCTGAAATTTTTTGCTTTTTCCTGCTCCTCTTAGCATGATAAAGAAGATTCAAAGAGAGTGAGATGCCAGCTCCTTTCATTCAGTCAGTAGCTTCAATCATTTCTGGACGTTTTTCAATGGCAAAAATCAATGAATATTGTAAATGCACAAACAGTAATTTCTCCGCATTGCAAGGTGCAATTCTGAAATTTTTTGCTTTTTCCTGCTCCTCTTAGCATGATAAAGAAGATTCAAAGATAGTGAGATGCCAGCTCCTTTCATTCAGTCAGTAGCTTCAATCATTTCTGGTATATGAATAACATGATGTTTTTCAATGGCAAAAATCAATGAATATTGTAAATGCACAAACAGTAATTTCTACGCATTGCAAGGTGCAATTCTGAAATTTTTTGCTTTTTCCTGCTCCTCTTAGCATGATAAAGAAGATTCAAAGAGAGTGAGATGCCAGCTCCTTTCATTCAGTCAGTAGCTTCAATCATTTCTGGACGTTTTTCAATGGCAAAAATCAATGAATATTGTAAATGCACAAACAGTAATTTCTCTGCATTGCAAGGTGCAATTCTGAAATTTTTTGCTTTTTCCTGCTCCTCTTAGCATGATAAACAAGATTCAAAGAGAGTGTGATGCCAGCTCCTTTCATTCAGTCAGTAGCTTCAATCATTTCTGGACATTTTTCAATGGCAAAAATCAATGAATATTGTAAATGCACAAACAGTAATTTCTCCGCATTGCAAGGTGCAATTCAGAAATTTTTTGCTTTTTCCTGCTCCTCTTGGCATGATAAAGAAGATTCAAAGAGAGTGAGATGCCAGCTCCTTTCATTCAGTCAGTAGCTTCAATCATTTCTGGTATATGAATAACATGATGTTTTTCAATGGCAAAAATCAATGAATATTGTAAATGCACAAACAGTAATTTCTCCGCATTGCAAGGTGCAATTCTGAAATTTTTTGCTTTTTCCTGCTCCTCTTAGCATGATAAAGAAGATTCAAAGAGAGTGAGATGCCAGCTCCTTTCATTCAGTCAGTAGCTTCAATCATTTCTGGTATATGAATAACATGATGTTTTTCAATGGCAAAAATCAATGAATATTGTAAATGCACAAACAGTAATTTATCCGCATTGCAAGGTGCAATTCTGAAATTTTTTGCTTTTTCCTGCTCCTCTTAGCATGATAAAGAAGATTCAAAGAGAGTGAGATGCCAGATCCTTTCATTCAGTCAGTAGCTTCAAACATTTCTGGTATATGAATAACATGATGTTTTTCCATGGCAAAAATCAATGAATATTGTAAATGAACAAACAGTAATTTCTCCGCATTGCAAGGTGCAATTCTGAAATATTTTGCTTTTTCCTGCTCCTCTTAGCATGATAAAGAAGATTCAAAGAGAGTGAGATGCCAGCTCCTTTCATTCAGTCAGTAGCTTCAATCATTTCTGGACGTTTTTCAATGGCAAAAATCAATGAATATTGTAAATGCACAAACAGTAATTTCTCCGCATTGCAAGGTGCAATTCTGAAATTTTTTGCTTTTTCCTGCTCCTCTTAGCATGATAAAGAAGATTCAAAGAGAGTTAGATGCCAGCTCCTTTCATTCAGTCAGTAGCTTCAATCATTTCTGGTATATGAATAACATGTTGTTTTTCAATGGCAAAAATCAATGAATTTTGTAAATGCACAAACAGTAATTTCTCCGCATTGCAAGGTGCAATTCTGAAATTTTTTGCTTCTTCCTGCTCCTCTTAGCATGATAAAGAAGATTCAAAGAGAGTGAGATGCCAGCTCCTTTAATTCAGTCAGTAGCTTCAATCATTTCTGGTATATGAATAACATGATGTTTTTCAATGGCAAAAATCAATGAATATTGTAAATGCACAAACAGTAATTTATCCGCATTCCAAGGTGCAATTCTGAAATTTTTTGCTTTTTCCTGCTCCTCTTAGCATGATAAAGAAGATTCAAAGAGAGTGAGATGCCAGCTCCTTTCATTCAGTCAGTAGCTTCAAACATTTCTGGTATATGAATAACATGATGTTTTTCAATGGCAAAAATCAATGAATATTGTAAATGCACAAACAGTAATTTCTCCGCATTGCAAGGTGCAATTCTGAAATTTTTTGCTTTTTCCTGCTCCTCTTAGCATGATAAAGAAGATTCAAAGAGAGTGAGATGCCAGCTCCTTTCATTCAGTCAGTAGCTTCAATCATTTCTGGACGTTTTTCAATGGCAAAAATCAATGAATATTGTAAATGCACAAACAGTAATTTCTCCGCATTGCAAGGTGCAATTCTGAAATTTTTTGCTTTTTCCTGCTCCTCTTAGCATGATAAAGAAGATTCAAAGAGAGTGAGATGCCAGCTCCTTTCATTCAGTCAGTATCTTCAATCATTTCTGGTATATGAATAACATGATGTTTTTCAATGGCAAAAATCAATGAATTTTGTAAATGCACAAACAGTAATTTCTCCGCATTGCAAGGTGCAATTCTGAAATTTTTTGCTTTTTCCTGCTCCTCTTAGCATGATAAAGAAGATTCAAAGAGAGTGAGATGCCAGCTCCTTTCATTCAGTCAGTAGCTTCAATCATTTCTGGACGTTTTTCAATGGCAAAAATCAATGAATATTGTAAATGCACAAACAGTAATTTCTCCGCATTGCAAGGTGCAATTCTGAAATTTTTTGCTTTTTCCTGCTCCTCTTAGCATGATAAAGAAGATTCAAAGAGAGTGAGATGCCAGCTCCTTTCATTCAGTCAGTATCTTCAATCATTTCTGGTATATGAATAACATGATGTTTTTCAATGGCAAAAATCAATGAATTTTGTAAATGCACAAACAGTAATTTCTCCGCATTGCAAGGTGCAATTCTGAAATTTTTTGCTTTTTCCTGCTCCTCTTAGCATGATAAAGAAGATTCAAAGAGAGTGAGATGCCAGCTCCTTTCATTCAGTCAGTAGCTTCAATCATTTCTGGACGTTTTTCAATGGCAAAAATCAATGAATATTGTAAATGCACAAACAGTAATTTCTCCGCATTGCAAGGTGCAATTCTGAAATTTTTTGCTTTTTCCTGCTCCTCTTAGCATGATAAAGAATATTCAAAGAGAGTGAGATGCCAGCTCCTTTCATTCAGTCAGTAGCTTCAATCATTTCTGGACGTTTTTCAATGGCAAAAATCAATGAATATTGTAAATGCACAAACAGTAATTTCTCTGCATTGCAAGGTGCAATTCTGAAATTTTTTGCTTTTTCCTGCTCCTCTTAGCATGATAAACAAGATTCAAAGAGAGTGTGATGCCAGCTCCTTTCATTCAGTCAGTAGCTTCAATCATTTCTGCACGTTTTTCAATGGCAAAAATCAATGAATATTGTAAATGCACAAACAGTAATTTCTCCGCATTGCAAGGTGCAATTCAGAAATTTTTTGCTTTTTCCTGCTCCTCTTGGCATGATAAAGAAGATTCAAAGAGAGTGAGATGCCAGCTCCTTTCATTCAGTCAGTAGCTTTAATCATTTCTGGTATATGAATAACATGATGTTTTTCAATGGCAAAAATCAATGAATATTGTAAATGCACAAACAGTAATTTCTCCGCATTGCAAGGTGCAATTCTGAAATTTTTTGCTTTTTCCTGCTCCTCTTGGCATGATAAAGAAGATTCAAAGAGAGTGAGATGCCAGCTCCTTTCATTCAGTCAGTAGCTTCAATCATTTCTGGTATATGAATAACATGATGTTTTTCAATGGCAAAAATCAATGAATATTGTAAATGCACAAACAGTAATTTATCCGCATTGCAAGGTGCAATTCTGAAATTTTTTGCTTTTTCCTGCTCCTCTTAGCATGATAAAGAAGATTCAAAGAGAGTGAGATGCCAGCTCCTTTCATTTAGTCAGTAGCTTCAAACATTTCTGGTATATGAATAACATGATGTTTTTCCATGGCAAAAATCAATGAATATTGTAAATGAACAAACAGTAATTTCTCCGCATTGCAAGGTGCAATTCTGAAATTTTTTGCTTTTTCCTGCTCCTCTTAGCATGATAAAGAAGACTCAAAGAGAGTGAGATGCCAGCTCCTTTCATTCAGTCAGTAGCTTCAATCATTTCTGGACGTTTTTCAATGGCAAAAATCAATGAATATTGTAAATGCACAAACAGTAATTTCTCCGCATTGCAAGGTGCAATTCTGAAATTTTTTGCTTTTTCCTGCTCCTCTTAGCATGATAAAGAAGATTCAAGGAGAGTGAGATGCCAGCTCCTTTCATTCAGTCAGTAGCTTCAATCATTTCTGGTATATGAATAACATGATGTTTTTCAATGGCAAGAATCAATGAAATTTGTAAATGCACAAACAGTAATTTCTCCGCATTGCAAGGTGCAATTCTGAAATTTTTTGCTTTTTCCTGCTCCTCTTAGCATGATAAAGAAGATTCAAAGAGAGTGAGATGCCAGCTCCTTTCATTCAGTCAGTAGCTTCAATCATTTCTGGATGTTTTTCAATGGCAAAAATCAATGAATATTGTAAATGCACAAACAGTAATTTCTCCGCATTGCAAGGTGCAATTCTGAATTTTTTTGCTTTTTCCTGCTCCTCTTAGCATGATAAAGAAGATTCAAAGAGAGTGAGATGCCAGCTCCTTTCATTCAGTAAGTAGCTTCAATCATTTCTGGTATATGAATAACATGATGTTTTTCAATGGCAAAAATCAATGAATATTGTAAATGCACAAACAGTAATTTATCCGCATTCCAAGGTGCAATTCTGAAATTTTTTGCTTTTTCCTGCTCCTCTTAGCATGATAAAGAAGATTCAAAGAGAGTGAGATGCCAGCTCCTTTCATTCAGTCAGTAGCTTCAAACATTTCTGGTATATGAATAACATGATGTTTTTCAATGGCAAAAATCAATGAATATTGTAAATGCACAAACAGTAATTTCTCCGCATTGCAAGGTGCAATTCTGAAATTTTTTGATTTTTCCTGCTCCTCTTAGCATGATAAAGAAGATTCAAAGAGAGTGAGATGCCAGCTCCTTTCATTCAGTCAGTAGCTTCAATCATTTCTGGACGTTTTTCAATGGCAAAAATCAATGAATATTGTAAATGCACAAACAGTAATTTCTCCGCATTGCAAGGTGCAATTCTGAAATTTTTTGCTTTTTCCTGCTCCTCTTAGCATGATAAACAAGATTCAAAGAGAGTGAGATGCCAGCTCCTTTCATTCAGTCAGTAGCTTCAATCATTTCTGGACGTTTTTCAATGGCAAAAATCAATGAATATTGTAAATGCACAAACAGTAATTTCTCCGCATTGCAAGGTGCAATTCTGAAATTTTTTGCTTTTTCCTGCTCCTCTTAGCATGATAAAGAAGATTCAAAGAGAGTGAGATGCCAGCTCCTTTCATTCAGTGAGTAGCTTCAATCATTTCTGGCCGTTTTTCAATGGCAAAAATCAATGAATATTGTAAATGCACAAACAGTAATTTCTCCACATTGCAAGGTGCAATTCTGAAATTTTTTGCTTTTTCCTCCTCCTCTTAGCATGATAAAGAAGATTCAAAGAGAGTGAGATGCCAGCTCCTTTCATTCAGTCAGTAGCTTCAAACATTTCTGGTATATGAATAACATGATGTTTTTCAATGGCAAAAATCAATGAATATTGTGAATGCACAAACAGTAATTTCTCCGCATTGCAAGGTGCAATTCTGAAATTTTTTGCTTTTTCCTGCTCCTCTTAGCATGATAAAGAAGATTCAAAGAGAGTGAGATGCCAGCTCCTTTCGTTCAGTCAGTAGCTTCAATCATTTCTGGACGTTTTTCAATGGCAAAAATCATTGAATATTATAAATGCACAAACAGTAATTTCTCCGCATTGCAAGGTGCAATTCTGAAATTTTTTACTTTTTCCTGCTCCTCTTAGCATGATAAAGAAGATTCAAAGAGAGTGAGATGCCAGCTCCTTTCATTCAGTCAGGAGCTTCAATCATTTCTGGTATATGAATAACATGATGTTTTTCAATGGCAAAAATCAATGAATATTGTAAATGCACAAACAGTAATTTCTCCGCATTGCAAGGTGCAATTCTGAAATTTTTTGCTTTTTCCTGCTCCTCTTAGCATGATAAACAAGATTCAAAGAGAGTGAGATGCCAGCTCCTTTCATTCAGTCAGTAGCTTCAATCATTTCTGGACGTTTTTCAATGGCAAAAATCAATGAATATTGTAAAGGCACAAACAGTAATTTCTCCGCATTGCAAGGTGCAATTCTGAAATTTTTTGCTTTTTCCTGCTCCTCTTAGCATGATAAAGAAGATTCAAAGAGAGTGAGATGCCAGCTCCTTTCATTCAGTCAGTAGCTTCAAACATTTCTGGTATATGAATAACATGATGTTTTTCAATGGCAAAAATCAATGAATATTGTAAATGCACAAACAGTAATTTCTCCGCATTGCAAGGTGCAATTCTGAAATTTTTTGCTTTTTCCTGCTCCTCTTAGCATGATAAAGAAGATTCAAAGAGAGTGAGATGCCAGCTCCTTTCATTCAGTCAGTAGCTTCAATCATTTCTGGACGTTTTTCAATTGCAAAAATCAATGAATATTGTAAATGCACAAACAGTAATTTCTCCGCATTGCAAGGTGCAATTCTGAAATTTTTTGCTTTTTCCTGCTCCTCTTAGCATGATAAAGACGATTCAAAGAGAGTGAGATGCCAGCTACTTTCATTCAGTCAGTAGCTTCAATCATTTCTGGTATATGAATAACATGATGTTTTTCAATCTCAAAAATCAATGAATATTGTAAATGCACAAACAGTAATTTCTCCACATTGCAAGGTGCAATTCTGAAATTTTTTGCTTTTTCCTGCTCCTCTTAGCATGATAAAGAAGATTCAAAGAGAGTGAGATGCCAGCTCCTTTCATTCAGTCAGTAGCTTCAATCATTTCTGGTATATGAATAACATGATGTTTTTCAATGGCAAAAATCAATGAATATTGTAAATGCACAAACAGTAATTTCTCCGCATTGCAAGGTGCAATTCTGAAATTTTTTGCTTTTTCCTGCTCCTCTTAGCATGATAAAGAAGATTCAAAGAGAGTGAGATGCCAGCTCCTTTCATTCAGTCAGTAGCTTCAATCATTTCTGGACGTTTTTCAATGGCAAAAATCAATGAATATTGTAAATGCACAAACAGTAATTTCTCCGCATTGCAAGGTGCAATTCTGAAATTTTTTGCTTTTTCCTGCTCCTCTTAGCATGATAAAGAAGATTCAAAGAGAGTGAGATGCCAGCTCCTTTCATTCAGTCAGTAGCTTCAATCATTTCTGGACGTTTTTCAATGGCAAAAATCAATGAATATTGTAAATGCACAAACAGTAATTTCTCCGCATTGCAAGGTGCAATTCTGAAATTTTTTGCTTTTTCCTGCTCCTCTTAGTATGATAAAGAAGATTCAAAGATAGTGAGATGCCAGCTCCTTTCATTCAGTCAGTAGCTTCAATCATTTCTGGTATATGAATAACATGATGTTTTTCAATGGCAAAAATCAATGAATATTGTAAATGCACAAACAGTAATTTCTCTGCATTGCAAGGTGCAATTCTGAAATTTTTTGCTTTTTCCTGCTCCTCTTAGCATGATAAAGAAGATTCAAAGAGAGTGAGATGCCAGCTCCTTTCATTCAGTCAGTAGCTTCAATCATTTCTGGACGTTTTTCAATGGCAAAAATCAATGAATATTGTAAATGCACAAACAGTAATTTCTCTGCATTGCAAGGTGCAATTCTGAAATTTTTTGCTTTTTCCTGCTCCTCCTAGCATGATAAACAAGATTCAAAGAGAATGTGATGCCAGCTCCTTTCATTCAGTCAGTAGCTTCAATCATTTCTGGACGTTTTTCAATGGCAAAAATCAATGAATATTGTAAATGCACAAACAGTAATTTCTCCGCATTGCAAGGTGCAATTCTGAAATTTTTTGCTTTTTCCTGCTCCTCTTAGCATGATAAAGAAGATTCAAAGAGAGTGAGATGCCAGCTCCTTTCATTCAGTCAGTAGCTTCAATCATTTCTGGGATATGAATAACATGATGTTTTTCAATGGCAAAAATCAATGAATATTGTAAATGCACAAACAGTAATTTATCCGCATTGCAAGGTGCAATTCTGAAATTTTTTGCTTTTTCCTGCTCCTCTTAGCATGATAAAGAAGATTCAAAGAGAGTGAGATGCCAGCTCCTTTCATTCAGTCAGTAGCTTCAAACATTTCTGGTATATGAATAACATGATGTTTTTCCATGGCAAAAATCAATGAATATTGTAAATGAACAAACAGTAATTTCTCCGCATTGCAAGGTGCAATTCTGAAATTTTTTGCTTTTTCCTGCTCCTCTTAGCATGATAAAGAAGATTCAAAGAGAGTGAGATGCCAGCTCCTTTCATTCAGTCAGTAGCTTCAATCATTTCTGGTATATGAATAACATGATGTTTTTTAATGGCAAAAATCAATGAATTTTGTAAATGCACAAACAGTAATTTCTCCGCATTGCAAGGTGCAATTCTGAAATTTTTTGCTTTTTCCTGCTCCTCTTAGCATGATAAAGAAGATTCAAAGAGAGTGAGATGCCAGCTCCTTTCATTCAGTCAGTAGCTTCAATCATTTCTGGACGTTTTTCAATTGCAAAAATCAATGAATATTGTAAATGCACAAACAGTAATTTCTCCGCATTGCAAGGTGCAATTCTGAAATTTTTTGCTTTTTCCTGCTCCTCTTAGCATGATAAAGACGATTCAAAGAGAGTGAGATGCCAGCTACTTTCATTCAGTCAGTAGCTTCAATCATTTCTGGTATATGAATAACATGATGTTTTTCAATCTCAAAAATCAATGAATATTGTAAATGCACAAACAGTAATTTCTCCGCATTGCAATGTCCAATTCTGAAATTTTTTGCTTTTTCCTGCTCCTCTTAGCATGATAAAGAAGATTCAAAGAGAGTGAGATGCCAGCTCCTTTCATTCAGTCAGTAGCTTCAATCATTTCTGGTATATGAATAACATGATGTTTTTCAATGGCAAAAATCAATGAATATTGTAAATGCACAAACAGTAATTTCTCCGCATTGCAAGGTGCAATTCTGAAATTTTTTGCTTTTTCCTGCTCCTCTTAGCATGATAAAGAAGATTCAAAGAGAGTGAGATGCCAGTTCCTTTCATTCAGTCAGTAGCTTCAATCATTTCTGGACGTTTTTCAATGGCAAAAATCAATGAATATTGTAAATGCACAAACAGTAATTTCTCCGCATTGCAAGGTGCAATTCTGAAATTTTTTGCTTTTTCCTGCTCCTCTTAGCATGATAAAGAAGATTCAAAGAGAGTGAGATGCCAGCTCCTTTCATTCAGTCAGTAGCTTCAATCATTTCTGGTATATGAATAACATGATGTTTTTCAATGGCAAAAATCAATGAATTTTGTAAATGCACAAACAGTAATTTCTCCGCATTGCAAGGTGCAATTCTGAAATTTTTTGCTTTTTCCTGCTCCTCTTAGCATGATAAAGAAGATTCAAAGAGAGTGAGATGCCAGCTCCTTTCATTCAGTCAGTAGCTTCAATCATTTCTGGACGTTTTTCAATGGCAAAAATCAATGAATATTGTAAATGCACAAACAGTAATTTCTCCGCATTGCAAGGTGCAATTCTGAAATTTTTTGCTTTTTCCTGCTCCTCTTAGCATGATAAAGAAGATTCAAAGATAGTGAGATGCCAGCTCCTTTCATTCAGTCAGTAGCTTCAATCATTTCTGGCAAAAGAATAACATGATGTTTTTCAATGGCAAAAATCAATGAATATTGTAAATGCACAAACAGTAATTTCTCCGCATTGCAAGGTGCAATTCTGAAATTTTTTGCTTTTTCCTGCTCCTCTTAGCATGATAAAGAAGATTCAAAGAGAGTGAGATGCCAGCTCCTTTCATTCAGTCAGTAGCTTCAATCATTTCTGGACGTTTTTCAATGGCAAAAATCAATGAATATTGTAAATGCACAAACAGTAATTTCTCTGCATTGCAAGGTGCAATTCTGAAATTTTTTGCTTTTTCCTGCTCCTCTTAGCATGATAAACAAGATTCAAAGAGAGTGTGATGCCAGCTCCTTTCATTCAGTCAGTAGCTTCAATCATTTCTGGACGTTTTTCAATGGCAAAAATCAATGAATATTGTAAATGCACAAACAGTAATTTCTCCGCATTGCAAGGTGCAATTCAGAAATTTTTTGCTTTTTCCTGCTCCTCTTGGCATGATAAAGAAGATTCAAAGAGAGTGAGATGCCAGCTCCTTTCATTCAGTCAGTAGCTTCAATCATTTCTGGTATATGAATAACATGATGTTTTTCAATGGCAAAAATCAATGAATATTGTAAATGCACAAACAGTAATTTCTCCGCATTGCAAGGTGCAATTCTGAAATTTTTTGCTTTTTCCTGCTCCTCTTAGCATGATAAAGAAGATTCAAAGAGAGTGAGATGCCAGCTGCTTTCATTCAGTCAGTAGCTTCAATCATTTCTGGTATATGAATAACATGATGTTTTTCAATGGCAAAAATCAATGAATATTGTAAATGCACAAACAGTAATTTATCCGCATTGCAAGGTGCAATTCTGAAATTTTTTGCTTTTTCCTGCTCCTCTTAGCATGATAAAGAAGATTCAAAGAGAGTGAGATGCCAGCTCCTTTCATTCAGTCAGTAGCTTCAATCATTTCTGGTATATGAATAACATGATGTTTTTCAATGGCAAAAATCAATGAATATTGTAAATGCACAAACAGTAATTTCTCCGCATTGCAAGGTGCAATTCTGAAATTTTTTGCTTTTTCCTGCTCCTCTTAGCATGATAAAGAAGATTCAAAGAGAGTGAGATGCCAGCTGCTTTCATTCAGTCAGTAGCTTCAATCAATTCTGGTATATGAATAACATGATGTTTTTCAATGGCAAAAATCAATGAATATTGTAAATGCACAAACAGTAATTTATCCGCATTGCAAGGTGCAATTCTGAAATTTTTTGCTTTTTCCTGCTCCTCTTAGCATGATAAAGAAGATTCAAAGAGAGTGAGATGCCAGCTCCTTTCATTCAGTCAGTAGCTTCAATCATTTCTGGACGTTTTTCAATGGCAAAAATCAATGAATATTGTAAATGCACAAACAGTAATTTCTCCGCATTGATGGTGCAATTCTGAATTTTTTTGCTTTTTCCTGCTCCTCTTAGCATGATAAAGAAGATTCAAAGAGAGTGAGATGCCAGCTACTTTCATTCAGTCAGTAGCTTCAATCATTTCTGGTATATGAATAACATGATGTTTTTCAATGGCAAAAATCAATGAATATTGTAAATGCACAAACAGTAATTTCTCCGCATTGCAAGGTGCAATTCTGAAATTTTTTGCTTTTTCCTGCTCCTCTTAGCATGATAAAGAAGATTCAAAGAGAGTGAGATGCCAGCTCCTTTCATTCAGTCAGTAGCTTCAAACATTTCTGGTATATGAATAACATGATGTTTTTCAATGGCAAAAATCAATGAATATTGTAAATGCACAAACAGTAATTTCTCCGCATTGCAAGGTGCAATTCTGAAATTTTCTGATTTTTCCTGCTCCTCTTAGCATGATAAAGAAGATTCAAAGAGAGTGAGATGCCAGCTCCTTTCATTCAGTCAGTAGCTTCAATCATTTCTGGACGTTTTTCAATGGCGAAAATCAATGAATATTGTAAATGCACAAACAGTAATTTCTCCGCATTGCAAGGTGCAATTCTGAAATTTTTTGCTTTTTCCTGCTCCTCTTAGCATGATAAAGAAGATTCAAAGAGAGTGAGATGCCAGCTCCTTTCATTCAGTCAGTAGCTTCAATCATTTCTGGTATATGAATAACATGATGTTTTTCAATGGCAAAAATCAATGAATTTTGTAAATGCACAAACAGTAATTTCTCCGCATTGCAAGGTGCAATTATGAAATTTTTTGCTTTTTCCTGCTCCTCTTAGCATGATAAAGAAGATTCAAAGAGAGTGAGATGCCAGCTCCTTTCATTCAGTCAGTAGCTTCAATCATTTCTGGATGTTTTTCAATGGCAAAAATCAATGAATATTGTAAATGCACAAACAGTAATTTCTCCGCATTGCAAGGTGCAATTCTGAAATTTTTTGCTTTTTCCTGCTCCTCTTAGCATGATAAAGAAGATTCAAAGATAGTGAGATGCCAGCTCCTTTCATTCAGTCAGTAGCTTCAATCATTTCTGGCATATGAATAACATGATGTTTTTCAATGGCAAAAATCAATGAATATTGTAAATGCACAAACAGTAATTTCTCCGCATTGCAAGGTGCAATTCTGAAATTTTTTGCTTTTTCCTGCTCCTCTTAGCATGATAAAGAAGATTCAAAGAGAGTGAGATGCCAGCTCCTTTCATTCAGTCAGTAGCTTCAATCATTTCTGGACGTTTTTCAATGGCAAAAATCAATGAATATTGTAAATGCACAAACAGTAATTTCTCTGCATTGCAAGGTGCAATTCTGAAATTTTTTGCTTTTTCCTGCTCCTCTTAGCATGATAAACAAGATTCAAAGAGAGTGTGATGCCAGCTCCTTTCATTCAGTCAGTAGCTTCAATCATTTCTGGACGTTTTTCAATGGCAAAAATCAATGAATATTGTAAATGCACAAACAGTAATTTCTCCGCATTGCAAGGTGCAATTCAGAAATTTTTTGCTTTTTCCTGCTCCTCTTGGCATGATAAAGAAGATTCAAAGAGAGTGAGATGCCAGCTCCTTTCATTCAGTCAGTAGCTTCAATCATTTCTGGTATATGAATAACATGATGTTTTTCAATGGCAAAAATCAATGAATATTGTAAATGCACAAACAGTAATTTCTCCGCATTGCAAGGTGCAATTCTGAAATTTTTTGCTTTTTCCTGCTCCTCTTAGCATGATAAAGAAGATTCAAAGAGAGTGAGATGCCAGCTGCTTTCATTCAGTCAGTAGCTTCAATCATTTCTGGTATATGAATAACATGATGTTTTTCAATGGCAAAAATCAATGAATATTGTAAATGCACAAACAGTAATTTATCCACATTGCAAGGTGCAATTCTGAAATTTTTTGCTTTTTCCTGCTCCTCTTAGCATGATAAAGAAGATTCAAAGAGAGTGAGATGCCAGCTCCTTTCATTCAGTCAGTAGCTTCAATCATTTCTGGTATATGAATAACATGATGTTTTTCAATGGCAAAAATCAATGAATTTTGTAAATGCACAAACAGTAATTTCTCCGCATTGCAAGGTGCAATTCTGAAATTTTTTGCTTTTTCCTGCTCCTCTTAGCTTGATAAAGAAGATTCAAAGAGAGTGAGATGCCAGCTCCTTTCATTCAGTCAGTAGCTTCAATCATTTCTGGACGTTTTTCAATGGCAAAAATCAATGAATATTGTAAATGCACAAACAGTAATTTCTCCGCATTGAAGGTGCAATTCTGAATTTTTTTGCTTTTTCCTGCTCCTCTTAGCATGATAAAGAAGATTCAAAGAGAGTGAGATGCCAGCTCCTTTCATTCAGTCAGTAGCTTCAATCATTTCTGGTATATGAATAACATGATGTTTTTCAATGGCAAAAATCAATGAATATTGTAAATGCACAAACAGTAATTTCTCCGCATTGCAAGGTGCAATTCTGAAATTTTTTGCTTTTTCCTGCTCCTCTTAGCATGATAAAGAAGATTCAAAGAGAGTGAGATGCCAGCTCCTTTCATTCAGTCAGTAGCTTCAAACATTTCTGGCATATGAATAACATGATGTTTTTCAATGGCAAAAATCAATGAATATTGTAAATGCACAAACAGTAATTTCTCCGCATTGCAAGGTGCAATTCTGAAATTTTCTGATTTTTCCTGCTCCTCTTAGCATGATAAAGAAGATTCAAAGAGAGTGAGATGCCAGCTCCTTTCATTCAGTCAGTAGCTTCAATCATTTCTGGACGTTTTTCAATGGCAAAAATCAATGAATATTGTAAATGCACAAACAGTAATTTCTCCGCATTGCAAGGTGCAATTCTGAAATTTTTTGCTTTTTCCTGCTCCTCTTAGCATGATAAAGAAGATTCAAAGAGAGTGAGATGCCAGCTCCTTTCATTCAGTCAGTAGCTTCAATCATTTCTGGTATATGAATAACATGATGTTTTTCAATGGCAAAAATCAATGAATTTTGTAAATGCACAAACAGTAATTTCTCCGCATTGCAAGGTGCAATTATGAAATTTTTTGCTTTTTCCTGCTCCTCTTAGCATGATAAAGAAGATTCAAAGAGAGTGAGATGCCAGCTCCTTTCATTCAGTCAGTAGCTTCAATCATTTCTGGACGTTTTTCAATGGCAAAAATCAATGAATATTGTAAATGCACAAACAGTAATTTCTCCGCATTGCAAGGTGCAATTCTGAAATTTTTTGCTTTTTCCTGCTCCTCTTAGCATGATAAAGAAGATTCAAAGATAGTGAGATGCCAGCTCCTTTCATTCAGTCAGTAGCTTCAATCATTTCTGGTATATGAATAACATGATATTTTTCAATGGCAAAAATCAATGAATATTGTAAATGCACAAACAGTAATTTCTCCGCATTGCAAGGTGCAATTCTGAAATTTTTTGCTTTTTCCTGCTCCTCTTAGCATGATAAAGAAGATTCAAAGAGAGTGAGATGCCAGCTCCTTTCATTCAGTCAGTAGCTTCAATCATTTCTGGACGTTTTTCAATGGCAAAAATCAATGAATATTGTAAATGCACAAACAGTAATTTCTCTGCATTGCAAGGTGCAATTCTGAAATTTTTTGCTTTTTCCTGCTCCTCTTAGCATGATAAACAAGATTCAAAGAGAGTGTGATGCCAGCTCCTTTCATTCAGTCAGTAGCTTCAATCATTTCTGGACGTTTTTCAATGGCAAAAATCAATGAATATTGTAAATGCACAAACAGTAATTTCTCCGCATTGCAAGGTGCAATTCAGAAATTTTTTGCTTTTTCCTGCTCCTCTTGGCATGATAAAGAAGATTCAAAGAGAGTGAGATGCCAGCTCCTTTCATTCAGTCAGTAGCTTCAATCATTTCTGGTATATGAATAACATGATGTTTTTCAATGGCAAAAATCAATGAATATTGTAAATGCACAAACAGTAATTTATCCGCATTGCAAGGTGCAATTCTGAAATTTTTTGCTTTTTCCTGCTCCTCTTAGCATGATAAAGAAGATTCAAAGAGAGTGAGATGCCAGCTCCTTTTATTCAGTCAGTAGCTTCAAACATTTCTGGTATATGAATAACATGATGTTTTTCCATGGCAAAAATCAATGAATATTGTAAATGAACAAACAGTAATTTCTCCGCATTGCAAGGTGCAATTCTGAAATTTTTTGCTTTTTCCTGCTCCTCTTAGCATGATAAAGAAGATTCAAAGAGAGTGAGATGCCAGCTCCTTTCATTCAGTCAGTAGCTTCAATCATTTCTGGACGTTTTTCAATGGCAAAAATCAATGAATATTGTAAATGCACAAACAGTAATTTCTCCGCATTGCAAGGTGCAATTCTGAAGTTTTTTGCTTTTTCCTGCTCCTCTTAGCATGATAAAGAAGATTCAAAGAGAGTGAGATTCCAGCTCCTTTCATTCAGTCAGTAGCTTCAATCATTTCTGGTATATGAATAACATGATGTTTTTCAATGGCAAAAATCAATGAATTTTGTAAATGCACAAACAGTAATTTCTCCGCATTGCAAGGTGCAATTCTGAAATTTTTTGCTTTTTCCTGCTCCTCTTAGCATGATAAAGAAGATTCAAAGAGAGTGAGATGCCAGCTCCTTTCATTCAGTCAGTAGCTTCAATCATTTCTGGTATATGAATAACATGATGTTTTTCAATGGCAAAAATCAATGAATTTTGTAAATGCACAAACAGTAATTTCTCCGCATTGCAAGGTGCAATTCTGAAATTTTTTGCTTTTTCCTGCTCCTCTTAGCATGATAAAGAAGATTCAAAGAGAGTGAGATGCCAGCTCCTTTCATTCAGTCAGTAGCTTCAATCATTTCTGGACGTTTTTCAATGGCAAAAATCAATGAATATTGTAAATGCACAAACAGTAATTTCTCCGCATTGCAAGGTGCAATTCTGAAATTTTTTGCTTTTTCCTGCTCCTCTTAGCATGATAAAGAAGATTCAAAGATAGTGAGATGCCAGCTCCTTTCATTCAGTCAGTAGCTTCAATCATTTCTGGTATATGAATAACATGATGTTTTTCAATGGCAAAAATCAATGAATATTGTAAATACACAAACAGTAATTTCTCCGCATTGCAAGGTGCAATTCTGAAATTTTTTGCTTTTTCCTGCTCCTCTTAGCATGATAAAGAAGATTCAAAGAGAGTGAGATGCCAGCTCCTTTCATTCAGTCAGTAGCTTCAATCATTTCTGGACGTTTTTCAATGGCAAAAATCAATGAATATTGTAAATGCACAAAAAGTAATTTCTCTGCATTGCAAGGTGCAATTCTGAAATTTTTTGCTTTTTCCTGCTCCTCTTAGCATGATAAACAAGATTCAAAGAGAGTGTGATGCCAGCTCCTTTCATTCAGTCAGTAGCTTCAATCATTTCTGGACGTTTTTCAATGGCAAAAATCAATGAATATTGTAAATGCACAAACAGTAATTTCTCCGCATTGCAAGGTGCAATTCAGAAATTTTTTGCTTTTTCCTGCTCCTCTTGGCATGATAAAGAAGATTCAAAGAGAGTGAGATGCCAGCTCCTTTCATTCAGTCAGTAGCTTCAATCATTTCTGGACGTTTTTCAATGGCAAAAATCAATGAATATTGTAAATGCACAAACAGTAATTTCTCCGCATTGATGGTGCAATTCTGAATTTTTTTGCTTTTTCCTGCTCCTCTTAGCATGATAAAGAAGATTCAAAGAGAGTGAGATGCCAGCTCCTTTCATTCAGTCAGTAGCTTCAATCATTTCTGATATATGAATAACATGATGTTTTTCAATGGCAAAAATCAATGAATATTGTAAATGCACAAACAGTAATTTCTCCGCATTGCAAGGTGCAATTCTGAAATTTTTTGCTTTTTCCTGCTCCTCTTAGCATGATAAAGAAGATTCAAAGAGAGTGAGATGCCAGCTCCTTTCATTCAGTCAGTAGCTTCAAGCATTTCTGGTATATGAATAACATGATGTTTTTCAATGGCAAAAATCAATGAATATTGTAAATGCACAAACAGTAATTTCTCCGCATTGCAAGGTGCAATTCTGAAATTTTCTGATTTTTCCTGCTCCTCTTAGCATGATAAAGAAGATTCAAAGAGAGTGAGATGCCAGCTCCTTTCATTCAGTCAGTAGCTTCAATCATTTCTGGTATATGAATAACATGATGTTTTTCAATGGCAAAAATCAATGAATTTTGTAAATGCACAAACAGTAATTTCTCCGCATTGCAAGGTGCAATTATGAAATTTTTTGCTTTTTCCTGCTCCTCTTAGCATGATAAAGAAGATTCAAAGAGAGTGAGATGCCAGCTCCTTTCATTCAGTCAGTAGCTTCAATCATTTCTGGACGTTTTTCAATGGCAAAAATCAATGAATATTGTAAATGCACAAACAGTAATTTCTCCGCATTGCAAGGTGCAATTCTGAAATTTTTTGCTTTTTCCTGCTCCTCTTAGCATGATAAAGAAGATTCAAAGATAGTGAGATGCCAGCTCCTTTCATTCAGTCAGTAGCTTCAATCATTTCTGGCATATGAATAACATGATGTTTTTCAATGGCAAAAATCAATGAATATTGTAAATGCACAAACAGTAATTTCTCCGCATTGCAAGGTGCAATTCTGAAATTTTTTGCTTTTTCCTGCTCCTCTTAGCATGATAAAGAAGATTCAAAGAGAGTGAGATGCCAGCTCCTTTCATTCAGTCAGTAGCTTCAATCATTTCTGGACGTTTTTCAATGGCAAAAATCAATGAATATTGTAAATGCACAAACAGTAATTTCTCCGCATTGCAAGGTGCAATTCTGAAATTTTTTGCTTTTTCCTGCTCCTCTTAGCATGATAAAGAAGATTCAAAGAGAGTGAGATGCCAGCTCCTTTCATTCAGTCAGTAGCTTCAATCATTTCTGGTATATGAATAACATGATGTTTTTCAATGGCAAAAATCAATGAATATTGTAAATGCACAAACAGTAATTTCTCCGCATTGCAAGGTGCAATTCTGAAATTTTTTGCTTTTTCCTGCTCCTCTTAGCATGATAAAGAAGATTCAAAGAGAGTGAGATGCCAGCTGCTTTCATTCAGTCAGTAGCTTCAATCATTTCTGGTATATGAATAACATGATGTTTTTCAATGGCAAAAATCAATGAATATTGTAAATGCACAAACAGTAATTTATCCGCATTGCAAGGTGCAATTCTGAAATTTTTTGCTTTTTCCTGCTCCTCTTAGCATGATAAAGAAGATTCAAAGAGAGTGAGATGCCAGCTCCTTTCATTCAGTCAGTAGCTTCAATCATTTCTGGTATATGAATAACATGATGTTTTTCAATGGCAAAAATCAATGAATTTTGTAAATGCACAAACAGTAATTTCTCCGCATTGCAAGGTGCAATTCTGAAATTTTTTGCTTTTTCCTGCTCCTCTTAGCATGATAAAGAAGATTCAAAGAGAGTGAGATGCCAGCTCCTTTCATTCAGTCAGTAGCTTCAATCATTTCTGTACGTTTTTCAATGGCAAAAATCAATGATTATTGTAAATGCACAAACAGTAATTTCTCCGCATTGAAGGTGCAATTCTGAATTTTTTTGCTTTTTCCTGCTCCTCTTAGCATGATAAAGAAGATTCAAAGAGAGTGAGATGCCAGCTCCTTTCATTCAGTCAGTAGCTTCAATCATTTCTGGTATATGAATAACATGATGTTTTTCAATGGCAAAAATCAATGAATATTGTAAATGCACAAACAGTAATTTCTCCGCATTGCAAGGTGCAATTCTGAAATTTTTTGCTTTTTCCTGCTCCTCTTAGCATGATAAAGAAGATTCAAAGAGAGTGAGATGCCAGCTCCTTTCATTCAGTCAGTAGCTTCAAACATTTCTGGCATATGAATAACATGATGTTTTTCAATGGCAAAAATCAATGAATATTGTAAATGCACAAACAGTAATTTCTCCGCATTGCAAGGTGCAATTCTGAAATTTTCTGATTTTTCCTGCTCCTCTTAGCATGATAAAGAAGATTCAAAGAGAGTGAGATGCCAGCTCCTTTCATTCAGTCAGTAGCTTCAATCATTTCTGGACGTTTTTCAATGGCAAAAATCAATGAATATTGTAAATGCACAAACAGTAATTTCTCCGCATTGCAAGGTGCAATTCTGAAATTTTTTGCTTTTTCCTGCTCCTCTTAGCATGATAAAGAAGATTCAAAGAGAGTGAGATGCCAGCTCCTTTCATTCAGTCAGTAGCTTCAATCATTTCTGGTATATGAATAACATGATGTTTTTCAATGGCAAAAATCAATGAATTTTGTAAATGCACAAACAGTAATTTCTCCGCATTGCAAGGAGCAATTATGAAATTTTTTGCTTTTTCCTGCTCCTCTTAGCATGATAAAGAAGATTCAAAGAGAGTGAGATGCCAGCTCCTTTCATTCAGTCAGTAGCTTCAATCATTTCTGGACGTTTTTCAATGGCAAAAATCAATGAATATTGTAAATGCACAAACAGTAATTTCTCCGCATTGCAAGGTGCAATTCTGAAATTTTTTGCTTTTTCCTGCTCCTCTTAGCATGATAAAGAAGATTCAAAGATAGTGAGATGCCAGCTCCTTTCATTCAGTCAGTAGCTTCAATCATTTCTGGTATATGAATAACATGATATTTTTCAATGGCAAAAATCAATGAATATTGTAAATGCACAAACAGTAATTTCTCCGCATTGCAAGGTGCAATTCTGAAATTTTTTGCTTTTTCCTGCTCCTCTTAGCATTATAAAGAAGATTCAAAGAGAGTGAGATGCCAGCTCCTTTCATTCAGTCAGTAGCTTCAATCATTTCTGGACGTTTTTCAATGGCAAAAATCAATGAATATTGTAAATGCACAAAAAGTAATTTCTCTGCATTGCAAGGTGCAATTCTGAAATTTTTTGCTTTTTCCTGCTCCTCTTAGCATGATAAACAAGATTCAAAGAGAGTGTGATGCCAGCTCCTTTCATTCAGTCAGTAGCTTCAATCATTTCTGGACGTTTTTCAATGGCAAAAATCAATGAATATTGTAAATGCACAAACAGTAATTTCTCCGCATTGCAAGGTGCAATTCAGAAATTTTTTGCTTTTTCCTGCTCCTCTTGGCATGATAAAGAAGATTCAAAGAGAGTGAGATGCCAGCTCCTTTCATTCAGTCAGTAGCTTCAATCATTTCTGGTATATGAATAACATGATGTTTTTCAATGGCAAAAATCAATGAATATTGTAAATGCACAAACAGTAATTTATCCGCATTGCAAGGTGCAATTCTGAAATTTTTTGCTTTTTCCTGCTCCTCTTAGCATGATAAAGAAGATTCAAAGAGAGTGAGATGCCAGCTCCTTTTATTCAGTCAGTAGCTTCAAACATTTCTGGTATATGAATAACATGATGTTTTTCCATGGCAAAAATCAATGAATATTGTAAATGAACAAACAGTAATTTCTCCGCATTGCAAGGTGCAATTCTGAAATTTTTTGCTTTTTCCTGCTCCTCTTAGCATGATAAAGAAGATTCAAAGAGAGTGAGATGCCAGCTCCTTTCATTCAGTCAGTAGCTTCAATCATTTCTGGACGTTTTTCAATGGCAAAAATCAATGAATATTGTAAATGCACAAACAGTAATTTCTCCGCATTGCAAGGTGCAATTCTGAAGTTTTTTGCTTTTTCCTGCTCCTCTTAGCATGATAAAGAAGATTCAAAGAGAGTGAGATGCCAGCTCCTTTCATTCAGTCAGTAGCTTCAATCATTTCTGGTATATGAATAACATGATGTTTTTCAATGGCAAAAATCAATGAATTTTGTAAATGCACAAACAGTAATTTCTCCGCATTGCAAGGTGCAATTCTGAAATTTTTTGCTTTTTCCTGCTCCTCTTAGCATGATAAAGAAGATTCAAAGAGAGTGAGATGCCAGCTCCTTTCATTCAGTCAGTAGCTTCAATCATTTCTGGACGTTTTTCAATGGCAAAAATCAATGAATATTGTAAATGCACAAACAGTAATTTCTCCGCATTGCAAGGTGCAATTCTGAATTTTTTTGCTTTTTCCTGCTCCTCTTAGCATGATAAAGAAGATTCAAAGAGAGTGAGATGCCAGCTCCTTACATTCAGTCAGTAGCTTCAATCATTTCTGGTATATGAATAACATGATGTTTTTCAATGGCAAAAATCAATGAATATTGTAAATGCACAAACAGTAATTTATCCGCATTGCAAGGTGCAATTCTGAAATTTTTTGCTTTTTCCTGCTCCTCTTAGCATGATAAAGAAGATTCAAAGAGAGTGAGATGCCAGCTCCTTTCATTCAGTCAGTAGCTTCAAACATTTCTGGTATATGAATAACATGATGTTTTTCAATGGCAAAAATCAATGAATATTGTAAATGCACAAACAGTAATTTCTCCGCATTGCAAGGTGCAATTCTGAAATTTTTTGATTTTTCCTGCTCCTCTTAGCATGATAAAGAAGATTCAAAGAGAGTGAGATGCCAGCTCCTTTCATTCAGTCAGTAGCTTCAATCATTTCTGGACGTTTTTCAATGGCAAAAATCAATGAATATTGTAAATGCACAAACAGTAATTTCTCCGCATTGCAAGGTGCAATTCTGAAATTTTTTGCTTTTTCCTGCTCCTCTTAGCATGATAAAGAAGATTCAAAGAGAGTGAGATGCCAGCTCCTTTCATTCAGTCTGTAGCTTCAATCATTTCTGGTATATGAATAACGATGTTTTTCAATGGCAAAAATCAATGAATTTTGTAAATGCACAAACAGTAATTTCTCCGCATTGCAAGGTGCAATTCTGAAATTTTTTGCTTTTTCCTGCTCCTCTTAGCATGATAAAGAAGATTCAAAGAGAGTGAGATGCCAGCTCCTTTCATTCAGTCAGTAGCTTCAATCATTTCTGGACGTTTTTCAATGTCAAAAATCAATGAATATTGTAAATGCACAAACAGTAATTTCTCCGCATTGCAAGGTGCAATTCTGAAATTTTTTGCTTTTTCCTGCTCCTCTTAGCATGATAAAGAAGATTCAAAGAGAGTGAGATGCCAGCTCCTTTCATTCAGTCAGTGTCTTCAATCATTTCTGGTATATGAATAACATGATGTTTTTCAATGGCAAAAATCAATGAATATTGTAAATGCACGAACAGTAATTTCTCCGCATTGCAAGGTGCAATTCTGAAATTTTTTGCTTTTTCCTGCTCCTCTTAGCATGATAAAGAAGATTCAAAGAGAGTGAGATACCAGCTCCTTTCATTCAGTCAGTAGCTTCAATCATTTCTGGACGTTTTTCAATGGCAAAAATCAATGAATATTGTAAATGCACAAACAGTAATTTCTCTGCATTGCAAGGTGCAATTCTGAAATTTTTTGCTTTTTCCTGCTCCTCTTAGCATGATAAACAAGATTCAAAGAGAGTGAGATGCCAGCTCCTTTCATTCAGTCAGTAGCTTCAATCATTTCTGGACGTTTTTCAATGGCAAAAATCAATGAATATTGTAAATGCACAAACAGTAATTTCTCCGCATTGCAAGGTGCAATTCTGAAATTTTTTGCTTTTTCCTGCTCCTCTTAGCATGATAAAGAAGATTCAAAGATAGTGAGATGCCAGCTCCTTTCATTCAGTCAGTAGCTTCAATCATTTCTGGTATATGAATAACATGATGTTTTTCAATGGCAAAAATCAATGAATATTGTAAATGCACAAACAGTAATTTATCCGCATTGCAAGGTGCAATTCTGAAATTTTTTGCTTTTTCCTGCTCCTCTTAGCATGATAAAGAAGATTCAAAGAGAGTGAGATGCCAGCTCCTTTTATTCAGTCAGTAGCTTCAAACATTTCTGGTATATGAATAACATGATGTTTTTCCATGGCAAAAATCAATGAATATTGTAAATGAACAAACAGTAATTTCTCCGCATTGCAAGGTGCAATTCTGAAATTTTTTGCTTTTTCCTGCTCCTCTTAGCATGATAAAGAAGATTCAAAGAGAGTGAGATGCCAGCTCCTTTCATTCAGTCAGTAGCTTCAATCATTTCTGGACGTTTTTCAATGGCAAAAATCAATGAATATTGTAAATGCACAAACAGTAATTTCTCCGCATTGCAAGGTGCAATTCTGAAGTTTTTTGCTTTTTCCTGCTCCTCTTAGCATGATAAAGAAGATTCAAAGAGAGTGAGATGCCAGCTCCTTTCATTCAGTCAGTAGCTTCAATCATTTCTGGTATATGAATAACATGATGTTTTTCAATGGCAAAAATCAATGAATTTTGTAAATGCACAAACAGTAATTTCTCCGCATTGCAAGGTGCAATTCTGAAATTTTTTGCTTTTTCCTGCTCCTCTTAGCATGATAAAGAAGATTCAAAGAGAGTGAGATGCCAGCTCCTTTCATTCAGTCAGTAGCTTCAATCATTTCTGGACGTTTTTCAATGGCAAAAATCAATGAATATTGTAAATGCACAAACAGTAATTTCTCCGCATTGCAAGGTGCAATTCTGAATTTTTTTGCTTTTTCCTGCTCCTCTTAGCATGATAAAGAAGATTCAAAGAGAGTGAGATGCCAGCTCCTTACATTCAGTCAGTAGCTTCAATCATTTCTGGTATATGAATAACATGATGTTTTTCAATGGCAAAAATCAATGAATATTGTAAATGCACAAACAGTAATTTATCCGCATTGCAAGGTGCAATTCTGAAATTTTTTGCTTTTTCCTGCTCCTCTTAGCATGATAAAGAAGATTCAAAGAGAGTGAGATGCCAGCTCCTTTCATTCAGTCAGTAGCTTCAAACATTTCTGGTATATGAATAACATGATGTTTTTCAATGGCAAAAATCAATGAATATTGTAAATGCACAAACAGTAATTTCTCCGCATTGCAAGGTGCAATTCTGAAATTTTTTGATTTTTCCTGCTCCTCTTAGCATGATAAAGAAGATTCAAAGAGAGTGAGATGCCAGCTCCTTTCATTCAGTCAGTAGCTTCAATAATTTCTGGACGTTTTTCAATGGCAAAAATCAATGAATATTGTAAATGCACAAACAGTAATTTCTCCGCATTGCAAGGTGCAATTCTGAAATTTTTTGCTTTTTCCTGCTCCTCTTAGCATGATAAAGAAGATTCAAAGAGAGTGAGATGCCAGCTCCTTTCATTCAGTCTGTAGCTTCAATCATTTCTGGTATATGAATAACGATGTTTTTCAATGGCAAAAATCAATGAATTTTGTAAATGCACAAACAGTAATTTCTCCGCATTGCAAGGTGCAATTCTGAAATTTTTTGCTTTTTCCTGCTCCTCTTAGCATGATAAAGAAGATTCAAAGAGAGTGAGATGCCAGCTCCTTTCATTCAGTCAGTAGCTTCAATCATTTCTGGACGTTTTTCAATGTCAAAAATCAATGAATATTGTAAATGCACAAACAGTAATTTCTCCGCATTGCAAGGTGCAATTCTGAAATTTTTTGCTTTTTCCTGCTCCTCTTAGCATGATAAAGAAGATTCAAAGAGAGTGAGATGCCAGCTCCTTTCATTCAGTCAGTGTCTTCAATCATTTCTGGTATATGAATAACATGATGTTTTTCAATGGCAAAAATCAATGAATATTGTAAATGCACGAACAGTAATTTCTCCGCATTGCAAGGTGCAATTCTGAAATTTTTTGCTTTTTCCTGCTCCTCTTAGCATGATAAAGAAGATTCAAAGAGAGTGAGATACCAGCTCCTTTCATTCAGTCAGTAGCTTCAATCATTTCTGGACGTTTTTCAATGGCAAAAATCAATGAATATTGTAAATGCACAAACAGTAATTTCTCTGCATTGCAAGGTGCAATTCTGAAATTTTTTGCTTTTTCCTGCTCCTCTTAGCATGATAAACAAGATTCAAAGAGAGTGAGATGCCAGCTCCTTTCATTCAGTCAGTAGCTTCAATCATTTCTGGACGTTTTTCAATGGCAAAAATCAATGAATATTGTAAATGCACAAACAGTAATTTCTCCGCATTGCAAGGTGCAATTCTGAAATTTTTTGCTTTTTCCTGCTCCTCTTAGCATGATAAAGAAGATTCAAAGATAGTGAGATGCCAGCTCCTTTCATTCAGTCAGTAGCTTCAATCATTTCTGGTATATGAATAACATGATGTTTTTCAATGGCAAAAATCAATGAATATTGTAAATGCACAAACAGTAATTTCTCCGCATTGCAAGGTGCAATTCTGAAATTTTTTGCTTTTTCCTGCTCCTCTTAGCATGATAAAGAAGATTCAAAGAGAGTGAGATGCCAGCTCCTTTCATTCAGTCAGTAGCTTCAATCATTTCTGGACGTTTTTCAATGGCAAAAATCAATGAATATTGTAAATGCACAAACAGTAATTTCTCTGCATTGCAAGGTGCAATTCTGAAATTTTTTGCTTTTTCCTGCTCCTCTTAGCATGATAAACAAGATTCAAAGAGAGTGTGATGCCAGCTCCTTTCATTCAGTCAGTAGCTTCAATCATTTCTGGACGTTTTTCAATGGGAAAAATCAATGAATATTGTAAATGCACAAACAGTAATTTCTCCGCATTGCAAGGTGCAATTCAGAAATTTTTTGCTTTTTCCTGCTCCTCTTGGCATGATAAAGAAGATTCAAAGAGAGTGAGATGCCAGCTCCTTTCATTCAGTCAGTAGCTTCAATCATTTCTGGTATATGAATAACATGATGTTTTTCAATGGCAAAAATCAATGAATATTGTAAATGCACAAACAGTAATTTCTCCGCATTGCAAGGTGCAATTCTGAAATTTTTTGCTTTTTCCTGCTCCTCTTAGCATGATAAAGAAGATTCAAAGAGAGTGAGATGCCAGCTCCTTTCATTCAGTCAGTAGCTTCAATCATTTCTGGACGTTTTTCAATGGCAAAAATCAATGAATATTGTAAATGCACAAACAGTAATTTCTCCGCATTGCAAGGTGCAATTCTGAATTTTTTTGCTTTTTCCTGCTCCTCTTAGCATGATAAAGAAGATTCAAAGAGAGTGAGATGCCAGCTCCTTACATTCAGTCAGTAGCTTCAATCATTTCTGGTATATGAATAACATGATGTTTTTCAATGGCAAAAATCAATGAATATTGTAAATGCACAAACAGTAATTTATCCGCATTACAAGGTGCAATTCTGAAATTTTTTGCTTTTTCCTGCTCCTCTTAGCATGATAAAGAAGATTCAAAGAGAGTGAGATGCCAGCTCCTTTCATTCAGTCAGTAGCTTCAATCATTTCTGGACGTTTTTCAATGGCAAAAATCAATGAATATTGTAAATGCACAAACAGTAATTTCTCCGCATTGCAAGGTGCAATTCTGAAATTTTTTGCTTTTTCCTGCTCCTCTTAGCATGATAAAGAAGATTCAAAGAGAGTGAGATGCCAGCTCCTTTCATTCAGTCAGTAGCTTCAATCATTTCTGGACGTTTTTCAATGTCAAAAATCAATGAATATTGTAAATGCACAAACAGTAATTTCTCCGCATTGCAAGGTGCAATTCTGAAATTTTTTGCTTTTTCCTGCTCCTCTTAGCATGATAAAGAAGATTCAAAGAGAGTGAGATGCCAGCTCCTTTCATTCAGTCAGTGTCTTCAATCATTTCTGGTATATGAATAACATGATGTTTTTCAATGGCAAAAATCAATGAATATTGTAAATGCACAAACAGTAATTTCTCCGCATTGCAAGGTGCAATTCTGAAATTTTTTGCTTTTTCCTGCTCCTCTTAGCATGATAAAGAAGATTCAAAGAGAGTGAGATACCAGCTCCTTTCATTCAGTCAGTAGCTTCAATCATTTCTGGACGTATTTCAATGGCAAAAATCAATGAATATTGTAAATGCACAAACAGTAATTTCTCTGCATTGCAAGGTGCAATTCTGAAATTTTTTGCTTTTTCCTGCTCCTCTTAGCATGATAAACAAGATTCAAAGAGAGTGAGATGCCAGCTCCTTTCATTCAGTCAGTAGCTTCAATCATTTCTGGACGTTTTTCAATGGCAAAAATCAATGAATATTGTAAATGCACAAACAGTAATTTCTCCGCATTGCAAGGTGCAATTCTGAAATTTTTTGCTTTTTCCTGCTCCTCTTAGCATGATAAAGAAGATTCAAAGATAGTGAGATGCCAGCTCCTTTCATTCAGTCAGTAGCTTCAATCATTTCTGGTATATGAATAACATGATGTTTTTCAATGGCAAAAATCAATGAATATTGTAAATGCACAAACAGTAATTTCTCCGCATTGCAAGGTGCAATTCTGAAATTTTTTGCTTTTTCCTGCTCCTCTTAGCATGATAAAGAAGATTCAAAGAGAGTGAGATGCCAGCTCCTTTCATTCAGTCAGTAGCTTCAATCATTTCTGGACGTTTTTCAATGGCAAAAATCAATGAATATTGTAAATGCACAAACAGTAATTTCTCTGCATTGCAAGGTGCAATTCTGAAATTTTTTGCTTTTTCCTGCTCCTCTTAGCATGATAAACAAGATTCAAAGAGAGTGTGATGCCAGCTCCTTTCATTCAGTCAGTAGCTTCAATCATTTCTGGACGTTTTTCAATGGCAAAAATCAATGAATATTGTAAATGCACAAACAGTAATTTCTCCGCATTGCAAGGTGCAATTCAGAAATTTTTTGCTTTTTCCTGCTCCTCTTGGCATGATAAAGAAGATTCAAAGAGAGTGAGATGCCAGCTCCTTTCATTCAGTCAGTAGCTTCAATCATTTCTGGTATATGAATAACATGATGTTTTTCAATGGCAAAAATCAATGAATATTGTAAATGCACAAACAGTAATTTCTCCGCATTGCAAGGTGCAATTCTGAAATTTTTTGCTTTTTCCTGCTCCTCTTAGCATGATAAAGAAGATTCAAAGAGAGTGAGATGCCAGCTCCTTTCATTCAGTTAGTAGCTTCAATCATTTCTGGTATATGAATAACATGATGTTTTTCAATGGCAAAAATCAATGAATATTGTAAATGCACAAACAGTAATTTATCCGCATTGCAAGGTGCAATTCTGAAATTTTTTGCTTTTTCCTGCTCCTCTTAGCATGATAAAGAAGATTCAAAGAGAGTGAGATGCCAGCTCCTTTTATTCAGTCAGTAGCTTCAAACATTTCTGGTATATGAATAACATGATGTTTTTCCATGGCAAAAATCAATGAATATTGTAAATGAACAAACAGTAATTTCTCCGCATTGCAAGGTGCAATTCTGAAATTTTTTGCTTTTTCCTGCTCCTCTTAGCATGATAAAGAAGATTCAAAGAGAGTGAGATGCCAGCTCCTTTCATTCAGTCAGTAGCTTCAATCATTTCTGGACGTTTTTCAATGGCAAAAATCAATGAATATTGTAAATGCACAAACAGTAATTTCTCCGCATTGCAAGGTGCAATTCTGAAGTTTTTTGCTTTTTCCTGCTCCTCTTAGCATGATAAAGAAGATTCAAAGAGAGTGAGATGCCAGCTCCTTTCATTCAGTCAGTAGCTTCAATCATTTCTGGTATATGAATAACATGATGTTTTTCAATGGCAAAAATCAATGAATTTTGTAAATGCACAAACAGTAATTTCTCCGCATTGCAAGGTGCAATTCTGAAATTTTTTGCTTTTTCCTGCTCCTCTTAGCATGATAAAGAAGATTCAAAGAGAGTGAGATGCCAGCTCCTTTCATTCAGTCAGTAGCTTCAATCATTTCTGGACGTTTTTCAATGGCAAAAATCAATGAATATTGTAAATGCACAAACAGTAATTTCTCCGCATTGCAAGGTGCAATTCTGAATTTTTTTGCTTTTTCCTGCTCCTCTTAGCATGATAAAGAAGATTCAAAGAGAGTGAGATGCCAGCTCCTTACATTCAGTCAGTAGCTTCAATCATTTCTGGTATATGAATAACATGATGTTTTTCAATGGCAAAAATCAATGAATATTGTAAATGCACAAACAGTAATTTATCCGCATTGCAAGGTGCAATTCTGAAATTTTTTGCTTTTTCCTGCTCCTCTTAGCATGATAAAGAAGATTCAAAGAGAGTGAGATGCCAGCTCCTTTCATTCAGTCAGTAGCTTCAAACATTTCTGGCATATGAATAACATGATGTTTTTCAATGGCAAAAATCAATGAATATTGTAAATGCACAAACAGTAATTTCTCCGCATTGCAAGGTGCAATTCTGAAATTTTCTGATTTTTCCTGCTCCTCTTAGCATGATAAAGAAGATTCAAAGAGAGTGAGATGCCAGCTCCTTTCATTCAGTCAGTAGCTTCAATCATTTCTGGACGTTTTTCAATGGCAAAAATCAATGAATATTGTAAATGCACAAACAGTAATTTCTCCGCATTGCAAAGTGCAATTCTGAAATTTTTTGCTTTTTCCTGCTCCTCTTAGCATGATAAAGAAGATTCAAAGAGAGTGAGATGCCAGCTCCTTTCATTCAGTCAGTAGCTTCAATCATTTCTGGTATATGAATAACATGATGTTTTTCAATGGCAAAAATCAATGAATTTTGTAAATGCACAAACAGTAATTTCTCCGCATTGCAAGGAGCAATTATGAAATTTTTTGCTTTTTCCTGCTCCTCTTAGCATGATAAAGAAGATTCAAAGAGAGTGAGATGCCAGCTCCTTTCATTCAGTCAGTAGCTTCAATCATTTCTGGACGTTTTTCAATGGCAAAAATCAATGAATATTGTAAATGCACAAACAGTAATTTCTCCGCATTGCAAGGTGCAATTCTGAAATTTTTTGCTTTTTCCTGCTCCTCTTAGCATGATAAAGAAGATTCAAAGATAGTGAGATGCCAGCTCCTTTCATTCAGTCAGTAGCTTCAATCATTTCTGGTATATGAATAACATGATATTTTTCAATGGCAAAAATCAATGAATATTGTAAATGCACAAACAGTAATTTCTCCGCATTGCAAGGTGCAATTCTGAAATTTTTTGCTTTTTCCTGCTCCTCTTAGCATGATAAAGAAGATTCAAAGAGAGTGAGATGCCAGCTCCTTTCATTCAGTCAGTAGCTTCAATCATTTCTGGACGTTTTTCAATGGCAAAAATCAATGAATATTGTAAATGCACAAAAAGTAATTTCTCTGCATTGCAAGGTGCAATTCTGAAATTTTTTGCTTTTTCCTGCTCCTCTTAGCATGATAAACAAGATTCAAAGAGAGTGTGATGCCAGCTCCTTTCATTCAGTCAGTATCTTCAATCATTTCTGGACGTTTTTCAATGGCAAAAATCAATGAATATTGTAAATGCACAAACAGTAATTTCTCCGCATTGCAAGGTGCAATTCAGAAATTTTTTGCTTTTTCCTGCTCCTCTTGGCATGATAAAGAAGATTCAAAGAGAGTGAGATGCCAGCTCCTTTCATTCAGTCAGTAGCTTCAATCATTTCTGGTATATGAATAACATGATGTTTTTCAATGGCAAAAATCAATGAATATTGTAAATGCACAAACAGTAATTTATCCGCATTGCAAGGTGCAATTCTGAAATTTTTTGCTTTTTCCTGCTCCTCTTAGCATGATAAAGAAGATTCAAAGAGAGTGAGATGCCAGCTCCTTTTATTCAGTCAGTAGCTTCAAACATTTCTGGTATATGAATAACATGATGTTTTTCCATGGCAAAAATCAATGAATATTGTAAATGAACAAACAGTAATTTCTCCGCATTGCAAGGTGCAATTCTGAAATTTTTTGCTTTTTCCTGCTCCTCTTAGCATGATAAAGAAGATTCAAAGAGAGTGAGATGCCAGCTCCTTTCATTCAGTCAGTAGCTTCAATCATTTCTGGACGTTTTTCAATGGCAAAAATCAATGAATATTGTAAATGCACAAACAGTAATTTCTCCGCATTGCAAGGTGCAATTCTGAAGTTTTTTGCTTTTTCCTGCTCCTCTTAGCATGATAAAGAAGATTCAAAGAGAGTGAGATGCCAGCTCCTTTCATTCAGTCAGTAGCTTCAATCATTTCTGGTATATGAATAACATGATGTTTTTCAATGGCAAAAATCAATGAATTTTGTAAATGCACAAACAGTAATTTCTCCGCATTGCAAGGTGCAATTCTGAAATTTTTTGCTTTTTCCTGCTCCTCTTAGCATGATAAAGAAGATTCAAAGAGAGTGAGATACCAGCTCCTTTCATTCAGTCAGTAGCTTCAATCATTTCTGGACGTTTTTCAATGGCAAAAATCAATGAATATTGTAAATGCACAAACAGTAATTTCTCTGCATTGCAAGGTGCAATTCTGAAATTTTTTGCTTTTTCCTGCTCCTCTTAGCATGATAAACAAGATTCAAAGAGAGTGAGATGCCAGCTCCTTTCATTCAGTCAGTAGCTTCAATCATTTCTGGACGTTTTTCAATGGCAAAAATCAATGAATATTGTAAATGCACAAACAGTAATTTCTCCGCATTGCAAGGTGCAATTCTGAAATTTTTTGCTTTTTCCTGCTCCTCTTAGCATGATAAAGAAGATTCAAAGATAGTGAGATGCCAGCTCCTTTCATTCAGTCAGTAGCTTCAATCATTTCTGGTATATGAATAACATGATGTTTTTCAATGGCAAAAATCAATGAATATTGTAAATGCACAAACAGTAATTTCTCCGCATTGCAAGGTGCAATTCTGAAATTTTTTGCTTTTTCCTGCTCCTCTTAGCATGATAAAGAAGATTCAAAGAGAGTGAGATGCCAGCTCCTTTCATTCAGTCAGTAGCTTCAATCATTTCTGGACGTTTTTCAATGGCAAAAATCAATGAATATTGTAAATGCACAAACAGTAATTTCTCTGCATTGCAAGGTGCAATTCTGAAATTTTTTGCTTTTTCCTGCTCCTCTTAGCATGATAAACAAGATTCAAAGAGAGTGTGATGCCAGCTCCTTTCATTCAGTCAGTAGCTTCAATCATTTCTGGACGTTTTTCAATGGCAAAAATCAATGAATATTGTAAATGCACAAACAGTAATTTCTCCGCATTGCAAGGTGCAATTCAGAAATTTTTTGCTTTTTCCTGCTCCTCTTGGCATGATAAAGAAGATTCAAAGAGAGTGAGATGCCAGCTCCTTTCATTCAGTCAGTAGCTTCAATCATTTCTGGTATATGAATAACATGATGTTTTTCAATGGCAAAAATCAATGAATATTGTAAATGCACAAACAGTAATTTCTCCGCATTGCAAGGTGCAATTCTGAAATTTTTTGCTTTTTCCTGCTCCTCTTAGCATGATAAAGAAGATTCAAAGAGAGTGAGATACCAGCTCCTTTCATTCAGTCAGTAGCTTCAATCATTTCTGGACGTTTTTCAATGGCAAAAATCAATGAATATTGTAAATGCACAAACAGTAATTTCTCTGCATTGCAAGGAGCAATTCTGAAATTTTTTGCTTTTTCCTGCTCCTCTTAGCATGATAAAGAAGATTCAAAGAGAGTGAGATGCCAGCTCCTTTCATTCAGTCAGTAGCTTCAATCATTTCTGGACGTTTTTCAATGGCAAAAATCAATGAATATTGTAAATGCACAAACAGTAATTTCTCCGCATTGCAAGGTGCAATTCTGAATTTTTTTGCTTTTTCCTGCTCCTCTTAGCATGATAAAGAAGATTCAAAGAGAGTGAGATGCCAGCTCCTTACATTCAGTCAGTAGCTTCAATCATTTCTGGTATATGAATAACATGATGTTTTTCAATGGCAAAAATCAATGAATATTGTAAATGCACAAACAGTAATTTATCCGCATTGCAAGGTGCAATTCTGAAATTTTTTGCTTTTTCCTGCTCCTCTTAGCATGATAAAGAAGATTCAAAGAGAGTGAGATGCCAGCTCCTTTCATTCAGTCAGTAGCTTCAAACATTTCTGGTATATGAATAACATGATATTTTTCAATGGCAAAAATCAATGAATATTGTAAATGCACAAACAGTAATTTCTCCGCATTGCAAGGTGCAATTCTGAAATTTTTTGATTTTTCCTGCTCCTCTTAGCATGATAAAGAAGATTCAAAGAGAGTGAGATGCCAGCTCCTTTCATTCAGTCAGTAGCTTCAATCATTTCTGGACGTTTTTCAATGGCAAAAATCAATGAATATTGTAAATGCACAAACAGTAATTTCTCCGCATTGCAGGGTGCAATTCTGAAATTTTTTGCTTTTTCCTGCTCCTCTTAGCATGATAAAGAAGATTCAAAGAGAGTGAGATGCCAGCTCCTTTCATTCAGTCTGTAGCTTCAATCATTTCTGGTATATGAATAACGATGTTTTTCAATGGCAAAAATCAATGAATTTTGTAAATGCACAAACAGTAATTTCTCCGCATTGCAAGGTGCAATTCTGAAATTTTTTGCTTTTTCCTGCTCCTCTTAGCATGATAAAGAAGATTCAAAGAGAGTGAGATGCCAGCTCCTTTCATTCAGTCAGTAGCTTCAATCATTTCTGGACGTTTTTCAATGTCAAAAATCAATGAATATTGTAAATGCACAAACAGTAATTTCTCCGCATTGCAAGGTGCAATTCTGAAATTTTTTGCTTTTTCCTGCTCCTCTTAGCATGATAAAGAAGATTCAAAGAGAGTGAGATGCCAGCTCCTTTCATTCAGTCAGTGTCTTCAATCATTTCTGGTATATGAATAACATGATGTTTTTCAATGGCAAAAATCAATGAATATTGTAAATGCACAAACAGTAATTTCTCCGCATTGCAAGGTGCAATTCTGAAATTTTTTGCTTTTTCCTGCTCCTCTTAGCATGATAAAGAAGATTCAAAGAGAGTGAGATACCAGCTCCTTTCATTCAGTCAGTAGCTTCAATCATTTCTGGACGTTTTTCAATGGCAAAAATCAATGAATATTGTAAATGCACAAACAGTAATTTCTCTGCATTGCAAGGTGCAATTCTGAAATTTTTTGCTTTTTCCTGCTCCTCTTAGCATGATAAACAAGATTCAAAGAGAGTGAGATGCCAGCTCCTTTCATTCAGTCAGTAGCTTCAATCATTTCTGGACGTTTTTCAATGGCAAAAATCAATGAATATTGTAAATGCACAAACAGTAATTTCTCCGCATTGCAAGGTGCAATTCTGAAATTTTTTGCTTTTTCCTGCTCCTCTTAGCATGATAAAGAAGATTCAAAGATAGTGAGATGCCAGCTCCTTTCATTCAGTCAGTAGCTTCAATCATTTCTGGTATATGAATAACATGATGTTTTTCAATGGCAAAAATCAATGAATATTGTAAATGCACAAACAGTAATTTCTCCGCATTGCAAGGTGCAATTCTGAAATTTTTTGCTTTTTCCTGCTCCTCTTAGCATGATAAAGAAGATTCAAAGAGAGTGAGATGCCAGCTCCTTTCATTCAGTCAGTAGCTTCAATCATTTCTGGACGTTTTTCAATGGCAAAAATCAATGAATATTGTAAATGCACAAACAGTAATTTCTCTGCATTGCAAGGTGCAATTCTGAAATTTTTTGCTTTTTCCTGCTCCTCTTAGCATGATAAACAAGATTCAAAGAGAGTGTGATGCCAGCTCCTTTCATTCAGTCAGTAGCTTCAATCATTTCTGGACGTTTTTCAATGGCAAAAATCAATGAATATTGTAAATGCACAAACAGTAATTTCTCCGCATTGCAAGGTGCAATTCAGAAATTTTTTGCTTTTTCCTGCTCCTCTTGGCATGATAAAGAAGATTCAAAGAGAGTGAGATGCCAGCTCCTTTCATTCAGTCAGTAGCTTCAATCATTTCTGGTATATGAATAACATGATGTTTTTCAATGGCAAAAATCAATGAATATTGTAAATGCACAAACAGTAATTTCTCCGCATTGCAAGGTGCAATTCTGAAATTTTTTGCTTTTTCCTGCTCCTCTTAGCATGATAAAGAAGATTCAAAGAGAGTGAGATGCCAGCTCCTTTCATTCAGTTAGTAGCTTCAATCATTTCTGGTATATGAATAACATGATGTTTTTCAATGGCAAAAATCAATGAATATTGTAAATGCACAAACAGTAATTTATCCGCATTGCAAGGTGCAATTCTGAAATTTTTTGCTTTTTCCTGCTCCTCTTAGCATGATAAAGAAGATTCAAAGAGAGTGAGATGCCAGCTCCTTTTATTCAGTCAGTAGCTTCAAACATTTCTGGTATATGAATAACATGATGTTTTTCCATGGCAAAAATCAATGAATATTGTAAATGAACAAACAGTAATTTCTCCGCATTGCAAGGTGCAATTCTGAAATTTTTTGCTTTTTCCTGCTCCTCTTAGCATGATAAAGAAGATTCAAAGAGAGTGAGATGCCAGCTCCTTTCATTCAGTCAGTAGCTTCAATCATTTCTGGACGTTTTTCAATGGCAAAAATCAATGAATATTGTAAATGCACAAACAGTAATTTCTCCGCATTGCAAGGTGCAATTCTGAAGTTTTTTGCTTTTTCCTGCTCCTCTTAGCATGATAAAGAAGATTCAAAGAGAGTGAGATGCCAGCTCCTTTCATTCAGTCAGTAGCTTCAATCATTTCTGGTATATGAATAACATGATGTTTTTCAATGGCAAAAATCAATGAATTTTGTAAATGCACAAACAGTAATTTCTCCGCATTGCAAGGTGCAATTCTGAAATTTTTTGCTTTTTCCTGCTCCTCTTAGCATGATAAAGAAGATTCAAAGAGAGTGAGATGCCAGCTCCTTTCATTCAGTCAGTAGCTTCAATCATTTCTGGACGTTTTTCAATGGCAAAAATCAATGAATATTGTAAATGCACAAACAGTAATTTCTCCGCATTGCAAGGTGCAATTCTGAATTTTTTTGCTTTTTCCTGCTCCTCTTAGCATGATAAAGAAGATTCAAAGAGAGTGAGATGCCAGCTCCTTACATTCAGTCAGTAGCTTCAATCATTTCTGGTATATGAATAACATGATGTTTTTCAATGGCAAAAATCAATGAATATTGTAAATGCACAAACAGTAATTTATCCGCATTGCAAGGTGCAATTCTGAAATTTTTTGCTTTTTCCTGCTCCTCTTAGCATGATAAAGAAGATTCAAAGAGAGTGAGATGCCAGCTCCTTTCATTCAGTCAGTAGCTTCAAACATTTCTGGTATATGAATAACATGATGTTTTTCAATGGCAAAAATCAATGAATATTGTAAATGCACAAACAGTAATTTCTCCGCATTGCAAGGTGCAATTCTGAAATTTTTTGATTTTTCCTGCTCCTCTTAGCATGATAAAGAAGATTCAAAGAGAGTGAGATGCCAGCTCCTTTCATTCAGTCAGTAGCTTCAATCATTTCTGGACGTTTTTCAATGGCAAAAATCAATGAATATTGTAAATGCACAAACAGTAATTTCTCCGCATTGCAAGGTGCAATTCTGAAATTTTTTGCTTTTTCCTGCTCCTCTTAGCATGATAAAGAAGATTCAAAGAGAGTGAGATGCCAGCTCCTTTCATTCAGTCAGTAGCTTCAATCATTTCTGGACGTTTTTCAATGTCAAAAATCAATGAATATTGTAAATGCACAAACAGTAATTTCTCCGCATTGCAAGGTGCAATTCTGAAATTTTTTGCTTTTTCCTGCTCCTCTTAGCATGATAAAGAAGATTCAAAGAGAGTGAGATGCCAGCTCCTTTCATTCAGTCAGTGTCTTCAATCATTTCTGGTATATGAATAACATGATGTTTTTCAATGGCAAAAATCAATGAATATTGTAAATGCACAAACAGTAATTTCTCCGCATTGCAAGGTGCAAGTCTGAAATTTTTTGCTTTTTCCTGCTCCTCTTAGCATGATAAAGAAGATTCAAAGAGAGTGAGATGCCAGCTCCTTTCATTCAGTCAGTAGCTTCAATCATTTCTGGACGTTTTTCAATGGCAAAAATAAATGAATATTGTAAATGCACAAACAGTAATTTCTCTGCATTGCAAGGTGCAATTCTGAAATTTTTTGCTTTTTCCTGCTCCTCTTAGCATGATAAACAAGATTCAAAGAGAGTGAGATGCCAGCTCCTTTCATTCAGTCAGTAGCTTCAATCATTTCTGGACGTTTTTCAATGGCAAAAATCAATGAATATTGTAAATGCACAAACAGTAATTTCTCCGCATTGCAAGGTGCAATTCTGAAATTTTTTGCTTTTTCCTGCTCCTCTTAGCATGATAAAGAAGATTCAAAGATAGTGAGATGCCAGCTCCTTTCATTCAGTCAGTAGCTTCAATCATTTCTGGTATATGAATAACATGATGTTTTTCAATGGCAAAAATCAATGAATATTGTAAATGCACAAACAGTAATTTCTCCGCATTGCAAGGTGCAATTCTGAAATTTTTTGCTTTTTCCTGCTCCTCTTAGCATGATAAAGAAGATTCAAAGAGAGTGAGATGCCAGCTCCTTTCATTCAGTCAGTAGCTTCAATCATTTCTGGACGTTTTTCAATGGCAAAAATCAATGAATATTGTAAATGCACAAACAGTAATTTCTCTGCATTGCAAGGTGCAATTCTGAAATTTTTTGCTTTTTCCTGCTCCTCTTAGCATGATAAACAAGATTCAAAGAGAGTGTGATGCCAGCTCCTTTCATTCAGTCAGTAGCTTCAATCATTTCTGGACGTTTTTCAATGGCAAAAATCAATGAATATTGTAAATGCACAAACAGTAATTTCTCCGCAGTGCAAGGTGCAATTCAGAAATTTTTTGCTTTTTCCTGCTCCTCTTGTCATGATAAAGAAGATTCAAAGAGAGTGAGATGCCAGCTCCTTTCATTCAGTCAGTAGCTTCAATCATTTCTGGTATATGAATAACATGATGTTTTTCAATGGCAAAAATCAATGAATATTGTAAATGCACAAAGAGTAATTTCTCCGCATTGCAAGGTGCAATTCTGAAATTTTTTGCTTTTTCCTGCTCCTCTTAGCATGATAAAGAAGATTCAAAGAGAGTGAGATGCCAGCTCCTTTCATTCAGTCAGTAGCTTCAATCATTTCTGGGATATGAATAACATGATGTTTTTCAATGGCAAAAATCAATGAATATTGTAAATGCACAAACAGTAATTTATCCGCATTGCAAGGTGCAATTCTGAAATTTTTTGCTTTTTCCTGCTCCTCTTAGCATGATAAAGAAGATTCAAAGAGAGTGAGATGCAAGCTCCTTTCATTCAGTCAGTAGCTTCAAACATTTCTGGTATATGAATAGCATGATGTTTTTCCATGGCAAAAATCAATGAATATTGTAAATGAACAAACAGTAATTTCTCCGCATTGCAAGGTGCAATTCTGAAATGTTTTGCTTTTTCCTGCTCCTCTTAGCATGATAAAGAAGATTCAAAGAGAGTGAGATGCCAGCTCCTTTTATTCAGTCAGTAGCTTCAATCATTTCTGGACGTTTTTCAATGGCAAAAATCAATGAATATTGTAAATGCACAAACAGTAATTTCTCCGCATTGCAAGGTGCAATTCTGAAATTTTTTGCTTTTTCCTGCTCCTCTTAGCATGATAAAGAAGATTCAAAGAGAGTGAGATGCCAGCTCCTTTCATTCAGTCACTAGCTTCAATCATTTCTGGTATATGAATAACATGATGTTTTTCAATGGCAAAAATCAATGAATTTTGTAAATGCACAAACAGTAATTTCTCCGCATTGCAAGGTGCAATTCTGAAATTTTTTGCTTTTTCCTGCTCCTCTTAGCATGATAAAGAAGATTGAAAGAGAGTGAGATGCCAGCTCCTTTCATTCAGTCAGTAGCTTCAATCATTTCTGGACGTTTTTCAATGGCAAAAATCTATGAATATTGTAAATGCACAAACAGTAATTTCTCCGCATTGCAAGGTGCAATTCTGAATTTTTTTGCTTTTTCCTGCTCCTCTTAGCATGATAAAGAAGATTCAAAGAGAGTGAGATGCCAGCTCCTTTCATTCAGTCAGTAGCTTCAATCATTTCTGGTATATGAATAACATGATGTTTTTCAATGGCAAAAATCAATGAATATTGTAAATGCACAAACAGTAATTTATCCGCATTGCAAGGTGCAATTCTGAAATTTTTTGCTTTTTCCTGCTCCTCTTAGCATGATAAAGAAGATTCAAAGAGAATGAGATGCCAGCTCCTTTCATTCAGTCAGTAGCTTCAATCATTTCTGGACGTTTTTCAATGGCAAAAATCAATGAATATTGTAAATGCACAAACAGTAATTTCTCTGCATTGCAAGGTGCAATTCTGAAATTTTTTGCTTTTTCCTGCTCCTCTTAGCATGATAAACAAGATTCAAAGAGAGTGTGATGCCAGCTCCTTTCATTCAGTCAGTAGCTTCAATCATTTCTGGACGTTTTTCAATGGCAAAAATCAATGAATATTGTAAATGCACAAACAGTAATTTCTCCGCAGTGCAAGGTGCAATTCAGAAATTTTTTGCTTTTTCCTGCTCCTCTTGGCATGATAAAGAAGATTCAAAGAGAGTGAGATGCCAGCTCCTTTCATTCAGTCAGTAGCTTCAATCATTTCTGGTATATGAATAACATGATGTTTTTCAATGGCAAAAATCAATGAATATTGTAAATGCACAAAGAGTAATTTCTCCGCATTGCAAGGTGCAATTCTGAAATTTTTTGCTTTTTCCTGCTCCTCTTAGCATGATAAAGAAGATTCAAAGAGAGTGAGATGCCAGCTCCTTTCATTCAGTCAGTAGCTTCAATCATTTCTGGTATATGAATAGCATGATGTTTTTCAATGGCAAAAATCAATGAATATTGTAAATGCACAAACAGTAATTTATCCGCATTGCAACGTGCAATTCTGAAATTTTTTGCTTTTTCCTGCTCCTCTTAGCATGATAAAGAAGATTCAAAGAGAGTGAGATGCCAGCTCCTTTCATTCAGTCAGTAGCTTCAAACATTTCTGGTATATGAATAACATGATGTTTTTCCATGGCAAAAATCAATGAATATTGTAAATGAACAAACAGTAATTTCTCCGCATTGCAAGGTGCAATTCTGAAATGTTTTGCTTTTTCCTGCTCCTCTTAGCATGATAAAGAAGATTCAAAGAGAGTGAGATGCCAGCTCCTTTTATTCAGTCAGTAGCTTCAATCATTTCTGGACGTTTTTCAATGGCAAAAATCAATGAATATTGTCAATGCACAAACAGTAATTTCTCCGCATTGCAAGGTGCAATTCTGAAATTTTTTGCTTTTTCCTGCTCCTCTTAGCATGATAAAGAAGATTCAAAGAGAGTGAGATGCCAGCTCCTTTCATTCAGTCAGTAGCTTCAATCATTTCTGGTATATGAATAACATGATGTTTTTCAATGGCAAAAATCAATGAATTTTGTAAATGCACAAACAGTAATTTCTCCGCATTGCAAGGTGCAATTCTGAAATTTTTTGCTTTTTCCTGCTCCTCTTAGCATGATAAAGAAGATTCAAAGAGAGTGAGATGCCAGCTCCTTTCATTCAGTCAGTAGCTTCAATCATTTCTGGACGTTTTTCAATGGCAAAAATCAATGAATATTGTAAATGCACAAACAGTAATTTCTCCGCATTGCAAGGTGCAATTCTGAATTTTTTTGCTTTTTCCTGCTCCTCTTAGCATGATAAAGAAGATTCAAAGAGAGTGAGATGCCAGCTCCTTTCATTCAGTCAGTAGCTTCAATCATTTCTGGTATATCAATAACATGATGTTTTTCAATGGCAAAAATCAATGAATATTGTAAATGCACAAACAGTAATTTATCCGCATTGCAAGGTGCAATTCTGAAATTTTTTGCTTTTTCCTGCTCCTCTTAGCATGATAAAGAAGATTCAAAGAGAGTGAGATGCCAGCTCCTTTCATTCAGTCAGTAGCTTCAAACATTTCTGGTATATGAATAACATGATGTTTTTCAATGGCAAAAATCAATGAATATTGTAAATGCACAAACAGTAATTTCTCCGCATTGCAAGGTGCAATTCTGAAATTTTTTGATTTTTCCTGCTCCTCTTAGCATGATAAAGAAGATTCAAAGAGAGTGAGATGCCAGCTCCTTTCATTCAGTCAGTAGCTTCAATCATTTCTGGACATTTTTCAATGGCAAAAATCAATGAATATTGTAAATGCACAAACAGTAATTTCTCCACATTGCAAGGTGCAATTCTGAAATTTTTTGCTTTTTCCTGCTCCTCTTAGCATGATAAAGAAGATTCAAAGAGAGTGAGATGCCAGCTCCTTTCATTCAGTCAGTAGCTTCAATCATTTCTGGTATATGAATAACATGATGTTTTTCAATGGCAAAAATCAATGAATTTTGTAAATGCACAAACAGTAATTTCTCCGCATTGCAAGGTGCAATTCTGAAATTTTTTGCTTTTTCCTGCTCCTCTTAGCATGATAAAGAAGATTCAAAGAGAGTGAGATGCCAGCTCCTTTCATTCAGTCAGTAGCTTCAATCATTTCTGGGCGTTTTTCAATGGCAAAAATCAATGAATATTGTAAATGCACAAACAGTAATTTCTCCGCATTGCAAGGTGCAATTCTGAAATTTTTTGCTTTTTCCTGCTCCTCTTAGCATGATAAAGAAGATTCAAAGAGAGTGAGATGCCAGCTCCTTTCATTCAGTCAGTAGCTTCAATCATTTCTGCTATATGAATAACATGATGTTTTTCAATGGCAAAAATCAATGAATATTGTAAATGCACAAACAGTAATTTCTCCGCATTGCAAGGTGCAATTCTGAAATTTTTTGCTTTTTCCTGCTCCTCTTAGCATGATAAAGAAGATTCAAAGAGAGTGAGATGCCAGCTCCTTTCATTCAGTCAGTAGCTTCAATCATTTCTGGACGTTTTTCAATGGCAAAAATCAATGAATATTGTAAATGCACAAACAGTAATTTCTCTGCATTGCAAGGTGCAATTCTGAAATTTTTTGCTTTTTCCTGCTCCTCTTAGCATGATAAACAAGATTCAAAGAGAGTGAGATGCCAGCTCCTTTCATTCAGTCAGTAGCTTCAATCATTTCTGGACGTTTTTCAATGGCAAAAATCAATGAATATTGTAAATGCACAAACAGTAATTTCTCCGCATTGCAAGGTGCAATTCTGAAATTTTTTGCTTTTTCCTGCTCCTCTTAGCATGATAAAGAAGATTCAAAGAGAGTGAGATGCCAGCTCCTTTCATTCAGTCAGTAGCTTCAAACATTTCTGGTATATGAATAACATGATGTTTTTCCATGGCAAAAATCAATGAATAGTGTAAATGAACAAACAGTAATTTCTCCGCATTGCAAGGTGCAATTCTGAAATTTTTTGCTTTTTCCTGCTCCTCTTAGCATGATAAAGAAGATTCAAAGAGAGTGAAATGCCAGCTCCTTTCATTCAGTCAGTAGCTTCAATCATTTCTGGACGTTTTTCAATGGCAAAAATCAATGAATATTGTAAATGCACAAACAGTAATTTCTCCGCATTGCAAGGTGCAATTCTGAAACTTTTTTGCTTTTTCCTGCTCCTCTTAGCATGATAAAGAAGATTCAAAGAGAGTGAGATGCCAGCTCCTTTCATTCAGTCAGTAGCTTCAATCATTTCTGGTATATGAATAACATGATGTTTTTCAATGGCAAAAATCAATGAATATTGTAAATGCACAAACAGTAATTTCTCCGCATTGCAAGGTGCAATTCTGAAATTTTTTGCTTTTTCCTGCTCCTCTTAGCATGATAAAGAAGATTCAAAGAGAGTGAGATGCCAGCTCCTTTCATTCAGTCAGTAGCTTCAATCATTTCTGGACATTTTTCAATGGCAAAAATCAATGAATATTGTAAATGCACAAACAGTAATTTCTCTGCATTGCAAGGTGCGATTCTGAAATTTTTTGCTTTTTCCTGCTCCTCTTAGCATGATAAACAAGATTCAAAGAGAGTGAGATGCCAGCTCCTTTCATTCAGTCAGTAGCTTCAATCATTTCTGGACGTTTTTCAATGGCAAAAATCAATGAATATTGTAAATGCACAAACAGTAATTTCTCCGCATTGCAAGGTGCAATTCTGAAATTTTTTGCTTTTTCCTGCTCCTCTTAGCATGATAAAGAAGATTCAAAGAGAGTGAGATGCCAGCTCCTTTCATTCAGTCAGTAGCTTCAAACATTTCTGGTATATGAATAACATGATGTTTTTCCATGGCAAAAATCAATGAATAGTGTAAATGAACAAACAGTAATTTCTCCGCATTGCAAGGTGCAATTCTGAAATTTTTTGCTTTTTCCTGCTCCTCTTAGCATGATAAAGAAGATTCAAAGAGAGTGAGATGCCAGCTCCTTTCATTCAGTCAGTAGCTTCAATCATTTCTGGACGTTTTTCAATGGCAAAAATCAATGAATATTGTAAATGCACAAACAGTAATTTCTCCGCATTGCAAGGTGCAATTCTGAATTTTTTTGCTTTTTCCTGCTCCTCTTAGCATGATATAGAAAATTCAAAGAGAGTGAGATGCCAGCTCCTTTCATTCAGTCAGTAGCTTCAATCATTTCTGGTATATGAATAACATGATGTTTTTCAATGGCAAAAATCAATGAATTTTGTAAATGCACAAACAGTAATTTCTCCGCATTGCAAGGTGCAATTCTGAATTTTTTTGCTTTTTCCTGCTCCTCTTAGCATGATAAAGAAGATTCAAAGAGAGTGAGATGCCAGCTCCTTTCATTCAGTCAGTAGCTTCAATCATTTCTGGACGTTTTTCAATGGCAGAAATCAATGAATATTGTAAATGCACAAACAGTAATTTCTCCGCATTGCAAGGTGCAATTCTGAAATTTTTTGCTTTTTCCTGCTCCTCTTAGCATGATAAAGAAGATTCAAAGAGAGTGAGATGCCAGCTCCTTTCATTCAGTCAGTAGCTTCAAACATTTCTGGTATATGAATAACATGATGTTTTTCAATGGCAAAAATCAATGAATATTGTAAATGCACAAACAGTAATTTCTCCGCATTGCAAGGTGCAATTCTGAAATTTTTTGATTTTTCCTGCTCCTCTTAGCATGATAAAGAAGATTCAAAGAGAGTGAGATGCCAGCTCCTTTCATTCAGTCAGTAGCTTCAATCATTTCTGGACGTTTTTCAATGGCAAAAATCAATGAATATTGTAAATGCACAAACAGTAATTTCTCCACATTTCAAGGTGCAATTCTGAAATTTTTTGCTTTTTCCTGCTCCTCTTAGCATGATAAAGAAGATTCAAAGAGAGTGAGATGCCAGCTCCTTTCATTCAGTCAGTAGCTTCAATCATTTCTGGTATATGAATAACATGATGTTTTTCAATGGCAAAAATCAATGAATTTTGTAAATGCACAAACAGTAATTTCTCCGCATTGCAAGGTGCAATTCTGAAATTTTTTGCTTTTTCCTGCTCCTCTTAGCATGATAAAGAAGATTCAAAGAGAGTGAGATGCCAGCTCCTTTCATTCAGTCAGTAGCTTCAATCATTTCTGGACGTTTTTCAATGGCAAAAATCAATGAATATTGTAAATGCACAAACAGTAATTTCTCTGCATTGCAAGGTGCAATTCTGAAATTTTTTGCTTTTTCCTGCTCCTCTTAGCATGATAAACAAGATTCAAAGAGAGTGAGATGCCAGCTCCTTTCATTCAGTCAGTAGCTTCAATCATTTCTGGACGTTTTTCAATGGCAAAAATCAATGAATATTGTAAATGCACAAACAGTAATTTCTCCGCATTGCAAGGTGCAATTCTGAAATTTTTTGCTTTTTCCTGCTCCTCTTAGCATGATAAAGAAGATTCAAAGAGAGTGAGATGCCAGCTCCTTTCATTCAGTCAGTAGCTTCAAACATTTCTGGTATATGAATAACATGATGTTTTTCCATGGCAAAAATCAACGAATAGTGTAAATGAACAAACAGTAATTTCTCCGCATTGCAAGGTGCAATTCTGAAATTTTTTGCTTTTTCCTGCTCCTCTTAGCATGATAAAGAAGATTCAAAGAGAGTGAGATGCCAGCTCCTTTCATTCAGTCAGTAGCTTCAATCATTTCTGGACGTTTTTCAATGGCAAAAATCAATGAATATTGTAAATGCACAAACAGTAATTTCTCCGCATTGCAAGGTGCAATTCTGAAATTTTTTGCTTTTTCCTGCTCCTCTTAGCATGATAAAGAAAATTCAAAGAGAGTGAGATGCCAGCTCCTTTCATTCAGTCAGTAGCTTCAATCATTTCTGGTATATGAATAACATGATGTTTTTCAATGGCAAAAATCAATGAATTTTGTAAATGCACAAACAGTAATTTCTCCGCATTGCAAGGTGCAATTCTGAAATTTTTTGCTTTTTCCTGCTCCTCTTAGCATGATAAAGAAGATTCAAAGAGAGTGAGATGCCAGCTCCTTTCATTCAGTCAGTAGCTTCAATCATTTCTGGACGTTTTTCAATGGCAAAAATCAATGAATATTGTAAATGCACAAACAGTAATTTCTCCGCATTGCAAGGTGCAATTCTTAAATTTTTTGCTTTTTCCTGCTCCTCTTAGCATGATAAAGAAGATTCAAAGAGAGTGAGATGCCAGCTCCTTTCATTCAGTCAGTAGCTTCAATCATTTCTGGTATATGAATAACATGATGATTTTCAATGGCAAAAATCAATGAATATTGTAAATGCACAAACAGTAATTTCTCCGCATTGCAAGGTGCAATTCTGAAATTCTTTGCTTTTTCCTGCTCCTCTTAGCATGATAAAGAAGATTCAAAGAGAGCGAGATGCCAGCTCCTTTCATTCAGTCAGTAGCTTCAATCATTTCTGGTATATGAATAACATGATGTTTTTCAATGGCAAAAATCAATGAATATTGTAAATGCACAAACAGTAATTTCTCCGCATTGCAAGGTGCAATTCTGAAATTTTTTGCTTTTTCCTGCTCCTCTTAGCATGATAAAGAAGATTCAAAGAGAGTGAGATGCCAGCTCCTTTCATTCAGTCAGTAGCTTCAAACATTTCTGGTAGATAAAATAACATGATGTTTTTCAATGGCAAAAATCAATGAATATTGTAAATGCACAAACAGTAATTTCTCCGCATTGCAATGTGCAATTCTGAATTTTTTTGCTTTTTCCTGCTCCTCTTAGCATGATAAAGAAGATTCAAAGAGAGTGAGATGCCAGCTCCTTTCATTCAGTCAGTAGCTTCAATCATTTCTGGTATATGAATAACATGATGTTTTTCAATGGCAAAAATCAATGAATTTTTTAAATGAACAAACAGTAATTTCTCCGCATTGCAAGGTGCAATTCTGAAATTTTTTGCTTTTTCCTGCTCCTCTTAGCATGATAAAGAAGATTCGAAGAGAGTGAGATGCCAGCTCCTTTCTTTCAGTCAGTAGCTTCAATCATTTCTGGACGTTTTTCAATGGCAAAAATCAATGAATATTGTAAATGCACAAACAGTAATTTCTCCGCATTGCAAGGTGCAATTCTGAAATTTTTTGCTTTTTCCTGCTCCTCTTAGCATGATAAAGAAGATTCAAAGAGATTGAGATGCCAGCTCCTTTCATTCAGTCAGTAGCTTCAATCATTTCTGGTATATGAATAACATGATGTTTTTCAATGGCAAAAATCAATGAATTTTTTAAATGCACAAACAGTAATTTCTCCGCATTGCAAGGTGCAATTCTGAAATTTTTTGCTTTTTCCTGCTCCTCTTAGCATGATAAAGAAGATTCGAAGAGAGTGAGATGCCAGCTCCTTTCATTCAGTCAGTAGCTTAAATCATTTCTGGACGTTTTTCAATGGCAAAAATCAATGAATATTGTAAATGCACAAACAGTAATTTCTCCGCATTGCAAGGTGCAATTCTGAAATTTTTTGCTTTTTCCTGCTCCTCTTAGCATGATAAAGAAGATTCAAAGAGAGTGAGATGCCAGCTCCTTTCATTCAGTCAGTAACTTCAAACATTTCTGGTATATGAATAACATGATGTTTTTCAATGGCAAAAATCAATGAATATTGTAAATGCACAAACAGTAATTTCTCCGCATTGCAAGGTGCAATTCTGAAATTTTTTGCTTTTTCCTGCTCCTCTTAGCATGATAAAGAAGATTCAAAGAGAGTGAGATGCCAGCTCCTTTCATTCAGTCAGTAGCTTCAATCATTTCTGGACGTTTTTCAATAACAAAAATCAATGAATATTGTAAATGCACAAACAGTAATTTCTCCGCATTGCAAGGTGCAATTCTGAAATTTTTTGCTTTTTCCTGCTCCTCTTAGCATGATAAAGAAGATTCAAAGAGAGTGAGATGCCAGCTCCTTTCATTCAGTCAGTAGCTTTAATCATTTCTGGACGTTTTTCAATGGCAAAAATCAATGAATATTGTAAATGCACAAACAGTAATTTCTCCGCATTGCAAGGTGCAATTCTGAAATTTTTTGCTTTTTCCTGCTCCTCTTAGCATGATAAAGAAGATTCAAAGAGAGTGAGATGCCAGCTCCTTTCATTCAGTCAGTAGCTTTAATCATTTCTGGACGTTTTTCAATAACAAAAATCAATGAATATTGTAAATGCACAAACAGTAATTTCTCCGCATTGCAAGGTGCAATTCTGAAATTTTTTGCTTTTTCCTGCTCCTCTTAGCATGATAAAGAAGATTCAAAGAGAGTGACATGCCAGCTCCTTTCATTCAGTCAGTAGCTTTAATCATTTCTGGACGTTTTTCAATGGCAAAAATCAATGAATATTGTAAATGCACAAACAGTAATTTCTCCGCATTGCAAGGTGCAATTCTGAAATTTTTTGCTTTTTCCTGCTCCTCTTAGCATGATAAAGAAGATTCAAAGAGAGTGAGATGCCAGCTCCTTTCATTCAGTCAGTAGCTTCAATCATTTCTGGACGTTTTTCAATGGCAAAAATCAATGAATATTGTAAATGCACAAACAGTAATTTCTCCGCATTGCAAGGTGCAATTCTGAAATTTTTTGCTTTTTCCTGCTCCTCTTAGCATGATAAAGAAAATTCAAAGAGAGTGAGATGCCAGCTCCTTTCATTCAGTCAGTAGCTTCAATCATTTCTGGTATATGAATAACATGATGTTTTTCAATGGCAAAAATCAATGAATTTTGTAAATGCACAAACAGTAATTTCTCCGCATTGCAAGGTGCAATTCTGAAATTTTTTGCTTTTTCCTGCTCCTCTTAGCATGATAAAGAAGATTCAAAGAGAGTGAGATGCCAGCTCCTTTCATTCAGTCAGTAGCTTCAATCATTTCTGGACGTTTTTCAATGGCAAAAATCAATGAATATTGTAAATGCACAAACAGTAATTTCTCCGCATTGCAAGGTGCAATTCTTAAATTTTTTGCTTTTTCCTGCTCCTCTTAGCATGATAAAGAAGATTCAAAGAGAGTGAGATGCCAGCTCCTTTCATTCAGTCAGTAGCTTCAAACATTTCTGGTATATGAATAACATGATGTTTTTCAATGGCAAAAATCAATGAATATTGTAAATGCACAAACAGTAATTTCTCCGCATTGCAAGGTGCAATTCTGAAATTTTTTGCTTTTTCCGGCTCCTCTTAGCATGATAAAGAAGATTCAAAGAGAGTGAGATGCCAGCTCCTTTCATTCAGTCAGTAGCTTCAAACATTTCTGGTATATGAATAACATGATGTTTTTCAATCACAAAAATCAATGAATATTGTAAATGCACAAACAGTAATTTCTCCGCATTGCAAGGTGCAATTCTGAAATTTTTTGCTTTTTCCTGCTCCTCTTAGCATGATAAAGAAGATTCAAAGAGAGTGAGATGCCAGCTCCTTTCATTCAGCCAGTAGCTTCAATTATTTCTGGACGTTTTTCAATGGCAAAAATCAATGAATATTGTAAATGCACAAACAGTAATTTCTCCGCATTGCAAGGTGCAATTCTGAAATTTTTTGCTTTTTCCTGCTCCTCTTAGCATAATAAAGAAGATTCAAAGAGAGTGAGATGCCAGCTCCTTTCTTTCAGTCAGTAGCTTCAATCATTTCTGGACGTTTTTCAATGGCAAAAATCAATGAATATTGTAAATGCACAAACAGTAATTTCTCCGCATTGCAAGGTGCAATTCTGAAATTTTTTGCTTTTTCCTGCTAATCCTAGCATGATAATGAAGATTCAAAGAGAGTGAGATGCCAGCTCCTTTCATTCAGTCAGTAGCTTCAATCATTTCTGGTATATGAATAACATGATGATTTTCAATGGCAAAAATCAATGAATATTGTAAATGCACAAACAGTAATTTCTCCGCATTGCAAGGTGCAATTCTGAAATTTTTTGCTTTTTCCTGCTCCTCTTAGCATGATAAAGAAGATTCAAAGAGAGTGAGATGCCAGCTCCTTTCATTCAGTCAGTAGCTTCAAACATTTCTGGTAGATAAAATAACATGATGTTTTTCAATGGCAAAAATCAATGAATATTGTAAATGCACAAACAGTAATTTCTCCGCATTGCAATGTGCAATTCTGAATTTTTTTGCTTTTTCCTGCTCCTCTTAGCATGATAAAGAAGATTCAAAGAGAGTGAGATGCCAGCTCCTTTCATTCAGTCAGTAGCTTCAATCATTTCTGGTATATGAATAACATGATGTTTTTCAATGGCAAAAATCAATGAATTTTTTAAATGCACAAACAGTAATTTCTCCGCATTGCAAGGTGCAATTCTGAAATTTTTTGCTTTTTCCTGCTCCTCTTAGCATGATAAAGAAGATTCGAAGAGAGTGAGATGCCAGCTCCTTTCATTCAGTCAGTAGCTTCAATCATTTCTGGACGTTTTTCAATGGCAAAAATCAATGAATATTGTAAATGCACAAACAGTAATTTCTCCGCATTGCAAGGTGCAATTCTGAAATTTTTTGCTTTTTCCTGCTCCTCTTAGCATGATAAAGAAGATTCAAAGAGAGTGAGATGCCAGCTCCTTTCATTCAGTCAGTAGCTTCAATCATTTCTGGTATATGAATAACATGATGTTTTTCAATGGCAAAAATCAATGAATTTTTTAAATGCACAAACAGTAATTTCTCCGCATTGCAAGGTGCAATTCTGAAATTTTTTGCTTTTTCCTGCTCCTCTTAGCATGATAAAGAAGATTCGAAGAGAGTGAGATGCCAGCTCCTTTCATTCAGTCAGTAGCTTAAATCATTTCTGGACGTTTTTCAATGGCAAAAATCAATGAATATTGTAAATGCACAAACAGTAATTTCTACGCATTGCAAGGTGCAATTCTGAAATTTTTTGCTTTTTCCTGCTCCTCTTAGCATGATAAAGAAGATTCAAAGAGAGTGAGATGCCAGCTCCTTAGATTCAGTCAGTAACTTCAAACATTTCTGGTATATGAATAACATGATGTTTTTCAATGGCAAAAATCAATGAATATTGTAAATGCACAAACAGTAATTTCTCCGCATTGCAAGGTGCAATTCTGAAATTTTTTGCTTTTTCCTGCTCCTCTTAGCATGATAAAGAAGATTCAAAGAGAGTGAGATGCCAGCTCCTTTCATTCAGTCAGTAGCTTCAATCATTTCTGGACGTTTTTCAATAACAAAAATCAATGAATATTGTAAATGCACAAACAGTAATTTCTCCGCATTGCAAGGTGCAATTCTGAAATTTTTTGCTTTTTCCTGCTCCTCTTAGCATGATAAAGAAGATTCAAAGAGAGTGAGATGCCAGCTCCTTTCATTCAGTCAGTAGCTTTAATCATTTCTGGACGTTTTTCAATGGCAAAAATCAATGAATATTGTAAATGCACAAACAGTAATTTCTCCGCATTGCAAGGTGCAATTCTGAAATTTTTTGCTTTTTCCTGCTCCTCTTAGCATGATAAAGAAGATTCAAAGAGAGTGAGATGCCAGCTCCTTTCATTCAGTCAGTAGCTTCAAACATTTCTGGTATATGAATAACATGATGTTTTTCAATGGCAAAAATCAATGAATATTGTAAATGCACAAACAGTAATTTCTCCGCATTGCAAGGTGCAATTCTGAAATTTTTTGCTTTTTCCTGCTCCTCTTAGCATGATAAAGAAGATTCAAAGAGAGTGAGATGCCAGCTCCTTTCATTCAGTCAGTAGCTTCAATCATTTCTGGACGTTTTTCAATGGCAAAAATCAATGAATATTGTAAATGCACAAACAGTAATTTCTCCGCATTGCAAGGTGCAATTCTTAAATTTTTTGCTTTTTCCTGCTCCTCTTAGCATGATAAAGAAGATTCAAAGAGAGTGAGATGCCAGCTCCTTTCATTCAGTCAGTAGCTTCAAACATTTCTGGTATATGAATAACATGATGTTTTTCAATGGCAAAAATCAATGAATATTGTAAATGCACAAACAGTAATTTCTCCGCATTGCAAGGTGCAATTCTGAAATTTTTTGCTTTTTCCGGCTCCTCTTAGCATGATAAAGAAGATTCAAAGAGAGTGAGATGCCAGCTCCTTTCATTCAGTCAGTAGCTTCAAACATTTCTGGTATATGAATAACATGATGTTTTTCAATCACAAAAATCAATGAATATTGTAAATGCACAAACAGTAATTTCTCCGCATTGCAAGGTGCAATTCTGAAATTTTTTGCTTTTTCCTGCTCCTCTTAGCATGATAAAGAAGATTCAAAGAGAGTGAGATGCCAGCTCCTTTCATTCAGTCAGTAGCTTCAATCATTTCTGGTATATGAATAACATGATGTTTTTCAATGGCAAAAATCAATGAATTTTTTAAATGCACAAACAGTAATTTCTCCGCATTGCAAGGTGCAATTCTGAAATTTTTTGCTTTTTCCTGCTCCTCTTAGCATGATAAAGAAGATTCGAAGAGAGTGAGATGCCAGCTCCTTTCATTCAGTCAGTAGCTTAAATCATTTCTGGACGTTTTTCAATGGCAAAAATCAATGAATATTGTAAATGCACAAACAGTAATTTCTCCGCATTGCAAGGTGCAATTCTGAAATTTTTTGCTTTTTCCTGCTCCTCTTAGCATGATAAAGAAGATTCAAAGAGAGTGAGATGCCAGCTCCTTAGATTCAGTCAGTAACTTCAAACATTTCTGGTATATGAATAACATGATGTTTTTCAATGGCAAAAATCAATGAATATTGTAAATGCACAAACAGTAATTTCTCCGCATTGCAAGGTGCAATTCTGAAATTTTTTGCTTTTTCCTGCTCCTCTTAGCATGATAAAGAAGATTCAAAGAGAGTGAGATGCCAGCTCCTTTCATTCAGTCAGTAGCTTCAATCATTTCTGGACGTTTTTCAATAACAAAAATCAATGAATATTGTAAATGCACAAACAGTAATTTCTCCGCATTGCAAGGTGCAATTCTGAAATTTTTTGCTTTTTCCTGCTCCTCTTAGCATGATAAAGAAGATTCAAAGAGAGTGAGATGCCAGCTCCTTTCATTCAGTCAGTAGCTTTAATCATTTCTGGACGTTTTTCAATGGCAAAAATCAATGAATATTGTAAATGCACAAACAGTAATTTCTCCGCATTGCAAGGTGCAATTCTGAAATTTTTTGCTTTTTCCTGCTCCTCTTAGCATGATAAAGAAGATTCAAAGAGAGTGAGATGCCAGCTCCTTTCATTCAGTCAGTAGCTTCAAACATTTCTGGTATATGAATAACATGATGTTTTTCAATGGCAAAAATCAATGAATATTGTAAATGCACAAACAGTAATTTCTCCGCATTGCAAGGTGCAATTCTGAAATTTTTTGCTTTTTCCTGCTCCTCTTAGCATGATAAAGAAGATTCAAAGAGAGTGAGATGCCAGCTCCTTTCATTCAGTCAGTAGCTTCAATCATTTCTGGACGTTTTTCAATGGCAAAAATCAATGAATATTGTAAATGCACAAACAGTAATTTCTCCGCATTGCAAGGTGCAATTCTTAAATTTTTTGCTTTTTCCTGCTCCTCTTAGCATGATAAAGAAGATTCAAAGAGAGTGAGATGCCAGCTCCTTTCATTCAGTCAGTAGCTTCAAACATTTCTGGTATATGAATAACATGATGTTTTTCAATGGCAAAAATCAATGAATATTGTAAATGCACAAACAGTAATTTCTCCGCATTGCAAGGTGCAATTCTGAAATTTTTTGCTTTTTCCGGCTCCTCTTAGCATGATAAAGAAGATTCAAAGAGAGTGAGATGCCAGCTCCTTTCATTCAGTCAGTAGCTTCAAACATTTCTGGTATATGAATAACATGATGTTTTTCAATCACAAAAATCAATGAATATTGTAAATGCACAAACAGTAATTTCTCCGCATTGCAAGGTGCAATTCTGAAATTTTTTGCTTTTTCCTGCTCCTCTTAGCATGATAAAGAAGATTCAAAGAGAGTGAGATGCCAGCTCCTTTCATTCAGCCAGTAGCTTCAATTATTTCTGGACGTTTTTCAATGGCAAAAATCAATGAATATTGTAAATGCACAAACAGTAATTTCTCCGCATTGCAAGGCGCAATTCTGAAATTTTTTGCTTTTTCCTGCTCCTCTTAGCATGATAAAGAAGATTCAAAGAGAGTGAGATGCCAGCTCCTTTCTTTCAGTCAGTAGCTTCAATCATTTCTGGACGTTTTTCAATGGCAAAAATCAATGAATATTGTAAATGCACAAACAGTAATTTCTCCGCATTGCAAGGTGCAATTCTGAAATTTTTTGCTTTTTCCTGCTCCTCATAGCATGATAAAGAAGATTCAAAGAGAGTGAGATGCCAGCTCCTTTCATTCAGTCAGTAGCTTCAATCATTTCTGGTATATGAATAACATGATGATTTTCAATGGCAAAAATCAATGAATATTGTAAATGCACAAACAGTAATTTCTCCGCATTGCAAGGTGCAATTCTGAAATTCTTTGCTTTTTCCTGCTCCTCTTAGCATGATAAAGAAGATTCAAAGAGAGCGAGATGCCAGCTCCTTTCATTCAGTCAGTAGCTTCAATCATTTCTGGTATATGAATAACATGATGTTTTTCAATGGCAAAAATCAATGAATATTGTAAATGCACAAACAGTAATTTCTCCGCATTGCAAGGTGCAATTCTGAAATTTTTTGCTTTTTCCTGCTCCTCTTAGCATGATAAAGAAGATTCAAAGAGAGTGAGATGCCAGCTCCTTTCATTCAGTCAGTAGCTTCAATCATTTCTGGTATATGAATAACATGATGTTTTTCAATGGCAAAAATCAATGAATTTTTTAAATGCACAAACAGTAATTTCTCCGCATTGCAAGGTGCAATTCTGAAATTTTTTGCTTTTTCCTGCTCCTCTTAGCATGATAAAGAAGATTCGAAGAGAGTGAGATGCCAGCTCCTTTCATTCAGTCAGTAGCTTAAATCATTTCTGGACGTTTTTCAATGGCAAAAATCAATGAATATTGTAAATGCACAAACAGTAATTTCTCCGCATTGCAAGGAGCAATTCTGAAATTTTTTGCTTTTTCCTGCTCCTCTTAGCATGATAAAGAAGATTCAAAGAGAGTGAGATGCCAGCTCCTTTCATTCAGTCAGTAGCTTCAATCATTTCTGGTATATGAATAACATGATGTTTTTCAATGGCAAAAATCAATGAATTTTTTAAATGCACAAACAGTAATTTCTCCGCATTGCAAGGTGCAATTCTGAAATTTTTTGCTTTTTCCTGCTCCTCTTAGCATGATAAAGAAGATTCGAAGAGAGTGAGATGCCAGCTCCTTTCATTCAGTCAGTAGCTTAAATCATTTCTGGACGTTTTTCAATGGCAAAAATCAATGAATATTGTAAATGCACAAACAGTAATTTCTCCGCATTGCAAGGTGCAATTCTGAAATTTTTTGCTTTTTCCTGCTCCTCTTAGCATGATAAAGAAGATTCAAAGAGAGTGAGATGCCAGCTCCTTAGATTCAGTCAGTAACTTCAAACATTTCTGGTATATGAATAACATGATGTTTTTCAATGGCAAAAATCAATGAATATTGTAAATGCACAAACAGTAATTTCTCCGCATTGCAAGGTGCAATTCTGAAATTTTTTGCTTTTTCCTGCTCCTCTTAGCATGATAAAGAAGATTCAAAGAGAGTGAGATGCCAGCTCCTTTCATTCAGTCAGTAGCTTCAATCATTTCTGGACGTTTTTCAATAACAAAAATCAATGAATATTGTAAATGCACAAACAGTAATTTCTCCACATTGCAAGGTGCAATTCTGAAATTTTTTGCTTTTTCCTGCTCCTCTTAGCATGATAAAGAAGATTCAAAGAGAGTGAGATGCCAGCTCCTTTCATTCAGTCAGTAGCTTTAATCATTTCTGGACGTTTTTCAATGGCAAAAATCAATGAATATTGTAAATGCACAAACAGTAATTTCTCCGCATTGCAAGGTGCAATTCTGAAATTTTTTGCTTTTTCCTGCTCCTCTTAGCATGATAAAGAAGATTCAAAGAGAGTGAGATGCCAGCTCCTTTCATTCAGTCAGTAGCTTCAAACATTTCTGGTATATGAATAACATGATGTTTTTCAATGGCAAAAATCAATGAATATTGTAAATGCACAAACAGTAATTTCTCCGCATTGCAAGGTGCAATTCTGAAATTTTTTGCTTTTTCCTGCTCCTCTTAGCATGATAAAGAAGATTCAAAGAGAGTGAGATGCCAGCTCCTTTCATTCAGTCAGTAGCTTCAATCATTTCTGGACGTTTTTCAATGGCAAAAATCAATGAATATTGTAAATGCACAAACAGTAATTTCTCCGCATTGCAAGGTGCAATTCTTAAATTTTTTGCTTTTTCCTGCTCCTCTTAGCATGATAAAGAAGATTCAAAGAGAGTGAGATGCCAGCTCCTTTCATTCAGTCAGTAGCTTCAAACATTTCTGGTATATGAATAACATGATGTTTTTCAATGGCAAAAATCAATGAATATTGTAAATGCACAAACAGTAATTTCTCCGCATTGCAAGGTGCAATTCTGAAATTTTTTGCTTTTTCCGGCTCCTCTTAGCATGATAAAGAAGATCCAAAGAGAGTGAGATGCCAGCTCCTTTCATTCAGTCAGTAGCTTCAAACATTTCTGGTATATGAATAACATGATGTTTTTCAATCACAAAAATCAATGAATATTGTAAATGCACAAACAGTAATTTCTCCGCATTGCAAGGTGCAATTCTGAAATTTTTTGCTTTTTCCTGCTCCTCTTAGCATGATAAAGAAGATTCAAAGAGCGTGAGATGCCAGCTCCTTTCATTCAGCCAGTAGCTTCAATTATTTCTGGACGTTTTTCAATGGCAAAAATCAATGAATATTGTAAATGCACAAACAGTAATTTCTCCGCATTGCAAGGCGCAATTCTGAAATTTTTTGCTTTTTCCTGCTCCTCATAGCATGATAAAGAAGATTCAAAGAGAGTGAGATGCCAGCTCCTTTCATTCAGTCAGTAGCTTCAATCATTTCTGGTATATGAATAACATGATGATTTTCAATGGCAAAAATCAATGAATATTGTAAATGCACAAACAGTAATTTCTCCGCATTGCAAGGTGCAATTCTGAAATTCTTTGCTTTTTCCTGCTCCTCTTAGCATGATAAAGAAGATTCAAAGAGAGCGAGATGCCAGCTCCTTTCATTCAGTCAGTAGCTTCAATCATTTCTGGTATATGAATAACATGATGTTTTTCAATGGCAAAAATCAATGAATATTGTAAATGCACAAACAGTAATTTCTCCGCATTGCAAGGTGCAATTCTGAAATTTTTTGCTTTTTCCTGCTCCTCTTCGCATGATAAAGAAGATTCAAAGAGAGTGAGATGCCAGCTCCTTTCATTCAGTCAGTAGCTTCAATCATTTCTGGTATATGAATAACATGATGTTTTTCAATGGCAAAAATCAATGAATATTGTAAATGCACAAACAGTAATTTCTCCGCATTGCAAGGTGCAATTCTGAAATTTTTTGCTTTTTCCTGCTCCTCTTAGCATGATAAAGAAGATTCAAAGAGAATGAGATGCCAGCTCCTTTCATTCAGTCAGTAGCTTCAAACATTTCTGGTAGATAAAATAACATGATGTTTTTCAATGGCAAAAATCAATGAATATTGTAAATGCACAAACAGTAATTTCTCCGCATTGCAATGTGCAATTCTGAATTTTTTTGCTTTTTCCTGCTCCTCTTAGCATGATAAAGAAGATTCAAAGAGAGTGAGATGCCAGCTCCTTTCATTCAGTCAGTAGCTTCAATCATTTCTGGACGTTTTTCAATGGCAAAAATCAATGAAAATTGTAAATGCACAAACAGTAATTTCTCCGCATTGCAAGGTGCAATTCTGAAATTTTTTGCTTTTTCCTGCTCCTCTTAGCATGATAAAGAAGATTCAAAGAGAGTGAGATGCCAGCTCCTTTCATTCAGTCAGTAGCTTCAATCATTTCTGGTATATGAATAACATGATGTTTTTCAATGGCAAAAATCAATGAATTTTTTAAATGCACAAACAGTAATTTCTCCGCATTGCAAGGTGCAATTCTGAAATTTTTTGCTTTTTCCTGCTCCTCTTAGCATGATAAAGAAGATTCGAAGAGAGTGAGATGCCAGTTCCTTTCATTCAGTCAGTAGCTTCAATCATTTCTGGACGTTTTTCAATGGCAAAAATCAATGAATATTGTAAATGCACAAACAGTAATTTCTCCGCATTGCAAGGTGCAATTCTGAAATTTTTTGCTTTTTCCTGCTCCTCTTAGCATGATAAAGAAGATTCAAAGAGAGTGAGATGCCAGCTCCTTTCATTCAGTCAGTAGCTTCAATCATTTCTGGTATATGAATAACATGATGTTTTTCAATGGCAAAAATCAATGAATTTTTTAAATGCACAAACAGTAATTTCTCCGCATTGCAAGGTGCAATTCTGAAATTTTTTGCTTTTTCCTGCTCCTCTTAGCATGATAAAGAAGATTCGAAGAGAGTGAGATGCCAGCTCCTTTCATTCAGTCAGTAGCTTCAATCATTTCTGGACGTTTTTCAATGGCAAAAATCAATGAATATTGTAAATGCACAAACAGTAATTTCTCCGCATTGCAAGGTGCAATTCTGAAATTCTTTGCTTTTTCCTGCTCCTCTTAGCATGATAAAGAAGATTCAAAGAGAGCGAGATGCCAGCTCCTTTCATTCAGTCAGTAGCTTCAATCATTTCTGGTATATGAATAACATGATGTTTTTCAATGGCAAAAATCAATGAATATTGTAAATGCACAAACAGTAATTTCTCCGCATTGCAAGGTGCAATTCTGAAATTTTTTGCTTTTTCCTGCTCCTCTTCGCATGATAAAGAAGATTCAAAGAGAGTGAGATGCCAGCTCCTTTCATTCAGTCAGTAGCTTCAATCATTTCTGGTATATGAATAACATGATGTTTTTCAATGGCAAAAATCAATGAATATTGTAAATGCACAAACAGTAATTTCTCCGCATTGCAAGGTGCAATTCTGAAATTTTTTGCTTTTTCCTGCTCCTCTTAGCATGATAAAGAAGATTCAAAGAGAATGAGATGCCAGCTCCTTTCATTCAGTCAGTAGCTTCAAACATTTCTGGTAGATAAAATAACATGATGTTTTTCAATGGCAAAAATCAATGAATATTGTAAATGCACAAACAGTAATTTCTCCGCATTGCAATGTGCAATTCTGAATTTTTTTGCTTTTTCCTGCTCCTCTTAGCATGATAAAGAAGATTCAAAGAGAGTGAGATGCCAGCTCCTTTCATTCAGTCAGTAGCTTCAATCATTTCTGGACGTTTTTCAATGGCAAAAATCAATGAAAATTGTAAATGCACAAACAGTAATTTCTCCGCATTGCAAGGTGCAATTCTGAAATTTTTTGCTTTTTCCTGCTCCTCTTAGCATGATAAAGAAGATTCAAAGAGAGTGAGATGCCAGCTCCTTTCATTCAGTCAGTAGCTTCAATCATTTCTGGTATATGAATAACATGATGTTTTTCAATGGCAAAAATCAATGAATTTTTTAAATGCACAAACAGTAATTTCTCCGCATTGCAAGGTGCAATTCTGAAATTTTTTGCTTTTTCCTGCTCCTCTTAGCATGATAAAGAAGATTCGAAGAGAGTGAGATGCCAGTTCCTTTCATTCAGTCAGTAGCTTCAATCATTTCTGGACGTTTTTCAATGGCAAAAATCAATGAATATTGTAAATGCACAAACAGTAATTTCTCCGCATTGCAAGGTGCAATTCTGAAATTTTTTGCTTTTTCCTGCTCCTCTTAGCATGATAAAGAAGATTCAAAGAGAGTGAGATGCCAGCTCCTTTCATTCAGTCAGTAGCTTCAATCATTTCTGGTATATGAATAACATGATGTTTTTCAATGGCAAAAATCAATGAATTTTTTAAATGCACAAACAGTAATTTCTCCGCATTGCAAGGTGCAATTCTGAAATTTTTTGCTTTTTCCTGCTCCTCTTAGCATGATAAAGAAGATTCGAAGAGAGTGAGATGCCAGCTCCTTTCATTCAGTCAGTAGCTTCAATCATTTCTGGACGTTTTTCAATGGCAAAAATCAATGAATATTGTAAATGCACAAACAGTAATTTCTCCGCATTGCAAGGTGCAATTCTGAAATTTTTTGCTTTTTCCTGCTCCTCTTAGCATGATAAAGAAGATTCAAAGAGAGTGAGATGCCAGCTCCTTTCATTCAGTCAGTAGCTTTAATCATTTCTCGTCGTTTTTCAATGGCAAAAATCAATGAATATTGTAAATGCACAAACAGTAATTTCTCCGCATTGCAAGGTGTAATTCTGAAATTTTTTGCTTTTTCCTGCTCCTCTTAGCATGATTAATAAGATTCAAAGAGAATGAGATGCCAGCTCCTTTCATTCAGTTAGTAGCTTCAATCATTTCTGGTATATAAATAACATGATGTTATTCAATGGCAAAAATCAATGATTATTGTAAATGCACAAACAGTAATTTCTCCGCATTGCAAGGTGCAATTCTGAAATTTTTTTGCTTTTTCCTGCTCCTCTTAGCATGATAAAGAAGATTCAAAGAGAGTGAGATGCCAGCTCCTTTCATTCAGTCAGTAGCTTCAATCATTTCTGGACGTTTTTCAATGGCAAAAATCAATGAATATTGTAAATGCACAAACAGTAATTTCTCCGCATTGCAAGGTGCAATTCTGAAATTTTTTGCTTTTTCCTGCTCCTCTTAGCATGATAAAGAAGATTCAAAGAGAGTGAGATGCCAGCTCCTTTCATTCAGTCAGTAGCTTCAATCATTTCTGGACGTTTTTCAATGGCAAAAATCAATGAATATTGTAAATGCAGAAACAGTAATTTCTCCGCATTGCAAGGTGCAATTCTGAAATTTTTTGCTTTTTCCTGCTCCTCTTAGCATGATAAAGAAGATTCAAAGAGAGTGAGATGCCAGCTCCTTTCATTCAGTCAGTAGCTTCAAACATTTATGGTATATGAATAACATGATGTTTTTCAATGGCAAAAATCAATGAATATTGTAAATGCACAAACAGTAATTTCTCCGCATTGCAAGGTGCAATTCTGAAATTTTTTGCTTTTTCCTGCTCCTCTTAGCATGATAAAGAAGATTCAAAGAGAGTGAGATGCCAGCTCCTTTCATTCAGTCAGTAGCTTCAATCATTTCTGGATGTTTTTCAATGGCAAAAATCAATGAATATTGTAAATGCACAAACAGTAATTTCTCCGCATTGCAAGGTGCAATTCTGAAATTTTTTGCTTTTTCCTGCTCCTCTTAGCATGATAAAGAAGATTCAAAGAGAGTGAGATGCCAGCTCCTTTCATTCAGTCAGTAGCTTCAATCATTTCTGGTATATGAATAACATGATGTTTTTCAATGGCAAAAATCAATGAATTTTTTAAATGCACAAACAGTAATTTCTCCGCATTGCAAGGTGCAATTCTGAAATTTTTTGCTTTTTCCTGCTCCTCTTAGCATGATAAAGAAGATTCGAAGAGAGTGAGATGCCAGTTCCTTTCATTCAGTCAGTAGCTTCAATCATTTCTGGACGTTTTTCAATGGCAAAAATCAATGAATATTGTAAATGCACAAACAGTAATTTCTCCGCATTGCAAGGTGCAATTCTGAAATTTTTTGCTTTTTCCTGCTCCTCTTAGCATGATAAAGAAGATTCAAAGAGAGTGAGATGCCAGCTCCTTTCATTCAGTCAGTAGCTTCAATCATTTCTGGTATATGAATAACATGATGTTTTTCAATGGCAAAAATCAATGAATTTTTTAAATGCACAAACAGTAATTTCTCCGCATTGCAAGGTGCAATTCTGAAATTTTTTGCTTTTTCCTGCTCCTCTTAGCATGATAAAGAAGATTCGAAGAGAGTGAGATGCCAGCTCCTTTCATTCAGTCAGTAGCTTCAATCATTTCTGGACGTTTTTCAATGGCAAAAATCAATGAATATTGTAAATGCACAAACAGTAATTTCTCCGCATTGCAAGGTGCAATTCTGAAATTTTTTGCTTTTTCCTGCTCCTCTTAGCATGATAAAGAAGATTCAAAGAGAGTGAGATGCCAGCTCCTTTCATTCAGTCAGTAGCTTTAATCATTTCTCGTCGTTTTTCAATGGCAAAAATCAATGAATATTGTAAATGCACAAACAGTAATTTCTCCGCATTGCAAGGTGTAATTCTGAAATTTTTTGCTTTTTCCTGCTCCTCTTAGCATGATTAATAAGATTCAAAGAGAATGAGATGCCAGCTCCTTTCATTCAGTTAGTAGCTTCAATCATTTCTGGTATATAAATAACATGATGTTATTCAATGGCAAAAATCAATGATTATTGTAAATGCACAAACAGTAATTTCTCCGCATTGCAAGGTGCAATTCTGAAATTTTTTTGCTTTTTCCTGCTCCTCTTAGCATGATAAAGAAGATTCAAAGAGAGTGAGATGCCAGCTCCTTTCATTCAGTCAGTAGCTTCAATCATTTCTGGACGTTTTTCAATGGCAAAAATCAATGAATATTGTAAATGCACAAACAGTAATTTCTCCGCATTGCAAGGTGCAATTCTGAAATTTTTTGCTTTTTCCTGCTCCTCTTAGCATGATAAAGAAGATTCAAAGAGAGTGAGATGCCAGCTCCTTTCATTCAGTCAGTAGCTTCAATCATTTCTGGACGTTTTTCAATGGCAAAAATCAATGAATATTGTAAATGCAGAAACAGTAATTTCTCCGCATTGCAAGGTGCAATTCTGAAATTTTTTGCTTTTTCCTGCTCCTCTTAGCATGATAAAGAAGATTCAAAGAGAGTGAGATGCCAGCTCCTTTCATTCAGTCAGTAGCTTCAAACATTTATGGTATATGAATAACATGATGTTTTTCAATGGCAAAAATCAATGAATATTGTAAATGCACAAACAGTAATTTCTCCGCATTGCAAGGTGCAATTCTGAAATTTTTTGCTTTTTCCTGCTCCTCTTAGCATGATAAAGAAGATTCAAAGAGAGTGAGATGCCAGCTCCTTTCATTCAGTCAGTAGCTTCAATCATTTCTGGATGTTTTTCAATGGCAAAAATCAATGAATATTGTAAATGCACAAACAGTAATTTCTCCGCATTGCAAGGTGCAATTCTGAAATTTTTTGCTTTTTCCTGCTCCTCTTAGCATGATAAAGAAGATTCAAAGAGAGTGAGATGCCAGCTCCTTTCATTCAGTCAGTAGCTTCAATCATTTCTGGTATATGAATAACATGATGTTTTTCAATGGCAAAAATCAATGAATATTGTAAATGCACAAACAGTAATTTCTCCGCATTGCAAGGTGCAATTCTGAAATTTTTTGCTTTTTCCTGCTCCTCTTAGCATGATAAAGAAGATTCAAAGAGAGTGAGATGCCAGCTCCTTTCATTCAGTCAGTAGCTTCAATCATTTCTGGACGTTTTCAATGGCAAAAATCAATGAATATTGTAAATGCACAAACAGTAATTTCTCCGCATTGCAAGGTGCAATTCTGAAATTTTTTGCTTTTTCCTGCTCCTCTTAGCATGATAAAGAAGATTCAAAGAGAGTGAGATGCCAGCTCCTTTCATTCAGTCAGTAGCTTCAATCATTTCTGGTATATGAATAACATGATGTTTTTCAATGGCAAAAATCATTGAATATTGTAAATGCACAAACAGTAATTTCTCCGCATTGCAAGGTGCAATTCTGAAATTTTTTGCTTTTTCCTGCTCCTCTTAGCATGATAAAGAAGATTCAAAGAGAGTGAGATGCCAGCTCCTTTCATTCAGTCAGTAGCTTCAATCATTTCTGGTATATGAATAACATGATGTTTTTCAATGGCAAAAATCAATGAATATTGTAAATGCACAAACAGTAATTTATTCGCATTGCAAGGTGCAATTCTGAAATTTTTTGCTTTTTCCTGCTCCTCTTAGCATGATAAAGAAGATTCAAAGAGAGTGAGATGCCAGCTCCTTTCATTTAGTCAGTAGCTTCAAACATTTCTGGTATATGAATAACATGATGTTTTTCAATGGCAAAAATCAATGAATATTGTAAATGCATAAACAGTAATTTCTCCGCATTGCAAGGTGCAATTCTGAAATTTTTTGCCTTTTCCTGCTCCTCTTAGCATGATAAAGAAGATTCAAAGAGACTGAGATGCCAGCTCCTTTCATTCAGTCAGTAGCTTCAATCATTTCTGGACGTTTTTCAATGGCAAAAATCAATGAATATTGTAAATGCACAAACAGTAATTTCTCCGCATTGCAAGGTGCAATTCTGAAATTTTTTGCTTTTTCCTGCTCCTCTTAGCATGATAAAGAATATTCAAAGAGAGTGAGATGCCAGCTCCTTTCATTCAGTCAGTAGCTTCAAACATTTCTGGTATATGAATAACATGATGTTTTTCAATGACAAAAATCAATGAATATTGTAAATGCACAAACAGTAATTTCTCCGCATTGCAAGGTGCAATTCTGAAATTTTTTGCTTTTTCCTGCTCCTCTTAGCATGATAAAGAAGATTCAAAGAGAGTGAGATGCCAGCTCCTTTCATTCAGTCAGTAGCTTCAATCATTTCTGGACGTTTTTCAACAGCAAAAATCAATGAATATTGTAAATGCACAAACAGCAATTTCTCCGCATTGCAAGGTGCAATTCTGAAATTTTTTGCTTTTTCCTGCTCCTCTTAGCATGATAAAGAAGATTCAAAGAGAGTGAGATGCCAGCTCCTTTCATTCAGTCAGTAGCTTCAAACATTTCTGGTATATGAATAACATGATGTTTTTCAATGGCAAAAATCAATGAATATTGTAAATGCACAAACAGTAATTTCTCCGCATTGCAAGGTGCAATTCTGAAATTTTTTGCTTTTTCCTGCTCCTCTTAGCATGATAAAGAAGATTCAAAGAGAGTGAGATGCCAGCTCCTTTCATTCAGTCAGTAGCTTCAATCATTTCTGGACGTTTTTCAATGGCAAAAATCAATGAATATTGTAAATGCACAAACAGTAATTTCTCCGCATTGCAAGGTGCAATTCTGAAATTTTTTGCTTTTTCCTGCTCCTCTTAGCATGATAAAGAAGATTCAAAGAGAGTGAGATGCCAGCTCCTTTCATTCAGTCAGTAGCTTCAATCATTTCTGGACGTTTTTCAATGGCAAAAATCAATGAATATTGTAAATGCACAAACAGTAATTTCTCCGCATTGCAAGGTGCAATTCTGAAATTTTTTGCTTTTTCCTGCTCCTCTTAGCATGATAAAGAAGATTCAAAGAGAGTGAGATGCCAGCTCCTTTCATTCAGTCAGTAGCTTCAAACATTTCTGGTATATGAATAACATGATGTTTTTCAATGACAAAAATCAATGAATATTGTAAATGCACAAACAGTAATTTCTCCGCATTGCAAGGTGCAATTCTGAAATTTTTTGCTTTTTCCTGCTCCTCTTAGCATGATAAAGAAGATTCAAAGAGAGTGAGATGCCAGCTCCTTTCATTCAGTCAGTAGCTTCAATCATTTCTGGACGTTTTTCAATGGCAAAAATCAATGAATATTGTAAATGCACAAACAGTAATTTCTCCGCATTGCAAGGTGCACTTCTGAAATTTTTTGCTTTTTCCTGCTCCTCTTAGCATGACAAAGAAGATTCAAAGAGAGTGAGATGCCAGCTCCTTTCATTCAGTCAGTAGCTTCAATCATTTCTGGTATATGAATAACATGATGTTTTTCATTGGCAAAAATCAATGAATATTGTAAATGCACAAACAGTAATTTCTCCGCATTGCAAGGTGCAATTCTGAAATTTTTTGCTTTTTCCTGCTCCTCTTAGCATGATAAAGAAGATTCAAAGAGAGTGAGATGCCAGCTCCTTTCATTCAGTCAGTAGCTTCAATCATTTCTGGACGTTTTTCAATGGCAAAAATCAATGAATATTGTAAATGCACAAACAGCAATTTCTCCGCATTGCAAGGTGCAATTCTGAAATTTTTTGCTTTTTCCTGCTCCTCTTAGCATGATAAAGAAGATTCAAAGAGAGTGAGATGCCAGCTCCTTTCATTCAGTCAGTAGCTTCAAACATTTCTGGTATATGAATAACATGATGTTTTTCAATGGCAAAAATCAATGAATATTGTAAATGCACAAACAGTAATTTCTCCGCATTGCAAGGTGCAATTCTGAAATTTTTTGCTTTTTCCTGCTCCTCTTAGCATGATAAAGAAGATTCAAAGAGAGTGAGATGCCAGCTCCTTTCATTCAGTCAGTAGCTTCAATCATTTCTGGACGTTTTTCAATGGCAAAAATCAATGAATTTTGTAAATGCACAAACAGTAATTTCTCCGCATTGCAAGGTGCAATTCTGAAATTTTTTGCTTTTTCCTGCTCCTCTTAGCATGATAAAGAAGATTCAAAGAGAGTGAGATGCCAGCTCCTTTCATTCAGTCAGTAGCTTCAAACATTTCTGGTATATGAATAACATGATGTTTTTCAATGACAAAAATCAATGAATATTGTAAATGCACAAACAGTAATTTCTCCGCATTGCAAGGTGCAATTCTGAAATTTTTTGCTTTTTCCTGCTCCTCTTAGCATGATAAAGAAGATTCAAAGAGAGTGAGATGCCAGCTCCTTTCATTCAGTCAGTAGCTTCAATCATTTCTGGACATTTTTCAATGGCAAAAATCAATGAATATTGTAAATGCACAAACAGTAATTTCTCCGCATTGCAAGGTGCAATTCTGAAATTTTTTGCTTTTTCCTGCTCCTCTTAGCATGATAAAGAAGATTCAAAGAGAGTGAGATGCCAGCTCCTTTCATTCAGTCAGTAGCTTCAATCATTTCTGGTATATGAATAACATGATGTTTTTCAATGGCAAAAATCATTGAATATTGTAAATGCACAAACAGTAATTTCTCCGCATTGCAAGGTGCAATTCTGAAATTTTTTGCTTTTTCCTGCTCCTCTTAGCATGATAAAGAAGATTCAAAGAGAGTGAGATGCCAGCTCCTTTCATTCAGTCAGTAGCTTCAATCATTTCTGGTATATGAATAACATGATGTTTTTCAATGGCAAAAATCAATGAATATTGTAAATGCACAAACAGTAATTTATTCGCATTGCAAGGTGCAATTCTGAAATTTTTTGCTTTTTCCTGCTCCTCTTAGCATGATAAAGAAGATTCAAAGAGAGTGAGATGCCAGCTCCTTTCATTCAGTCAGTAGCTTCAATCATTTCTGGACGTTTTTCAATGGCAAAAATCAATGAATATTGTAAATGCACAAACAGTAATTTCTCCGCATTGCAAGGTGCAATTCTGAAATTTTTTGCTTTTTCCTGCTCCTCTTAGCATGATAAAGAATATTCAAAGAGAGTGAGATGCAAGCTCCTTTCATTCAGTCAGTAGCTTCAAACATTTCTGGTATATGAATAACATGATGTTTTTCAATGACAAAAATCAATGAATATTGTAAATGCACAAACAGTAATTTCTCCGCATTGCAAGGTGCAATTCTGAAATTTTTTGCTTTTTCCTGCTCCTCTTAGCATGATAAAGAAGATTCAAAGAGAGTGAGATGCCAGCTCCTTTCATTCAGTCAGTAGCTTCAATCATTTCTGGACGTTTTTCAATGGCAAAAATCAATGAATATTGTAAATGCACAAACAGCAATTTCTCCGCATTGCAAGGTGCAATTCTGAAATTTTTTGCTTTTTCCTGCTCCTCTTAGCATGATAAAGAAGATTCAAAGAGAGTGAGATGCCAGCTCCTTTCATTCAGTCAGTAGCTTCAAACATTTCTGGTATATGAATAACATGATGTTTTTCAATGGCAAAAATCAATGAATATTGTAAATGCACAAACAGTAATTTCTCCGCATTGCAAGGTGCAATTCTGAAATTTTTTGCTTTTTCCTGCTCCTCTTAGCATGATAAAGAAGATTCAAAGAGAGTGAGATGCCAGCTCCTTTCATTCAGTCAGTAGCTTCAATCATTTCTGGACGTTTTTCAATGGCAAAAATCAATGAATATTGTAAATGCACAAACAGTAATTTCTCCGCATTGCAAGGTGCAATTCTGAAATTTTTTGCTTTTTCCTGCTCCTCTTAGCATGATAAAGAAGATTCAAAGAGAGTGAGATGCCAGCTCCTTTCATTCAGTCAGTAGCTTCAATCATTTCTGGACGTTTTTCAATGGCAAAAATCAATGAATATTGTAAATGCACAAACAGTAATTTCTCCGCATTGCAAGGTGCAATTCTGAAATTTTTTGCTTTTTCCTGCTCCTCTTAGCATGATAAAGAAGATTCAAAGAGAGTGAGATGCCAGCTCCTTTCATTCAGTCAGTAGCTTCAAACATTTCTGGTATATGAATAACATGATGTTTTTCAATGACAAAAATCAATGAATATTGTAAATGCACAAACAGTAATTTCTCCGCATTGCAAGGTGCAATTCTGAAATTTTTTGCTTTTTCCTGCTCCTCTTAGCATGATAAAGAAGATTCAAAGAGAGTGAGATGCCAGCTCCTTTCATTCAGTCAGTAGCTTCAATCATTTCTGGACGTTTTTCAATGGCAAAAATCAATGAATATTGTAAATGCACAAACAGTAATTTCTCCGCATTGCAAGGTGCAATTCTGAAATTTTTTGCTTTTTCCTGCTCCTCTTAGCATGATAAAGAAGATTCAAAGAGAGTGAGATGCCAGCTCCTTTCATTCAGTCAGTAGCTTCAATCATTTCTGGACGTTTTTCAATGGCAAAAATCAATGAATATTGTAAATGCACAAACAGTAATTTCTCCGCATTGCAAGGTGCAATTCTGAAATTTTTTGCTTTTTCCTGCTCCTCTTAGCATGATAAAGAAGATTCAAAGAGAGTGAGATGCCAGCTCCTTTCATTCAGTCAGTAGCTTCAATCATTTCTGGACGTTTTTCAATGGCAAAAATCAATGAATATTGTAAATGCACAAACAGTAATTTCTCCGCATTGCAAGGTGCAATTCTGAAATTTTTTGCTTTTTCCTGCTCCTCTTAGCATGATAAAGAAGATTCAAAGAGAGTGAGATGCCAGCTCCTTTCATTCAGTCAGTAGCTTCAAACATTTCTGGTATATGAATAACATGATGTTTTTCAATGACAAAAATCAATGAATATTGTAAATGCACAAACAGTAATTTCTCCGCATTGCAAGGTGCAATTCTGAAATTTTTTGCTTTTTCCTGCTCCTCTTAGCATGATAAAGAAGATTCAAAGAGAGTGAGATGCCAGCTCCTTTCATTCAGTCAGTAGCTTCAATCATTTCTGGACATTTTTCAATGGCAAAAATCAATGAATATTGTAAATGCACAAACAGTAATTTCTCCGCATTGCAAGGTGCACTTCTGAATTTTTTTGCTTTTTCCTGCTCCTCTTAGCATGATAAAGAAGATTCAAAGAGAGTGAGATGCCAGCTCCTTTCATTCAGTCAGTAGCTTCAATCATTTCTGGTATATGAATAACATGATGTTTTATATTGGCAAAAATCAATGAATATTGTAAATGCACAAACAGTAATTTCTCCGCATTGCAAGGTGCAATTCTGAAATTTTTTGCTTTTTCCTGCTCCTCTTAGCATGATAAAGAAGATTCAAAGAGATTGAGATGCCAGCTCCTTTCATTCAGTCAGTAGCTTCAATCATTTCTGGACGTTTTTCAATGGCAAAAATCAATGAATATTGTAAATGCACAAACAGCAATTTCTCCGCATTGCAAGGTGCAATTCTGAAATTTTTTGCTTTTTCCTGCTCCTCTTAGCATGATAAAGAAGATTCAAAGAGAGTGAGATGCCAGCTCCTTTCATTCAGTCAGTAGCTTCAAACATTTCTGGTATATGAATAACATGATGTTTTTCAATGGAAAAAATCAATGAATATTGTAAATGCACAAACAGTAATTTCTCCGCATTGCAAGGTGCAATTCTGAAATTTTTTGCTTTTTCCTGCTCCTCTTAGCATGATAAAGAAGATTCAAAGAGAGTGAGATGCCAGCTCCTTTCATTCAGTCAGTAGCTTCAATCATTTCTGGTATATGAATAACATGATGTTTTTCAATGGCAAAAATCATTGAATATTGTAAATGCACAAACAGTAATTTCTCCGCATTGCAAGGTGCAATTCTGAAATTTTTTGCTTTTTCCTGCTCCTCTTAGCATGATAAAGAAGATTCAAAGAGAGTGAGATGCCAGCTCCTTTCATTCAGTCAGTAGCTTCAATCATTTCTGGTATATGAATAACATGATGTTTTTCAATGGCAAAAATCAATGAATATTGTAAATGCACAAACAGTAATTTATTCGCATTGCAAGGTGCAATTCTGAAATTTTTTGCTTTTTCCTGCTCCTCTTAGCATGATAAAGAAGATTCAAAGAGAGTGAGATGCCAGCTCCTTTCATTCAGTCAGTAGCTTCAAACATTTCTGGTATATGAATAACATGATGTTTTTCAATGGCAAAAATCAATGAATATTGTAAATGCATAAACAGTAATTTCTCCGCATTGCAAGGTGCAATTCTGAAATTTTTTGCCTTTTCCTGCTCCTCTTAGCATGATAAAGAAGATTCAAAGAGACTGAGATGCCAGCTCCTTTCATTCAGTCAGTAGCTTCAATCATTTCTGGACGTTTTTCAATGGCAAAAATCAATGAATATTGTAAATGCACAAACAGTAATTTCTCCGCATTGCAAGGTGCAATTCTGAAATTTTTTGCTTTTTCCTGCTCCTCTTAGCATGATAAAGAATATTCAAAGAGAGTGAGATGCCAGCTCCTTTCATTCAGTCAGTAGCTTCAAACATTTCTGGTATATGAATAACATGATGTTTTTCAATGACAAAAATCAATGAATATTGTAAATGCACAAACAGTAATTTCTCCGCATTGCAAGGTGCAATTCTGAAATTTTTTGCTTTTTCCTGCTCCTCTTAGCATGATAAAGAAGATTCAAAGAGAGTGAGATGCCAGCTCCTTTCATTCAGTCAGTAGCTTCAATCATTTCTGGACGTTTTTCAATGGCAAAAATCAATGAATATTGTAAATGCACAAACAGCAATTTCTCCGCATTGCAAGGTGCAATTCTGAAATTTTTTGCTTTTTCCTGCTCCTCTTAGCATGATAAAGAAGATTCAAAGAGAGTGAGATGCCAGCTCCTTTCATTCAGTCAGTAGCTTCAAACATTTCTGGTATATGAATAACATGATGTTTTTCAATGGCAAAAATCAATGAATATTGTAAATGCACAAACAGTAATTTCTCCGCATTGCAAGGTGCAATTCTGAAATTTTTTGCTTTTTCCTGCTCCTCTTAGCATGATAAAGAAGATTCAAAGAGAGTGAGATGCCAGCTCCTTTCATTCAGTCAGTAGCTTCAATCATTTCTGGACGTTTTTCAATGGCAAAAATCAATGAATATTGTAAATGCACAAACAGTAATTTCTCCGCATTGCAAGGTGCAATTCTGAAATTTTTTGCTTTTTCCTGCTCCTCTTAGCATGATAAAGAAGATTCAAAGAGAGTGAGATGCCAGCTCCTTTCATTCAGTCAGTAGCTTCAATCATTTCTGGACGTTTTTCAATGGCAAAAATCAATGAATATTGTAAATGCACAAACAGTAATTTCTCCGCATTGCAAGGTGCAATTCTGAAATTTTTTGCTTTTTCCTGCTCCTCTTAGCATGATAAAGAAGATTCAAAGAGAGTGAGATGCCAGCTCCTTTCATTCAGTCAGTAGCTTCAAACATTTCTGGTATATGAATAACATGATGTTTTTCAATGACAAAAATCAATGAATATTGTAAATGCACAAACAGTAATTTCTCCGCATTGCAAGGTGCAATTCTGAAATTTTTTGCTTTTTCCTGCTCCTCTTAGCATGATAAAGAAGATTCAAAGAGAGTGAGATGCCAGCTCCTTTCATTCAGTCAGTAGCTTCAATCATTTCTGGACGTTTTTCAATGGCAAAAATCAATGAATATTGTAAATGCACAAACAGTAATTTCTCCGCATTGCAAGGTGCACTTCTGAAATTTTTTGCTTTTTCCTGCTCCTCTTAGCATGATAAAGAAGATTCAAAGAGAGTGAGATGCCAGCTCCTTTCATTCAGTCAGTAGCTTCAATCATTTCTGGTATATGAATAACATGATGTTTTTCATTGACAAAAATCAATGAATATTGTAAATGCACAAACAGTAATTTCTCCGCATTGCAAGGTGCAATTCTGAAATTTTTTGCTTTTTCCTGCTCCTCTTAGCATGATAAAGAAGATTCAAAGAGAGTGAGATGCCAGCTCCTTTCATTCAGTCAGTAGCTTCAATCATTTCTGGACGTTTTTCAATGGCAAAAATCAATGAATATTGTAAATGCACAAACAGCAATTTCTCCGCATTGCAAGGTGCAATTCTGAAATTTTTTGCTTTTTCCTGCTCCTCTTAGCATGATAAAGAAGATTCAAAGAGAGTGAGATGCCAGCTCCTTTCATTCAGTCAGTAGCTTCAAACATTTCTGGTATATGAATAACATGATGTTTTTCAATGGCAAAAATCAATGAATATTGTAAATGCACAAACAGTAATTTCTCCGCATTGCAAGGTGCAATTCTGAAATTTTTTGCTTTTTCCTGCTCCTCTTAGCATGATAAAGAAGATTCAAAGAGAGTGAGATGCCAGCTCCTTTCATTCAGTCAGTAGCTTCAATCATTTCTGGACGTTTTTCAATGGCAAAAATCAATGAATATTGTAAATGCACAAACAGTAATTTCTCCGCATTGCAAGGTGCAATTCTGAAATTTTTTGCTTTTTCCTGCTCCTCTTAGCATGATAAAGAAGATTCAAAGAGAGTGAGATGCCAGCTCCTTTCATTCAGTCAGTAGCTTCAAACATTTCTGGTATATGAATAACATGATGTTTTTCAATGACAAAAATCAATGAATATTGTAAATACACAAACAGTAATTTCCCCGCATTGCAAGGTGCAATTCTGAAATTTTTTGCTTTTTCCTGCTCCTCTTAGCATGATAAAGAAGATTCAAAGAGAGTGAGATGCCAGCTCCTTTCATTCAGTCAGTAGCTTCAATCATTTCTGGACATTTTTCAATGGCAAAAATCAATGAATATTGTAAATGCACAAACAGTAATTTCTCCGCATTGCAAGGTGCACTTCTGAATTTTTTTGCTTTTTCCTGCTCCTCTTAGCATGATAAAGAAGATTCAAAGAGAGTGAGATGCCAGCTCCTTTCATTCAGTCAGTAGCTTCAATCATTTCTGGTATATGAATAACATGATGTTTTTCATTGGCAAAAATCAATGAATATTGTAAATGCACAAACAGTAATTTCTCCGCATTGCAAGGTGCAATTCTGAAATTTTTTGCTTTTTCCTGCTCCTCTTAGCATGATAAAGAAGATTCAAAGAGATTGAGATGCCAGCTCCTTTCATTCAGTCAGTAGCTTCAATCATTTCTGGACGTTTTTCAATGGCAAAAATCAATGAATATTGTTAATGCACAAACAGCAATTTCTCCGCATTGCAAGGTGCAATTCTGAAATTTTTTGCTTTTTCCTGCTCCTCTTAGCATGATAAAGAAGATTCAAAGAGAGTGAGATGCCAGCTCCTTTCATTCAGTCAGTAGCTTCAAACATTTCTGGTATATGAATAACATGATGTTTTTCAATGGCAAAAATCAATGAATATTGTAAATGCACAAACAGTAATTTCTCCGCATTGCAAGGTGCAATTCTGAAATTTTTTGCTTTTTCCTGCTCCTCTTAGCATGATAAAGAAGATTCAAAGAGAGTGAGATGCCAGCTCCTTTCATTCAGTCAGTAGCTTCAATCATTTCTGGACGTTTTTCAATGGCAAAAATCAATGAATATTGTAAATGCACAAACAGTAATTTCTCCGCATTGCAAGGTGCAATTCTGAAATTTTTTGCTTTTTCCTGCTCCTCTTAGCATGATAAAGAAGACTCAAAGAGAGTGAGATGCCAGCTCCTTTCATTCAGTCAGTAGCTTCAATCATTTCTGGACGTTTTTCAATGGCAAAAATCAATGAATATTGTAAATGCACAAACAGTAATTTCTCCGCATTGCAAGGTGCAATTCTGAAATTTTTTGCTTTTTCCTGCTCCTCTTAGCATGATAAAGAAGATTCAAAGAGAGTGAGATGCCAGCTCCTTTCATTCAGTCAGTAGCTTCAAACATTTCTGGTATATGAATAACATGATGTTTTTCAATGACAAAAATCAATGAATATTGTAAATGCACAAACAGTAATTTCTCCGCATTGCAAGGTGCAATTCTGAAATTTTTTGCTTTTTCCTGCTCCTCTTAGCATGATAAAGAAGATTCAAAGAGAGTGAGATGCCAGCTCCTTTCATTCAGTCAGTAGCTTCAATCATTTCTGGACGTTTTTCAATGGCAAAAATCAATGAATATTGTAAATGCACAAACAGTAATTTCTCCGCATTGCAAGGTGCAATTCTGAAATTTTTTGCTTTTTCCTGCTCCTCTTAGCATGATAAAGAAGATTCAAAGAGAGTGAGATGCCAGCTCCTTTCATTCAGTCAGTAGCTTCAATCATTTCTGGTATATGAATAACATGATGTTTTTCAATGACAAAAATCAATGAATATTGTAAATGCACAAACAGTAATTTCTCCGCATTGCAAGGTGCAATTCTGAAATTTTTTGCTTTTTCCTGCTCCTCTTAGCATGATAAAGAAGATTCAAAGAGAGTGAGATGCCAGCTCCTTTCATTCAGTCAGTAGCTTCAATCATTTCTGGACGTTTTTCAATGGCAAAAATCAATGAATATTGTAAATGCACAAACAGTAATTTCTCCGCATTGCAAGGTGCAATTCTGAAATTTTTTGCTTTTTCCTGCTCCTCTTAGCATGATAAAGAAGATTCAAAGAGAGTGAGATGCCAGCTCCTTTCATTCAGTCAGTAGCTTCAATCATTTCTGGTATATGAATAACATGATGTTTTTCATTGGCAAAAATCAATGAATATTGCAAATGCACAAACAGTAATTTCTCCGCATTGCAAGGTGCAATTCTGAAATTTTTTGCTTTTTCCTGCTCCTCTTAGCATGATAAAGAAGATTCAAAGAGAGTGAGATGCCAGCTCCTTTCATTCAGTCAGTAGCTTCAATCATTTCTGGACGTTTTTCAATGGCAAAAATCAATGAATATTGTAAATGCACAAACAGCAATTTCTCCGCATTGCAAGGTGCAATTCTGAAATTTTTTGCTTTTTCCTGCTCCTCTTAGCATGATAAAGAAGATTCAAAGAGAGTGAGATGCCAGCTCTTTTCATTCAGTCAGTAGCTTCAAACATTTCTGGTATATGAATAACATGATGTTTTTCAATGGCAAAAATCAATGAATATTGTAAATGCACAAACAGTAATTTCTCCGCATTGCAAGGTGCAATTCTGAAATTTTTTGCTTTTTCCTGCTCCTCTTAGCATGATAAAGAAGATTCAAAGAGAGTGAGATGCCAGCTCCTTTCATTCAGTCAGTAGCTTCAATCATTTCTGGACGTTTTTCAATGGCAAAAATCAATGAATATTGTAAATGCACAAACAGTAATTTCTCCGCATTGCAAGGTGCAATTCTGAAATTTTTTGCTTTTTCCTGCTCCTCTTAGCATGATAAAGAAGATTCAAAGAGAGTGAGATGCCAGCTCCTTTCATTCAGTCAGTAGCTTCAATCATTTCTGGACGTTTTTCAATGGCAAAAATCAATGAATATTGTAAATGCACAAACAGTAATTTCTCCGCATTGCAAGGTGCAATTCTGAAATTTTTTGCTTTTTCCTGCTCCTCTTAGCATGATAAAGAAGATTCAAAGAGAGTGAGATGCCAGCTCCTTTCATTCAGTCAGTAGCTTCAATCATTTCTGGACGTTTTTCAATGGCAAAAATCAATGAATATTGTAAATGCACAAACAGTAATTTCTCCGCATTGCAAGGTGCAATTCGGAAATTTTTTGCTTTTTCCTGCTCCCCTTAGCATGATAAAGAAGATTCAAAGAGAGTGAGATGCCAGCTCCTTTCATTCAGTCAGTAGTTTCAATCATTTCTGGTATATGAATAACATGATGTTTTTCAATGGCAAAAATCAATGAATATTGTAAATGCACAAACAGTAATTTCTCCGCATTGCAAGGTGCAATTCTGAAATGTTTTGCTTTTTCCTGCTCCTCTTAGCATGATAAAGAAGATTCAAAGAGAGTGAGATGCCAGCTCCTTTCATTCAGTCAGTAGCTTCAAACATTTCTGGTATATGAATAACATGATGTTTTTCAATGACAAAAATCAATGAATATTGTAAATGCACAAACAGTAATTTCTCCGCATTGCAAGGTGCAATTCTGAAATTTTTTGCTTTTTCCTGCTCCTCTTAGCATGATAAAGAAGATTCAAAGAGAGTGAGATGCCAGCTCCTTTCATTCAGTCAGTAGCTTCAATCATTTCTGGACGTTTTTCAATGGCAAAAATCAATGAATATTGTAAATGCACAAACAGTAATTTCTCCGCATTGCAAGGTGCAATTCTGAAATTTTTTGCTTTTTCCTGCTCCTCTTAGCATGATAAAGAAGATTCAAAGAGAGTGAGATGCCAGCTCCTTTCATTCAGTCAGTAGCTTCAATCATTTCTGGTATATGAATAACATGATGTTTTTCATTGGCAAAAATCAATGAATATTGTAAATGCACAAACAGTAATTTCTCCGCATTGCAAGGTGCAATTCTGAAATTTTTTGCTTTTTCCTGCTCCTCTTAGCATGATAAAGAAGATTCAAAGAGAGTGAGATGCCAGCTCCTTTCATTCAGTCAGTAGCTTCAATCATTTCTGGACGTTTTTCAATGGCAAAAATCAATGAATATTGTAAATGCACAAACAGCAATTTCTCCGCATTGCAAGGTGCAATTCTGAAATTTTTTGCTTTTTCCTGCTCCTCTTAGCATGATAAAGAAGATTCAAAGAGAGTGAGATGCCAGCTCCTTTCATTCAGTCAGTAGCTTCAAACATTTCTGGTATATGAATAACATGATGTTTTTCAATGGCAAAAATCAATGAATATTGTAAATGCACAAACAGTAATTTTTCCGCATTGCAAGGTGCAATTCTGAAATTTTTTGCCTTTTCCTGCTCCTCTTAGCATGATAAAGAAGATTCAAAGAGAGTGAGATGCCAGCTCCTTTCATTCAGTCAGTAGCTTCAATCATTTCTGGACGTTTTTCAATGGCAAAAATCAATGAATATTGTAAATGCACAAACAGTAATTTCTCCGCATTGCAAGGTGCAATTCTGAAATTTTTTGCTTTTTCCTGCTCCTCTTAGCATGATAAAGAAGATTCAAAGAGAGTGAGATGCCAGCTCCTTTCATTCAGTCAGTAGCTTCAATCATTTCTGGACGTTTTTCAATGGCAAAAATCAATGAATATTGTAAATGCACAAACAGTAATTTCTCCGCATTGCAAGGTGCAATTCTGAAATTTTTTGCTTTTTCCTGCTCCTCTTAGCATGATAAAGAAGATTCAAAGAGAGTGAGATGCCAGCTCCTTTCATTCAGTCAGTAGCTTCAATCATTTCTGGTATATGAATAACATGATGTTTTTCATTGGCAAAAATCAATGAATATTGTAAATGCACAAACAGTAATTTCTCCGCATTGCAAGGTGCAATTCTGAAATTTTTTGCTTTTTCCTGCTCCTCTTAGCATGATAAAGAAGATTCAAAGAGAGTGAGATGCCAGCTCCTTTCATTCAGTCAGTAGCTTCAATCATTTCTGGACGTTTTTCAATGGCAAAAATCAATGAATATTGTAAATGCACAAACAGCAATTTCTCCGCATTGCAAGGTGCAATTCTGAAATTTTTTGCTTTTTCCTGCTCCTCTTAGCATGATAAAGAAGATTCAAAGAGAGTGAGATGCCAGCTCCTTTCATTCAGTCAGTAGCTTCAAACATTTCTGGTATATGAATAACATGATGTTTTTCAATGGCAAAAATCAATGAATATTGTAAATGCACAAACAGTAATTTTTCCGCATTGCAAGGTGCAATTCTGAAATTTTTTGCCTTTTCCTGCTCCTCTTAGCATGATAAAGAAGATTCAAAGAGAGTGAGATGCCAGCTCCTTTCATTCAGTCAGTAGCTTCAATCATTTCTGGACGTTTTTCAATGGCAAAAATCAATGAATATTGTAAATGCACAAACAGTAATTTCTCCGCATTGCAAGGTGCAATTCTGAAATTTTTTGCTTTTTCCTGCTCCTCTTAGCATGATAAAGAAGTTTCAAAGAGAGTGAGATGCCAGCTCCTTTCATTCAGTCAGTAGCTTCAATCATTTCTGGACGTTTTTCAATGGCAAAAATCAATGAATATTGTAAATGCACAAACAGTAATTTCTCCGCATTGCAATGTGCAATTCGGAAATTTTTTGCTTTTTCCTGCTCCTCTTAGCATGATAAAGAAGATTCAAAGAGAGTGAGATGCCAGCTCCTTTCATTCAGTCAGTAGCTTCAATCATTTCTGGTATATGAATAACATGATGTTTTTCAATGGCAAAAATCAATGAATATTGTAAATGCACAAACAGTAATTTCTCCGCATTGCAAGGTGCAATTCTGAAATTTTTTGCTTTTTCCTGCTCCTCTTAGCATGATAAAGAAGATTCAAAGAGAGTGAGATGCCAGCTCCTTTCATTCAGTCAGTAGCTTCAATCATTTCTGGACGTTTTTCAATGGCAAAAATCAATGAATATTGTTAATGCACAAACAGCAATTTCTCCGCATTGCAAGGTGCAATTCTGAAATTTTTTGCTTTTTCCTGCTCCTCTTAGCATGATAAAGAAGATTCAAAGAGAGTGAGATGCCAGCTCCTTTCATTCAGTCAGTAGCTTCAAACATTTCTGGTATATGAATAACATGATGTTTTTCAATGACAAAAATCAATGAATATTGTAAATGCACAAACAGTAATTTCTCCGCATTGCAAGGTGCAATTCTGAAATTTTTTGCTTTTTCCTGCTCCTCTTAGCATGATAAAGAAGATTCAAAGAGAGTGAGATGCCAGCTCCTTTCATTCAGTCAGTAGCTTCAATCATTTCTGGACGTTTTTCAATGGCAAAAATCAATGAATATTGTAAATGCACAAACAGTAATTTCTCCGCATTGCAAGGTGCAATTCTGAAATTTTTTGCTTTTTCCTGCTCCTCTTAGCATGATAAAGAAGATTCAAAGAGAGTGAGATGCCAGCTCCTTTCATTCAGTCAGTAGCTTCAATCATTTCTGGTATATGAATAACATGATGTTTTTCAATGACAAAAATCAATGAATATTGTAAATGCACAAACAGTAATTTCTCCGCATTGCAAGGTGCAATTCTGAAATTTTTTGCTTTTTCCTGCTCCTCTTAGCATGATAAAGAAGATTCAAAGAGAGTGAGATGCCAGCTCCTTTCATTCAGTCAGTAGCTTCAATCATTTCTGGACGTTTTTCAATGGCAAAAATCAATGAATATTGTAAATGCACAAACAGTAATTTCTCCGCATTGCAAGGTGCAATTCTGAAATTTTTTGCTTTTTCCTGCTCCTCTTAGCATGATAAAGAAGATTCAAAGAGAGTGAGATGCCAGCTCCTTTCATTCAGTCAGTAGCTTCAATCATTTCTGGTATATGAATAACATGATGTTTTTCATTGGCAAAAATCAATGAATATTGTAAATGCACAAACAGTAATTTCTCCGCATTGCAAGGTGCAATTCTGAAATTTTTTGCTTTTTCCTGCTCCTCTTAGCATGATAAAGAAGATTCAAAGAGAGTGAGATGCCAGCTCCTTTCATTCAGTCAGTAGCTTCAATCATTTCTGGACGTTTTTCAATGGCAAAAATCAATGAATATTGTAAATGCACAAACAGCAATTTCTCCGCATTGCAAGGTGCAATTCTGAAATTTTTTGCTTTTTCCTGCTCCTCTTAGCATGATAAAGAAGATTCAAAGAGAGTGAGATGCCAGCTCTTTTCATTCAGTCAGTAGCTTCAAACATTTCTGGTATATGAATAACATGATGTTTTTCAATGGCAAAAATCAATGAATATTGTAAATGCACAAACAGTAATTTCTCCGCATTGCAAGGTGCAATTCTGAAATTTTTTGCTTTTTCCTGCTCCTCTTAGCATGATAAAGAAGATTCAAAGAGAGTGAGATGCCAGCTCCTTTCATTCAGTCAGTAGCTTCAATCATTTCTGGACGTTTTTCAATGGCAAAAATCAATGAATATTGTAAATGCACAAACAGTAATTTCTCCGCATTGCAAGGTGCAATTCTGAAATTTTTTGCTTTTTCCTGCTCCTCTTAGCATGATAAAGAAGATTCAAAGAGAGTGAGATGCCAGCTCCTTTCATTCAGTCAGTAGCTTCAATCATTTCTGGACGTTTTTCAATGGCAAAAATCAATGAATATTGTAAATGCACAAACAGTAATTTCTCCGCATTGCAAGGTGCAATTCTGAAATTTTTTGCTTTTTCCTGCTCCTCTTAGCATGATAAAGAAGATTCAAAGAGAGTGAGATGCCAGCTCCTTTCATTCAGTCAGTAGCTTCAATCATTTCTGGACGTTTTTCAATGGCAAAAATCAATGAATATTGTAAATGCACAAACAGTAATTTCTCCGCATTGCAAGGTGCAATTCGGAAATTTTTTGCTTTTTCCTGCTCCCCTTAGCATGATAAAGAAGATTCAAAGAGAGTGAGATGCCAGCTCCTTTCATTCAGTCAGTAGCTTCAATCATTTCTGGTATATGAATAACATGATGTTTTTCAATGGCAAAAATCAATGAATATTGTAAATGCACAAACAGTAATTTCTCCGCATTGCAAGGTGCAATTCTGAAATGTTTTGCTTTTTCCTGCTCCTCTTAGCATGATAAAGAAGATTCAAAGAGAGTGAGATGCCAGCTCCTTTCATTCAGTCAGTAGCTTCAAACATTTCTGGTATATGAATAACATGATGTTTTTCAATGACAAAAATCAATGAATATTGTAAATGCACAAACAGTAATTTCTCCGCATTGCAAGGTGCAATTCTGAAATTTTTTGCTTTTTCCTGCTCCTCTTAGCATGATAAAGAAGATTCAAAGAGAGTGAGATGCCAGCTCCTTTCATTCAGTCAGTAGCTTCAATCATTTCTGGACGTTTTTCAATGGCAAAAATCAATGAATATTGTAAATGCACAAACAGTAATTTCTCCGCATTGCAAGGTGCAATTCTGAAATTTTTTGCTTTTTCCTGCTCCTCTTAGCATGATAAAGAAGATTCAAAGAGAGTGAGATGCCAGCTCCTTTCATTCAGTCAGTAGCTTCAATCATTTCTGGTATATGAATAACATGATGTTTTTCATTGGCAAAAATCAATGAATATTGTAAATGCACAAACAGTAATTTCTCCGCATTGCAAGGTGCAATTCTGAAATTTTTTGCTTTTTCCTGCTCCTCTTAGCATGATAAAGAAGATTCAAAGAGAGTGAGATGCCAGCTCCTTTCATTCAGTCAGTAGCTTCAATCATTTCTGGACGTTTTTCAATGGCAAAAATCAATGAATATTGTAAATGCACAAACAGCAATTTCTCCGCATTGCAAGGTGCAATTCTGAAATTTTTTGCTTTTTCCTGCTCCTCTTAGCATGATAAAGAAGATTCAAAGAGAGTGAGATGCCAGCTCCTTTCATTCAGTCAGTAGCTTCAAACATTTCTGGTATATGAATAACATGATGTTTTTCAATGGCAAAAATCAATGAATATTGTAAATGCACAAACAGTAATTTTTCCGCATTGCAAGGTGCAATTCTGAAATTTTTTGCCTTTTCCTGCTCCTCTTAGCATGATAAAGAAGATTCAAAGAGAGTGAGATGCCAGCTCCTTTCATTCAGTCAGTAGCTTCAATCATTTCTGGACGTTTTTCAATGGCAAAAATCAATGAATATTGTAAATGCACAAACAGTAATTTCTCCGCATTGCAAGGTGCAATTCTGAAATTTTTTGCTTTTTCCTGCTCCTCTTAGCATGATAAAGAAGTTTCAAAGAGAGTGAGATGCCAGCTCCTTTCATTCAGTCAGTAGCTTCAATCATTTCTGGACGTTTTTCAATGGCAAAAATCAATGAATATTGTAAATGCACAAACAGTAATTTCTCCGCATTGCAATGTGCAATTCGGAAATTTTTTGCTTTTTCCTGCTCCTCTTAGCATGATAAAGAAGATTCAAAGAGAGTGAGATGCCAGCTCCTTTCATTCAGTCAGTAGCTTCAATCATTTCTGGTATATGAATAACATGATGTTTTTCAATGGCAAAAATCAATGAATATTGTAAATGCACAAACAGTAATTTCTCCGCATTGCAAGGTGCAATTCTGAAATTTTTTGCTTTTTCCTGCTCCTCTTAGCATGATAAAGAAGATTCAAAGAGAGTGAGATGCCAGCTCCTTTCATTCAGTCAGTAGCTTCAATCATTTCTGGACGTTTTTCAATGGCAAAAATCAATGAATATTGTAAATGCACAAACAGTAATTTCTCCGCATTGCAATGTGCAATTCGGAAATTTTTTGCTTTTTCCTGCTCCTCTTAGCATGATAAAGAAGATTCAAAGAGAGTGAGATGCCAGCTCCTTTCATTCAGTCAGTAGCTTCAATCATTTCTGGTATATGAATAACATGATGTTTTTCAATGGCAAAAATCAATGAATATTGTAAATGCACAAACAGTAATTTCTCCGCATTGCAAGGTGCAATTCTGAAATTTTTTGTTTTTCCTGCTCCTCTTAGCATGATAAAGAAGATTCAAAGAGAGTGAGATGCCAGCTCCTTTCATTCAGTCAGTAGTTTCAAACATTTCTGGTATATGAATAACATGATGTTTTTCAATGACAAAAATCAATGAATATTGTAAATGCACAAACAGTAATTTCTCCGCATTGCAAGGTGCAATTCTGAAATTTTTTGCTTTTTCCTGCTCCTCTTAGCATGATAAAGAAGATTCAAAGAGAGTGAGATGCCAGCTCCTTTCATTCAGTCAGTAGCTTCAATCATTTCTGGACGTTTTTCAATGGCAAAAATCAATGAATATTGTAAATGCACAAACAGTAATTTCTCCGCATTGCAAGGTGCAATTCTGAAATTTTTTGCTTTTTCCTGCTCCTCTTAGCATGATAAAGAAGATTCAAAGAGAGTGAGATGCCAGCTCCTTTCATTCAGTCAGTAGCTTCAATCATTTCTGGTATATGAATAACATGATGTTTTTCATTGGCAAAAATCAATGAATATTGTAAATGCACAAACAGTAATTTCTCCGCATTGCAAGGTGCAATTCTGAAATTTTTTGCTTTTTCCTGCTCCTCTTAGCATGATAAAGAAGATTCAAAGAGAGTGAGATGCCAGCTCCTTTCATTCAGTCAGTAGCTTCAATCATTTCTGGACGTTTTTCAATGGCAAAAATCAATGAATATTGTAAATGCACAAACAGCAATTTCTCCGCATTGCAAGGTGCAATTCTGAAATTTTTTGCTTTTTCCTGCTCCTCTTAGCATGATAAAGAAGATTCAAAGAGAGTGAGATGCCAACTCCTTTCATTCAGTCAGTAGCTTCAAACATTTCTGGTATATGAATAACATGATGTTTTTCAATGGCAAAAATCAATGAATATTGTAAATGCACAAACAGTAATTTCTCCGCATTGCAAGGTGCAATTCTGAAATTTTTTGCTTTTTCCTGCTCCTCTTAGCATGATAAAGAAGATTCAAAGAGAGTGAGATGCCAGCTCCTTTCATTCAATCAGTAGCTTCAATCATTTCTGGACGTTTTTCAATGGCAAAAATCAATGAATATTGTAAATGCACAAACAGTAATTTCTCCGCATTGCAAGGTGCAATTCTGAATTTTTTTGCTTTTTCCTGCTCCTCTTAGCATGATAAAGAAGATTCAAAGAGAGTGAGATGCCAGCTCCTTTCATTCAGTCAGTAGCTTCAATCATTTCTGGTATATGAATAACATGATGTTTTTCAATGGCAAAAATCAATGAATATTGTAAATGCACAAACAGTAATTTCTCCGCATTGCAAGGTGCAATTCTGAAATTTTTTGCTTTTTCCTGCTCCTCTTAGCATGATAAAGAAGATTCAAAGAGAGTGAGATGCCAGCTCCTTTCATTCAGTCAGTAGCTTCAATCATTTCTGGACGTTTTTCAATGGCCAAAATCAATGAATATTGTAAATGCACAAACAGTAATTTCTCCGCATTGCAAGGTGCAATTCTGAAATTTTTTGCTTTTTCCTGCTCCTCTTAGCATGATAAAGAAGATTCAAAGAGAGTGAGATGCCAGCTCCTTTCATTCAGTCAGTAGCTTCAATCATTTCTGGACGTTTTTCAACGGCAAAAATCAATGAATATTGTAAATGCACAAACAGTAATTTCTCCGCATTGCAAGGTGCAATTCTGAAATTTTTTGCTTTTTCCTGCTCCTCTTAGCATGATAAAGAAGATTCAAAGAGAGTGAGATGCCAGCTCCTTTCATTCAGTCAGTAGCTTCAATCATTTCTGGACGTTTTTCAATGGCAAAAATCAATGAATATTGTAAATGCACAAACAGTAATTTCTCCGCATTGCAAGGTGCAATTCTGAAATTTTTTGCTTTTTCCTGCTCCTCTTAGCATGATAAAGAAGATTCAAAGAGAGTGAGATGCCAGCTCCTTTCATTCAGTCAGTAGCTTCAATCATTTCTGGACGTTTTTCAATGGCAAAAATCAATGAATATTGTAAATGCACAAACAGTAATTTCTCCGCATTGCAAGGTGCAATTCTGAAATTTTTTGTTTTTTCCTGCTCCTCTTAGCATGATAAAGAAGATTCAAAGAGAGTGAGATGCCAGCTCCTTTCATTCAGTCAGTAGCTTCAATCATTTCTGGACGTTTTTCAATGGCAAAAATCAATGAATATTGTAAATGCACAAGCAGTAATTTCTCCGCATTGCAAGGTGCAATTCTGAAATTTTTTGCTTTTTCCTGCTCCTCTTAGCATGATAAAGAAGATTCAAAGAGAGTGAGATGCCAGCTCCTTTCATTCAGTCAGTAGCTTCAATCATTTCTGGACGTTTTTCAATGGCAAAAATCAATGAATATTGTAAATGCACAAACAGTAATTTCTCCGCATTGCAAGGTGCAATTCTGAAATTTTTTGCTTTTTCCTGCTCCTCTTAGCATGAAAAAGAAGATTCAAAGAGAGTGAGATGCCAGCTCCTTTCATTCAGTCAGTAGCTTCAATCATTTCTGGTATATGAATAACATGTTTTTCAATGGCAAAAATCAATGAATATTGTAAATGCACAAACAGTAATTTCTCCGCATTGCAAGGTGCAATTCTGAATTTTTTTGCTTTTTCCTGCTCCTCTTAGCATGATAAAGAAGATTCAAAGAGAGTGAGATGCCAGCTCCTTTCATTTAGTCAGTAGTTTCAATCATTTCTGGACGTTTTTCAATGGCAAAAATCAATGAATATTGTAAATGCACAAACAGTAATTTCTCCGCATTGCAAGGTGCAATTCTGAAATTTTTTGCTTTTTCCTGCTCCTCTAAACATGATAAAGAAGATTCAAAGAGAGTGAGATGCCAGCTCCTTTCATTCAGTCAGTAGCTTCAATCATTTCTGGACGTTTTTCAATGGCAAAAATCAATGAATATTGTAAATGCACAAACAGTAATTTCTCCGCATTGCAAGGTGCAATTCTGAAATTTTTTGCTTTTTCCTGCTCCTCTTAGCATGATAAAGAAGATTCAAAGAGAGTGAGATGCCAGCTCCTTTCATTCAGTCAGTAGCTTCAAACATTTCTGGTATATGAATAACATGATGTTTTTCAATGGCAAAAATCAATGAATATTGTAAATGCACAAACAGTAATTTCTCCGCATTGCAAGGTGCAATTCTGAAATTTTTTGCTTTTTCCTGCTCCTCTTAGCATGATAAAGAAGATTCAAAGAGAGTGAGATGCCAGCTCCTTTCATTCAGTCAGTAGCTTCAATCATTTCTGGACGTTTTTCATTGGCAAAAATCAATGAATATTGTAAATGCACAAACAGTAATTTCTCCGCATTGCAAGGTGCAATACTGAAATTTTTTGCTTTTTCATGCTCCTCTTAGCATGATAAAGAAGATTCAAAGAGAGTGAGATGCCAGCTTCTTTCATTCAGTCAGTAGCTTCAAACATTTCTGGTATATGAATAACATGATGTTTTTCAATGGCAAAAATCAATGAATATTGTAAATGCACAAACAGTAATTTCTCCGCATTGCAAGGTGCAATTCTGAAATTTTTTGCTTTTTCCTGCACCTCTTAGCATGATAAAGAAGATTCAAATAGAGTGAGATGCCAGCTCCTTTCATTCAGTCAGTAGCTTCAATCATTTCTGGACGTTTTTCAATGGCAAAAATCAATGAATATTGTAAATGCACAAACAGTAATTTCTCCGCATTGCAAGGTGCAATTCTGAAATTTTTTGCTTTTTCCTGCTCCTCTTAGCATGATAAAGAAGATTCAAAGAGAGTGAGATGCCAGCTCCTTTCATTCAGTCAGTAGCTTCAATCATTTCTGGACGTTTTTCAATGGCAAAAATCAATGAATATTGTAAATGCACAAACAGTAATTTCTCCGCATTGCAAGGTGCAATTCTGAAATTTTTTGCTTTTTCCTGCTCCTCTTAGCATGATAAAGAAGATTCAAAGAGAGTGAGATGCCAGCTCCTTTCATTCAGTCAGTAGCTTCAAACATTTCTGGTATATGAATAACATGATGTTTTTCAATGGCAAAAATCAATGAATATTGTAAATGCACAAACAGTAATTTCTCCGCATTGCAAGGTGCAATTCTGAAATTTTTTGCTTTTTCCTGCTCCTCTTAGCATGATAAAGAAGATTCAAAGAGAGTGAGATGCCAGCTCCTTTCATTCAGTCAGTAGCTTCAATCATTTCTGGACGTTTTTCAATGGCAAAAATCAATGAATATTGTAAATGCACAAACAGTAATTTCTCCGCATTGCAAGGTGCAATTCTGAAATTTTTTGCTTTTTCCTGCTCCTCTTAGCATGATAAAGAAGATTCAAAGAGAGTGAGATGCCAGCTCCTTTCATTCAGTCAGTAGCTTCAATCATTTCTGGACGTTTTTCAATGGCAAAAATCAATGAATATTGTAAATGCACAAACAGTAATTTCTCCGCATTGCAAGGTGCAATTCTGAAATTTTTTGCTTTTTCCTGCTCCTCTTAGCATGATAAAGAAGATTCAAAGAGAGTGAGATGCCAGCTCCTTTCATTCAGTCAGTAGCTTCAAACATTTCTGGTATATGAATAACATGATGTTTTTCAATGGCAAAAATCAATGAATATTGTAAATGCACAAACAGTAATTTCTCCACATTGCAAGGTGCAATTCTGAAATTTTTTGCTTTTTCCTGCTCCTCTTAGCATGATAAAGAAGATTCAAAGAGAGTGAGATGCCAGCTCCTTTCATTCAGTCAGTAGCTTCAATCATTTCTGGACGTTTTTCAATGGCAAAATTCAATGAATATTGTAAATGCACAAACAGTAATTTCTCCGCATTGCAAGGTGCAATTCTGAAATTTTTTGCTTTTTCCTGCTCCTCTTAGCATGATAAAGAAGATTCAAAGAGAGTGAGATGCCAGCTCCTTTCATTCAGTCAGTAGCTTCAATCATTTCTGGTATATGAATAACATGATGTTTTTCAATGGCAAAAATCAATGAATATTGTAAATGCACAAACAGTAATTTCTCCGCATTGCAAGGTGCAATTCTGAAATTTTTTGCTTTTTCCTGCTCCTCTTAGCATGATAAAGAAGATTCAAAGAGAGTGAGATGCCAGCTCCTTTCTTTCAGTCAGTAGCTTCAAACATTTCTGGTATATGAATAACATGATGTTTTTCTATGGCAAAAATCAATGAATATTGTAAATGCACAAACAGTAATTTCTCCGCATTGCAAGGTGCAATTCTGAAATTTTTTGCTTTTTCCTGTTCCTCTTAGCATGATAAAGAAGATTCAAAGAGAGTGAGATGCCAGCTCCTTTCATTCAGTCAGTAGCTTCAATCATTTCTGGACGTTTTTCAATGGCAAAAATCAATGAATATTGTAAATGCACAAACAGTAATTTCTCCGCATTGCAAGGTGCAATTCTGAAATTTTTTGCTTTTTCCTGCTCCTCTTAGCATGATAAAGAAGACTCAAAGAGAGTGAGATGCCAGCTCCTTTCATTCAGTCAGTAGCTTCAATCATTTCTGGACGTTTTTCAATGGCAAAAATCAATGAATATTGTAAATGCACAAACAGTAATTTCTCCGCATTGCAAGGTGCAATTCTGAAATTTTTTGCTTTTTCCTGCTCCTCTTAGCATGATAAAGAAGATTCAAAGAGAGTGAGATGCCAGCTCCTTTCATTCAGTCAGTAGCTTCAAACATTTCTGGTATATGAATAACATGATGTTTTTCAATGACAAAAATCAATGAATATTGTAAATGCACAAACAGTAATTTCTCCACATTGCAAGGTGCAATTCTGAAATTTTTTGCTTTTTCCTGCTCCTCTTAGCATGATAAAGAAGATTCAAAGAGAGTGAGATGCCAGCTCCTTTCATTCAGTCAGTAGCTTCAATCATTTCTGGACGTTTTTCAATGGCAAAATTCAATGAATATTGTAAATGCACAAACAGTAATTTCTCCGCATTGCAAGGTGCAATTCTGAAATTTTTTGCTTTTTCCTGCTCCTCTTAGCATGATAAAGAAGATTCAAAGAGAGTGAGATGCCAGCTCCTTTCATTCAGTCAGTAGCTTCAATCATTTCTGGTATATGAATAACATGATGTTTTTCAATGGCAAAAATCAATGAATATTGTAAATGCACAAACAGTAATTTCTCCGCATTGCAAGGTGCAATTCTGAATTTTTTTGCTTTTTCCTGCTCCTCTTAGCATGATAAAGAAGATTCAAAGAGAGTGAGATGCCAGCTCCTTTCATTCAGTCAGTAGCTTCAATCATTTCTGGACGTTTTTCAATGGCAAAAATCAATGAATATTGTAAATGCACAAACAGTAATTTCTCCGCATTGCAAGGTGCAATTCTGAAATTTTTTGCTTTTTCCTGCTCCTCTTAGCATGATAAAGAAGATTCAAAGAGAGTGAGATGCCAGCTCCTTTCATTCAGTCAGTAGCTTCAAACATTTCTGGTATATGAATAACATGATGTTTTTCAATGGCAAAAATCAATGAATATTGTAAATGCACAAACAGTAATTTCTCCGCATTGCAAGGTGCAATTCTGAAATTTTTTGCTTTTTCCTGCTCCTCTTAGCATGATAAAGAAGATTCAAAGAGAGTGAGATGCCAGCTCCTTTCATTCAGTCAGTAGCTTCAATCATTTCTGGATGTTTTTCAATGGCAAAAATCAATGAATATTGTAAATGCACAAACAGTAATTTCTCCGCATTGCAAGGTGCAATTCTGAAATTTTTTGCTTTTTCCTGCTCCTCTTAGCATGATAAAGAAGATTCATAGAGAGTGAGATGCCAGCTCCTTTCATTCAGTCAGTAGCTTCAATCATTTCTGGACGTTTTTCAATGGCAAAAATCAATGAATATTGTAAATGCACAAACAGTAATTTCTCCGCATTGCAAGGTGCAATTCTGAAATTTTTTGCTTTTTCCTGCTCCTCTTAGCATGATAAAGAAGATTCAAAGAGAGTAAGATGCCAGCTCCTTTCATTCAGTCAGTAGCTTCAATCATTTCTGGTATATGAATAACATGATGTTTTTCAATGGCAAAAATCAATGAATATTGTAAATGCACAAACAGTAATTTCTCCGCATTGCAAGGTGCAATTCTGAAATTTTTTGCTTTTTCCTGCTCCTCTTAGCATGATAAAGAAGATTCAAAGAGAGTGAGATGCCAGCTCCTTTCATTCAGTCAGTAGCTTCAATCATTTCTGGACGTTTTTCAATGGCAAAATTCAATGAATATTGTAAATGCACAAACAGTAATTTCTCCGCATTGCAAGGTGCAATTCTGAAATTTTTTGCTTTTTCCTGCTCCTCTTAGCATGATAAAGAAGATTCAAAGAGAGTGAGATGCCAGCTCCTTTCATTCAGTCAGTAGCTTCAATCATTTCTGGTATATGAATAACATGATGTTTTTCAATGGCAAAAATCAATGAATATTGTAAATGCACAAACAGTAATTTCTCCGCATTGCAAGGTGCAATTCTGAAATTTTTTGCTTTTTCCTGCTCCTCTTAGCATGATAAAGAAGATTCAAAGAGAGTGAGATGCCAGCTCCTTTCATTCAGTCAGTAGCTTCAATCATTTCTGGACGTTTTTCAATGGCAAAAATCAATGAATATTGTAAATGCACAAACAGTAATTTCTCCGCATTGCAAGGTGCAATTCTGAAATTTTTTGCTTTTTCCTGCTCCTCTTAGCATGATAAAGAAGATTCAAAGAGAGTGAGATGCCAGCTCCTTTCATTCAGTCAGTAGCTTCAAACATTTCTGGTATATGAATAACATGATGTTTTTCAATGGCAAAAATCAATGAATATTGTAAATGCACAAACAGTAATTTCTCCGCATTGCAAGGTGCAATTCTGAAATTTTTTGCTTTTTCCTGCTCCTCTTAGCATGATAAAGAAGATTCAAAGAGAGTGAGATGCCAGCTCCTTTCATTCAGTCAGTAGCTTCAATCATTTCTGGACGTTTTTCAATGGCAAAAATCAATGAATATTGTAAATGCACAAACAGTAATTTCTCCGCATTGCAAGGTGCAATTCTGAAATTTTTTGCTTTTTCCTGCTCCTCTTAGCATGATAAAGAAGATTCATAGAGAGTGAGATGCCAGCTCCTTTCATTCAGTCAGTAGCTTCAATCATTTCTGGACGTTTTTCAATGGCAAAAATCAATGAATATTGTAAATGCACAAACAGTAATTTCTCCGCATTGCAAGGTGCAATTCTGAAATTTTTTGCTTTTTCCTGCTCCTCTTAGCATGATAAAGAAGATTCAAAGAGAGTAAGATGCCAGCTCCTTTCATTCAGTCAGTAGCTTCAATCATTTCTGGTATATGAATAACATGATGTTTTTCAATGGCAAAAATCAATGAATATTGTAAATGCACAAACAGTAATTTCTCCGCATTGCAAGGTGCAATTCTGAAATTTTTTGCTTTTTCCTGCTCCTCTTAGCATGATAAAGAAGATTCAAAGAGAGTGAGATGCCAGCTCCTTTCATTCAGTCAGTAGCTTCAATCATTTCTGGACGTTTTTCAATGGCAAAAATCAATGAATATTGTAAATGCACAAACAGTAATTTCTCCGCATTGCAAGGTGCAATTCTGAAATTTTTTGCTTTTTCCTGCTCCTCTTAGCATGATAAAGAAGATTCAAAGAGAGTGAGATGCCAGCTCCTTTCATTCAGTCAGTAGCTTCAATCATTTCTGGACGTTTTTCAATGGCAAAAATCAATGAATATTGTAAATGCACAAACAGTAATTTCTCCACATTGCAAGGTGCAATACTGAAATTTTTTGCTTTTTCCTGCTCCTCTTAGCATGATAAAGAAGATTCAAAGAGAGTGAGATGCCAGCTCCTTTCATTCAGTCAGTAGCTTCAAACATTTCTGGTATATGAATAACATGATGTTTTTCAATGGCAAAAATCAATGAATATTGTAAAAGCACAAACAGTAATTTCTCCGCATTGCAAGGTGCAATTCTGAAATTTTTTGCTTTTTCCTGCTCCTCTTAGCATGATAAAGAAGATTCAAAGAGAGTGAGATGCCAGCTCCTTTCATTCAGTCAGTAGCTTCAATCATTTCTGGACGTTTTTCAATGGCAAAAATCAATGAATATTGTAAATGCACAAACAGTAATTTCTCCGCATTGCAAGGTGCAATTCTGAAATTTTTTGCTTTTTCCTGCTCCTCTTAGCATGATAAAGAAGATTCAAAGAGAGTGAGATGCCAGCTCCTTTCATTCAGTCAGTAGCTTCAAACATTTCTGGTATATGAATAACATGATGTTTTTCAATGGCAAAAATCAATGAATATTGTAAATGCACAAACAGTAATTTCTCCGCATTGCAAGTTGCAATTCTGAAATTTTTTGCTTTTTCCTGCTCCTCTTAGCATGATAAAGAAGATTCAAAGAGAGTGAGATGCCAGCTCCTTTCATTCAGTCAGTAGCTTCAATCATTTCTGGACGTTTTTCAATGGCAAAAATCAATGAATATTGTAAATGCACAAACAGTAATTTCTCCGCATTGCAAGGTGCAATTCTGAAATTTTTTGCTTTTTCCTGCTCCTCTTAGCATGATAAAGAAGATTCAAAGAGAGTGAGATGCCAGCTCCTTTCATTCAGTCAGTAGCTTCAATCATTTCTGGTATATGAATAACATGATGTTTTTCAATGGCAAAAATCAATGAATATTGTAAATGCACAAACAGTAATTTCTCCGCATTGCAAGGTGCAATTCTGAAATTTTTTGCTTTTTCCTGCTCCTCTTAGCATGATAAAGAAGATTCAAAGAGAGTGAAATGCCAGCTCCTTTCATTCAGTCAGTAGCTTCAATCATTTCTGGATGTTTTTCAATGGCAAAATCAATGAATATTGTAAATGCACAAACAGTAATTTCTCCGCATTGCAAGGTGCAATTCTGAAATTTTTTGCATTTTCCTGCTCCTCTTAGCATGATAAAGAAGATTCAAAGAGAGTGAGATGCCAGCTCCTTTCATTCAGTCAGTAGCTTCAATCATTTCTGGACGTTTTTCAATGGCAAAAATCAATGAATATTGTAAATGCACAAACAGTAATTTCTCCGCATTGCAAGGTGCAATTCTGAAATTTTTTGCTTTTTCCTGCTCCTCTTAGCATGATAAAGAAGATTCAAAGAGAGTAAGATGTCAGCTCCTTTCATTCAGTCAGTAGCTTCAATCATTTCTGGTATATGAATAACATGATGTTTTTCAATGGCAAAAATCAATGAATATTGTAAATGCACAAACAGTAATTTCTCCGCATTGCAAGGTGCAATTCTGAAATTTTTTGCTTTTTCCTGCTCCTCTTAGCATGATAAAGAAGATTCAAAGAGAGTGAGATGCCAGCTCCTTTCATTCAGTCAGTAGCTTCAATCATTTCTGGACGTTTTTCAATGGCAAAAATCAATGAATATTGTAAATGCACAAACAGTAATTTCTCCGCATTGCAAGGTGCAATTCTGAAATTTTTTGCTTTTTCCTGCTCCTCTTAGCATGATAAAGAAGATTCAAAGAGAGTGAGATGCCAGCTCCTTTCATTCAGTCAGTAGCTTCAATCATTTCTGGACGTTTTTCAATGGCAAAAATCAATGAATATTGTAAATGCACAAACAGTAATTTCTCCGCATTGCAAGGTGCAATTCTGAAATTTTTTGCTTTTTCCTGCTCCTCTTAGCATGATAAAGAAGATTCAAAGAGAGTGAGATGCCAGCTCCTTTCATTCAGTCAGTAGCTTCAATCATTTCTGGACGTTTTTCAATGGCAAAAATCAATGAATATTGTAAATGCACAAACAGTAATTTCTCCGCATTGCAAGGTGCAATTCTGAAATTTTTTGCTTTTTCCTGCTCCTCTTAGCATGATAAAGAAGATTCAAAGAGAGTGAGATGCCAGCTCCTTTCATTCAGTCAGTAGCTTCAAACATTTCTGGACGTTTTTCAATGGCAAAAATCAATGAATATTGTAAATGCACAAACAGTAATATCTCCACATTGCAAGGTGCAATTCTGAAATTTTTTGCTTTTTCCTGCTCCTCTTAGCATGATAAAGAAGATTCAAAGAGAGTGAGATGCCAGCTCCTTTCATTCAGTCAGTAGCTTCAAACATTTCTGGTATATGAATAACATGATGTTTTTCAATGGCAAAAATCAATGAATATTGTAAATGCACAAACAGTAATTTCTCCGCATTGCAAGGTGCAATTCTGAAATTTTTTGCTTTTTCCTGCTCCTCTTAGCATGATAAAGAAGATTCAAAGAGAGTGAGATGCCAGCTCCTTTCATTCAGTCAGTAGCTTCAATCATTTCTGGACGTTTTTCAATGGCAAAACTCAATGAATATTGTAAATGCACAAACAGTAATTTCTCCGCATTGCAAGGTGCAATTCTGAAATTTTTTGCTTTTTCCTGCTCCTCTTAGCATGATAAAGAAGATTCAAAGAGAGTGAGATGCCAGCTCCTTTCATTCAGTCAGTAGCTTCAATCATTTCTGGACGTTTTTCAATGGCAAAAATCAATGAATATTGTAAATGCACAAACAGTAATTTCTCCGCATTGCAAGGTGCAATTCTGAAATTTTTTGCTTTTTCCTGCTCCTCTTAGCATGATAAAGAAGATTCAAAGAGAGTGAGATGCCAGCTCCTTTCATTCAGTCAGTAGCTTCAAACATTTCTGGTATATGAATAACATGATGTTTTTCAATGGCAAAAATCAATGAATATTGTAAAAGCACAAACAGTAATTTCTCCGCGTTGCAAGGTGCAATTCTGAAATTTTTTGCTTTTTCCTGCTCCTCTTAGCATGATAAAGAAGATTCAAAGAGAGTGAGATGCCAGCTCCTTTCATTCAGTCAGTAGCTTCAATCATTTCTGGACGTTTTTCAATGTCAAAAATCAATGAATATTGTAAATGCACAAACAGTAATTTCTCCGCATTGCAAGGTGCAATTCTGAAATTTTTTGCTTTTTCCTGCTCCTCTTAGCATGATAAAGAAGATTCAAAGAGAGTGAGATGCCAGCTCCTTTCATTCAGTCAGTAGCTTCAATCATTTCTGGTATATGAATAACATGATGTTTTTCAATGGCAAAAATCAATGAATATTGTAAATGCACAAACAGTAATTTCTCCGCATTGCAAGGTGCAATTCTGAAATTTTTTGCTTTTTCCTGCTCCTCTTAGCATGATAAAGAAGATTCAAAGAGAGTGAGATGCCAGCTCCTTTCTTTCAGTCAGTAGCTTCAAACATTTCTGGTATATGAATAACATGATGTTTTTCTATGGCAAAAATCAATGAATATTGTAAATGCACAAACAGTAATTTCTCCGCATTGCAAGGTGCAATTCTGAAATTTTTTGCTTTTTCCTGTTCCTCTTAGCATGATAAAGAAGATTCAAAGAGAGTGAGATGCCAGCTCCTTTCATTCAGTCAGTAGCTTCAATCATTTCTGGACGTTTTTCAATGGCAAAAATCAATGAATATTGTAAATGCACAAACAGTAATTTCTCCGCATTGCAAGGTGCAATTCTGAAATTTTTTGCTTTTTCCTGCTCCTCTTAGCATGATAAAGAAGACTCAAAGAGAGTGAGATGCCAGCTCCTTTCATTCAGTCAGTAGCTTCAATCATTTCTGGACGTTTTTCAATGGCAAAAATCAATGAATATTGTAAATGCACAAACAGTAATTTCTCCGCATTGCAAGGTGCAATTCTGAAATTTTTTGCTTTTTCCTGCTCCTCTTAGCATGATAAAGAAGATTCAAAGAGAGTGAGATGCCAGCTCCTTTCATTCAGTCAGTAGCTTCAAACATTTCTGGTATATGAATAACATGATGTTTTTCAATGACAAAAATCAATGAATATTGTAAATGCACAAACAGTAATTTCTCCACATTGCAAGGTGCAATTCTGAAATTTTTTGCTTTTTCCTGCTCCTCTTAGCATGATAAAGAAGATTCAAAGAGAGTGAGATGCCAGCTCCTTTCATTCAGTCAGTAGCTTCAATCATTTCTGGACGTTTTTCAATGGCAAAATTCAATGAATATTGTAAATGCACAAACAGTAATTTCTCCGCATTGCAAGGTGCAATTCTGAAATTTTTTGCTTTTTCCTGCTCCTCTTAGCATGATAAAGAAGATTCAAAGAGAGTGAGATGCCAGCTCCTTTCATTCAGTCAGTAGCTTCAATCATTTCTGGTATATGAATAACATGATGTTTTTCAATGGCAAAAATCAATGAATATTGTAAATGCACAAACAGTAATTTCTCCGCATTGCAAGGTGCAATTCTGAATTTTTTTGCTTTTTCCTGCTCCTCTTAGCATGATAAAGAAGATTCAAAGAGAGTGAGATGCCAGCTCCTTTCATTCAGTCAGTAGCTTCAATCATTTCTGGACGTTTTTCAATGGCAAAAATCAATGAATATTGTAAATGCACAAACAGTAATTTCTCCGCATTGCAAGGTGCAATTCTGAAATTTTTTGCTTTTTCCTGCTCCTCTTAGCATGATAAAGAAGATTCAAAGAGAGTGAGATGCCAGCTCCTTTCATTCAGTCAGTAGCTTCAAACATTTCTGGTATATGAATAACATGATGTTTTTCAATGGCAAAAATCAATGAATATTGTAAATGCACAAACAGTAATTTCTCCGCATTGCAAGGTGCAATTCTGAAATTTTTTGCTTTTTCCTGCTCCTCTTAGCATGATAAAGAAGATTCAAAGAGAGTGAGATGCCAGCTCCTTTCATTCAGTCAGTAGCTTCAATCATTTCTGGATGTTTTTCAATGGCAAAAATCAATGAATATTGTAAATGCACAAACAGTAATTTCTCCGCATTGCAAGGTGCAATTCTGAAATTTTTTGCTTTTTCCTGCTCCTCTTAGCATGATAAAGAAGATTCATAGAGAGTGAGATGCCAGCTCCTTTCATTCAGTCAGTAGCTTCAATCATTTCTGGACGTTTTTCAATGGCAAAAATCAATGAATATTGTAAATGCACAAACAGTAATTTCTCCGCATTGCAAGGTGCAATTCTGAAATTTTTTGCTTTTTCCTGCTCCTCTTAGCATGATAAAGAAGATTCAAAGAGAGTAAGATGCCAGCTCCTTTCATTCAGTCAGTAGCTTCAATCATTTCTGGTATATGAATAACATGATGTTTTTCAATGGCAAAAATCAATGAATATTGTAAATGCACAAACAGTAATTTCTCCGCATTGCAAGGTGCAATTCTGAAATTTTTTGCTTTTTCCTGCTCCTCTTAGCATGATAAAGAAGATTCAAAGAGAGTGAGATGCCAGCTCCTTTCATTCAGTCAGTAGCTTCAATCATTTCTGGACGTTTTTCAATGGCAAAATTCAATGAATATTGTAAATGCACAAACAGTAATTTCTCCGCATTGCAAGGTGCAATTCTGAAATTTTTTGCTTTTTCCTGCTCCTCTTAGCATGATAAAGAAGATTCAAAGAGAGTGAGATGCCAGCTCCTTTCATTCAGTCAGTAGCTTCAATCATTTCTGGTATATGAATAACATGATGTTTTTCAATGGCAAAAATCAATGAATATTGTAAATGCACAAACAGTAATTTCTCCGCATTGCAAGGTGCAATTCTGAAATTTTTTGCTTTTTCCTGCTCCTCTTAGCATGATAAAGAAGATTCAAAGAGAGTGAGATGCCAGCTCCTTTCATTCAGTCAGTAGCTTCAATCATTTCTGGACGTTTTTCAATGGCAAAAATCAATGAATATTGTAAATGCACAAACAGTAATTTCTCCGCATTGCAAGGTGCAATTCTGAAATTTTTTGCTTTTTCCTGCTCCTCTTAGCATGATAAAGAAGATTCAAAGAGAGTGAGATGCCAGCTCCTTTCATTCAGTCAGTAGCTTCAAACATTTCTGGTATATGAATAACATGATGTTTTTCAATGGCAAAAATCAATGAATATTGTAAATGCACAAACAGTAATTTCTCCGCATTGCAAGGTGCAATTCTGAAATTTTTTGCTTTTTCCTGCTCCTCTTAGCATGATAAAGAAGATTCAAAGAGAGTGAGATGCCAGCTCCTTTCATTCAGTCAGTAGCTTCAATCATTTCTGGACGTTTTTCAATGGCAAAAATCAATGAATATTGTAAATGCACAAACAGTAATTTCTCCGCATTGCAAGGTGCAATTCTGAAATTTTTTGCTTTTTCCTGCTCCTCTTAGCATGATAAAGAAGATTCATAGAGAGTGAGATGCCAGCTCCTTTCATTCAGTCAGTAGCTTCAATCATTTCTGGACGTTTTTCAATGGCAAAAATCAATGAATATTGTAAATGCACAAACAGTAATTTCTCCGCATTGCAAGGTGCAATTCTGAAATTTTTTGCTTTTTCCTGCTCCTCTTAGCATGATAAAGAAGATTCAAAGAGAGTAAGATGCCAGCTCCTTTCATTCAGTCAGTAGCTTCAATCATTTCTGGTATATGAATAACATGATGTTTTTCAATGGCAAAAATCAATGAATATTGTAAATGCACAAACAGTAATTTCTCCGCATTGCAAGGTGCAATTCTGAAATTTTTTGCTTTTTCCTGCTCCTCTTAGCATGATAAAGAAGATTCAAAGAGAGTGAGATGCCAGCTCCTTTCATTCAGTCAGTAGCTTCAATCATTTCTGGACGTTTTTCAATGGCAAAAATCAATGAATATTGTAAATGCACAAACAGTAATTTCTCCGCATTGCAAGGTGCAATTCTGAAATTTTTTGCTTTTTCCTGCTCCTCTTAGCATGATAAAGAAGATTCAAAGAGAGTGAGATGCCAGCTCCTTTCATTCAGTCAGTAGCTTCAATCATTTCTGGACGTTTTTCAATGGCAAAAATCAATGAATATTGTAAATGCACAAACAGTAATTTCTCCACATTGCAAGGTGCAATACTGAAATTTTTTGCTTTTTCCTGCTCCTCTTAGCATGATAAAGAAGATTCAAAGAGAGTGAGATGCCAGCTCCTTTCATTCAGTCAGTAGCTTCAAACATTTCTGGTATATGAATAACATGATGTTTTTCAATGGCAAAAATCAATGAATATTGTAAAAGCACAAACAGTAATTTCTCCGCATTGCAAGGTGCAATTCTGAAATTTTTTGCTTTTTCCTGCTCCTCTTAGCATGATAAAGAAGATTCAAAGAGAGTGAGATGCCAGCTCCTTTCATTCAGTCAGTAGCTTCAATCATTTCTGGACGTTTTTCAATGGCAAAAATCAATGAATATTGTAAATGCACAAACAGTAATTTCTCCGCATTGCAAGGTGCAATTCTGAAATTTTTTGCTTTTTCCTGCTCCTCTTAGCATGATAAAGAAGATTCAAAGAGAGTGAGATGCCAGCTCCTTTCATTCAGTCAGTAGCTTCAAACATTTCTGGTATATGAATAACATGATGTTTTTCAATGGCAAAAATCAATGAATATTGTAAATGCACAAACAGTAATTTCTCCGCATTGCAAGTTGCAATTCTGAAATTTTTTGCTTTTTCCTGCTCCTCTTAGCATGATAAAGAAGATTCAAAGAGAGTGAGATGCCAGCTCCTTTCATTCAGTCAGTAGCTTCAATCATTTCTGGACGTTTTTCAATGGCAAAAATCAATGAATATTGTAAATGCACAAACAGTAATTTCTCCGCATTGCAAGGTGCAATTCTGAAATTTTTTGCTTTTTCCTGCTCCTCTTAGCATGATAAAGAAGATTCAAAGAGAGTGAGATGCCAGCTCCTTTCATTCAGTCAGTAGCTTCAATCATTTCTGGACGTTTTTCAATGGCAAAAATCAATGAATATTGTAAATGCACAAACAGTAATTTCTCCGCATTGCAAGGTGCAATTCTGAAATTTTTTGCTTTTTCCTGCTCCTCTTAGCATGATAAAGAAGATTCAAAGAGAGTGAGATGCCAGCTCCTTTCATTCAGTCAGTAGCTTCAATCATTTCTGGTATATGAATAACATGATGTTTTTCAATGGCAAAAATCAATGAATATTGTAAATGCACAAACAGTAATTTCTCCGCATTGCAAGGTGCAATTCTGAAATTTTTTGCTTTTTCCTGCTCCTCTTAGCATGATAAAGAAGATTCAAAGAGAGTGAAATGCCAGCTCCTTTCATTCAGTCAGTAGCTTCAATCATTTCTGGATGTTTTTCAATGGCAAAATCAATGAATATTGTAAATGCACAAACAGTAATTTCTCCGCATTGCAAGGTGCAATTCTGAAATTTTTTGCATTTTCCTGCTCCTCTTAGCATGATAAAGAAGATTCAAAGAGAGTGAGATGCCAGCTCCTTTCATTCAGTCAGTAGCTTCAATCATTTCTGGACGTTTTTCAATGGCAAAAATCAATGAATATTGTAAATGCACAAACAGTAATTTCTCCGCATTGCAAGGTGCAATTCTGAAATTTTTTGCTTTTTCCTGCTCCTCTTAGCATGATAAAGAAGATTCAAAGAGAGTAAGATGTCAGCTCCTTTCATTCAGTCAGTAGCTTCAATCATTTCTGGTATATGAATAACATGATGTTTTTCAATGGCAAAAATCAATGAATATTGTAAATGCACAAACAGTAATTTCTCCGCATTGCAAGGTGCAATTCTGAAATTTTTTGCTTTTTCCTGCTCCTCTTAGCATGATAAAGAAGATTCAAAGAGAGTGAGATGCCAGCTCCTTTCATTCAGTCAGTAGCTTCAATCATTTCTGGACGTTTTTCAATGGCAAAAATCAATGAATATTGTAAATGCACAAACAGTAATTTCTCCGCATTGCAAGGTGCAATTCTGAAATTTTTTGCTTTTTCCTGCTCCTCTTAGCATGATAAAGAAGATTCAAAGAGAGTGAGATGCCAGCTCCTTTCATTCAGTCAGTAGCTTCAATCATTTCTGGACGTTTTTCAATGGCAAAAATCAATGAATATTGTAAATGCACAAACAGTAATTTCTCCGCATTGCAAGGTGCAATTCTGAAATTTTTTGCTTTTTCCTGCTCCTCTTAGCATGATAAAGAAGATTCAAAGAGAGTGAGATGCCAGCTCCTTTCATTCAGTCAGTAGCTTCAATCATTTCTGGACGTTTTTCAATGGCAAAAATCAATGAATATTGTAAATGCACAAACAGTAATTTCTCCGCATTGCAAGGTGCAATTCTGAAATTTTTTGCTTTTTCCTGCTCCTCTTAGCATGATAAAGAAGATTCAAAGAGAGTGAGATGCCAGCTCCTTTCATTCAGTCAGTAGCTTCAAACATTTCTGGACGTTTTTCAATGGCAAAAATCAATGAATATTGTAAATGCACAAACAGTAATATCTCCACATTGCAAGGTGCAATTCTGAAATTTTTTGCTTTTTCCTGCTCCTCTTAGCATGATAAAGAAGATTCAAAGAGAGTGAGATGCCAGCTCCTTTCATTCAGTCAGTAGCTTCAAACATTTCTGGTATATGAATAACATGATGTTTTTCAATGGCAAAAATCAATGAATATTGTAAATGCACAAACAGTAATTTCTCCGCATTGCAAGGTGCAATTCTGAAATTTTTTGCTTTTTCCTGCTCCTCTTAGCATGATAAAGAAGATTCAAAGAGAGTGAGATGCCAGCTCCTTTCATTCAGTCAGTAGCTTCAATCATTTCTGGACGTTTTTCAATGGCAAAACTCAATGAATATTGTAAATGCACAAACAGTAATTTCTCCGCATTGCAAGGTGCAATTCTGAAATTTTTTGCTTTTTCCTGCTCCTCTTAGCATGATAAAGAAGATTCAAAGAGAGTGAGATGCCAGCTCCTTTCATTCAGTCAGTAGCTTCAATCATTTCTGGACGTTTTTCAATGGCAAAAATCAATGAATATTGTAAATGCACAAACAGTAATTTCTCCGCATTGCAAGGTGCAATTCTGAAATTTTTTGCTTTTTCCTGCTCCTCTTAGCATGATAAAGAAGATTCAAAGAGAGTGAGATGCCAGCTCCTTTCATTCAGTCAGTAGCTTCAAACATTTCTGGTATATGAATAACATGATGTTTTTCAATGGCAAAAATCAATGAATATTGTAAAAGCACAAACAGTAATTTCTCCGCGTTGCAAGGTGCAATTCTGAAATTTTTTGCTTTTTCCTGCTCCTCTTAGCATGATAAAGAAGATTCAAAGAGAGTGAGATGCCAGCTCCTTTCATTCAGTCAGTAGCTTCAATCATTTCTGGACGTTTTTCAATGTCAAAAATCAATGAATATTGTAAATGCACAAACAGTAATTTCTCCGCATTGCAAGGTGCAATTCTGAAATTTTTTGCTTTTTCCTGCTCCTCTTAGCATGATAAAGAAGATTCAAAGAGAGTGAGATGCCAGCTCCTTTCATTCAGTCAGTAGCTTCAAACATTTCTGGTATATGAATAACATGATGTTTTTCAATGGCAAAAATCAATGAATATTGTAAAAGCACAAACAGTAATTTCTCCGCATTGCAAGGTGCAATTCTGAAATTTTTTGCTTTTTCCTGCTCCTCTTAGCATGAGAAAGAAGATTCAAAGAGAGTGAGATGCCAGCTCCTTTCATTCAGTCAGTAGCTTCAATCATTTCTTGTATATGAATAACATGATGTTTTTCAATGGCAAAAATCAATGAATATTGTAAATGCACAAACAGTAATTTCTCCGCATTGCAAGGTGCAATTCTGAAATTTTTTGCTTTTTCCTGCTCCTCTTAGCATGATAAAGAAGATTCAAAGAGAGTGAGATGCCAGCTCCTTTCATTCAGTCAGTAGCTTCAATCATTTCTGGACGTTTTTCAATGGCAAAAATCAATGAATATTGTAAATGCACAAACAGTAATTTCTCCGCATTGCAAGGTGCAATTCTGAAATTTTTTGCTTTTTCCTGCTCCTCTTAGCATGATAAAGAAGATTCAAAGAGAGTGAGATGCCAGCTCCTTTCATTCAGTCAGTAGCTTCAATCATTTCTGGACGTTTTTCAATTGCAAAAATCAATGAATATTGTAAATGCACAAACAGTAATTTCTCCGCATTGCAAGGTGCAATTCTGAAATTTTTTGCTTTTTCCTGCTCCTCTTAGCATGATAAAGAAGATTCAAAGAGAGTGAGATGCCAGCTCCTTTCATTCAGTCAGTAGCTTCAATCATTTCTGGACGTTTTTCAATGGCAAAAATCAATGAATATTGTAAATGCACAAACAGTAATTTCTCCGCATTGCAAGGTGCAATTCTGAAATTTTTTGCTTTTTCCTGCTCCTCTTAGCATGATAAAGAAGATTCAAAGAGAGTGAGATGCCAGCTCCTTTCATTCAGTCAGTAGCTTCAAACATTTCTGGACGTTTTTCAATGGCAAAAATCAATGAATATTGTAAATGCACAAACAGTAATATCTCCACATTGCAAGGTGCAATTCTGAAATTTTTTGCTTTTTCCTGCTCCTCTTAGCATGATAAAGAAGATTCAAAGAGAGTGAGATGCCAGCTCCTTTCATTCAGTCAGTAGCTTCAAACATTTCTGGTATATGAATAACATGATGTTTTTCAATGGCAAAAATCAATGAATATTGTAAATGCACAAACAGTAATTTCTCCGCATTGCAAGGTGCAATTCTGAAATTTTTTGCTTTTTCCTGCTCCTCTTAGCATGATAAAGAAGATTCAAAGAGAGTGAGATGCCAGCTCCTTTCATTCAGTCAGTAGCTTCAATCATTTCTGGACGTTTTTCAATGGCAAAAATCAATGAATATTGTAAATGCACAAACAGTAATTTCTCCGCATTGCAAGGTGCAATTCTGAAATTTTTTGCTTTTTCCTGCTCCTCTTAGCATGATAAAGAAGATTCAAAGAGAGTGAGATGCCAGCTCCTTTCATTCAGTCAGTAGCTTCAATCATTTCTGGACGTTTTTCAATGGCAAAAATCAATGAATATTGTAAATGCACAAACAGTAATTTCTCCGCATTGCAAGGTGCAATTCTGAAATTTTTTGCTTTTTCCTGCTCCTCTTAGCATGATAAAGAAGATTCAAAGAGAGTGAGATGCCAGCTCCTTTCATTCAGTCAGTAGCTTCAAACATTTCTGGTATATGAATAACATGATGTTTTTCAATGGCAAAAATCAATGAATATTGTAAAAGCACAAACAGTAATTTCTCCGCGTTGCAAGGTGCAATTCTGAAATTTTTTGCTTTTTCCTGCTCCTCTTAGCATGATAAAGAAGATTCAAAGAGAGTGAGATGCCAGCTCCTTTCATTCAGTCAGTAGCTTCAATCATTTCTGGACGTTTTTCAATGTCAAAAATCAATGAATATTGTAAATGCACAAACAGTAATTTCTCCGCATTGCAAGGTGCAATTCTGAAATTTTTTGCTTTTTCCTGCTCCTCTTAGCATGATAAAGAAGATTCAAAGAGAGTGAGATGCCAGCTCCTTTCATTCAGTCAGTAGCTTCAAACATTTCTGGTATATGAATAACATGATGTTTTTCAATGGCAAAAATCAATGAATATTGTAAAAGCACAAACAGTAATTTCTCCGCATTGCAAGGTGCAATTCTGAAATTTTTTGCTTTTTCCTGCTCCTCTTAGCATGAGAAAGAAGATTCAAAGAGAGTGAGATGCCAGCTCCTTTCATTCAGTCAGTAGCTTCAATCATTTCTGGTATATGAATAACATGATGTTTTTCAATGGCAAAAATCAATGAATATTGTAAATGCACAAACAGTAATTTCTCCGCATTGCAAGTTGCAATTCTGAAATTTTTTGCTTTTTCCTGCTCCTCTTAGCATGATAAAGAAGATTCAAAGAGAGTGAGATGCCAGCTCCTTTCATTCAGTCAGTAGCTTCAATCATTTCTGGACGTTTTTCAATGGCAAAAATCAATGAATATTGTAAATGCACAAACGGTAATTTCTCCGCATTGCAAGGTGCAATTCTGAAATTTTTTGCTTTTTCCTGCTCCTCTTAGCATGATAAAGAAGATTCAAAGAGAGTGAGATGCCAGCTCCTTTCATTCAGTCAGTAGCTTCAATCATTTCTGGATGTTTTTCAATGGCAAAAATCAATGAATATTGTAAATGCACAAACAGTAATTTCTCCGCATTGCAAGGTGCAATTCTGAAATTTTTTGCATTTTCCTGCTCCTCTTAGCATGATAAAGAAGATTCAAAGAGAGTGAGATGCCAGCTCCTTTCATTCAGTCAGTAGCTTCAATCATTTCTGGACGTTTTTCAATGGCAAAAATCAATGAATATTGTAAATGCACAAACAGTAATTTCTCCGCATTGCAAGGTGCAATTCTGAAATTTTTTGCTTTTTCCTGCTCCTCTTAGCATGATAAAGAAGATTCAAAGAGAGTAAGATGTCAGCTCCTTTCATTCAGTCAGTAGCTTCAATCATTTCTGGTATATGAATAACATGATGTTTTTCAATGGCAAAAATCAATGAATATTGTAAATGCACAAACAGTAATTTCTCCGCATTGCAAGGTGCAATTCTGAAATTTTTTGCTTTTTCCTGCTCCTCTTAGCATGATAAAGAAGATTCAAAGAGAGTGAGATGCCAGCTCCTTTCATTCAGTCAGTAGCTTCAATCATTTCTGGACGTTTTTCAATGGCAAAAATCAATGAATATTGTAAATGCACAAACAGTAATTTCTCCGCATTGCAAGGTGCAATTCTGAAATTTTTTGCTTTTTCCTGCTCCTCTTAGCATGATAAAGAAGATTCAAAGAGAGTGAGATGCCAGCTCCTTTCATTCAGTCAGTAGCTTCAATCATTTCTGGACGTTTTTCAATGGCAAAAATCAATGAATATTGTAAATGCACAAACAGTAATTTCTCCGCATTGCAAGGTGCAATTCTGAAATTTTTTGCTTTTTCCTGCTCCTCTTAGCATGATAAAGAAGATTCAAAGAGAGTGAGATGCCAGCTCCTTTCATTCAGTCAGTAGCTTCAATCATTTCTGGACGTTTTTCAATGGCAAAAATCAATGAATATTGTAAATGCACAAACAGTAATTTCTCCGCATTGCAAGGTGCAATTCTGAAATTTTTTGCTTTTTCCTGCTCCTCTTAGCATGATAAAGAAGATTCAAAGAGAGTGAGATGCCAGCTCCTTTCATTCAGTCAGTAGCTTCAAACATTTCTGGTATATGAATAACATGATGTTTTTCAATGGCAAAAATCAATGAATATTGTAAAAGCACAAACAGTAATTTCTCCGCGTTGCAAGGTGCAATTCTGAAATTTTTTGCTTTTTCCTGCTCCTCTTAGCATGATAAAGAAGATTCAAAGAGAGTGAGATGCCAGCTCCTTTCATTCAGTCAGTAGCTTCAATCATTTCTGGACGTTTTTCAATGTCAAAAATCAATGAATATTGTAAATGCACAAACAGTAATTTCTCCGCATTGCAAGGTGCAATTCTGAAATTTTTTGCTTTTTCCTGCTCCTCTTAGCATGATAAAGAAGATTCAAAGAGAGTGAGATGCCAGCTCCTTTCATTCAGTCAGTAGCTTCAAACATTTCTGGTATATGAATAACATGATGTTTTTCAATGGCAAAAATCAATGAATATTGTAAAAGCACAAACAGTAATTTCTCCGCATTGCAAGGTGCAATTCTGAAATTTTTTGCTTTTTCCTGCTCCTCTTAGCATGAGAAAGAAGATTCAAAGAGAGTGAGATGCCAGCTCCTTTCATTCAGTCAGTAGCTTCAATCATTTCTGGTATATGAATAACATGATGTTTTTCAATGGCAAAAATCAATGAATATTGTAAATGCACAAACAGTAATTTCTCCGCATTGCAAGTTGCAATTCTGAAATTTTTTGCTTTTTCCTGCTCCTCTTAGCATGATAAAGAAGATTCAAAGAGAGTGAGATGCCAGCTCCTTTCATTCAGTCAGTAGCTTCAATCATTTCTGGACGTTTTTCAATGGCAAAAATCAATGAATATTGTAAATGCACAAACGGTAATTTCTCCGCATTGCAAGGTGCAATTCTGAAATTTTTTGCTTTTTCCTGCTCCTCTTAGCATGATAAAGAAGATTCAAAGAGAGTGAGATGCCAGCTCCTTTCATTCAGTCAGTAGCTTCAATCATTTCTGGATGTTTTTCAATGGCAAAAATCAATGAATATTGTAAATGCACAAACAGTAATTTCTCCGCATTGCAAGGTGCAATTCTGAAATTTTTTGCATTTTCCTGCTCCTCTTAGCATGATAAAGAAGATTCAAAGAGAGTGAGATGCCAGCTCCTTTCATTCAGTCAGTAGCTTCAATCATTTCTGGACGTTTTTCAATGGCAAAAATCAATGAATATTGTAAATGCACAAACAGTAATTTCTCCGCATTGCAAGGTGCAATTCTGAAATTTTTTGCTTTTTCCTGCTCCTCTTAGCATGATAAAGAAGATTCAAAGAGAGTGAGATGCCAGCTCCTTTCATTCAGTCAGTAGCTTCAATCATTTCTGGACGTTTTTCAATGGCAAAAATCAATGAATATTGTAAATGCACAAACAGTAATTTCTCCGCATTGCAAGGTGCAATTCTGAAATTTTTTGCTTTTTCCTGCTCCTCTTAGCATGATAAAGAAGATTCAAAGAGAGTGAGATGCCAGCTTCTTTCATTCAGTCAGTAGCTTCAAACATTTCTGGGATATGAATAACATGATGTTTTTCAATGGCAAAAATTAATGAATATTGTAAATGCACAAACAGTAATTTCTCCGCATTGCAAGGTGCAATTCTGAAATTTTTTGCTTTTTCCTGCTCCTCTTAGCATGATAAAGAAGATTCAAAGAGAGTGAGATGCCAGCTCCTTTCATTCAGTCAGTAGCTTCAATCATTTCTGGACGTTTTTCAATGGCAAAAATCAATGAATATTGTAAATGCACAAACAGTAATTTCTCCGCATTGCAAGGTGCAATTCTGAAATTTTTTGCTTTTTCCTGCTCCTCTTAGCATGATAAAGAAGATTCAAAGAGAGTGAGATGCCAGCTCCTTTCATTCAGTCAGTAGCTTCAATCATTTCTGGACGTTTTTCAATGGCAAAAATCAATGAATATTGTAAATGCACAAACAGTAATTTCTCCGCATTGCAAGGTGCAATTCTGAAATTTTTTGCTTTTTCCTGCTCCTCTTAGCATGATAAAGAAGATTCAAAGAGAGTGAGATGCCAGCTCCTTTCATTCAGTCAGTAGCTTCAATCATTTCTGGTATATGAATAACATGATGTTTTTCAATGGCAAAAATCAATGAATATTGTAAATGCACAAACAGTAATTTCTCCGCATTGCAAGTTGCAATTCTGAAATTTTTTGCTTTTTCCTGCTCCTCTTAACATGTTAAAGAAGATTCAAAGAGAGTGAGATGCCAGCTCCTTTCATTCAGTCAGTAGCTTCAATCATTTCTGGACGTTTTTCAATGGCAAAAATCAATGAATATTGTAAATGCACAAACAGTAATTTCTCCGCATTGCAAGGTGCAATTCTGAAATTTTTTGCTTTTTCCTGCTCCTCTTAGCATGATAAAGAAGATTCAAAGAGAGTGAGATGCCAGCTCCTTTCATTCAGTCAGTAGCTTCAATCATTTCTGGATGTTTTTCAATGGCAAAAATCAATGAATATTGTAAATGCACAAACAGTAATTTCTCCGCATTGCAAGGTGCAATTCTGAAATTTTTTGCTTTTTCCTGCTCCTCTTAGCATGATAAAGAAGATTCAAAGAGAGTGAGATTCCAGCTCCTTTCATTCAGTCAGTAGCTTCAATCATTTCTGGACATTTTTCAATGGCAAAAATCAATGAATATTGTAAATGCACAAACAGTAATTTCTCCGCATTGCAAGGTGCAATTCTGAAATTTTTTGCTTTTTCCTGCTCCTCTTAGCATGATAAAGAAGATTCAAAGAGAGTGAGATGCCAGCTCCTTTCATTCAGTCAGTAGCTTCAATCATTTCTGGTATATGAATAACATGATGTTTTTCAATGGCAAAAATCAATGAATATTGTAAATGCACAAACAGTAATTTCTCCGCATTGCAAGGTGCAATTCTGAAATTTTTTGCTTTTTCCTGCTCCTCTTAGCATGATAAAGAAGATTCAAAGAGAGTGAGATGCCAGCTCCTTTCATTCAGTGAGTAGCTTCAATCATTTCTGGACGTTTTTCAATGGCAAAAATCAATGAATATTGTAAATGCACAAACAGTAATTTCTCCGCATTGCAAGGTGCAATTCTGAAATTTTTTGCTTTTTCCTGCTCCTCTTAGCATGATAAAGAAGATTCAAAGAGAGTGAGATGCCAGCTCCTTTCATTCAGTCAGTAGCTTCAGTCATTTCTGGACGTTTTTCAATGGCAAAAATCAATGAATATTGTAAATGCACAAACAGTAATTTCTCCGCATTGCAAGGTGCAATTCTGAAATTTTTTGCTTTTTCCTGCTCCTCTTAGCATGATAAAGAAGATTCAAAGAGAGTGAGATGCCAGCTCCTTTCATTCAGTCAGTAGCTTCAAACATTTCTGGTATAAACATTTCTGGACGTTTTTCAATGGCAAAAATCAATGAATATTGTAAATGCACAAACAGTAATATCTCCACATTGCAAGGTGCAATTCTGAAATTTTTTGCTTTTTCCTGCTAATCCTAGCATGATAAAGAAGATTCAAATAGAGTGAGATGCCAGCTCCTTTCATTCAGTCAGTAGCTTCAAACATTTCTGGACGTTTTTCAATGGCAAAAATCAATGAATATTGTAAATGCACAAACAGTAATATCTCCACATTGCAAGGTGCAATTCTTTAATTTTTTGCTTTTTCCTGCTAATCCTAGCATGATAAAGAAGATTCAAAGAGAGTGAGATGCCAGCTCCTTTCATTCAGTCAGTAGCTTCAATCATTTCTGGACGTTTTTCAATGGCAAAAATCAATGAATATTGTAAATGCACAAACAGTAATTTCTCCGCATTGCAAGGTGCAATTCTGAAATTTTTTGCTTTTCCCTGCTCCTCTTAGCATGATAAAGAAGATTCAAAGAGTGTGAGATGCCAGCTCCTTTCATTCAGTCAGTAGCTTCAATCATTTCTGGACGTTTTTCAATGGCAAAAATCAATGAATATTGTAAATGCACAAACAGTAATTTCTCCGCATTGCAAGGTGCAATTCTGAAATTTTTTGCTTTTTCCTGCTCCTCTTAGCATGATAAAGAAGATTCAAAGAGAGTGAGATGCCAGCTCCTTTCATTCAGTCAGTAGCTTCAATCATTTCTGGTATATGAATAACATGATGTTTTTCAATGGCAAAAATCAATGAATATTGTAAATGCACAAACAGTAATTTCTCCGCATAGCAAGGTGCAATTCTGAAATTTTTTGGTTTTTCCTGCTCCTCTTAGCATGATAAAGAAGATTCAAAGAGAGTGAGATGCCAGCTCCTTTCATTCAGTCAGTAGCTTCAATCATTTCTGGACGTTTTTCAATGGCAAAAATCAATGAATATTGTAAATGCACAAACAGTAATTTCTCCGCATTGCAAGGTGCAATTCTGAAATTTTTTGCTTTTTCCTGCTCCTCTTAGCATGATAAAGAAGATTCAAAGAGAGTGAGATGCCAGCTCCTTTCATTCAGTCAGTAACTTCAAACATTTCTGGTATAAACATTTCTGGACGTTTTTCAATGGCAAAAATCAATGAATATTGTAAATGCACAAACAGTAATATCTCCACATTGCAAGGTGCAATGCTGAAATTTTTTGCTTTTTCCTGCTAATCCTAGCATGATAAAGAAGATTCAAAGAGAGTGAGATGCCAGCTCCTTTCATTCAGTCAGTAGCTTCAAACATTTCTGGACGTTTTTCAATGGCAAAAATCAATGAATATTGTAAATGCACAAACAGTAATATCTCCACATTTCAAGGTGCAATTCTGAAATTTTTTGCTTTTTCCTGCTAATCCTAGCATGATAAAGAAGATTCAAAGAGAGTGAGATGCCAGCTCCTTTCATTCAGTCAGTAGCTTCAAACATTTCTGGTATATGAATAACATGATGTTTTTCAATGGCAAAAATCAATGAATATTGTAAATGCACAAACAGTAATATCTCCACATTGCAAGGTGCAATTCTGAAATTTTTTGCTTTTTCCTGCTAATCCTAGCATGATAAAGAAGATTCAAAGAGAGTGAGATGCCAGCTCCTTTCATTCAATCAGTAGCTTCAAACATTTCTGGACGTTTTTCAATGGCAAAAATCAATGAATATTGTAAATGCACAAACAGTAATATCTCCACATTGCAAGGTGCAATTCTGAAATTTTTTGCTTTTTCCTGCTACTCCTAGCATGATAAAGAAGATTCAAAGAGAGTGAGATGCCAGCTCCTTTCATTCAGTCAGTAGCTTCAAACATTTCTGGACGTTTTTCAATGGCAAAAATCAATGAATATTGTAAATGCACAAACAGTAATATCTCCACATTGCAAGGTGCAATTCTGAAATTTTTTGCTTTTTCCTGCTAATCCTAGCATGATAAAGAAGATCCAAAGAGAGTGAGATGCCAGCTCCTTTCATTCAGTCAGTAGCTTCAAACATTTCTGGACGTTTTTCAATGGCAAAAATCAATGAATATTGTAAATGCACAAACAGTAATTTCTCCGCATTGCAATGTGCAATTCTGAATTTTTTTGCTTTTTCCTGCTCCTCTTAGCATGATAAAGAAGATTCAAAGAGAGTGAGATGCCAGTTCCTTTCATTCAGTCAGTAGCTTCAATCATTTCTGGACGTTTTTCAATGGCAAAAATCAATGAATATTGTAAATGCACAAGCAGTAATTTCTCCGCATTGCAAGGTGCAATTCTGAAATTTTTTGCTTTTTCCTGCTCCTCTTAGCATGATAAAGAAGATTCAAAGAGAGTGAGATGCCAGCTCCTTTCATTCAGTCAGTAGCTTCAATCATTTCTGGACGTTTTTCAATGGCAAAAATCAATGAATATTGTAAATGCACAAACAGTAATTTCTCTGCATTGCAAGGTGCAATTCTGAAATTTTTTGCTTTTTCCTGCTCCTCTTAGCATGAAAAAGAAGATTCAAAGAGAGTGAGATGCCCGCTCATTTCATTCAGTCAGTAGCTTCAATCATTTCTGGTATATGAATAACATGATGTTTTTCAATGGCAAAAATCAATGAATATTGTAAATGCACAAACAGTAATTTCTCCGCATTGCAAGGTGCAATTCTGAAATTTTTTGCTTTTTCCTGCTCCTCTTAGCATGATAAAGAAGATTCAAAGAGAGTGAGATGCCAGCTCCTTTCATTCAGTCAGTAGCTTCAAACATTTCTGGTATATGAATAACATGATGTTTTTCAATGGCAAAAATCAATGAATATTGTAAATGCACAAACAGTAATTTCTCCGCATTGCAAGGTGCAATTCTGAAATTTTTTGCTTTTTCCTGCTCCTCTTAGCATGATAAAGAAGATTCGAAGAGAGTGAGATGCCAGCTCCTTTCATTCAGTCAGTAGCTTCAATCTTTTCTGGACGTTTTTCAATGGCAAAAATCAATGAATATTGTAAATGCACAAACAGTAATTTCTCCGCATTGTAAGGTGGAATTCTGAAATTTTTTGCTTTTTCCTGCTCCTCTTAGCATGATAAAGAAGATTCAAAGATAGTGAGATGCCAGCTTCTTTCATTCAGTCAGTAGCTTCAAACATTTCTGGTATATGAATAACATGATGTTTTTCAATGGCAAAAATCAATGAATATTGTAAATGCACAAACAGTAATTTCTCCGCATTGCAAGGTGCAATTCTGAAATTTTTTGCTTTTTCCTGCTCCTCTTAGCATGATAAAGAAGACTCAAAGAGAGTTACATGCCAGCTCCTTTCATTCAGTCAGTAGCTTCAATCATTTCTGGACGTTTTTCAATGGCAAAAATCAATGAATATTGTAAATGCACAAACAGTAATTTCTCCGCATTGCAAGGTGCAATTCTGAAATTTTTTGCTTTTTCCTGCTCCTCTTAGCATGATAAAGAAGATTCAAAGAGAGTGAGATGCCAGCTCCTTTCATTCAGTCAGTAGCTTCAATCATTTCTGGTATATGAATAACATGATGTTTTTCAATGGCAAAAATCAATGAATATTGTAAATGCACAAACAGTAATTTCTCCGCATTGCAAGGTGCAATTCTGAAATTTTTTGCTTTTTCCTGCTCCTCTTAGCATGGTAAAGAAGATTCAAAGAGAGTGAGATGCCAGCTCCTTTCATTCAGTCAGTAGCTTCAATCATTTCTGGACGTTTTTCAATGGCAAAAATCAATGAATATTGTAAATGCACAAACAGTAATTTCTCCGCATTGCAAGGTGCAATTCTGAAATTTTTTGCTTTTTCCTGCTCCTCTTAGCATGATAAAGAAGATTCAAAGAGAGTGAGATGCCAGCTCCTTTCATTCAGTCAGTAGCTTCAATCATTTCTGGACGTTTTTCAATGGCAAAAATCAATGAATATTGTAAATGCACAAACAGTAATTTCTCCGCATTGCAAGGTGCAATTCTGAAATGTTTTGCTTTTTCCTGCTCCTCTTAGCATGATAAAGAAGATTCAAAGAGAGTGAGATGCCAGCTCCTTTCATTCAGTCAGTAGCTTCAATCATTTCTGGGTATGAATAACATGATGTTTTTCAATGGCAAAAATCAATGAATATTGTAAATGCACAAACAGTAATTTCTCCGCATTGCAAGGTGCAATTCTGAAATTTTTTGCTTTTTCCTGCTCCTCTTATCATGATAAAGAAGATTCAAAGAGAGTGAGATGCCAGCTCCTTTCATTCAGTCAGTAGCTTCAATCATTTCTGGACGTTTTTCAATGGCAAAAATCAATGAATATTGTAAATGCACAAACAGTAATTTCTCCGCATTGCAAGGTGCAATTCTGAAATTTTTTGCTTTTTCCTGCTCCTCTTAGCATGATAAAGAAGATTCAAAGAGAGTGAGATGCCAGCTCCTTTCATTCAGTCAGTAGCTTCAATCATTTCTGGACGTTTTTCAATGGCAAAAATCAATGAATATTGTAAATGCACAAACAGTAATTTCTCTGCATTGCAAGGTGCAATTCTGAATTTTTTTGCTTTTTCCTGCTCCTCTTAGCATGATAAAGAAGATTCAAAGAGAGTGAGATGCCAGCTCCTTTCATTCAGTCAGTAGCTTCAAACATTTCTGGTATAAACATTTCTGGACGTTTTTCAATGGCAAAAATCAATGAATATTGTAAATGCACAAACAGTAATATCTCCACATTGCAAGGTGCAATTCTGAAATTTTTTGGTTTTTCCTGCTAATCCTAGCATGATAAAGAATATTCAAATAGAGTGAGATGCCAGCTCCTTTCATTCAGTCAGTAGCTTCAAACATTTCTGGACATTTTTCAATGGCAAAAATCAATGAATATTGTAAATGCACAAACAGTAATATCTCCACATTCCAAGGTGCAATTCTGAAATTTTTTGCTTTTTCCTGCTAATCCTAGCATGATAAAGAAGATTCAAAGAGAGTGAGATGCCAGGTCCTTTCATTCAGTCAGTAGCCTCAAACATTTCTGGTATATGAATAACATGATGTTTTTCAATGGCAAAAATCAATGAATATTGTAAATGCACAAACAGTAATATCTCCACATTGCAAGGTGCAATTCTGAAATTTTTTGCTTTTTCCTGCTAATCCTAGCATGATAAAGAAGATTCAAAGAGAGTGAGATGCCAGCTCCTTTCATTCAGTCAGTAGCTTCAAACATTTCTGGACGTTTTTCAATGGCAAAAATCAATGAATATTGTAAATGCACAAACAGTAATATCTCCACATTGCAAGGTGCAATTCTGAAATTTTTTGCTTTTTCCTGCTACTCCTAGCATGATAAAGAAGATTCAAAGAGAGTGAGATGCCAGCTCCTTTCATTCAGTCAGTAGCTTCAAACATTTCTGGACGTTTTTCAATGGCAAAAATCAATGAATATTGTAAATGCACAAACAGTAATATCTCCACATTGCAAGGAGCAATTCTGAAATTTTTTGCTTTTTCCTGCTAATCCTAGCATGATAAAGAAGATTCAAAGAGAGTGAGATGCCAGCTCCTTTCATTCAGTCAGTAGCTTCAAACATTTCTGGACGTTTTTCAATGGCAAAAATCAATGAATATTGTAAATGCACAAACAGTAATATCTCCACATTGCAAGGTGCAATTCTGAAATTTTTTGCTTTTTCCTGCTAATCCTAGCAGGATAAAGAAGATTCAAAGAGAGTGAGATGCCAGCTCCTTTCATTCAGTCAGTAGCTTCAATCATTTCTGGACGTTTTTCAATGGCAAAAATCAATGAATATTGTAAATGCACAAACAGTAATTTCTCCGCATTGCAAGGTGCAATTCTGAATTTTTTTGCTTTTTCCTGCTCCTCTTAGCATGATAAAGAAGATTCAAAGAGAGTGAGATGCCAGCTCCTTTCATTCAGTCAGTAGCTTCAAACATTTCTGGTATAAACATTTCTGGACGTTTTTCAAAGGCAAAAATCAATGAATATTGTAAATGCACAAACAGTAATATCTCCACATTGCAAGGTGCAATTCTGAAATTTTTTGCTTTTTCCTGCTAATCCTAGCATGATAAAGAAGATTCAAATAGAGTGAGATGCCAGCTCCTTTCATTCAGTCAGTAGCTTCAAACATTTCTGGACGTTTTTCAATGGCAAAAATCAATGAATATTGTAAATGCACAAACAGTAATATCTCCACATTGCAAGGTGCAATTCTGAAATTTTTTGCTTTTTCCTGCTAATCCTAGCATGATAAAGAAGATTCAAAGATAGTGAGATGCCAGCTCCTTTCATTCAGTCAGTAGCTTCAAACATTTCTGGTATATGAATAGCATGATGTTTTTCAATGGCAAAAATCAATGAATATTGTAAATGCACAAACAGTAATATCTCCACATTGCAAGGTGCAATTCTGAAATTTTTTGCTTTTTCCTGCTAATCCTAGCATGATAAAGAAGATTCAAAGAGAGTGAGATGCCAGCTTCCTTCATTCAGTCAGTAGCTTCAAACATTTCTGGACGTTTTTCAATGGCAAAAATCAATGAATATTGTAAATGCACAAACAGTAAGATCTCCACATTGCAAGGTGCAATTCTGAAACCTTGCAGTGCGGAGAAATTACTGTTTGTGCATTTACAATATTCATTGATTTTTGCCATTGAAAAACGTCCAGAAATGATTGAAGCTACTGACTGAATGAAAGGAGCTGGCATCTCACTCTCTTTGAATCTTCTTTATCATGCTAAGAGGAGCAGGAAAAAGCAAAAAATTTCAGAATTGCACCTTGCAATGCGGAGAAATTACTGTTTGTGCATTTACAATATTCATTGATTTTTGCCATTGAAAAACATCATGTTATTCATATACCAGAAATGTTTGAAGCTACTGACTGAATGAAAGGAGCTGGCATCTCACTCTCTTTGAATCTTCTTTATCATGCTAAGAGGAGCAGGAAAAAGCAAAAAATTTCAGAATTGCACCTTGCAATGCGGAGAAATTACTGTTTGTGCATTTACAATATTCATTGATTTTTGCCAGTGAAAAACGTCCAGAAATGATTGAAGCTACTGACTGAATGAAAGGAGCTGGCATCTCACTCTCTTTGAATCTTTATCATGCTAAGAGGAGCAGGAAAAAGCAAAAAATTTCAGAATTGCACCTTGCAATGCGGAGAAATTACTGTTTGTGCATTTACAATATTCATTGATTTTTGCCATTGAAAAACGTCCAGAAATTATTGAAGCTACTGACTGAATGAAAGGAGCTGGCATCTCACTCTCTTTGAATCTTCTTTATCATGCTAAGAGGAGCAGGAAAAACAAAAAAATTCAGAATTGCACCTTGCAATGCGGAGAAATTACTGTTTGTGCATTTACAATATTCATTGATTTTTGCCATTGAAAAACATCATGTTGTTCATATACCAGAAATGATTGAAGCTACTGACTGAATGAAAGGAGCTGGCATCTCACTCTCTTTGAATCTTCTTTTTCATGCTAAGAGGAGCAGGAAAAAGCAAAAAATTTCAGAATTGCACCTTGCAATGCGGAGAAATTACTGTTTGTGCATTTACAATATTCATTGATTTTTGCCATTGAAAAACATCCAGAAAAGATTGAAGCTACTGACTGAATGAAAGGAGCTGGCATCTCACTCTCTTTGAATCTTCTTTATCATGCTAAGAGGAGCAGGAAAAAGCAAAAAATTTCAGAATTGCACCTTGCAATGCGGAGAAATTACTGCTTGTGCATTTACAATATTCATTGATTTTTGCCATTGAAAAACGTCCAGAAATGATTGAAGCTACTGACTGAATGAAAGGAGCTGGCATCTCACTCTCTTTTAATCTTCTTTATCATGCTAAGAGGAGCAGGAAAAAGCAAAAAATTTCAGAATTGCACCTTGCAATGCGGAGAAATTACTGTTTGTGCATTTACAATATTCATTGATTTTTGCCATTGAAAAACGTCCAGAAATGTTTGAAGCTACTGACTGAATGAAAGGAGCTGGCATCTCACTCTCTTTGAATCTTCTTTATCATGCTAGGATTAGCAGGAAAAAGCAAAAAATTTCAGAATTGCACCTTGCAATGTGGAGATATTACTGTTTGTGCATTTACAATATTCATTGATTTTTGCCATTGAAAAACGTCCAGAAATGTTTGAAGCTACTGTCTGAATGAAAGGAGCTGGCATCTCACTCTCTTTGAATCTTCTTTATCATGCTAGGATTAGCAGGAAAAGGCAAAAAATTTCAGAATTGCACCTTGCAATGTTGAGATATTACTGTTTGTGCATTTACAATATTCATTGATTTTTGCCATTGAAAAACGTCCAGAAATGTTTATACCAGAAATGTTTGAAGCTACTGACTGAATGAAAGGAGCTGGCATCTCACTCTCTTTGAATCTTATTTATCATGCTAAGAGGAGCAGGAAAAAGCAAAAAATTTCAGAATTGCACCTTGCAATGTGGAGATATTACTGTTTGTGCATTTACAATATTCATTGATTTTTGCCATTGAAAAACGTCCAGAAATGTTTGAAGCTACTGACTGAATGAAAGGAGCTGGCATCTCACTCTCTTTGAATCTTCTTTATCATGCTAGGATTAGCAGGAAAAAGCAAAAAATTTCAGAATTGCACCTTGCAATGTGGAGATATTACTGTTTGTGCATTTACAATATTCATTGATTTTTGCCATTGAAAAACGTCCAGAAATGTTTGAAGCTACTGACTGAATGAAAGGAGCTGGCATCTCACTCTCTTTGAATCTTCTTTATCATGCTAGGATTAGCAGGAAAAAGCAAAAAATTTCAGAATTGCACCTTGCAATGTGGAGATATTACTGTTTGTGCATTTACAATATTCATTGATTTTTGCCATTGAAAAACGTCCAGAAATGTTTGAAGCTACTGACTGAATGAAAGGAGCTGGCATCTCACTCTCTTTGAATCTTCTTTATCATGCTAAGAGGAGCAGGAAAAAGCAAAAAAATTCAGAATTGCACCTTGCAATGCGGAGAAATTACTGTTTGTGCATTTACAATATTCATTGATTTTTGCCATTGAAAAACGTCCAGAAATGATTGAAACTACTGACTGAATGAAAGGAGCTGGCATCTCAATCTCTTTGAATCTTCTTTATCATGCTAAGAGGAGCAGGAAAAAGCAAAAAAATTCAGAATTGCACCTTGGAATGCGGAGAAATTACTGTTTGTGCATTTACAATATTCATTGATTTTTGCCATTGAAAAACGTCCAGAAATGATTGAAGCTACTGACTGAATGAAAGGAGCTGGCATCTCACTCTCTTTGAATCTTCTTGATCATGCTAAGAGGAGCAGGAAAAAGCAAAAAATTTCAGAATTGCACCTTGCAATGCGGAGAAATTACTGTTTGTGCATTTACAATATTCATTGATTTTTGCCATTGAAAAACATCATGTTATTCATACCCAGAAATGATTGAAGCTACTGACTGAATGAAAGGAGCTGGCATCTCACTCTCTTTGAATCTTCTTTATCATGCTAAGAGGAGCAGGAAAAAGCAAAAAATTTCAGAATTGCACCTTGCAATGCGGAGAAATTACTGTTTGTGCATTTACAATATTCATTGATTTTTGCCATTGAAAAACGTCCAGAAATGATTGAAGCTACTGACTGAATGAAAGGAGCTGGAATCTCACTCTCTTTGAATCTTCTTTATCATGCTAAGAGGAGCAGGAAAAAGCAAAAAATTTCAGAATTGCACCTTGCAATGCGGAGAAATTACTGTTTTTGCATTTACAATATTCATTGATTTTTGCCATTGAAAAACGTCCAGAAATGATTGAAGCTACTGACTGAATGAAAGGAGTTGGCATCTCACTCTCTTTGAATCTTCTTTACCATGCTAAGAGGAGCAGGAAAAAGCAAAAAATTTCAGAATTGCACCTTGCAATGCGGAGAAATTACTGTTTGTGCATTTACAATATTCATTGATTTTTGCCATTGAAAAACATCATGTTATTCATATACCAGAAATGATTGAAGCTACTGAGTGAATGAAAGGAGCTGGCATCTCAGTCTCTTTGAATCTTCTTTATCATGCTAAGAGGAGCAGGAAAAAGCAAAAAATTTCAGAATTGCACCTTGCAATGCGGAGAAATTACTGTTTGTGCATTTACAATATTCATTGATTTTTGCCATTGAAAAACGTCCAGAAATGATTGAAGCTACTGACTGAATGAAAGGAGCTGGCATCTCACTCTCTTTGAATCTTCTTTATGATGCTAAGAGGAGCAGGAAAAAGCAAAAAATTTCAGAATTGCACCTTGCAATGCGGAGAAATTACTGTTTGTGCATTTACAATATTCATTGATTTTTGCCATTGAAAAACGTCCAGAAATGATTGAAGCTACTGACTGAATGAAAGGAGCTGGCATCTCACTCTCTTTGAATCTTCTTTATCATGCTAAGAGGAGCAGGAAAAAGCAAAAAATTTCAGAATTGCACCTTGCAATGCGGAGAAATTACTGTTTGTGCATTTACAATATTCATTGATTTTTGCCATTGAAAAACATCATGTTATTCATATACCAGAAATGTTTGAAGCTACTGACTGAATGAAAGAAGCTGGCATCTCACTATCTTTGAATCTTCTTTATCATGATAAGAGGAGCAGGAAAAAGCAAAAAATTTCAGAATTGCACCTTACAATGCGGAGAAATTACTGTTTGTGCATTTACAATATTCATTGATTTTTGCCATTGAAAAACGTCCAGAAATGATTGAAGCTACTGACTGAATGAAAGGAGCTGGCATCTCACTCTCTTTGAATCTTCTTTATCATGCTAAGAGGAGCAGGAAAAAGCAAAAAATTTCAGAATTGCACCTTGCAATGCGGAGAAATTACTGTTTGTGCATTTACAATATTAATTGATTTTTGCCATTGAAAAACGTCCAGAAATGTTTGAAGCTACTGACTGAATGAAAGGAGCTGGCATCTTACTCTCTTTGAATCTTCTTTATCATGCTAAGAGAAGCAGGAAAAAGCAAAAAATTTCAGAATTGCACCTTGCAATGCGGAGAAATTACTGTTTGTGCATTTACAATATTCATTGATTTTTGCCATTGAAAAACATCATGTTATTCATATAACAGAAATGTTTGAAGCTACTGACTGAATGAAAGAAGCTGGCATCTCAATATCTTTGAATCTTCTTTATCATGCTAAGAGGAGCAGGAAAAAGCAAAAAATTTCAGAATTGCACCTTACAATGCGGAGAAATTACTGTTTGTGCATTTACAATATTCATTGATTTTTGCCATTGAAAAACGTCCAGAAATGATTGAAGCTACTGACTGAATGAAAGGAGCTGGCATCTCACTCTCTTTGAATCTTCTTTATCATGCTAAGAGGAGCAGGAAAAAGCAAAAAATTTCAGAATTGCACCTTGCAATGCGGAGAAATTACTGTTTGTGCATTTACAATATTCATTGATTTTTGCCATTGAAAAACGTCCAGAAATGATTGAAGCTACTGACTGAATGAAAGGAGCTGGCATCTCACTCTCTTTGAATCTTCTTTATGATGCTAAGAGGAGCAGGAAAAAGCAAAAAATTTCAGAATTGCACCTTGCAATGCGGAGAAATTACTGTTTGTGCATTTACAATATTCATTGATTTTTGCCATTGAAAAACGTCCAGAAATGATTGAAGCTACTGACTGAATGAAAGGAGCTGGCATCTCACTCTCTTTGAATCTTCTTTATCATGCTAAGAGGAGCAGGAAAAAGCAAAAAATTTCAGAATTGCACCTTGCAATGCGGAGAAATTACTGTTTGTGCATTTACAATATTCATTGATTTTTGCCATTGAAAAACATCATGTTATTCATATACCAGAAATGTTTGAAGCTACTGACTGAATGAAAGAAGCTGGCATCTCACTATCTTTGAATCTTCTTTATCATGATAAGAGGAGCAGGAAAAAGCAAAAAATTTCAGAATTGCACCTTACAATGCGGAGAAATTACTGTTTGTGCATTTACAATATTCATTGATTTTTGCCATTGAAAAACGTCCAGAAATGATTGAAGCTACTGACTGAATGAAAGGAGCTGGCATCTCACTCTCTTTGAATCTTCTTTATCATGCTAAGAGGAGCAGGAAAAAGCAAAAAATTTCAGAATTGCACCTTGCAATGCGGAGAAATTACTGTTTGTGCATTTACAATATTAATTGATTTTTGCCATTGAAAAACGTCCAGAAATGTTTGAAGCTACTGACTGAATGAAAGGAGCTGGCATCTTACTCTCTTTGAATCTTCTTTATCATGCTAAGAGAAGCAGGAAAAAGCAAAAAATTTCAGAATTGCACCTTGCAATGCGGAGAAATTACTGTTTGTGCATTTACAATATTCATTGATTTTTGCCATTGAAAAACATCATGTTATTCATATAACAGAAATGTTTGAAGCTACTGACTGAATGAAAGAAGCTGGCATCTCAATATCTTTGAATCTTCTTTATCATGCTAAGAGGAGCAGGAAAAAGCAAAAAATTTCAGAATTGCACCTTACAATGCGGAGAAATTACTGTTTGTGCATTTACAATATTCATTGATTTTTGCCATTGAAAAACGTCCAGAAATGATTGAAGCTACTGACTGAATGAAAGGAGCTGGCATCTCACTCTCTTTGAATCTTCTTTATCATGCTAAGAGGAGCAGGAAAAAGCAAAAAATTTCAGAATTGCACCTTGCAATGCGGAGAAATTACTGTTTGTGCATTTACAATATTCATTGATTTTTGCCATTGAAAAACGTCCAGAAATGTTTGAAGCTACTGACTGAATGAAAGGAGCTGGCATCTTACTCTCTTTGAATCTTCTTTATCATGCTAGGATTAGCAGGAAAAAGCAAAAAATTTCAGAATTGCACCTTGCAATGTGGAGATATTACTGTTTGTGCATTTACAATATTCATTGATTTTTGCCATTGAAAAACGTCCAGAAATGATTGAAGCTACTGACTGAATGAAAGGAGCTGGCATCTCACTCTCTTTGAATCTTCTTTATCATGCTAAGAGGAGCAGGAAAAAGCAAAAAATTTCAGAATTGCACCTTGCAATGCGGAGAAATTACTATTTGTGCATTTACAATATTCATTGATTTTTGCCATTGAAAAACATCATGTTATTCATATACCAGAAATGTTTGAAGCTACTGACTGAATGAAAGGAGCTGGCATCTCACTCTCTTTGACTCTTCTTTATCATGCTAAGAGGAGCAGGAAAAAGCAAAAAATTTCAGAATTGCACCTTGCAATGCGGAGAAATTACTGTTTGTGCATTTACAATATTCATTGATTTTTGCCATTGAAAAACGTCCAGAAATGATTGAAGCTACTGACTGAATGAAAGGAGCTGGCATCTCACTCTCTTTGAATCTTTATCATGCTAAGAGGAGCAGGAAAAAGCAAAAAATTTCAGAATTGCACCTTGCAATGCGGAGAAATTACTGTTTGTGCATTTACAATATTCATTGATTTTTGCCATTGAAAAACGTCCAGAAATGATTGAAGCTACTGACTGAATGAAAGGAGCTGGCATCTCACTGTCTTTGAATCTTCTTTATCATGCTAAGAGGAGCAGGAAAAAGTAAAAGAATTCAGAATTGCACCTTGCAATGCGGAGAAATTACTGTTTGTGCATTTACAATATTCATTGATTATTGCCATTGAAAAACATCATGTTATTCATATACCAGAAATGATTGAAGCTACTGACTGAATGAAAGGAGCTGGCATCTCACTCTCTTTGAATCTTCTTTATCATGCTAGGATTAGCAGGAAAAAGCAAAAAATTTCAGAATTGCACCTTGCAATGTGGAGATATTACTGTTTGTGCATTTACAATATTCATTGATTTTTGCCATTGAAAAACGTCCAGAAATGTTTATACCAGAAATGTTTGAAGCTACTGACTGAATGAAAGGAGCTGGCATCTCACTCTCTTTGAATCTTCTTTATCATGCTAAGAGGAGCAGGAAAAAGCAAAAAATTTCAGAATTGGACCTTGCAATGCGGAGAAATTACTGTTTGTGCATTTACAATATTCATTGATTTTTGCCATTGAAAAACGTCCAGAAATGATTGAAGCTACTGACTGAATGAAAGGAGCTGGCATCTCACTCTCTTTGAATCTTCTTTATCATGCTAAGAGGAGCAGGAAAAAGCAAAAAATTTCAGAATTGCACCTTGCAATGCGGAGAAATTACTGTTTGTGCATTTACAATATTCATTGATTTTTGCCATTGAAAAACATCATGTTATTCATATACCAGAAATGATTGAAGCTACTGACTGAATGAAAGGATCTGGCATCTCACTCTCTTTGAATCTTCTTTATCATGCTAAGAGGAGCAGGAAAAAGCAAAAAATTTCAGAATTGCACCTTGCAATGCGGAGAAATTACTGTTTGTGCATTTACAATATTCATTGATTTTTGCCATTGAAAAACGTCCAGAAATGATTGAAGCTACTGACTGAATGAAAGGAGCTGGCATCTCACTCTCTTTGAATCTTCTTTATCATGCTAAGAGGAGCAGGAAAAAGCAAAAAATTTCAGAATTGCACCTTGCAATGCGGAGAAATTACTGTTTGTGCATTTACAAAATTCATTGATTTTTGCCATTGAAAAACGTCCAGAAATGATTGAAGCTACTGACTGAATGAAAGGAGCTGGCATCTCACTCTCTTTGAATCTTCTTTATCATGCTAAGAGGAGCAGGAAAAAGCAAAAAATTTCAGAATTGCAACTTGCAATGCGGAGAAATTACTGTTTGTGCATTTACAATATTCATTGATTTTTGCCATTGAAAAACGTCCAGAAATGATTGAAGCTACTGACTGAATGAAAGGAGCTGGCATCTCACTCTCTTTGAATCTTCTTTATCATGCTAAGAGGAGCAGGAAAAAGCAAAAAATTTCAGAATTGCACCTTGCAATGCGGAGAAATTACTGTTTGTGCATTTACAATATTCATTGATTTTTGCCATTGAAAAACATCATGTTATTCATATCCCAGAAATGTTTGAAGCTACTGACTGAATGAAAGAAGCTGGCATCTCACTCTCTTTGAATCTTCTTTATCATGCTAAGAGGAGCAGGAAAAAGCAAAAAATTTCAGAATTGCACCTTGCAATGCGGAGAAATTACTGTTTGTGCATTTACAATATTCATTGATTTTTGCCATTGAAAAACGTCCAGAAATGATTGAAGCTACTGACTGAATGAAAGGAGCTGGCATCTCACTCTCTTTGAATCTTCTTTATCATGCTAAGAGTAGCAGGAAAAACCTAAAAATTTCAGAATTGCACCTTGCAATGCGGAGAAATTACTGTTTGTGCATTTACAATATTCATTGATTTTTGCCATTGAAAAACGTCCAGAAATGATTGAAGCTACTGACTGAATGAAAGGAGCTGGCATCTCACTCTCTTTGAATCTTCTTTATCATGCTAAGAGGAGCAGGAAAAAGCAAAAAATTTCAGAATTGCACCTTGCAATGCGGAGAAATTACTGTTTGTGCATTTACAATATTCATTGATTTTTGCCGTTGAAAAACGTCCAGAAATGATTGAAGCTACTGACTGAATGAAAGGAGCTGGCATCTCACTCTCTTTGAATCTTCTTTATCATGCTAAGAGGAGCAGGAAAAAGCAAAAAATTTCAGAATTGCACCTTGCAATGCGGAGAAATTACTGTTTGTGCATTTACAATATTCATTGATTTTTGCCATTGAAAAACGTAAAGAAATGATTGAAGCTACTGACTGAATGAAAGGAGCTGGCATCTCACTCTCTTTGAATCTTCTTTATCATGCTAAGAGGAGCAGGAAAAAGCAAAAAATTTCAGAATTGCACCTTGCAATGCGGAGAAATTACTGTTTGTGCATTTACAATATTCATTGATTTTTGCCATTGAAAAACATCATGTTATTCATATACCAGAAATGATTGAAGCTACTGACTGAATGAAAGGAGCTGGCATCTCACTCTCTTTGAATCTTCTTTATCATGCTAAGAGGAGCAGGAAAAAGCAAAAAATTTCAGAATTGCACCTTGCAATGCGGAGAAATTACTGTTTGTGCATTTACAATATTCATTGATTTTTGCCATTGAAAAACATCATGTTATTCATATACCAGAAATGATTGAAGCTACTGACTGAATGAAAGTAGCTGGCATCTCACTCTCTTTGAATCTTCTTTATCATGCTAAGAGGAGCAGGAAAAAGCAAAAAATTTCAGAATTGCACCTTGCAATGCGGAGAAATTACTGTATGTGCATTTACAATATTCATTGATTTTTGCCATTGAAAAACGTCCAGAAATGATTGAAGCTACTGACTGAATGAAAGGAGCTGGCATCTCACTCTCTTTGAATCTTCTTTATCATGCTAAGAGGAGCAGGAAAAAGCAAAAAATTTCAGAATTGCACCTTGCAATGCGGAGAAATTACTGTTTGTGCATTTACAATATTCATTGATTTTTGCCATTGAAAAACGTCCAGAAATGATTGAAGCTACTGACTGAATGAAAGAAGCTGGCATCTCACTCTCTTTGAATCTTCTTTATCATGCTAAGAGGAGCAGGAAAAAGCAAAAAATTTCAGAATTGCACCTTGCAATGCGGAGAAATTACTGTTTGTGCATTTACAATATTCATTGATTTTTGCCATTGAAAAACATCATGTTGTTCATATACCAGAAATGATTGAAGCTACTGACTGAATGAAAGGAGCTGGCATCTCACTCTCTTTGAATCTTCTTTATCATGCTAAGAGGAGCAGGAAAAAGCAAAAAATTTCAGAATTGCACCTTGCAATGCGGAGAAATTACTGTTTGTGCATTTACAATATTCATTGATTTTTGCCATTGAAAAACGTCCAGAAATGATTGAAGCTACTGACTGAATGAAAGGAGCTGGCATCTCACTCTCTTTGAATCTTCTTTATCATGCTAAGAGGAGCAGGAAAAAGCAAAAAATTTCAGAATTGCACCTTGCAATGCGGAGAAATTACTGTTTGTGCATTTACAATATTCATTGATTTTTGCCATTGAAAAACATCATGTTATTCATATACCAGAAATGTTTGAAGCTACTGACTGAATGAAAGAAGCTGGCATCTCACTCTCTTTGAATCTTCTTTATCATGCTAAGAGGAGCAGGAAAAAGCAAAAAATTTCAGAATTGCACCTTGCAATGCGGAGAAATTACTGTTTGTGCATTTACAATATTCATTGATTTTTGCCATTGAAAAACGTCCAGAAATGATTGAAGCTACTGACTGAATGAAAGGAGCTGGCATCTCACTCTCTTTGAATCTTCTTTATCATGCTAAGAGGAGCAGGAAAAAGCAAAAAATTTCAGAATTGCACCTTGCAATGCGGAGAAATTACTGTTTGTGCATTTACAATATTCATTGATTTTTGCCATTGAAAAACATCATGTTATTCATATACCAGAAATGTTTGAAGCTACTGACTGAATGAAAGAAGCTGGCATCTCACTCTCTTTGAATCTTCTTTATCATGCTAAGAGGAGCAGGAAAAAGCAAAAAATTTCAGAATTGCACCTTGCAATGCGGAGAAATTACTGTTTGTGCATTTACAATATTCATTGATTTTTGCCATTGAAAAACGTCCAGAAATGATTGAAGCTACTGACTGAATGAAAGGAGCTGGCATCTCACTCTCTTTGAATCTTCTTTATCATGCTAAGAGGAGCAGGAAAAAGCAAAAAATTTCAGAATTGCACCTATCAATGCGGAGAAATTACTGTTTGTGCATTTACAATATTCATTGATTTTTGCCATTGAAAAACATCATGTTATTCATATACCAGAAATGTTTGAAGCTACTGACTGAATGAAAGGAGCTGGCATCTCACTCTCTTTGAATCTTCTTTTTCATGCTAAGAGGAGCAGGAAAAAGCAAAAAATTTCAGAATTGCACCTTGCAATGCGGAGAAATTACTGTTTGTGCATTTACAATATTCATTGATTTTTGCCATTGAAAAACATCCAGAAATGATTGAAGCTACTGACTGAATGAAAGGAGCTGGCATCTCACTCTCTTTGAATCTTCTTTATCATGTTAAGAGGAGCAGGAAAAAGCAAAAAATTTCAGAATTGCACCTTGCAATGCGGAGAAATTACTGCTTGTGCATTTACAATATTCATTGATTTTTGCCATTGAAAAACGTCCAGAAATGATTGAAGCTACTGACTGAATGAAAGGAGCTGGCATCTCACTCTCTTTGAATCTTCTTTATCATGCTAAGAGGAGCAGTAAAAAGCAAAAAATTTCAGAATTGCACCTTGCAATGCGGAGAAATTACTGTTTGTGCATTTACAATATTCATTGATTTTTGCCATTGAAAAACATCCAGAAATGATTGAAGCTACTGACTGAATGAAAGGAGCTGGCATCTCACTCTCTTTGAATCTTCTTTATCATGCTAAGAGGAGCAGGAAAAAGCAAAAAATTTCAGAATTGCACCTTGCAATGCGGAGAAATTACTGTTTGTGCATTTACAATATTCATTGATTTTTGCCATTGAAAAACGTCCAAAATTATTGAAGCTACTGACTGAATGAAAGGAGCTGGCATCTCACTCTCTTTGAATCTTCTTTATCATGCTAAGAGGAGCAGGAAAAAGCAAAAAATTTCAGAATTGCACCTTGCAATGCGTAGAAATTACTGTTTGTGCATTTACAATATTCATTGATTTTTGCCGTTGAAAAACGTCCAGAAATGATTGAAGCTACTGACTGAATGAAAGGAGCTGGCATCTCACTCTCTTTGAATCTTCTTTATCATGCTAAGAGGAGCAGGAAAAACCAAAAAATTTCAGAATTGCACCTTGCAATGCGTAGAAATTACTGTTTGTGCATTTACAATATTCATTGATTTTTGCCATTGAAAAATGTCCAGAAATGATTGAAGCTACTGACTGAATGAAAGGAGCTGGCATCTCACTCTCTTTGAATCTTCTTTATCATGCTAAGTGGAGCAGGAAAAAGCAAAAAATTTCAGAATTGCACCTTGCAATGCGGAGAAATTACTGTTTGTGCATTTACAATATTCATTGATTTTTGCCATTGAAAAACATCATGTTATTCATATACCAGAAATGATTGAAGCTACTGACTGAATGAAAGGAGCTGGCATCTCACTCTTTTTGAATCTTCTTTATCATGCTAAGAGGAGCAGGAAAAAGCAAAAAATTTCAGAATAGCACCTTGCAATGCGGAGAAATTACTGTTTGTGCATTTACAATATTCATTGATTTTTGCCATTGAAAAACGTCCAGAAATGATTGAAGCTACTGACTGAATGAAAGGAGCTGGCATCTCACTCTCTTTGAATCTTCTTTATCATGCTAAGAGGAGCAGGAAAAAGCAAAAAATTTCAGAATTGCACCTTGCAATGCGGAGAAATTACTGTTTGTGCATTTACAATATTCATTGATTTTTGCCATTGAAAAACGTCCAGAAATGAGTGAAGCTACTGACTGAATGAAAGGAGCTGGCATCTCACTCTCTTTGAATCTTCTTTATCATGCTAAGAGGAGCAGGAAAAAGCAAAAAATTTCAGAATTGCACCTTGCAATGCGGAGAAATTACTGTTTGTGCATTTACAATATTCATTGATTTTTGCCATTGAAAAACGTCCAGAAATGATTGAAGCTACTGACTGAATGAAAGGAGCTGGCATCTCACTCTCTTTGAATCTTCTTTATCATGCTAAGAGGAGCAGGAAAAAGCAAAAAATTTCAGAATTGCACCTTGCAATGCGGAGAAATTACTGTTTGTGCATTTACAATATTCATTGATTTTTGCCATTGAAAAACGTCCAGAAATGATTGAAGCTACTGACTGAATGAAAGGAGCTGGCATCTCACTCTCTTTGAATCTTCTTTATCATGCTAAGAGGAGCAGCAAAAAGCAAAAAATTTCAGAATTGCACCTTGCAATGCGGAGAAATTACTGTTTGTGCATTTACAATATTCATTGATTTTTGCCATTGAAAAACATCATGTTATTCATATACCAGAAATGATTGAAGCTACTGACTGAATGAAAGGAGCTGGCATCTCAATCTCTTTGAATCATCTTTATCATGCTAAGAGGAGCAGGAAAAAGCAAAAAATTTCAGAATTGCACCTTGCAATGCGGAGAAATTACTGTTTGTGCATTTACAATATTCATTGATTTTTGCCATTGAAAAACGTCCAGAAATGATTGAAGCTACTGACTGAATGAAAGGAGCTGGCAGCTCACTCTCTTTGAATCTTCTTTGTCATGCTAAGAGGAGCAGGAAAAAGCAAAAAATTTCAGAATTGCACCTTGCAATGCGGAGAAATTACTGTTTGTGCATTTACAATATTCATTGATTTTTGCCATTGAAAAACATCATGTTATTCATATACCAGAAATGATTGAAGCTACTGACTGAATGAAAGGAGCTGGCATCTCACTCTCTTTGAATCTTCTTTATCATGCTAAGAGGAGCAGGAAAAAGCAAAAAATTTCAGAATTGCACCTTGCAATGCGGAGAAATTACTGTTTGTGCATTTACAATATTCATTGATTTTTGCTATTGAAAAACGTCCAGAAATGATTGAAGCTACTGACTGAATGAAAGGAGCTGGCATCTCACTCTCTTTGAATCTTCTTTATCATGCTAAGAGGAGCAGGAAAAAGCAAAAAATTTCAGAATTGCACCTTGCAATGCGGAGAAATTACTGTTTGTGCATTTACAATATTCATTGATTTTTGCCATTGAAAAACGTCCAGAAATGATTGAAGCTACTGACTGAATGAAAGGAGCTGGCATCTCACTCTCTTTGAATCTTCTTTATCATGCTAAGAGGAGCAGGAAAAAGCAAAAAATTTCAGAATTGCACCTTGCAATGCGGAGAAATTACTGTTTGTGCATTTACAATATTCATTGATTTTTGCCATTGAAAAACATCATGTTATTCATATACCAGAAATGTTTGAAGCTACTGACTGAATGAAAGGAGCTGGCATCTCACTCTCTTTGAATCTTCTTTATCATGCTAAGAGGAGCAGGAAAAAGCAAAAAATTTCAGAATTGCACCTTGCAATGCGGAGAAATTACTGTTTGTGATTTACAATATTCATTGATTTTTGCCATTGAAAAACGTCCAGAAATGATTGAAGCTACTGACTGAATGAAAGGAGCTGGCATCTCACTCTCTTTGAATCTTCTTTATCATGCTAAAAGGAGCAGGAAAAAGCAAAAATTTTCAGAATTGCACCTTGCAATGCGGAGAAATTACTGTTTGTGCATTTACAATATTCATTGATTTTTGCCATTGAAAAACATCATGTTATTCATATACCAGAAATGTTTGAAGCTACTGACTGAATGAAAGAAGCTGGCATCTCACTCTCTTTGAATCTTCTTTATCATGCTAAGAGGAGCAGGAAAAAGCAAAAAATTTCAGAATTGCACCTTGCAATGCGGAGAAATTACTGTTTGTGCATTTACAATATTCAATGATTTTTGCCATTGAAAAACGTCCAGAAATGATTGAAGCTACTGACTGAATGAAAGGAGCTGGCATCTCACTCTCTTTGAATCTTCTTTATCATGCTAAGAGGAGCAGGAAAAAGCAAAAAATTTCAGAATTGCACCTTGCAATGCGGAGAAATTACTGTTTGTGCATTTACAATATTCATTGATTTTTGCCATTGAAAAACGTCCAGAAATGATTGAAGCTACTGACTGAATGAAAGGAGCTGGCATCTCACTCTCTTTGAATCTTCTTTATCATGCTAAGAGGAGCAGGAAAAAGCAAAAAAATTCAGAATTGCACCTTGCAATGCGGAGAAATTACTGTTTGTGCATTTACAATATTCATTGATTTTTGCCATTGAAAAACATCATGTTATTCATATACCAGAAATGTTTGAAGCTACTGACTGAATGAAAGGAGCTGGCATCTCACTCTCTTTGAATCTTCTTTATCATGCTAAGAGGAGCAGGAAAAAGCAAAAAATTTCAGAATTGCACCTTGCAATGCGGAGAAATTACTGTTTGTGCATTTACAATATTCATTGATTTTTGCCATTGAAAAACGTCCAGAAATGATTGAAGCTACTGACTGAATGAAAGGAGCTGGCATCTCACTCTCTTTGAATCTTCTTTATCATGCTAAGAGGAGCAGGAAAAAGCAAAAAATTTCAGAATTGCACCTTGCAATGCGGAGAAATTACTGTTTGTGCATTTACAATATTCATTGATTTTTGCCATTGAAAAACATCATGTTATTCATATACCAGAAATGTTTGAAGCTACTGACTGAATGAAAGGAGCTGGCATCTCACTCTCTTTGAATCTTCTTTATCATGCTAAGAGGAGCAGGAAAAAGCAAAAAATTTCAGAATTGCACCTTGCAATGCGGAGAAATTACTGTTTGTGCATTTACAATATTCATTGATTTTTGCCATTGAAAAACGTCCAGAAATGATTGAAGCTACTGACTGAATGAAAGGAGCTGGCATCTCACTCTCTTTGAATCTTCTTTATCATGCTAAGAGGAGCAGGAAAAAGCAAAAAATTTCAGAATTGCACCTTGCAATGCGGAGAAATTACTGTTTGTGCATTTACAATATTCATTGATTTTTGCCATTGAAAAACGTCCAGAAATGATTGAAGCTACTGACTGAATGAAAGGAGCTGGCATCTCACTCTCTTTGAATCTTCTTTATCATGCTAAGAGGAGCAGGAAAAAGCAAAAAAATTCAGAATTGCACCTTGCAATGCGGAGAAATTACTGTTTGTGCATTTACAATATTCATTGATTTTTGCCATTGAAAAACATCATGTTATTCATATACCAGAAATGATTGAAGCTACTGACTGAATGAAAGGAGCTGGCATCTCACTCTCTTTGAATCTTCTTTTTCATGCTAAGAGGAGCAGGAAAAAGCAAAAAATTTCAGAATTGCACCTTGCTATGCGGAGAAATTACTGTTTGTGCATTTACAATATTCATTGATTTTTGCCATTGAAAAACGTCCAGAAATGATTGCAGCTACTGACTGAATGAAAAGAGCTGGCATCTCACTCTCTTTGAATCTTCTTTATCATGCTAAGAGGAGCAGGAAAAAGCAAAAAATTTCAGAATTGCACCTTGCAATGCGGAGAAATTACTGTTTGTGCATTTACAATATTCATTGATTTTTGCCATTGAAAAACATCATGTTATTCATATACCAGAAATGTTTGAAGCTACTGACTGAATGAAAGGAGCTGGCATCTCACTCTCTTTGAATCTTCTTTATCATGCTAAGAGGAGCAGGAAAAAGCAAAAAATTTCAGAATTGCACCTTGCAATGCGGAGAAATTACTGTTTGTGCATTTACAATATTCATTGATTTTTGCCATTGAAAAACGTCCAGAAATGATTGAAGCTACTGACTGAATGAAAGGAGCTGGCATCTCACTCTCTTTGAATCTTCTTTATCATGCTAAGAGGAGCAGGAAAAAGCAAAAAATTTCAGAATTGCACCTTGCAATGCGGAGAAATTACTGTTTGTGCATTTACAATATTCATTGATTTTTGCCATTGAAAAACGTCCAGAAATGATTGAAGCTACTGACTGAATGAAAGGAGCTGGCATCTCACTCTCTTTGAATCTTCTATATCATGCTAAGAGGAGCAGGAAAAAGCAAAAAAATTCAGAATTGCACCTTGCAATGCGGAGAAATTACTGTTTGTGCATTTACAATATTCATTGATTTTTGCCATTGAAAAACATCATGTTATTCATATACCAGAAATAATTGAAGCTACTGACTGAATGAAAGGAGCTGGCATCTCACTCTCTTTGAATCTTCTTTTTCATGCTAAGAGGAGCAGGAAAAAGCAAAAAATTTCAGAATTGCACCTTGCAATGCGGAGAAATTACTGTTTGTGCATTTACAATATTCATTGATTTTTGCCATTGAAAAACGTCCAGAAATGATTGAAGCTACTGACTGAATGAAAAGAGCTGGCATCTCACTCTCTTTGAATCTTCTTTATCATGCTAAGAGGAGCAGGAAAAAGCAAAAAATTTCAGAATTGCACCTTGCAATGCGGAGAAATTACTGTTTGTGCATTTACAATATTCATTGATTTTTGCCATTGAAAAACATCATGTTATTCATATACCAGAAATGTTTGAAGCTACTGACTGAATGAAAGGAGCTGGCATCTCACTCTCTTTGAATCTTCTTTATCATGCTAAGAGGAGCAGGAAAAAGCAACAAATTTCAGAATTGCACCTTGCAATGCGGAGAAATTACTGTTTGTGCATTTACAATATTCATTGATTTTTGCCATTGAAAAACGTCCAGAAATGATTGAAGCTACTGACTGAATGAAAGGAGCTGGCATCTCACTCTCTTTGAATCTTCTTTATCATGCTAAAAGGAGCAGGAAAAAGCAAAAAATTTCAGAATTGCACCTTGCAATGCAGAGAAATTACTGTTTGTGCATTTTCAATATTCATTGATTTTTGCCATTGAAAAACATCATGTTATTCATATACCAGAAATGTTTGAAGCTACTGACTGAATGAAAGAAGCTGGCATCTCACTCTCTTTGAATCTTCTTTATCATGCTAAGAGGAGCAGGAAAAAGCAAAAAATTTCAGAATTGCACCTTGCAATGCGGAGAAATTACTGTTTGTGCATTTACAATATTCATTGATTTTTGCCATTGAAAAACGTCCAGAAATGATTGAAGCTACTGACTGAATGAAAGGAGTTGGCATCTCACTCTCTTTGAATCTTCTTTATCATGCTAAGAGGAGCAGGAAAAAGCAAAAAATTTCAGAATTGCACCTTGCAATGCGGAGAAATTACTGTTTGTGCATTTACAATATTCATTGATTTTTGCCATTGAAAAACATCATGTTATTCATATACCAGAAATGTTTGAAGCTACTGACTGAATGAAAGGAGCTGGCATCTCACTCTCTTTGAATCTTCTTTATCATGCTAAGAGGAGCAGGAAAAAGCAACAAAGTTCAGAATTGCACCTTGCAATGCGGAGAAATTACTGTTTGTGCATTTACAATATTCATTGATTTTTGCCATTGAAAAACGTCCAGAAATGATTGAAGCTACTGACTGAATGAAAGGAGCTGGCATCTCACTCTCTTTGAATCTTCTTTATCATGCTAAAAGGAGCAGGAAAAAGCAAAAAATTTCAGAATTGCACCTTGCAATGCGGAGAAATTACTGTTTGTGCATTTTCAATATTCATTGATTTTTGCCATTGAAAAACATCATGTTATTCATATACCAGAAATGTTTGAAGCTACTGACTGAATGAAAGAAGCTGGCATCTCACTCTCTTTGAATCTTCTTTATCATGCTAAGAGGAGCAGGAAAAAGCAAAAAATTTCAGAATTGCACCTTGCAATGCGGAGAAATTACTGTTTGTGCATTTACAATATTCATTGATTTTTGCCATTGAAAAACGTCCAGAAATGATTGAAGCTACTGACTGAATGAAAGGAGTTGGCATCTCACTCTCTTTGAATCTTCTTTATCATGCTAAGAGGAGCAGGAAAAAGCAAAAAATTTCAGAATTGCACCTTGCAATGCGGAGAAATTACTGTTTGTGCATTTACAATATTCATTGATTTTTGCCATTGAAAAACATCATGTTATTTATATACCAGAAATGTTTGAAGCTACTGACTGAATGAAAGGAGCTGGCATCTCACTCTCTTTGAATCTTCTTTATCATGCTAAGAGGAGCAGGAAAAAGCAAAAAATTTCAGAATTGCACCTTGCAATGCGGAGAAATTACTGTTTGTGCATTTACAATATTCATTGATTTTTGCCATTGAAAAACGTCCAGAAATGATTGAAGCTACTGACTGAATGAAAGGAGCTGGCATCTCACTCTCTTTGAATCTTCTTTATCATGCTAAGAGGAGCAGGAAAAAGCAAAAAATTTCAGAATTGCACCTTGCAATGCGGAGAAATTACTGTTTGTGCATTTACAATATTCATTGATTTTTGCCATTGAAAAACGTCCAGAAATGATTGAAGCTACTGACTGAATGAAAGGAGCTGGCATCTCACTCTCTTTGAATCTTCTTTTTCATGCTAAGAGGAGCAGGAAAAAGCAAAAAATTTCAGAATTGCACCTTGCAATGCGGAGAAATTACTGTTTGTGCAATTACAATATTCATTGATTTTTGCCATTGAAAAACGTCCAGAAATGTTTGAAGCTACTGACTGAATGAAAGGAGCTGGCATCTCACTCTCTATGAATCTTCTTTATCATGCTAGGTGTAGCAGGAAAAAGCAAAAAATTTCAGAATTGCACTTTGCAATGTGGAGATATTACTGTTTGTGCATTTACAATATTCATTGATTTTTGCCATTGAAAAACGTCCAGAAATGTTTGAAGCTACTGACTGAATGAAAGGAGCTGGCATCTCAATCTCTTTGAATCTTCTTTATCATGCTAGGATTAGCAGGAAAAAGCAAAAAATTTCAGAATTGCACCTTGCAATGTGGAGATATTGCTGTTTGTGCATTTACAATATTCATTGATTTTTGCCATTGAAAAACATCATGTTATTCATATACCAGAAATGTTTGAAGCTACTGACTGAATGAAAGGAGCTGGCATCTCACTCTCTTTGAATCTTCTTTATCATGCTAGGATTAGCAGGAAAAAGCAAAAAATTTCAGAATTGCACCTTGCAATGTGGAGATATTACTGTTTGTGCATTTACAATATTCATTGATTTTTGCCATTGAAAAACGTCCAGAAATGTTTGAAGCTACTGACTGAATGAAAGGAGCTGTCATCTCACTCTATTTGAATCTTCTTTATCATGCTAGGATTAGCAGGAAAAAGCAAAAAATTTCAGAATTGCACCTTGCAATGTGGAGATATTACTGTTTGTGCATTTACAATATTCATTGATTTTTGCCATTGAAAAACGTCCAGAAATGTTTATACCAGAAATGTTTGAAGCTACTGACTGAATGAAAGGAGCTGGCATCTCACTCTCTTTGAATCTTCTTTATCATGCTAAGAGGAGCAGGAAAAAGCAAAAAATTTCAGAATTGCACCTTGCAATGCGGAGAAATTACTGTTTGTGCATTTACAATATTCATTGATTTTTGCCATTGAAAAACGTCCAGAAATGATTGAAGCTACTGACTGAATGAAAGGAGCTGGCATCTCACTCTCTTTGAATCTTCTTTATCATGCTAAGAGGAGCAGGAAAAAGCAAAAAATTTCAGAATTGCACCTTGCAATGCGGAGAAATTACTGTTTGTGCATTTACAATATTCATTGATTTTTGCCATTGAAAAACATCATGTTATTCATATACCAGAAATGATTGAAGCTACTGACTGAATGAAAGGAGCTGGCATCTCACTCTCTTTGAATCTTCTTTATCATGCTAAGAGGAGCAGGAAAAAGCATAAAATTTCAGAATTGCACCTTGCAATGCGGAGAAATTACTGTTTGTGCATTTACAATATTCATTGATTTTTGCCATTGAAAAACGTCCAGAAATGTTTATACCAGAAATGTTTGAAGCTACTGACTGAATGAAAGGAGCTGGCATCTCACTCTCTTTGAATCTTCTTTATCATGCTAAGAGGAGCAGGAAAAAGCAAAAAATTTCAGAATTGCACCTTGCAATGCGGAGAAATTACTGTTTGTGCATTTACAATATTCATTGATTTTTGCCATTGAAAAACGTCCAGAAATGATTGAAGCTACTGACTGAATGAAAGGAGCTGGCATCTCACTCTCTTTGAATCTTCTTTATCATGCTAAGAGGAGCAGGAAAAAGCAAAAAATTTCAGAATTGCACCTTGCAATGCGGAGAAATTACTGTTTGTGCATTTACAATATTCATTGATTTTTGCCATTGAAAAACATCATGTTATTCATATACCAGAAATGATTGAAGCTACTGACTGAATGAAAGGAGCTGGCATCTCACTCTCTTTGAATCTTCTTTATCATGCTAAGAGGAGCAGGAAAAAGCATAAAATTTCAGAATTGCACCTTGCAATGCGGAGAAATTACTGTTTGTGCATTTACAATATTCATTGATTTTTGCCATTGAAAAACGTCCAGAAATGATTGAAGCTACTGACTGAATGAAAGGAGCTGGCATCTCACTCTCTTTGAATCTTCTTTATCATGCTAAGAGGAGCAGGAAAAAGCAAAAAATTTCGGAATTGCACCTTGCAATGCGGAGAAATTACTGTTTGTGCATTTACAATATTCATTGATTTTTGCCATTGAAAAACATCATGTTATTCATATACCAGAAATGTTTGAAGCTACTGACTGAATGAAAGGAGCTGGCATCTCACTCTCTTTGAATCTTCTTTATCATGCTAAGAGGAGCAGGAAAAAGCAAAAAATTTCAGAATTGCACCTTGCAATGCGGAGAAATTACTGTTTGTGCATTTACAATATTCATTGATTTTTGCCATTGAAAAACGTCCAGAAATGATTGAAGCTACTGACTGAATGAAAGGAGCTGGCATCTCACTCTCTTTGAATCTTCTTTATCATGCTAAGAGGAGCAGGAAAAAGCAAAAAATTTCAGAATTGCACCTTGCAATGCGGAGAAATTACTGTTTGTGCATTTACAATATTCATTGATTTTTGCCTATGAAAAACATCATGTTATTCATATACCAGAAATGATTGAAGCTACTGACTGAATGAAAGGAGCTGGCATCTCACTCTCTTTGAATCTTCTTTATCATGCTAAGAGGAGCAGGAAAAAGCATAAAATTTCAGAATTGCACCTTGCAATGCGGAGAAATTACTGTTTGTGCATTTACAATATTCATTGATTTTTGCCATTGAAAAACGTCCAGAAATGATTGAAGCTACTGACTGAATGAAAGGAGCTGGCATCTCACTCTCTTTGAATCTTCTTTATCATGCTAAGAGGAGCAGGAAAAAGCAAAAAATTTCAGAATTGCACCTTGCAATGCGGAGAAATTACTGTTTGTGCATTTACAATATTCATTGATTTTTGCCATTGAAAAACGTCCAGAAATGATTGAAGCTACTGACTGAATGAAAGGAGCTGGCATCTCACTCTCTTTGAATCTTCTTTATCATGCTAAGAGGAGCAGGAAAAAGCAAAAAATTTCAGAATTGCACCTTGCAATGCGGAGAAATTACTGTTTGTGCATTTACAATATTCATTGATTTTTGCCATTGAAAAACATCATGTTATTCATATACCAGAAATGTTTGAAGCTACTGACTGAATGAAAGGAGCTGGCATCTCACTCTCTTTGAATCTTCTTTATCATGCTAAGAGGAGCAGGAAAAAGCAAAAAATTTCAGAATTGCACCTTGCAATGCGGAGAAATTACTGTTTGTGCATTTACAATATTCATTGATTTTTGCCATTGAAAAACATCATGTTATTCATATACCAGAAATGATTGAAGCTACTGACTGAATGAAAGGAGCTGGCATCTCACTCTCTTTGAATCTTCTTTATCATGCTAAGAGGAGCAGGAAAAAGCATAAAATTTCAGAATTGCACCTTGCAATGCGGAGAAATTACTGTTTGTGCATTTACAATATTCATTGATTTTTGCCATTGAAAAACGTCCAGAAATGATTGAAGCTACTGACTGAATGAAAGGAGCTGGCATCTCACTCTCTTTGAATCTTCTTTATCATGCTAAGAGGAGCAGGAAAAAGCAAAAAAATTCAGAATTGCACCTTGCAATGCGGAGAAATTACTGTTTGTGCATTTACAATATTCATTGATTTTTGCCATTGAAAAACGTCCAGAAATGTTTGAAGCTACTGACTGAATGAAAGGAGCTGGCATCTCACTCTCTTTGAATCTTCTTTATCATGCTAGGATTAGCAGGAAAAAGCAAAAAATTTCAGAATTGCACCTTGCAATGTGGAGATATTACTGTTTGTGCATTTACAATATTCATTGATTTTTGCCATTGAAAAACGTCCAGAAATGTTTGAAGCTACTGACTGAATGAAAGGAGCTGTCATCTCACTCTATTTGAATCTTCTTTATCATGCTAGGATTAGCAGGAAAAAGCAAAAAATTTCAGAATTGCACCTTGCAATGTGGAGATATTACTGTTTGTGCATTTACAATATTCATTGATTTTTGCCATTGAAAAACGTCCAGAAATGTTTATACCAGAAATGTTTGAAGCTACTGACTGAATGAAAGGAGCTGGCATCTCACTCTCTTTGAATCTTCTTTATCATGCTAAGAGGAGCAGGAAAAAGCAAAAAATTTCAGAATTGCACCTTGCAATGCGGAGAAATTACTGTTTGTGCATTTACAATATTCATTGATTTTTGCCATTGAAAAACGTCCAGAAATGATTGAAGCTACTGACTGAATGAAAGGAGCTGGCATCTCACTCTCTTTGAATCTTCTTTATCATGCTAAGAGGAGCAGGAAAAAGCAAAAAATTTCAGAATTGCACCTTGCAATGCGGAGAAATTACTGTTTGTGCATTTACAATATTCATTGATTTTTGCCATTGAAAAACATCATGTTATTCATATACCAGAAATGATTGAAGCTACTGACTGAATGAAAGGAGCTGGCATCTCACTCTCTTTGAATCTTCTTTATCATGCTAAGAGGAGCAGGAAAAAGCATAAAATTTCAGAATTGCACCTTGCAATGCGGAGAAATTACTGTTTGTGCATTTACAATATTCATTGATTTTTGCCATTGAAAAACGTCCAGAAATGATTGAAGCTACTGACTGAATGAAAGGAGCTGGCATCTCACTCTCTTTGAATCTTCTTTATCATGCTAAGAGGAGCAGGAAAAAGCAAAAAATTTCAGAATTGCACCTTGCAATGCGGAGAAATTACTGTTTGTGCATTTACAATATTCATTGATTTTTGCCATTGAAAAACATCATGTTATTCATATACCAGAAATGTTTGAAGCTACTGACTGAATGAAAGGAGCTGGCATCTCACTCTCTTTGAATCTTCTTTATCATGCTAAGAGGAGCAGGAAAAAGCAAAAAATTTCAGAATTGCACCTTGCAATGCGGAGAAATTACTGTTTGTGCATTTACAATATTCATTGATTTTTGCCATTGAAAAACGTCCAGAAATGATTGAAGCTACTGACTGAATGAAAGGAGCTGGCATCTCACTCTCTTTGAATCTTCTTTATCATGCTAAGAGGAGCAGGAAAAAGCAAAAAATTTCAGAATTGCACCTTGCAATGCGGAGAAATTACTGTTTGTGCATTTACAATATTCATTGATTTTTGCCTATGAAAAACATCATGTTATTCATATACCAGAAATGATTGAAGCTACTGACTGAATGAAAGGAGCTGGCATCTCACTCTCTTTGAATCTTCTTTATCATGCTAAGAGGAGCAGGAAAAAGCATAAAATTTCAGAATTGCACCTTGCAATGCGGAGAAATTACTGTTTGTGCATTTACAATATTCATTGATTTTTGCCATTGAAAAACGTCCAGAAATGATTGAAGCTACTGACTGAATGAAAGGAGCTGGCATCTCACTCTCTTTGAATCTTCTTTATCATGCTAGGATTAGCAGGAAAAAGCAAAAAATTTCAGAATTGCACCTTGCAATGTGGAGATATTGCTGTTTGTGCATTTACAATATTCATTGATTTTTGCCATTGAAAAACATCATGTTATTCATATACCAGAAATGTTTGAAGCTACTGACTGAATGAAAGGAGCTGGCATCTCACTCTCTTTGAATCTTCTTTATCATGCTAGGATTAGCAGGAAAAAGCAAAAAATTTCAGAATTGCACCTTGCAATGTGGAGATATTACTGTTTGTGCATTTACAATATTCATTGATTTTTGCCATTGAAAAACGTCCAGAAATGTTTGAAGCTACTGACTGAATGAAAGGAGCTGTCATCTCACTCTATTTAAATCTTCTTTATCATGCTAGGATTAGCAGGAAAAAGCAAAAAATTTCAGAATTGCACCTTGCAATGTGGAGATATTACTGTTTGTGCATTTACAATATTCATTGATTTTTGCCATTGAAAAACGTCCAGAAATGTTTATACCAGAAATGTTTGAAGCTACTGACTGAATGAAAGGAGCTGGCATCTCACTCTCTTTGAATCTTCTTTATCATGCTAAGAGGAGCAGGAAAAAGCAAAAAATTTCAGAATTGCACCTTGCAATGCGGAGAAATTACTGTTTGTGCATTTACAATATTCATTGATTTTTGCCATTGAAAAACGTCCAGAAATGATTGAAGCTACTGACTGAATGAAAGGAGCTGGCATCTCACTCTCTTTGAATCTTCTTTATCATGCTAAGAGGAGCAGGAAAAAGCAAAAAATTTCAGAATTGCACCTTGCAATGCGGAGAAATTACTGTTTGTGCATTTACAATATTCATTGATTTTTGCCTATGAAAAACATCATGTTATTCATATACCAGAAATGATTGAAGCTACTGACTGAATGAAAGGAGCTGGCATCTCACTCTCTTTGAATCTTCTTTATCATGCTAAGAGGAGCAGGAAAAAGCATAAAATTTCAGAATTGCACCTTGCAATGCGGAGAAATTACTGTTTGTGCATTTACAATATTCATTGATTTTTGCCATTGAAAAACGTCCAGAAATGATTGAAGCTACTGACTGAATGAAAGGAGCTGGCATCTCACTCTCTTTGAATCTTCTTTATCATGCTAAGAGGAGCAGGAAAAAGCAAAAAATTTCAGAATTGCACCTTGCAATGCGGAGAAATTACTGTTTGTGCATTTACAATATTCATTGATTTTTGCCATTGAAAAACGTCCAGAAATGATTGAAGCTACTGACTGAATGAAAGGAGCTGGCATCTCACTCTCTTTGAATCTTCTTTATCATGCTAAGAGGAGCAGGAAAAAGCAAAAAATTTCAGAATTGCACCTTGCAATGCGGAGAAATTACTGTTTGTGCATTTACAATATTCATTGATTTTTGCCATTGAAAAACATCATGTTATTCATATACCAGAAATGTTTGAAGCTACTGACTGAATGAAAGGAGCTGGCATCTCACTCTCTTTGAATCTTCTTTATCATGCTAAGAGGAGCAGGAAAAAGCAAAAAATTTCAGAATTGCACCTTGCAATGCGGAGAAATTACTGTTTGTGCATTTACAATATTCATTGATTTTTGCCATTGAAAAACATCATGTTATTCATATACCAGAAATGATTGAAGCTACTGACTGAATGAAAGGAGCTGGCATCTCACTCTCTTTGAATCTTCTTTATCATGCTAAGAGGAGCAGGAAAAAGCATAAAATTTCAGAATTGCACCTTGCAATGCGGAGAAATTACTGTTTGTGCATTTACAATATTCATTGATTTTTGCCATTGAAAAACGTCCAGAAAAGATTGAAGCTACTGACTGAATGAAAGGAGCTGGCATCTCACTCTCTTTGAATCTTCTTTATCATGCTAAGAGGAGCAGGAAAAAGCAAAAAATTTCAGAATTGCACCTTGCAATGCGGAGAAATTACTGTTTGTGCATTTACAATATTCATTGATTTTTGCCATTGAAAAACGTCCAGAAATGATTGAAGCTACTGACTGAATGAAAGGAGCTGGCATCTCACTCTCTTTGAATCTTCTTTATAATGCTAAGAGGAGCAGGAAAAAGCAAAAAATTTCAGAATTGCACCTTGCAATGCGGAGAAATTACTGTTTGTGCATTTACAATATTCATTGATTTTTGCCATTGAAAAACATCATGTTATTCATATACCAGAAATGTTTGAAGCTACTGACTGAATGAAAGGAGCTGGCATCTCACTCTCTTTGAATCTTCTTTATCATGCTAAGAGGAGCAGGAAAAAGCAAAAAATTTCAGAATTGCACCTTGCAATGCGGAGAAATTACTGTTTGTGCATTTACAATATTCATTGATTTTTGCCATTGAAAAACGTCCAGAAATGATTGAAGCTACTGACTGAATGAAAGGAGCTGGCATCTCACTCTCTTTGAATCTTCTTTATCATGCTAAGAGGAGCAGGAAAAAGCAAAAAATTTCAGAATTGCACCTTGCAATGCGGAGAAATTACTGTTTGTGCATTTACAATATTCATTGATTTTTGCCATTGAAAAACGTCCAGAAATGATTGAAGCTACTGACTGAATGAAAGGAGCTGGCATCTCACTCTCTTTGAATCTTCTTTATCATGCTAAGAGGAGCAGGAAAAAGCAAAAAATTTCAGAATTGCACCTTGCAATGCGGAGAAATTACTGTTTGTGCATTTACAATATTCATTGATTTTTGCCATTGAAAAACATCATGTTATTCATATACCAGAAATGTTTGAAGCTACTGACTGAATGAAAGAAGCTGGCATCTCACTCTCTTTGAATCTTCTTTATCATGCTAAGAGGAGCAGGAAAAAGCAAAAAATTTCAGAATTGCACCTTGCAATGCGGAGAAATTACTGTTTGTGCATTTACAATATTCATTGATTTTTGCCATTGAAAAACGTCCAGAAATGATTGAAGCTACTGACTGAAAGAAAGGAGCTGGCATCTCACTCTCTTTGAATCTTCTTTATCATGCTAAGAGGAGCAGGAAAAAGCAAAAAATTTCAGAATTGCACCTTGCAATGCGGAGAAATTACTGTTTGTGCATTTACAATATTCATTGATTTTTGCCATTGAAAAACATCATGTTATTCATATACCAAAAATGTTTGAAGCTACTGACTGAATGAAAGGAGCTGGCATCTCACTCTCTTTGAATCTTCTTTATCATGCTAAGAGGAGCAGGAAAAAGCAAAAAATTTCAGAATTGCACCTTGCAATGCGGAGAAATTAGTTTGTGCATTTACAATATTCATTGATTTTTGCCATTGAAAAACGTCCAGAAATGATTGAAGCTACTGACTGAATGAAAGGAGCTGGCATCTCACTCTCTTTGAATCTTCTTTATCATGCTAAGAGGAGCAGGAAAAAGCAAAAAATTTCAGAATTGCACCTTGCAATGCGGAGAAATTACTGTTTGTGCATTTACAATGTTCATTGATTTTTGCCATTGAAAAACGTCCAGAAATGATTGAAGCTACTGACTGAATGAAAGGAGCTGGCATCTCACTCTCTTTGAATCTTCTTTATCATGCTAAGAGGAGCAGGAAAAAGCAAAAAATTTCAGAATTGCACCTTGCAATGCGGAGAAATTACTGTTTGTGCATTTACAATATTCATTGATTTTTGCCATTGAAAAACGTCCAGAAATGATTGAAGCTACTGACTGAATGAAAGGAGCTGGCATCTCACTCTCTTTGAATCTTCTTTATCATGCTAAGAGGAGCAGGAAAAAGCAAAAAATTTCAGAATTGCACCTTGCAATGCGGAGAAATTACTGTTTGTGCATTTACAATATTCATTGATTTTTGCCATTGAAAAACGTCCAGAAATGTTTGAAGCTACTGACTGAATGAAAGGAGCTGGCATCTCACTCTCTTTGAATCTTCTTTATCATGCTAGGATTAGCAGGAAAAAGCAAAAAATTTCAGAATTGCACCTTGCAATGTGGAGATATTACTGTTTGTGCATTTACAATATTCATTGATTTTTGCCATTGAAAAACGTCCAGAAATGTTTGAAGCTACTGACTGAATGAAAGGAGCTGGCATCTCACTCTCTTTGAATCTTTATCATGCTAGGATTAGCAGGAAAAAGCAAAAAATTTCAGAATTGCACCTTGCAATGTGGAGATATTACTGTTTGTGCATTTACAATATTCATTGATTTTTGCCATTGAAAAACGTCCAGAAATGTTTGAAGCTACTGACTGAATGAAAGGAGCTGGCATCTCACTCTATTTGAATCTTCTTTATCATGCTAGGATTAGCAGGATAAAGCAAAAAATTTCAGAATTGCACCTTGCAATGTGGAGATATTACTGTTTGTGCATTTACAATATTCATTGATTTTTGCCATTGAAAAACGTCCAGAAATGTTTATACCAGAAATGTTTGAAGCTACTGACTGAATGAAAGGAGCTGGCATCTCACTCTCTTTGAATCTTCTTTATCATGCTAAGAGGAGCAGGAAAAAGCAAAAAATTTCAGAATTGCACCTTGCAATGCGGAGAAATTACTGTTTGTGCATTTACAATATTCATTGATTTTTGCCATTGAAAAACGTCCAGATATGATTGAAGCTACTGACTGAATGAAAGGAGCTGGCATCTCACTCTCTTTGAATCTTCTTTATCATGCTAAGAGGAGCAGGAAAAAGCAAAAAATTTCAGAATTGCACCTTGCAATGCGGAGAAATTACTGTTTGTGCATTTACAATATTCATTGATTTTTGCCATTGAAAAACATCATGTTATTCATATACCAGAAATGATTGAAGCTACTGACAATGAAAGGAGCTGGCATCTCACTCTCTTTGAATCTTCTTTATCATGCTAAGAGGAGCAGTAAAAAGCAAAAAATTTCAGAATTGCACCTTGCAATGCGGAGAAATTACTGTTTGTGCATTTACAATATTCATTGATTTTTGCCATTGAAAAACGTCCAGAAATGATTGAAGCTACTGACTGAATGAAAGTAGCTGGCATCTCACTCTCTTTGAATCTTCTTTATCATGCTAAGAGGAGCAGGAAAAAGCAAAAAATTTCAGAATTGCACCTTGCAATGCGGAGAAATTACTGTTTGTGCATTTACAATATTCATTGATTTTTGCCATTGAAAAACGTCCAGAAATGTTTGAAGCTACTGACTGAATGAAAGGAGCTGGCATCTCACTCTCTTTGAATCTTCTTTATCATGCTAGGATTAACAGGAAAAAGCAAAAAATTTCAGAATTGCACCTTGCAATGTGGAGATATTACTGTTTGTGCATTTACAATATTCATTGATTTTTGCCATTGAAAAACGTCCAGAAATGTTTGAAGCTACTGACTGAATGAAAGGAGCTGGCATCTCACTCTCTTTGAATCTTCTTTATCATGCTAGGATTAGCAGGAAAAAGCAAAAAATTTCAGAATTGCACCTTGCAATGTGGAGATATTACTGTTTGTGCATTTACAATATTCATTGATTTTTGCCATTGAAAAACGTCCAGAAATGTTTGAAGCTACTGACTGAATGAAAGGAGCTGGCATCTCACTCTATTTGAATCTTCTTTATCATGCTAGGATTAGCAGGAAAAAGCAAAAAATTTCAGAATTGCACCTTGCAATGTGGAGATATTACTGTTTGTGCATTTACAATATTCATTGATTTTTGCCATTGAAAAACGTCCAGAAATGTTTATACCAGAAATGTTTGAAGCTACTGACTGAATGAAAGGAGCTGGCATCTCACTCTCTTTGAATCTTCTTTATCATGCTAAGAGGAGCAGGAAAAAGCAAAAAATTTCAGAATTGCACCTTGCAATGCGGAGAAATTACTGTTTGTGCATTTACAATATTCATTGATTTTTGCCATTGAAAAACGTCCAGAAATGATTGAAGCTACTGACTGAATGAAAGAAGCTGGCATCTCACTCTCTTTGAATCTTCTTTATCATGCTAAGAGGAGCAGGAAAAAGCAAAAAATTTCAGAATTGCACCTTGCAATGCGGAGAAATTACTGTTTGTGCATGTACAATCAACATTGATTTTTGCCATTGAAAAACATCATGTTATTCATATACCAGAAATGATTGAAGCTACTGACTGAATGAAAGGAGCTGGCATCTCACTCTCTTTGAATCTTCTTTATCATGCTAAGAGGTGCAGGAAAAAGCATAAAATTTCAGAATTGCACCTTGCAATGCGGAGAAATTACTGTTTGTGCATTTACAATATTCATTGATTTTTGCCATTGAAAAACGTCCAGAAATGATTGAAGCTACTGACTGAATGAAAGGAGCTGGCATCTCACTCTCTTTGAATCTTCTTTATCATGCTAAGAGGAGCAGGAAAAAGCAAAAAATTTCAGAATTGCACCTTGCAATGCGGAGAAATTACTGTTTGTGCATTTACAATATTCATTGATTTTTGCCATTGAAAAACATCATGTTATTCATATACCAGAAATGTTTGAAGCTACTGACTGAATGAAAGGAGCTGGCATCTCACTCTCTTTGAATCTTCTTTATCATGCTAAGAGGAGCAGGAAAAAGCAAAAAATTTCAGAATTGCACCTTGCAATGCGGAGAAATTACTGTTTGTGCATTTACAATATTCATTGATTTTTGCCATTGAAAAACGTCCAGAAATGATTGAAGCTACTGACTGAATGAAAGGAGCTGGCATCTCACTCTCTTTGAATCTTCTTTATCATGCTAAGAGGAGCAGGAAAAAGCAAAAAAATTCAGAATTGCACCTTGCAATGCGGAGAAATTACTGTTTGTGCATTTACAATATTCATTGATTTTTGCCATTGAAAAACATCATGTTATTCATATACCAGAAATGATTGAAGCTACTGACTGAATGAAAGGAGCTGGCATCTCACTCTCTTTGAATCTTCTTTATCATGCTAAGAGGAGCAGGAAAAAGCATAAAATTTCAGAATTGCACCTTGCAATGCGGAGAAATTACTGTTTGTGCATTTACAATATTCATTGATTTTTGCCATTGAAAAACGTCCAGAAATGATTGAAGCTACTGACTGAATGAAAGGAGCTGGCATCTCACTCTCTTTGAATCTTCTTTATCATGCTAAGAGGAGCAGGAAAAAGCAAAAAATTTCAGAATTGCACCTTGCAATGCGGAGAAATTACTGTTTGTGCATTTACAATATTCATTGATTTTTGCCATTGAAAAACATCATGTTATTCATATACCAGAAATGTTTGAAGCTACTGACTGAATGAAAGGAGCTGGCATCTCACTCTCTTTGAATCTTCTTTATCATGCTAAGAGGAGCAGGAAAAAGCAAAAAATTTCAGAATTGCACCTTGCAATGCGGAGAAATTACTGTTTGTGCATTTACAATATTCATTGATTTTTGCCATTGAAAAACATCATGTTATTCATATACCAGAAATGATTGAAGCTACTGACTGAATGAAAGGAGCTGGCATCTCACTCTCTTTGAATCTTCTTTATCATGCTAAGAGGAGCAGGAAAAAGCATAAAATTTCAGAATTGCACCTTGCAATGCGGAGAAATTACTGTTTGTGCATTTACAATATTCATTGATTTTTGCCATTGAAAAACGTCCAGAAATGATTGAAGCTACTGACTGAATGAAAGGAGCTGGCATCTCACTCTCTTTGAATCTTCTTTATCATGCTAAGAGGAGCAGGAAAAAGCAAAAAATTTCAGAATTGCACCTTGCAATGCGGAGAAATTACTGTTTGTGCATTTACAATATTCATTGATTTTTGCCATTGAAAAACGTCCAGAAATGATTGAAGCTACGGACTGAATGAAAGGAGCTGGCATCTCACTCTCTTTGAATCTTCTTTATCATGCTAAGAGGAGCAGGAAAAAGCAAAAAATTTCAGAATTGCACCTTGCAATGCGGAGAAATTACTGTTTGTGCATTTACAATATTCATTGATTTTTGCCATTGAAAAACATCATGTTATTCATATACCAGAAATGTTTGAAGCTACTGACTGAATGAAAGGAGCTGGCATCTCACTCTCTTTGAATCTTCTTTATCATGCTAAGAGGAGCAGGAAAAAGCAAAAAATTTCAGAATTGCACCTTGCAATGCGGAGAAATTACTGTTTGTGCATTTACAATATTCATTGATTTTTGCCATTGAAAAACGTCCAGAAATGATTGAAGCTACTGACTGAATGAAAGGAGCTGGCATCTCACTCTCTTTGAATCTTCTTTATCATGCTAAGAGGAGCAGGAAAAAGCAAAAAATTTCAGAATTGCACCTTGCAATGCGGAGAAATTACTGTTTGTGCATTTACAATATTCATTGATTTTTGCCATTGAAAAACGTCCAGAAATGATTGAAGCTACTGACTGAATGAAAGGAGCTGGCATCTCACTCTCTTTGAATCTTCTTTATCATGCTAAGAGGAGCAGGAAAAAGCAAAAAATTTCAGAATTGCACCTTGCAATGCGGAGAAATTACTGTTTGTGCATTTACAATATTCATTGATTTTTGCCATTGAAAAACATCATGTTATTCATATACCAGAAATGTTTGAAGCTACTGACTGAATGAAAGAAGCTGGCATCTCACTCTCTTTGAATCTTCTTTATCATGCTAAGAGGAGCAGGAAAAAGCAAAAAATTTCAGAATTGCACCTTGCAATGTGGAGAAATTACTGTTTGTGCATTTACAATATTCATTGATTTTTGCCATTGAAAAACGTCCAGAAATGATTGAAGCTACTGACTGAATGAAAGGAGCTGGCATCTCACTCTCTTTGAATCTTCTTTATCATGCTAAGAGGAGCAGGAAAAGCAAAAAATTTCAGAATTGCACCTTGCAATGCGGAGAAATTACTGTTTGTGCATTTACAATATTCATTGATTTTTGCCATTGAAAAACATCATGTTATTCATATACCAGAAATGTTTGAAGCTACTGACTGAATGAAAGGAGCTGGCATCTCACTCTCTTTGAATCTTCTTTATCATGCTAAGAGGAGCAGGAAAAAGCAAAAAATTTCAGAATTGCACCTTGCAATGCGGAGAAATTAGTTTGTGCATTTACAATATTCATTGATTTTTGCCATTGAAAAACGTCCAGAAATGATTGAAGCTACTGACTGAATGAAAGGAGCTGGCATCTCACTCTCTTTGAATCTTCTTTATCATGCTAAGAGGAGCAGGAAAAAGCAAAAAATTTCAGAATTGCACCTTGCAATGCGGAAAAATTACTGTTTGTGCATTTACAATGTTCATTGATTTTTGCCATTGAAAAACGTCCAGAAATGATTGAAACTACTGACTGAATGAAAGGAGCTGGCATCTCACTCTCTTTGAATCTTCTTTATCATGCTAAGAGGAGCAGGAAAAAGCAAAAAATTTCAGAATTGCACCTTGCAATGCGGAGAAATTACTGTTTGTGCATTTACAATATTCATTGATTTTTGCCATTGAAAAACATCATGTTATTCATATACCAGAAATGTTTGAAGCTACTGACTGAATGAAAGGAGCTGGCATCTCACTCTCTTTGAATCTTCTTTATCATGCTAAGAGGAGCAGGAAAAAGCAAAAAATTTCAGAATTGCACCTTGCAATGCGGAGAAATTACTGTTTGTGCATTTACAATATTCATTGATTTTTGCCATTGAAAAACATCATGTTATTCATATACCAGAAATGATTGAAGCTACTGACTGAATGAAAGGAGCTGGCATCTCACTCTCTTTGAATCTTCTTTATCATGCTAAGAGGAGCAGGAAAAAGCATAAAATTTCAGAATTGCACCTTGCAATGCGGAGAAATTACTGTTTGTGCATTTACAATATTCATTGATTTTTGCCATTGAAAAACGTCCAGAAATGATTGAAGCTACTGACTGAATGAAAGGAGCTGGCATCTCACTCTCTTTGAATCTTCTTTATCATGCTAAGAGGAGCAGGAAAAAGCAAAAAATTTCAGAATTGCACCTTGCAATGCGGAGAAATTACTGTTTGTGCATTTACAATATTCATTGATTTTTGCCATTGAAAAACGTCCAGAAATGATTGAAGCTACTGACTGAATGAAAGGAGCTGGCATCTCACTCTCTTTGAATCTTCTTTATCATGCTAAGAGGAGCAGGAAAAAGCAAAAAATTTCAGAATTGCACCTTGCAATGCGGAGAAATTACTGTTTGTGCATTTACAATATTCATTGATTTTTGCCATTGAAAAACGTCCAGAAATGATTGAAGCTACTGACTGAATGAAAGGAGCTGGCATCTCACTCTCTTTGAATCTTCTTTATCATGCTAAGAGGAGCAGGAAAAAGCAAAAAATTTCAGAATTGCACCTTGCAATGCGGAGAAATTACTGTTTGTGCATTTACAATATTCATTGATTTTTGCCTTTGAAAAACGTCCAGAAATGATTGAAGCTACTGACTGAATGAAAGGAGCTGGCATCTCACTCTCTTTGAATCTTCTTTATCATGCTAAGAGGAGCAGGAAAAAGCAAAAAATTTCAGAATTGCACCTTGCAATGCGGAGAAATTACTGTTTGTGCATTTACAATATTCATTGATTTTTGCCATTGAAAAACATCATGTTATTCATATACCAGAAATGTTTGAAGCTACTGAATGAATGAAAGAAGCTGGCATCTCACTCTCTTTGAATCTTCTTTATCATGCTAAGAGGAGCAGGAAAAAGCAAAAAATTTCAGAATTGCACCTTGCAATGCGGAGAAATTACTGTTTGTGCATTTACAATATTCATTGATTTTTGCCATTGAAAAACGTCCAGAAATGATTGAAGCTACTGACTGAATGAAAGGAGCTGGCATCTCACTCTCTTTGAATCTTCTTTATCATGCTAAGAGGAGCAGGAAAAAGCAAAAAATTTCAGAATTGCACCTTGCAATGCGGAGAAATTACTGTTTGTGCATTTACAATATTCATTGATTTTTGCCATTGAAAAACATCATGTTATTCATATACCAGAAATGTTTGAAGCTACTGACTGAATGAAAGGAGCTGGCATCTCACTCTCTTTGAATCTTCTTTATCATGCTAAGAGGAGCAGGAAAAAGCAAAAAATTTCAGAATTGCACCTTGCAATGCGGAGAAATTAGTTTGTGCATTTACAATATTCATTGATTTTTGCCATTGAAAAACGTCCAGAAATGATTGAAGCTACTGACTGAATGAAAGGAGCTGGCATCTCACTCTCTTTGAATCTTCTTTATCATGCTAAGAGGAGCAGGAAAAAGCAAAAAATTTCAGAATTGCACCTTGCAATGCGGAGAAATTACTGTTTGTGCATTTACAATGTTCATTGATTTTTGCCATTGAAAAACGTCCAGAAATGATTGAAACTACTGACTGAATGAAAGGAGCTGGCATCTCACTCTCTTTGAATCTTCTTTATCATGCTAAGAGGAGCAGGAAAAAGCAAAAATTTTCAGAATTGCACCTTGCAATGCGGAGAAATTACTGTTTGTGCATTTACAATATTCATTGATTTTTGCCATTGAAAAACGTCCAGAAATGATTGAAGCTACTGACTGAATGAAAGGAGCTGGCATCTCACTCTCTTTGAATCTTCTTTATCATGCTAGGATTAGCAGGAAAAAGCAAAAAATTTCAGAATTGCACCTTGCAATGTGGAGATATTACTGTTTGTGCATTTACAATATTCATTGATTTTTGCCATTGAAAAACGTCCAGAAATGTTTGAAGCTACTGACTGAATGAAAGGAGCTGGCATCTCACTCTCTTTGAATCTTTATCATGCTAGGATTAGCAGGAAAAAGCAAAAAATTTCAGAATTGCACCTTGCAATGTGGAGATATTACTGTTTGTGCATTTACAATATTCATTGATTTTTGCCATTGAAAAACGTCCAGAAATGTTTGAAGCTACTGACTGAATGAAAGGAGCTGGCATCTCACTCTATTTGAATCTTCTTTATCATGCTAGGATTAGCAGGAAAAAGCAAAAAATTTCAGAATTGCACCTTGCAATGTGGAGATATTACTGTTTGTGCATTTACAATATTCATTGATTTTTGCCATTGAAAAACGTCCAGAAATGTTTATACCAGAAATGTTTGAAGCTACTGACTGAATGAAAGGAGCTGGCATCTCACTCTCTTTGAATCTTCTTTATCATGCTAAGAGGAGCAGGAAAAAGCAAAAAATTTCAGAATTGCACCTTGCAATGCGGAGAAATTACTGTTTGTGCATTTACAATATTCATTGATTTTTGCCATTGAAAAACGTCCAGATATGATTGAAGCTACTGACTGAATGAAAGGAGCTGGCATCTCACTCTCTTTGAATCTTCTTTACCATGCTAAGAGGAGCAGGAAAAAGCAAAAAATTTCAGAATTGCACCTTGCAATGCGGAGAAATTACTGTTTGTGCATTTACAATATTCATTGATTTTTGCCATTGAAAAACGTCCAGAAATGATTGTAACTACTGACTGAATGAAAGGAGCTGGCATCTCACTCTCTTTGAATCTTCTTTATCATGCTAAGAGGAGCAGGAAAAAGCAAAAAATTTCAGAATTGCACCTTGCAATGCGGAGAAATTACTGTTTGTGCATTTACAATATTCATTGATTTTTGCCATTGAAAAACATCATGTTATTCATATACCAGAAATGATTGAAGCTACTGACAATGAAAGGAGCTGGCATCTCACTCTCTTTGAATCTTCTTTATCATGCTAAGAGGAGCAGGAAAAAGCAAAAAATTTCAGAATTGCACCTTGCAATGCGGAGAAATTACTGTTTGTGCATTTACAATATTCATTGATTTTTGCCATTGAAAAACGTCCAGAAATGATTGAAGCTACTGACTGAATGAAAGTAGCTGGCATCTCACTCTCTTTGAATCTTCTTTATCATGCTAAGAGGAGCAGGAAAAAGCAAAAAATTTCAGAATTGCACCTTGCAATGCGGAGAAATTACTGTTTGTGCATTTACAATATTCATTGATTTTTGCCATTGAAAAACGTCCAGAAATGATTGAAGCTACTGACTGAATGAAAGGAGCTGGCATCTCACTCTCTTTGAATCTTCTTTATCATGCTAAGAGGAGCAGGAAAAGCAAAAAATTTCAGAATTGCAACTTGCAATGCGGAGAAATTACTGTTTGTGCATTTACAATATTCATTGATTTTTGCCATTGAAAAACATCATGTTATTCATATCCCAGAAATGTTTGAAGCTACTGACTGAATGAAAGAAGCTGGCATCTCACTCTCTTTGAATCTTCTTTATCATGCTAAGAGGAGCAGGAAAAAGTAAAAAATTTCAGAATTGCACCTTGCAATTCGGAGAAATTACTGTTTGTGCATTTACAATATTCATTGATTTTTGCCATTGAAAAACGTCCAGAAATGATTGAAGCTACTGACTGAATGAAAGGAGCTGGCATCTCACTCTCTTTGAATCTTCTTTATCATGCTAAGAGGAGCAGGAAAAAGCAAAAAATTTCAGAATTGCACCTTGCAATGCGGAGAAATTACTGTTTGTTCATTTACAATATTCATTGATTTTTGCCATTGAAAAACATCATGTTATTAATATACCAGAAATGTTTGAAGCTACTGAATGAATGAAAGGAGCTGGCATCTCACTCTCTTTGAATCTTCTTTATCATGCTAAGAGGAGCAGGAAAAAGCAAAAAATTTCAGAATTGCACCTTGCAATGCGGAGAAATTACTGTTTGTGCATTTACAATATTCATTGATTTTTGCCATTGAAAAACGTCCAGAAATGATTGAAGCTACTGACTGAATGAAAGGAGCTGGCATCTCACTCTCTTTGAATCTTCTTTATCATGCTAAGAGGAGCAGGAAAAAGCAAAAAATTTCAGAATTGCACCTTGCAATGCGGAGAAATTACTGTTTGTGCATTTACAATATTCATTGATTTTTGCCATTGAAAAACGTCCAGAAATGATTGAAGCTACTGACTGAATGAAAGGATCTGGCATCTCACTCTCTTTGAATCTTCTTTATCATGCTAAGAGGAGCAGGAAAAAGCAAAAAAATTCAGAATTGCACCTTGCAATGCGGAGAAATTACTGTTTGTGCATTTACAATATTCATTGATTTTTGCCATTGAAAAACGTCCAGAAATGATTGAAGCTACTGACTGAATGAAAGGAGCTGGCATCTCACTCTCTTTGAATCTTCTTTATCATGCTAAGAGGAGCAGGAAAAAGCAAAAAATTTCAGAATTGCACCTTGCAATGCGGAGAAATTACTGTTTGTGCATTTACAATGTTCATTGATTTTTGCCATTGAAAAACGTCCAGAAATGATTGAAACTACTGACTGAATGAAAGGAGCTGGCATCTCACTCTCTTTGAATCTTCTTTATCATGCTAAGAGGAGCAGGAAAAAGCAAAAATTTTCAGAATTGCACCTTGCAATGCGGAGAAATTACTGTTTGTGCATTTACAATATTCATTGATTTTTGCCATTGAAAAACGTCCAGAAATGATTGAAGCTACTGACTGAATGAAAGGAGCTGGCATCTCACTCTCTTTGAATCTTCTTTATCATGCTAAGAGGAGCAGGAAAAAGCAAAAAATTTCAGAATTGCACCTTGCAATGCGGAGAAATTACTGTTTGTGCATTTACAATATTCATTGATTTTTGCCATTGAAAAACGTCCAGAAATGTTTGAAGCTACTGACTGAATGAAAGGAGCTGGCATCTCACTCTCTTTGAATCTTCTTTATCATGCTAGGATTAGCAGGAAAAAGCAAAAAATTTCAGAATTGCACCTTGCAATGTGGAGATATTACTGTTTGTGCATTTACAATATTCATTGATTTTTGCCATTGAAAAACGTCCAGAAATGTTTGAAGCTACTGACTGAATGAAAGGAACTGGCATCTCACTCTCTTTGAATCTTTATCATGCTAGGATTAGCAGGAAAAAGCAAAAAATTTCAGAATTGCACCTTGCAATGTGGAGATATTACTGTTTGTGCATTTACAATATTCATTGATTTTTGCCATTGAAAAACGTCCAGAAATGTTTGAAGCTACTGACTGAATGAAAGGAGCTGGCATCTCACTCTATTTGAATCTTCTTTATCATGCTAGGATTAGCAGGAAAAAGCAAAAAATTTCAGAATTGCACCTTGCAATGTGGAGATATTACTGTTTGTGCATTTACAATATTCATTGATTTTTGCCATTGAAAAACGTCCAGAAATGTTTATACCAGAAATGTTTGAAGCTACTGACTGAATGAAAGGAGCTGGCATCTCACTCTCTTTGAATCTTCTTTATCATGCTAAGAGGAGCAGGAAAAAGCAAAAAATTTCAGAATTGCACCTTGCAATGCGGAGAAATTACTGTTTGTGCATTTACAATATTCATTGATTTTTGCCGTTGAAAAACGTCCAGAAATGATTGAAGCTACTGACTGAATGAAAGGAGCTGGCATCTCACTCTCTTTGAATCTTCTTTATCATGCTAAGAGGAGCAGGAAAAAGCAAAAAATTTCAGAATTGCACCTTGCAATGCGGAGAAATTACTGTTTGTGCATTTACAATATTCATTGATTTTTGCCATTGAAAAACGTCCAGAAATGATTGAAGCTACTGACTGAATGAAAGGAGCTGGCATCTCACTCTCTTTGAATCTTCTTTATCATGCTAAGAGGAGCAGGAAAAAGCAAAAAATTTCAGAATTGCAACTTGCAATGCGGAGAAATTACTGTTTGTGCATTTACAATATTCATCGATTTTTGCCATTGAAAAACATCATGTTATTCATATACCAGAAATGATTGAAGCTACTGACTGAATGAAAGGAGCTGGCATCTCACTCTCTTTGAATCTTCTTTATCATGCTAAGAGGAGCAGGAAAAAGCAAAAAATTTCAGAATTGCACCTTGCAATGCGGAGAAATTACTGTTTGTGCATTTACAATATTCATTGATTTTTGCCGTTGAAAAACGTCCAGAAATGATTGAAGCTACTGACTGAATGAAAGGAGCTGGCATCTCACTCTCTTTGAATCTTCTTTATCATGCTAAGAGGAGCAGGAAAAAGCAAAAAATTTCAGAATTGCACCTTGCAATGCGGAGAAATTACTGTTTGTGCATTTACAATATTCATTGATTTTTGCCATTGAAAAACGTCCAGAAATGATTGAAGCTACTGACTGAATGAAAGGAGCTGGCATCTCACTCTCTTTGAATCTTCTTTATCATGCTAAGAGGAGCAGGAAAAAGCAAAAAATTTCAGAATTGCAACTTGCAATGCGGAGAAATTACTGTTTGTGCATTTACAATATTCATCGATTTTTGCCATTGAAAAACATCATGTTATTCATATACCAGAAATGATTGAAGCTACTGACTGAATGAAAGGAGCTGGCATCTCACTCTCTTTGAATCTTCTTTATCATGCTAAGAGGAGCAGGAAAAAGCAAAAAATTTCAGAATTGCACCTTGCAATGCGGCGAAATTATTGTTTGTGCATTTACAATATTCATTGATTTTTGCCATTGAAAAACATCATGTTATTCATATACCAGAAATGATTGAAGCTACTGACTGAATGAAAGGAGCTGGCATCTCACTCTCCTTGAATCTTCTTTATCATGCTAAGAGGAGCAGGAAAAAGCAAAAAATTTTAGAATTGCACCTTGCAATGCGGAGAAATTACTGTTTGTGCATTTACAATATTCATTGATTTTTGCCATTGAAAAACGTCCAGAAATGACTGAAGCTACTGACTGAATGAAAGAAGCTGGCATCTCACTCTCTTTGAATCTTCTTTATCATGCTAAGAGGAGCAGGAAAAAGCAAAAAATTTCAGAATTGCACCTTGCAATGCGGAGAAACTACTGTTTGTGCATTTACAATATTCATTGATTTTTGCCATTGAAAAACATCATGTTATTCATATACCAGAAATGATTGAAGCTACTGACTGAATGAAAGGAGCTGGCATCTCACTCTCTTTGAATCTTCTTTATCATGCTAAGAGGAGCAGGAAAAAGCAAAAAATTTCAGAATTGCACCTTGCAATGCGGAGAAATTACTGTTTGTGCATTTACAATATTCATTGATTTTTGCCATTGAAAAACGTCCAGAAATGATTGAAGCTACTGACTGAATGAAAGGAGCTGGCATCTCACTCTCTTTGAATCTTCTTTATCATGCTAAGAGGAGCAGGAAAAAGCAAAAAATTTCAGAATTGCTCCTTGCAATGCGGAGAAATTACTGCTTGTGCATTTACAATATTCATTGATTTTTGCCATTGAAAAACGTCCAGAAATGATTGAAGCTACTGACTGAATGAAAGGAGCTGGCATCTCACTCTCTTTGAATCTTCTTTATCATGCTAAGAGGAGCAGGAAAAAGCAAAAAATTTCAGAATTGCACCTTGCAATGCGGAGAAATTACTGTTTGTGCATTTACAATATTCATTGATTTTTGCCATTGAAAAACGTCCAGAAATGATTGAAGCTACTGACTGAATGAAAGGAGCTGGCATCTCACTCTCTTTGAATCTTCTTTATCATGCTAAGAGGAGCAGGAAAAAGCAAAAAATTTCAGAATTGCTACTTGCAATGCGGAGAAATTACTGTTTGTGCATTTACAATATTCATTGATTTTTGCCATTGAAAAACATCATGTTATTCATATACCAGAAATGATTGAAGCTACTGACTGAATGAAAGGAGCTGGCATCTCACTCTCTTTGAATCTTCTTTATCATGCTAAGAGGAGCAGGAAAAAGCAAAAAATTTTAGAATTGCACCTTGCAATGCGGAGAAATTACTGTTTGTGCATTTACAATATTCATTGATTTTTGCCATTGAAAAACGTCCAGAAATGATTGAAGCTACTGACTGAATGAAAGGAGCTGGCATCTCACTCTCTTTGAATCTTCTTTATCATGCTAAGAGGAGCAGGAAAAAGCAAAAAATTTCAGAATTGCACCTTGCAATGCGGAGAAATTACTGTTTGTGCATTTACAATATTCATTGATTTTTGCCGTTGAAAAACGTCCAGAAATGATTGAAGCTACTGACTGAATGAAAGGAGCTGGCATCTCACTCTCTTTGAATCTTCTTTATCATGCTAAGAGGAGCAGGAAAAAGCAAAAAATTTCAGAATTGCACCTTGCAATGCGGAGAAATTACTGTTTGTGCATTTACAATATTCATTGATTTTTGCCATTGAAAAACGTCCAGAAATGATTGAAGCTACTGACTGAATGAAAGGAGCTGGCATCTCACTCTCTTTGAATCTTCTTTATCATGCTAAGAGGAGCAGGAAAAAGCAAAAAATTTCAGAATTGCAACTTGCAATGCGGAGAAATTACTGTTTGTGCATTTACAATATTCATCGATTTTTGCCATTGAAAAACATCATGTTATTCATATACCAGAAATGATTGAAGCTACTGACTGAATGAAAGGAGCTGGCATCTCACTCTCTTTGAATCTTCTTTATCATGCTAAGAGGAGCAGGAAAAAGCAAAAAATTTCAGAATTGCACCTTGCAATGCGGCGAAATTATTGTTTGTGCATTTACAATATTCATTGATTTTTGCCATTGAAAAACATCATGTTATTCATATACCAGAAATGATTGAAGCTACTGACTGAATGAAAGGAGCTGGCATCTCACTCTCCTTGAATCTTCTTTATCATGCTAAGAGAAGTAGGAAAAAGCAAAAAATTTCAGAATTGCACCTTGCAATGCGGAGAAATTACTGTTTGTGCATTTACAATATTCATTGATTTTTGCCATTGAAAAACGTCCAGAAATGATTGAAGCTACTGACTGAATGAAAGGAGCTGGCATCTCACTCTCTTTGAATCTTCTTTATCATGCTAAGAGGAGTAGGAAAAAGCAAAAAATTTTAGAATTGCACCTTGCAATGCGGAGAAATTACTGTTTGTGCATTTACAATATTCAATGATTTTTGCCATTGAAAAACGTCCAGAAATGATTGAAGCTACTGACTGAATGAAAGAAGCTGGCATCTCACTCTCTTTGAATCTTCTTTATCATGCTAAGAGGAGTAGGAAAAAGCAAAAAATTTCAGAATTGCACCTTGCAATGCGGAGAAACTACTGTTTGTGCATTTACAATATTCATTGATTTTTGCCATTGAAAAACATCATGTTATTCATATACCAGAAATGATTGAAGCTACTGACTGAATGAAAGGAGCTGGTATCTCACTCTCTTTGAATCTTCTTTATCATGCTAAGAGGAGCAGGAAAAAGCAAAAAATTTCAGAATTGCACCTTGCAATGCGGAGAAATTACTGTTTGTGCATTTACAATATTCATTGATTTTTGCCATTGAAAAACGTCCAGAAATGATTGAAGCTACTGACTGAATGAAAGGAGCTGGCATCTCACTCTCTTTGAATCTTCTTTATCATGCTAAGAGGAGCAGGAAAAAGCAAAAAATTTCAGAATTGCTCCTTGCAATGCGGAGAAATTACTGCTTGTGCATTTACAATATTCATTGATTTTTGCCATTGAAAAACGTCCAGAAATGATTGAAGCTACTGACTGAATGAAAGGAGCTGGCATCTCACTCTCTTTGAATCTTCTTTATCATGCTAAGAGGAGCAGGAAAAAGCAAAAAATTTCAGAATTGCACCTTGCAATGCGGAGAAATTACTGTTTGTGCATTTACAATATTCATTGATTTTTGCCATTGAAAAACGTCCAGAAATGATTGAAGCTACTGACTGAATGAAAGGAGCTGGCATCTCACTCTCTTTGAATCTTCTTTATCATGCTAAGAGGAGCAGGAAAAAGCAAAAAATTTCAGAATTGCTACTTGCAATGCGGAGAAATTACTGTTTGTGCATTTACAATATTCATTGATTTTTGCCATTGAAAAACATCATGTTATTCATATACCAGAAATGATTGAAGCTACTGACTGAATGAAAGGAGCTGGCATCTCACTCTCTTTGAATCTTCTTTATCATGCTAAGAGGAGCAGGAAAAAGCAAAAAATTTTAGAATTGCACCTTGCAATGCGGAGAAATTACTGTTTGTGCATTTACAATATTCATTGATTTTTGCCATTGAAAAACGTCCAGAAATGATTGAAGCTACTGACTGAATGAAAGAAGCTGGCATCTCACTCTCTTTGAATCTTCTTTATCATGCTAAGAGGAGCAGGAAAAAGCAAAAAATTTCAGAATTGCACCTTGCAATGCGGAGAAACTACTGTTTGTGCATTTACAATATTCATTGATTTTTGCCATTGAAAAACATCATGTTATTCATATACCAGAAATGATTGAAGCTACTGACTGAATGAAAGGAGCTGGCATCTCACTCTCTTTGAATCTTCTTTATCATGCTAAGAGGAGCAGGAAAAAGCAAAAAATTTCAGTATTTCACCTTGCAATGCGGAGAAATTACTGTTTGTGCATTTACAATATTCATTGATTTTTGCCATTTAAAAACGTCCAGAAATGATTGAAGCTACTGACTGAATGAAAGGAGCTGGCATCTCACTCTCTTTGAATCTTCTTTATCATGCTAAGAGGAGCAGGAAAAAGCAAAAAATTTCAGAATTGCACCTTGCAATGCGGAGAAATTACTGTTTGTGCATTTACAATATTCATTGATTTTTGTCATTGAAAAACATCATGTTATTCATATACCAGAAATGTTTGAAGCTACTGACTGAATGAAAGAAGCTGGCATCTCACTCTCTTTGAATCTTCTTTATCATGCTAAGAGGAGCAGGAAAAAGTAAAAAATTTCATAATTGCACCTTGCAATGCGGAGAAATTACTGTTTGTGCATTTACAATATTCATTGATTTTTGCCATTGAAAAACGTCCAGAAATGATTGAAGCTACTGACTGAATGAAAGGAGCTGGCATCTCACTCTCTTTGAGTCTTCTTTATCATGCTAAGAGGAGCAGGAAAAAGCAAAAAATTTCAGAATTGCACCTTGCAATGCGGAGAAATTACTGTTTGTGCATTTACAATATTCATTGATTTTTGCCATTGAAAAACATCATGTTATTCATATACCAGAAATGTTTGAAGCTACTGACTGAATGAAAGGAGCTGGCATCTCACTCTCTTTGAATCTTCTTTTTCATGCTAAGAGGAGCAGGAAAAAGCAAAAAATTTCAGAATTGCACCTTGCAATGCGGAGAAATTACTGTTTGTGCATTTACAATATTCATTGATTTTTGCCATTGAAAAACGTCCAGAAATGATTGAAGCTACTGACTGAATGAAAGGAGCTGGCATCTCACTCTCTTTGAATCTTCTTTATCATGCTAAGAGGAGCAGGAAAAAGCAAAAAATTTCAGAATTGCTCCTTGCAATGCGGAGAAATTACTGCTTGTGCATTTACAATATTCATTGATTTTTGACATTGAAAAACGTCCAGAAATGATTGAAGCTACTGACTGAATGAAAGGAGCTGGCATCTCACTCTCTTTGAATCTTCTTTATCATGCTAAGAGGAGCAGGAAAAAGCAAAAAATTTCAGAATTGCACCTTGCAATGCGGAGAAATTACTGTTTGTGCATTTACAATATTCATTGATTTTTGCCATTGAAAAACGTCCAGAAATGATTGAAGCTACTGACTGAATGAAAGGAGCTGGCATCTCACTCTCTTTGAATGTTCTTTATCATGCTAAGAGGAGCAGGAAAAAGCAAAAAATTTCAGAATTGCACCTTGCAATGCGGAGAAATTACTGTTTGTGCATTTACAATATTCATTGATTTTTGCCATTGAAAAACGTCCAGAAATGATTGAAGCTACTGACTGAATGAAAGGAGCTGGCATCTCACTCTCTTTGAATCTTCTTTATCATGCTAAGAGGAGCAGGAAAAAGCAAAAAATTTCAGAATTGCACCTTGCAATGCGGAGAAATTACTGTTTGTGCATTTACAATATTCATTGATTTTTGCCATTGAAAAACATCATGTTATTCATATACCAGAAATGTTTGAAGCTACTGACTGAAGGAAAGGAGCTGGCATCTCACTCTCTTTGAATCTTCTTTTTCATGCTAAGAGGAGCAGGAAAAAGCAAAAAATTTCAGAATTGCACCTTGCAATGCGGAGAAATTACTGTTTGTGCATTTACAATATTCATTGATTTTTGCCATTGAAAAACGTCCAGAAATGATTGAAGCTACTGACTGAATGAAAGGAGCTGGCATCTCACTCTCTTTGAATCTTCTTTATCATGCTAAGAGGAGCAGGAAAAAGCAAAAAATTTCAGAATTGCTCCTTGCAATGCGGAGAAATTACTGCTTGTGCATTTACAATATTCATTGATTTTTGCCATTGAAAAACGTCCAGAAATGATTGAAGCTACTGACTGAATGAAAGGAGCTGGCATCTCACTCTCTTTGAATCTTCTTTATCATGCTAAGAGGAGCATGAAAAAGCAAAAAATTTCAGAATTGCACCTTGCAATGCGGAGAAATTACTGTTTGTGCATTTACAATATTCATTGATTTTTGCCATTGAAAAACGTCCAGAAATGATTGAAGCTACTGACTGAATGAAAGGAGCTGGCATCTCACTCTCTTTGAATCTTCTTTATCATGCTATGAGGAGCAGGAAAAAGCAAAAAATTTCAGAATTGCACCTTGCAATGCGGAGAAATTACTGTTTGTGCATTTACAATATTCATTGATTTTTGCCATTGAAAAACGTCCAGAAATGATTGAAGCTACTGACTGAATGAAAGGAGCTGGCATCTCACTCTCTTTGAGTCTTCTTTATCATGCTAAGAGGAGCAGGAAAAAGCAAAAAATTTCAGAATTGCACCTTGCAATGCGGAGAAATTACTGTTTGTGCATTTACAATATTCATTGATTTTTGCCATTGAAAAACGTCCAGAAATGATTGAAGCTACTGACTGAATGAAAGGAGCTGGCATCTCACTCTCTTTGAATCTTTTTATCATGCTAAGAGGAGCAGGAAAAAGCAAAAAATTTCAGAATTGCACCTTGCAATGCGGAGAAATTACTGTTTGTGCATTTACAATATTCATTGATTTTTGCCATTGAAAAACATCATGTTATTCATATACCAGAAATGATTGAAGCTACTGACTGAATGAAAGGAGCTGGCATCTCACTCTCTTTGAATCTTCTTTATCATGCTAAGAGGAGCAGGAAAAAGCAAAAAATTTCAGAATTGCACCTTGCAATGCGGAGAAATTACTGTTTGTGCATTTACAATATTCATTGATTTTTGCCATTGAAAAACGTCCAGAAATGATTGAAGCTACTGACTGAATGAAAGGAGCTGGCATCTCACTCTCTTTGAATCTTCTTTATCATGCTAAGAGGAGCAGGAAAAAGCAAAAAATTTCAGAATTGCACCTTGCAATGCGGAGAAATTACTGTTTGTGCATTTACAATATTCATTGATTTTTGCCATTGAAAAACATCATGTTATTCATATACCAGAAATGTTTGAAGCTACTGACTGAATGAAAGGAGCTGGCATCTCACTCTCTTTGAATCTTCTTTATCATGCTAAGAGGAGCAGGAAAAAGCAAAAAATTTCAGAATTGCACCTTGCAATGCGGAGAAATTACTGTTTGTGCATTTACAATATTCATTGATTTTTGCCATTGAAAAACGTCCAGAAATGATTGAAGCTACTGACTGAATGAAAGGAGCTGGCATCTCACTCTCTTTGAATCTTCTTTATCATGCTAAGAGGAGCAGGAAAAAGCAAAAAATTTCAGAATTGCACCTTGCAATGCGGAGAAATTACTGTTTGTGCATTTACAATATTCATTGATTTTTGCCATTGAAAAACATCATGTTATTCATATACCAGAAATGATTGAAGCTACTGACTGAATGAAAGGAGCTGGCATCTCACTCTCTTTGAATCTTCTTTATCATGCTAAGAGGAGCAGGAAAAAGCAAAAAATTTCAGAATTGCACCTTGCAATGCGGAGAAATTACTGTTTGTGCATTTACAATATTCATTGATTTTTGCCATTGAAAAACGTCCAGAAATGATTGAAGCTACTGACTGAATGAAAGGAGCTGGCATCTCACTCTCTTTGAATCTTCTTTATCATGCTAAGAGGAGCAGGAAAAAGCAAAAAATTTCAGAATTGCACCTTGCAATGCGGAGAAATTACTGTTTGTGCATTTACAATATTCATTGATTTTTGCCATTGAAAAACATCATGTTATTCATATACCAGAAATGATTGAAGCTACTGACTGAATGAAAGGAGCTGGCATCTCACTCTCTTTGAGTCTTCTTTATCATGCTAAGAGGAGCAGGAAAAAGCAAAAAATTTCAGAATTGCACCTTGCAATGCGGAGAAATTACTGTTTGTGCATTTACAATATTCATTGATTTTTGCCATTGAAAAACGTCCAGAAATGATTGAAGCTACTGACTGAATGAAAGGAGCTGGCATCTCACTCTCTTTGAATCTTTTTATCATGCTAAGAGGAGCAGGAAAAAGCAAAAAATTTCAGAATTGCACCTTGCAATGCGGAGAAATTACTGTTTGTGCATTTACAATATTCATTGATTTTTGCCATTGAAAAACATCATGTTATTCATATACCAGAAATGATTGAAGCTACTGACTGAATGAAAGGAGCTGGCATCTCACTCTCTTTGAATCTTCTTTATCATGCTAAGAGGAGCAGGAAAAAGCAAAAAATTTCAGAATTGCACCTTGCAATGCGGAGAAATTACTGTTTGTGCATTTACAATATTCATTGATTTTTGCCATTGAAAAACATCATGTTATTCATATACCAGAAATGTTTGAAGCTACTGACTGAATGAAAGGAGCTGGCATCTCACTCTCTTTGAATCTTCTTTATCATGCTAAGAGGAGCAGGAAAAAGCAAAAAATTTCAGAATTGCACCTTGCAATGCGGAGAAATTACTGTTTGTGCATTTACAATATTCATTGATTTTTGCCATTGAAAAACGTCCAGAAATGATTGAAGCTACTGACTGAATGAAAGGAGCTGGCATCTCACTCTCTTTGAATCTTCTTTATCATGCTAAGAGGAGCAGGAAAAAGCAAAAAATTTCAGAATTGCACCTTGCAATGCGGAGAAATTACTGTTTGTGCATTTACAATATTCATTGATTTTTGCCATTGAAAAACATCATGTTATTCATATACCAGAAATGATTGAAGCTACTGACTGAATGAAAGGAGCTGGCATCTCACTCTCTTTGAATCTTCTTTATCATGCTAAGAGGAGCAGGAAAAAGCAAAAAATTTCAGAATTGCACCTTGCAATGCGGAGAAATTACTGTTTGTGCATTTACAATATTCATTGATTTTTGCCATTGAAAAACGTCCAGAAATGATTGAAGCTACTGACTGAATGAAAGGAGCTGGCATCTCACTCTCTTTGAATCTTCTTTATCATGCTAAGAGGAGCAGGAAAAAGCAAAACATTTCAGAATTGCACCTTGCAATGCGGAGAAATTACTGTTTGTGCATTTACAATATTCATTGATTTTTGCCATTGAAAAACATCATGTTATTCATATACCAGAAATGATTGAAGCTACTGACTGAATGAAAGGAGCTGGCATCTCACTCTCTTTGAATCTTCTTTATCATGCTAAGAGGAGCAGGAAAAAGCAAAAAATTTCAGAATTGCACCTTGCAATGCGGAGAAATTACTGTTTGTGCATTTACAATATTCATTGATTTTTGCCATTGAAAAACATCATGTTATTCATATACCAGAAATGTTTGAAGCTACTGACTGAATGAAAGGAGCTGGCATCTCACTCTCTTTGAATCTTCTTTATCATGCTAAGAGGAGCAGGAAAAAGCAAAAAATTTCAGAATTGCACCTTGCAATGCGGAGAAATTACTGTTTGTGCATTTACAATATTCATTGATTTTTGCCATTGAAAAACGTCCAGAAATGATTGAAGCTACTGACTGAATGAAAGGAGCTGGCATCTCACTCTCTTTGAATCTTCTTTATCATGCTAAGAGGAGCAGGAAAAAGCAAAAAATTTCAGAATTGCACCTTGCAATGCGGAGAAATTACTGTTTGTGCATTTACAATATTCATTGATTTTTGCCATTGAAAAACATCATGTTATTCATATACCAGAAATGATTGAAGCTACTGACTGAATGAAAGGAGCTGGCATCTCACTCTCTTTGAATCTTCTTTATCATGCTAAGAGGAGCAGGAAAAAGCAAAAAATTTCAGAATTGCACCTTGCAATGCGGAGAAATTACTGTTTGTGCATTTACAATATTCATTGATTTTTGCCATTGAAAAACGTCCAGAAATGATTGAAGCTACTGACTGAATGAAAGGAGCTGGCATCTCACTCTCTTTGAATCTTCTTTATCATGCTAAGAGGAGCAGGAAAAAGCAAAAAATTTCAGAATTGCACCTTGCAATGCGGAGAAATTACTGTTTGTGCATTTACAATATTCATTGATTTTTGCCATTGAAAAACATCATGTTATTCATATACCAGAAATGATTGAAGCTACTGACTGAATGAAAGGAGCTGGCATCTCACTCTCTTTGAATCTTCTTTATCATGCTAAGAGGAGCAGGAAAAAGCAAAAAATTTCAGAATTGCACCTTGCAATGCGGAGAAATTACTGTTTGTGCATTTACAATATTCATTGATTTTTGCCATTGAAAAACGTCCAGAAATGATTGAAGCTACTGACTGAATGAAAGGAGCTGGCATCTCACTCTCTTTGAATCTTCTTTATCATGCTAAGAGGAGCAGGAAAAAGCAAAAAATTTCAGAATTGCACCTTGCAATGCGGAGAAATTACTGTTTGTGCATTTACAATATTCATTGATTTTTGCCATTGAAAAACATCATGTTATTCATATACCAGAAATGTTTGAAGCTACTGACTGAATGAAAGGAGCTGGCATCTCACTCTCTTTGAATCTTCTTTATCATGCTAAGAGGAGCAGGAAAAAGCAAAAAATTTCAGAATTGCACCTTGCAATGCGGAGAAATTACTGTTTGTGCATTTACAATATTCATTGATTTTTGCCATTGAAAAACGTCCAGAAATGATTGAAGCTACTGACTGAATGAAAGGAGCTGGCATCTCACTCTCTTTGAATCTTCTTTATCATGCTAAGAGGAGCAGGAAAAAGCAAAAAATTTCAGAATTGCAACTTGCAATGCGGAGAAATTACTGTTTGTGCATTTACAATATTCATTGATTTTTGCCATTGAAAAACATCATGTTATTCATATACCAGAAATGATTGAAGCTACTGACTGAATGAAAGGAGCTGGCATCTCACTCTCTTTGAATCTTCTTTATCATGCTAAGAGGAGCAGGAAAAAGCAAAAAATTTCAGAATTGCACCTTGCAATGCGGAGAAATTACTGTTTGTGCATTTACAATATTCATTGATTTTTGCCATTGAAAAACGTCCAGAAATTATTGAAGCTACTGACTGAATGAAAGGAGCTGGCATCTCACTCTCTTTGAATCTTCTTTATCATGCTAAGAGGAGCAGGAAAAAGCAAAAAATTTCAGAATTGCACCTTGCAATGCGGAGAAATTACTGTTTGTGCATTTACAATATTCATTGATTTTTGCCATTGAAAAACATCATGTTATTCATATACCAGAAATGTTTGAAGCTACTGACTGAATGAAAGGAGCTGGCATCTCACTCTCTTTGAATCTTCTTTATCATGCTAAGAGGAGCAGGAAAAAGCAAAAAATTTCAGAATTGCACCTTGCAATGCGGAGAAATTACTGTTTGTGTATTTACAATATTCATTGATTTTTGCCATTGAAAAACGTCCAGAAATGATTGAAGCTACTGACTGAATGAAAGGAGCTGGCATCTCACTCTCTTTGAATCTTCTTTATCATGCTAAGAGGAGCAGGAAAAAGCAAAAAATTTCAGAATTGCACCTTGCAATGCGGAGAAATTACTGTTTGTGCATTTACAATATTCATTGATTTTTGCCATTGAAAAACATCATGTTATTCATATACCAGAAATGTTTGAAGCTACTGACTGAATGAAAGGAGCTGGCATCTCACTCTCTTTGAATCTTCTTTATCATGCTAAGAGGAGCAGGAAAAAGCAAAAAATTTCAGAATTGCACCTTGCAATGCGGAGAAATTACTGTTTGTGCATTTACAATATTCATTGATTTTTGCCATTGAAAAACGTCCAGAAATGATTGAAGCTACTGACTGAATGAAAGGAGCTGGCATCTCACTCTCTTTGAATCTTCTTTATCATGCTAAGAGGAGCAGGAAAAAGCAAAAAATTTCAGAATTGCAACTTGCAATGCGGAGAAATTACTGTTTGTGCATTTACAATATTCATTGATTTTTGCCATTGAAAAACATCATGTTATTCATATACCAGAAATGATTGAAGCTACTGACTGAATGAAAGGAGCTGGCATCTCACTCTCTTTGAATCTTCTTTATCATGCTAAGAGGAGCAGGAAAAAGCAAAAAATTTCAGAATTGCACCTTGCAATGCGGAGAAATTACTGTTTGTGCATTTACAATATTCATTGATTTTTGCCATTGAAAAACGTCCAGAAATTATTGAAGCTACTGACTGAATGAAAGGAGCTGGCATCTCACTCTCTTTGAATCTTCTTTATCATGCTAAGAGGAGCAGGAAAAAGCAAAAAATTTCAGAATTGCACCTTGCAATGCGGAGAAATTACTGTTTGTGCATTTACAATATTCATTGATTTTTGCCATTGAAAAACATCATGTTATTCATATACCAGAAATGTTTGAAGCTACTGACTGAATGAAAGGAGCTGGCATCTCACTCTCTTTGAATCTTCTTTATCATGCTAAGAGGAGCAGGAAAAAGCAAAAAATTTCAGAATTGCACCTTGCAATGCGGAGAAATTACTGTTTGTGTATTTACAATATTCATTGATTTTTGCCATTGAAAAACGTCCAGAAATGATTGAAGCTACTGACTGAATGAAAGGAGCTGGCATCTCACTCTCTTTGAATCTTCTTTATCATGCTAAGAGGAGCAGGAAAAAGCAAAAAATTTCAGAATTGCACCTTGCAATGCGGAGAAATTACTGTTTGTGCATTTACAATATTCATTGATTTTTGCCATTGAAAAACATCATGTTATTCATATACCAGAAATGTTTGAAGCTACTGACTGAATGAAAGGAGCTGGCATCTCACTCTCTTTGAATCTTCTTTATCATGCTAAGAGGAGCAGGAAAAAGCAAAAAATTTCAGAATTGCACCTTGCAATGCGAAGAAATTACTGTTTGTGCATTTACAATATTCATTGATTTTTGCCATTGAAAAACATCATGTTATTCATATACCAGAAATGTTTGAAGCTACTGACTGAATGAAAGGAGCTGGCATCTCACTCTCTTTGAATCTTCTTTATCATGCTAAGAGGAGCAGGAAAAAGCAAAAAATTTCAGAATTGCACCTTGCAATGCGGAGAAATTACTGTTTGTGCATTTACAATATTCATTGATTTTTGCCATTGAAAAACGTCCAGAAATGATTGAAGCTACTGACTGAATGAAAGGAGCTGGCATCTCACTCTCTTTGAATCTTCTTTATCATGCTAAGAGGAGCAGGAAAAAGCAAAAAATTTCAGAATTGCACCTTGCAATGCGGAGAAATTACTGTTTGTGCATTTACAATATTCATTGATTTTTGCCATTGAAAAACATCATGTTATTCATATACCAGAAATGATTGAAGCTACTGACTGAATGAAAGGAGCTGGCATCTCACTCTCTTTGAATCTTCTTTATCATGCTAAGAGGAGCAGGAAAAAGCAAAAAATTTCAGAATTGCACCTTGCAATGCGGAGAAATTACTGTTTGTGCATTTACAATATTCATTGATTTTTGCCATTGAAAAACGTCCAGAAATGATTGAAGCTACTGACTGAATGAAAGGAGCTGGCATCTCACTCTCTTTAAATCTTCTTTATCATGCTAAGAGGAGCAGGAAAAAGCAAAAAATTTCAGAATTGCACCTTGCAATGCGGAGAAATTACTGTTTGTGCATTTACAATATTCATTGATTTTTGCCATTGAAAAACATCATGTTATTCATATACCAGAAATGTTTGAAGCTACTGACTGAATGAAAGGAGCTGGCATCTCACTCTCTTTGAATCTTCTTTATCATACTAAGAGGAGCAGGAAAAAGCAAAAAATTTCAGAATTGCACCTTGCAATGCGGAGAAATTATTGTTTGTGCATTTACAATATTCATTGATTTTTGCCATTGAAAAACGTCCAGAAATGATTGAAGCTACTGACTGAATGAAAGGAGCTGGCATCTCACTCTCTTTGAATCTTCTTTATCATGCTAAGAGGAGCAGGAAAAAGCAAAAAATTTCAGAATTGCACCTTGCAATGCGGAGAAATTACTGTTTGTGCATTTACAATATTCATTGATTTTTGCCATTGAAAAACGTCCAGAAATGATTGAAGCTACTGACTGAATGAAAGGAGCTGGCATCTCACTCTCTTTGAATCTTCTTTATCATGCTAAGAGGAGCAGGAAAAAGCAAAAAATTTCAGAATTGCACCTTGCAATGCGAAGAAATTACTGTTTGTGCATTTACAATATTCATTGATTTTTGCCATTGAAAAACATCATGTTATTCATATACCAGAAATGTTTGAAGCTACTGACTGAATGAAAGGAGCTGGCATCTCACTCTCTTTGAAACTTCTTTATCATGCTAAAAGGAGCAGGAAAAAGCAAAAAATTTCAGAATTGCACCTTGCAATGCGAAGAAATTACTGTTTGTGCATTTACAATATTCATTGATTTTTGCCATTGAAAAACATCATGTTATTCATTTACCAGAAATGTTTGAAGCTACTGACTGAATGAAAGGAGCTGGCATCTCACTCTCTTTGAATCTTCTTTATCATGCTAAGAGGAGCAGGAAAAAGCAAAAAATTTCAGAATTGCACCTTGCAATGCGGAGAAATTACTGTTTGTGCATTTACAATATTCATTGATTTTTGCCATTGAAAAACGTCCAGAAATGATTGAAGCTACTGACTGAATGAAAGGAGCTGGCATCTCACTCTCTTTGAATCTTCTTTATCATGCTAAGAGGAGCAGGAAAAAGCAAAAAATTTCAGAATTGCACCTTGCAATGCGGAGAAATTACTGTTTGTGCATTTACAATATTCATTGATTTTTGCCATTGAAAAACATCATGTTATTCATATACCAGAAATGATTGAAGCTACTGACTGAATGAAAGGAGCTGGCATCTCACTCTCTTTGAATCTTCTTTATCATGCTAAGAGGAGCAGGAAAAAGCAAAAAATTTCAGAATTGCACCTTGCAATGCGGAGAAATTACTGTTTGTGCATTTACAATATTCATTGATTTTTGCCATTGAAAAACGTCCAGAAATGATTGAAGCTACTGACTGAATGAAAGGAGCTGGCATCTCACTCTCTTTGAATCTTCTTTATCATGCTAAGAGGAGCAGGAAAAAGCAAAAAATTTCAGAATTGCACCGTGCAATGCGGAGAAATTACTGTTTGTGCATTTACAATATTCATTGATTTTTGCCATTGAAAAACATCATGTTATTCATATACCAGAAATGTTTGAAGCTACTGACTGAATGAAAGGAGCTGGCATCTCACTCTCTTTGAATCTTCTTTATCATACTAAGAGGAGCAGGAAAAAGCAAAAAATTTCAGAATTGCACCTTGCAATGCGGAGAAATTACTGTTTGTGCATTTACAATATTCATTGATTTTTGCCATTGAAAAACGTCCAGAAATGATTGAAGCTACTGACTGAATGAAAGGAGCTGGCATCTCACTCTCTTTGAATCTTCTTTATCATGCTAAGAGGAGCAGGAAAAAGCAAAAAATTTCAGAATTGCACCTTGCAATGCGGAGAAATTACTGTTTGTGCATTTACAGTATTCATTGATTTTTGCCATTGAAAAACGTCCAGAAATGATTGAAGCTACTGACTGAATGAAAGGAGCTGGCATCTCACTCTCTTTGAATCTTCTTTATCATGCTAAGTGGAGCAGGAAAAAGCAAAAAATTTCAGAATTGCACCTTGCAATGCGGAGAAATTACTGTTTGTGCATTTACAATATTCATTGATTTTTGCCATTGAAAAACATCATGTTATTCATATACCAGAAATGTTTGAAGCTACTGACTGAATGAAAGGAGCTGTCATCTCACTCTCTTTGAATCTTCTTTATCATGCTAAGAGGAGCAGGAAAAAGCAAAAAATTTCAGAATTGCACCTTGCAATGCGAAGAAATTACTGTTTGTGCATTTACAATATTCATTGATTTTTGCCATTGAAAAACGTCCAGAAATGATTGAAGCTACTGACTGAATGAAAGGAGCTGGCATCTCGCTCTCTTTGAATCTTCTTTATCATGCTAAGAGGAACAGGAAAAAGCAAAAAATTTCAGAATTGCACCTTGCAATGCGGAGAAATTACTGTTTGTGCATTTACAATATTCATTGATTTTTGCCATTGAAAAACGTCCAGAAATGATTGAAGCTACTGACTGAATGAAAGGAGCTGGCATCTCACTCTCTTTGAATCTTCTTTATCATGCTAAGAGGAGCAGGAAAAAGCAAAAAATTTCAGAATTGCACATTGCAATGCGGAGAAATTACTGTTTGTGCATTTACAATATTCATTGATTTTTGCCATTGAAAAACGTCCAGAAATGATTGAAGCTACTGACTGAATGAAAGGAGCTGGCATCTCAGTCTCTTTGAATCTTCTTTATCATGCTAAGAGGAGCAGGAAAAAGCAAAAAATTTCAGAATTGCACCTTGCAATGCGGAGAAATAACTGTTTGTGCATCTACAATATTCATTGATTTTTGCCATTGAAAAACATCATGTTATTCATATACCAGAAATGTTTGAAGCTACTGACTGAATGAAAGGAGCTGGCATCTCACTCTCTTTGAATCTTCTTTATCATGCTAAGAGGAGCAGGAAAAAGCAAAAAATTTCAGAATTGCACCTTGCAATGCGGAGAAATTACTGTTTGTGCATTTACAATATTCATTGATTTTTGCCATTGAAAAACGTCCAGAAATGATTGAAGCTACTGACTGAAAGGAGCTGGCATCTCACTCTCTTTGAATCTTCTTTATCATGCTAAGAGGAGCAGGAAAAAGCAAAAAATTTCAGAATTGCACCTTGCAATGCGGAGAAATTACTGTTTGTGCATTTACAATATTCATTGATTTTTGCCATTGAAAAACGTCCAGAAATGATTGAAGCTACTGACTGAATGAAAGGAGCTGGCATCTCACTCTCTTTGAATCTTCTTTATCATGCTAAGAGGAGCAGGAAAAAGCAAAAAATTTCAGAATTGCACCTTGCAATGCGGAGAAATTACTGTTTGTGCATTTACAATATTCATTGATTTTTGCCATTGAAAAACATCATGTTATTCATATACCAGAAATGATTGAAGCTACTGACTGAATGAAAGGAGCTGGCATCTCACTCTCTTTGAATCTTCTTTATCATGCTAAGAGGAGCAGGAAAAAGCAAAAAATTTCAGAATTGCACCTTGCAATGCGGAGAAATTACTGTTTGTGCATTTACAATATTCATTGATTTTTGCCATTGAAAAACGTCCAGAAATGATTGAAGCTACTGACTGAATGAAAGGAGCTGGCATCTCACTCTCTTTAAATCTTCTTTATCATGCTAAGAGGAGCAGGAAAAAGCAAAAAATTTCAGAATTGCACCTTGCAATGCGGAGAAATTACTGTTTGTGCATTTACAATATTCATTGATTTTTGCCATTGAAAAACATCATGTTATTCATATACCAGAAATGTTTGAAGCTACTGACTGAATGAAAGGAGCTGGCATCTCACTCTCTTTGAATCTTCTTTATCATACTAAGAGGAGCAGGAAAAAGCAAAAAATTTCAGAATTGCACCTTGCAATGCGGAGAAATTATTGTTTGTGCATTTACAATATTCATTGATTTTTGCCATTGAAAAACGTCCAGAAATGATTGAAGCTACTGACTGAATGAAAGGAGCTGGCATCTCACTCTCTTTGAATCTTCTTTATCATGCTAAGAGGAGCAGGAAAAAGCAAAAAATTTCAGAATTGCACCTTGCAATGCGGAGAAATTACTGTTTGTGCATTTACAATATTCATTGATTTTTGCCATTGAAAAACGTCCAGAAATGATTGAAGCTACTGACTGAATGAAAGGAGCTGGCATCTCACTCTCTTTGAATCTTCTTTATCATGCTAAGAGGAGCAGGAAAAAGCAAAAAAATTCAGAATTGCACCTTGCAATGCGAAGAAATTACTGTTTGTGCATTTACAATATTCATTGATTTTTGCCATTGAAAAACATCATGTTATTCATATACCAGAAATGTTTGAAGCTACTGACTGAATGAAAGGAGCTGGCATCTCACTCTCTTTGAATCTTCTTTATCATGCTAAAAGGAGCAGGAAAAAGCAAAAAATTTCAGAATTGCACCTTGCAATGCGAAGAAATTACTGTTTGTGCATTTACAATATTCATTGATTTTTGCCATTGAAAAACATCATGTTATTCATTTACCAGAAATGTTTGAAGCTACTGACTGAATGAAAGGAGCTGGCATCTCACTCTCTTTGAATCTTCTTTATCATGCTAAGAGGAGCAGGAAAAAGCAAAAAATTTCAGAATTGCACCTTGCAATGCGGAGAAATTACTGTTTGTGCATTTACAATATTCATTGATTTTTGCCATTGAAAAACGTCCAGAAATGATTGAAGCTACTGACTGAATGAAAGGAGCTGGCATCTCACTCTCTTTGAATCTTCTTTATCATGCTAAGAGGAGCAGGAAAAAGCAAAAAATTTCAGAATTGCACCTTGCAATGCGGAGAAATTACTGTTTGTGCATTTACAATATTCATTGATTTTTGCCATTGAAAAACATCATGTTATTCATATACCAGAAATGATTGAAGCTACTGACTGAATGAAAGGAGCTGGCATCTCACTCTCTTTGAATCTTCTTTATCATGCTAAGAGGAGCAGGAAAAAGCAAAAAATTTCAGAATTGCACCTTGCAATGCGGAGAAATTACTGTTTGTGCATTTACAATATTCATTGATTTTTGCCATTGAAAAACGTCCAGAAATGATTGAAGCTACTGACTGAATGAAAGGAGCTGGCATCTCACTCTCTTTGAATCTTCTTTATCATGCTAAGAGGAGCAGGAAAAAGCAAAAAATTTCAGAATTGCACCGTGCAATGCGGAGAAATTACTGTTTGTGCATTTACAATATTCATTGATTTTTGCCATTGAAAAACATCATGTTATTCATATACCAGAAATGTTTGAAGCTACTGACTGAATGAAAGGAGCTGGCATCTCACTCTCTTTGAATCTTCTTTATCATGCTAAGAGGAGCAGGAAAAAGCAAAAAATTTCAGAATTGCACCTTGCAATGCGGAGAAATTACTGTTTGTGCATTTACAATATTCATTGATTTTTGCCATTGAAAAACGTCCAGAAATGATTGAAGCTACTGACTGAATGAAAGGAGCTGGCATCTCACTCTCTTTGAATCTTCTTTATCATGCTAAGAGGAGCAGGAAAAAGCAAAAAATTTCAGAATTGCACCTTGCAATGCGGAGAAATTACTGTTTGTGCATTTACAATATTCATTGATTTTTGCCATTGAAAAACATCATGTTATTCATATACCAGAAATGATTGAAGCTACTGACTGAATGAAAGGAGCTGGCATCTCACTCTCTTTGAATCTTCTTTATCATGCTAAGAGGAGCAGGAAAAAGCAAAAAATTTCAGAATTGCACCTTGCAATGCGGAGAAATTACTGTTTGTGCATTTACAATATTCATTGATTTTTGCCATTGAAAAACGTCCAGAAATGATTGAAGCTACTGACTGAATGAAAGGAGCTGGCATCTCACTCTCTTTGAATCTTCTTTATCATGCTAAGAGGAGCAGGAAAAAGCAAAAAATTTCAGAATTGCACCGTGCAATGCGGAGAAATTACTGTTTGTGCATTTACAATATTCATTGATTTTTGCCATTGAAAAACATCATGTTATTCATATACCAGAAATGTTTGAAGCTACTGACTGAATGAAAGGAGCTGGCATCTCACTCTCTTTGAATCTTCTTTATCATACTAAGAGGAGCAGGAAAAAGCAAAAAATTTCAGAATTGCACCTTGCAATGCGGAGAAATTACTGTTTGTGCATTTACAATATTCATTGATTTTTGCCATTGAAAAACGTCCAGAAATGATTGAAGCTACTGACTGAATGAAAGGAGCTGGCATCTCACTCTCTTTGAATCTTCTTTATCATGCTAAGAGGAGCAGGAAAAAGCAAAAAATTTCAGAATTGCACCTTGCAATGCGGAGAAATTACTGTTTGTGCATTTACAGTATTCATTGATTTTTGCCATTGAAAAACGTCCAGAAATGATTGAAGCTACTGACTGAATGAAAGGAGCTGGCATCTCACTCTCTTTGAATCTTCTTTATCATGCTAAGTGGAGCAGGAAAAAGCAAAAAATTTCAGAATTGCACCTTGCAATGCGGAGAAATTACTGTTTGTGCATTTACAATATTCATTGATTTTTGCCATTGAAAAACATCATGTTATTCATATACCAGAAATGTTTGAAGCTACTGACTGAATGAAAGGAGCTGTCATCTCACTCTCTTTGAATCTTCTTTATCATGCTAAGAGGAGCAGGAAAAAGCAAAAAATTTCAGAATTGCACCTTGCAATGCGAAGAAATTACTGTTTGTGCATTTACAATATTCATTGATTTTTGCCATTGAAAAACGTCCAGAAATGATTGAAGCTACTGACTGAATGAAAGGAGCTGGCATCTCACTCTCTTTGAATTTTCTTTATCATGCTAAGAGGAACAGGAAAAAGCAAAAAATTTCAGAATTGCACCTTGCAATGCGGAGAAATTACTGTTTGTGCATTTACAATATTCATTGATTTTTGCCATTGAAAAACGTCCAGAAATGATTGAAGCTACTGACTGAATGAAAGGAGCTGGCATCTCACTCTCTTTGAATCTTCTTTATCATGCTAAGAGGAGCAGGAAAAAGCAAAAAATTTCAGAATTGCACATTGCAATGCGGAGAAATTACTGTTTGTGCATTTACAATATTCATTGATTTTTGCCATTGAAAAACGTCCAGAAATGATTGAATCTACTGACTGAATGAAAGGAGCTGGCATCTCAGTCTCTTTGAATCTTCTTTATCATGCTAAGAGGAGCAGGAAAAAGCAAAAAATTTCAGAATTGCACCTTGCAATGCGGAGAAATAACTGTTTGTGCATCTACAATATTCATTGATTTTTGCCATTGAAAAACATCATGTTATTCATATACCAGAAATGTTTGAAGCTACTGACTGAATGAAAGGAGCTGGCATCTCACTCTCTTTGAATCTTCTTTATCATGCTAAGAGGAGCAGGAAAAAGCAAAAAATTTCAGAATTGCACCTTGCAATGCGGAGAAATTACTGTTTGTGCATTTACAATATTCATTGATTTTTGCCATTGAAAAACGTCCAGAAATGATTGAAGCTACTGACTGAAAGGAGCTGGCATCTCACTCTCTTTGAATCTTCTTTATCATGCTAAGAGGAGCAGGAAAAAGCAAAAAATTTCAGAATTGCACCTTGCAATGCGGAGAAATTACTGTTTGTGCATTTACAATATTCATTGATTTTTGCCATTGAAAAACGTCCAGAAATGATTGAAGCTACTGACTGAATGAAAGGAGCTGGCATCTCACTCTGAATCTTCTTTATCATGCTAAGAGGAGCAGGAAAAAGCAAAAAATTTCAGAATTGCACCTTGCAATGCGGAGAAATTACTGTTTGTGCATTTACAATATTCATTGATTTTTGCCATTGAAAAACATCATGTTATTCATATACCAGAAATGATTGAAGCTACTGACTGAATGAAAGGAGCTGGCATCTCACTCTCTTTGAATCTTCTTTATCATGCTAAGAGGAGCAGGAAAAAGCAAAAAATTTCAGAATTGCACCTTGCAATGCGGAGAAATTACTGTTTGTGCATTTACAATATTCATTGATTTTTGCCATTGAAAAACGTCCAGAAATGATTGAAGCTACTGACTGAATGAAAGGAGCTGGCATCTCACTCTCTTTAAATCTTCTTTATCATGCTAAGAGGAGCAGGAAAAAGCAAAAAATTTCAGAATTGCACCTTGCAATGCGGAGAAATTACTGTTTGTGCATTTACAATATTCATTGATTTTTGCCATTGAAAAACATCATGTTATTCATATACCAGAAATGTTTGAAGCTACTGACTGAATGAAAGGAGCTGGCATCTCACTCTCTTTGAATCTTCTTTATCATACTAAGAGGAGCAGGAAAAAGCAAAAAATTTCAGAATTGCACCTTGCAATGCGGAGAAATTATTGTTTGTGCATTTACAATATTCATTGATTTTTGCCATTGAAAAACGTCCAGAAATGATTGAAGCTACTGACTGAATGAAAGGAGCTGGCATCTCACTCTCTTTGAATCTTCTTTATCATGCTAAGAGGAGCAGGAAAAAGCAAAAAATTTCAGAATTGCACCTTGCAATGCGGAGAAATTACTGTTTGTGCATTTACAATATTCATTGATTTTTGCCATTGAAAAACGTCCAGAAATGATTGAAGCTACTGACTGAATGAAAGGAGCTGGCATCTCACTCTCTTTGAATCTTCTTTATCATGCTAAGAGGAGCAGGAAAAAGCAAAAAATTTCAGAATTGCACCTTGCAATGCGAAGAAATTACTGTTTGTGCATTTACAATATTCATTGATTTTTGCCATTGAAAAACATCATGTTATTCATATACCAGAAATGTTTGAAGCTACTGACTGAATGAAAGGAGCTGGCATCTCACTCTCTTTGAATCTTCTTTATCATGCTAAAAGGAGCAGGAAAAAGCAAAAAATTTCAGAATTGCACCTTGCAATGCGAAGAAATTACTGTTTGTGCATTTACAATATTCATTGATTTTTGCCATTGAAAAACATCATGTTATTCATATACCAGAAATGTTTGAAGCTACTGACTGAATGAAAGGAGCTGGCATCTCACTCTCTTTGAATCTTCTTTATCATGCTAAGAGGAGCAGGAAAAAGCAAAAAATTTCAGAATTGCACCTTGCAATGCAGAGAAATTACTGTTTGTGCATTTACAATATTCATTGATTTTTGCCATTGAAAAACGTCCAGAAATGATTGAAGCTACTGACTGAATGAAAGGAGCTGGCATCTCACTCTCTTTGAATCTTCTTTATCATGCTAAGAGGAGCAGGAAAAAGCAAAAAATTTCAGAATTGCACCTTGCAATGCGGAGAAATTACTGTTTGTGCATTTACAATATTCATTGATTTTTGCCATTGAAAAACATCATGTTATTCATATACCAGAAATGATTGAAGCTACTGACTGAATGAAAGGAGCTGGCATCTCACTCTCTTTGAATCTTCTTTATCATGCTAAGAGGAGCAGGGAAAAGCAAAAAATTTCAGAATTGCACCTTGCAATGCGGAGAAATTACTGTTTGTGCATTTACAATATTCATTGATTTTTGCCATTGAAAAACGTCCAGAAATGATTGAAGCTACTGACTGAATGAAAGGAGCTGGCATCTCACTCTCTTTGAATCTTCTTTATCATGCTAAGAGGAGCAGGAAAAAGCAAAAAATTTCAGAATTGCACCTTGCAATGCGGAGAAATTACTGTTTGTGCATTTACAATATTCATTGATTTTTGCCATTGAAAAACATCATGTTATTCATATACCAGAAATGTTTGAAGCTACTGACTGAATGAAAGGAGCTGGCATCTCACTCTCTTTGAATCTTCTTTATCATACTAAGAGGAGCAGGAAAAAGCAAAAAATTTCAGAATTGCACCTTGCAATGCGGAGAAATTACTGTTTGTGCATTTACAATATTCATTGATTTTTGCCATTGAAAAACGTCCAGAAATGATTGAAGCTACTGACTGAATGAAAGGAGCTGGCATCTCACTCTCTTTGAATCTTCTTTATCATGCTAAGAGGAGCAGGAAAAAGCAAAAAATTTCAGAATTGCACCTTGCAATGCGGAGAAATTACTGTTTGTGCATTTACAGTATTCATTGATTTTTGCCATTGAAAAACGTCCAGAAATGATTGAAGCTACTGACTGAATGAAAGGAGCTGGCATCTCACTCTCTTTGAATCTTCTTTATCATGCTAAGAGGAGCAGGAAAAAGCAAAAAATTTCAGAATTGCACCTTGCAATGCGGAGAAATTACTGTTTGTGCATTTACAATATTCATTGATTTTTGCCATTGAAAAACATCATGTTATTCATATACCAGAAATGTTTGAAGCTACTGACTGAATGAAAGGAGCTGGCATCTCACTCTCTTTGAATCTTCTTTATCATGCTAAGAGGAGCAGGAAAAAGCAAAAAATTTCAGAATTGCACCTTGCAATGCGAAGAAATTACTGTTTGTGCATTTACAATATTCATTGATTTTTGCCATTGAAAAACGTCCAGAAATGATTGAAGCTACTGACTGAATGAAAGGAGCTGGCATCTCACTCTCTTTGAATCTTCTTTATCATGCTAAGAGGAGCAGGAAAAAGCAAAAAATTTCAGAATTGCACCTTGCAATGCGGAGAAATTACTGTTTGTGCATTTACAATATTCATTGATTTTTGCCATTGAAAAACGTCCAGAAATGATTGAAGCTACTGACTGAATGAAAGGAGCTGGCATCTCACTCTCTTTGAATCTTCTTTATCATGCTAAGAGGAGCAGGAAAAAGCAAAAAATTTCAGAATTGCACATTGCAATGCGGAGAAATTACTGTTTGTGCATTTACAATATTCATTGATTTTTGCCATTGAAAAACGTCCAGAAATGATTGAAGCTACTGACTGAATGAAAGGAGCTGGCATCTCAGTCTCTTTGAATCTTCTTTATCATGCTAAGAGGAGCAGGAAAAAGCAAAAAATTTCAGAATTGCACCTTGCAATGCGGAGAAATAACTGTTTGTGCATCTACAATATTCATTGATTTTTGCCATTGAAAAACATCATGTTATTCATATACCAGAAATGTTTGAAGCTACTGACTGAATGAAAGGAGCTGGCATCTCACTCTCTTTGAATCTTCTTTATCATGCTAAGAGGAGCAGGAAAAAGCAAAAAATTTCAGAATTGCACCTTGCAATGCGGAGAAATTACTGTTTGTGCATTTACAATATTCATTGATTTTTGCCATTGAAAAACGTCCAGAAATGATTGAAGCTACTGACTGAAAGGAGCTGGCATCTCACTCTCTTTGAATCTTCTTTATCATGCTAAGAGGAGCAGGAAAAAGCAAAAAATTTCAGAATTGCACCTTGCAATGCGGAGAAATTACTGTTTGTGCATTTACAATATTCATTGATTTTTGCCATTGAAAAACGTCCAGAAATGATTGAAGCTACTGACTGAATGAAAGGAGCTGGCATCTCACTCTCTTTGAATCTTCTTTATCATGCTAAGAGGAGCAGGAAAAAGCAAAAAAATTCAGAATTGCACCTTGCAATGCGGAGAAATTACTGTTTGTGCATTTACAATATTCATTGATTTTTGCCATTGAAAAACATCATGTTATTCATATACCAGAAATGATTGAAGCTACTGACTGAATGAAAGGAGCTGGCATCTCACGCTCTTTGAATCTTCTTTTTCATGCTAAGAGGAGCAGGAAAAAGCAAAAAATTTCAGAATTGCACCTTGCAATGCGGAGAAATTACTGTTTGTGCATTTACAATATTCATTGATTTTTGCCATTGAAAAACGTCCAGAAATGATTGAAGCTACTGACTGAATGAAAGGAGCTGGCATCTCACTCTCTTTGAATCTTCTTTATCATGCTAAGAGGAGCAGGAAAAAGCAAAAAGTTTCAGAATTGCACCATGCAATGCGGAGAAATTACTGCATGTGCATTTACAATATTCATTGATTTTTGCCATTGAAAAACGTCCAGAAATGATTGAAGCTACTGACTGAATGAAAGGAGCTGGCATCTCACTCTCTTTGAGTCTTCTTTATCATGCTAAGAGGAGCAGGAAAAAGCAAAAAATTTCAGAATTGCACCTTGCAATGCGGAGAAATTACTGTTTGTGCATTTACAATATTCATTGATTTTTGCCATTGAAAAACGTCCAGAAATTATTGAAGCTACTGACTGAAAGGAGCTGGCATCTCACTCTCTTTGAATCTTCTTTATCATGCTAAGAGGAGCAGGAAAAAGCAAAAAATTTCAGAATTGCACCTTGCAATGCGGAGAAATTACTGTTTGTGCATTTACAATATTCATTGATTTTTGCCATTGAAAAACGTCCAGAAATGATTGAAGCTACTGACTGAATGAAAGGAGCTGGCATCTCACTCTCTTTGAATCTTCTTTATCATGCTAAGAGGAGCAGGAAAAAGCAAAAAAATTCAGAATTGCACCTTGCAATGCGGAGAAATTACTGTTTGTGCATTTACAATATTCATTGATTTTTGCCATTGAAAAACATCATGTTATTCATATACCAGAAATGATTGAAGCTACTGACTGAATGAAAGGAGCTGGCATCTCACGCTCTTTGAATCTTCTTTTTCATGCTAAGAGGAGCAGGAAAAAGCAAAAAATTTCAGAATTGCACCTTGCAATGCGGAGAAATTACTGTTTGTGCATTTACAATATTCATTGATTTTTGCCATTGAAAAACGTCCAGAAATGATTGAAGCTACTGACTGAATGAAAGGAGCTGGCATCTCACTCTCTTTGAATCTTCTTTATCATGCTAAGAGGAGCAGGAAAAAGCAAAAAGTTTCAGAATTGCACCTTGCAATGCGGAGAAATTACTGCATGTGCATTTACAATATTCATTGATTTTTGCCATTGAAAAACGTCCAGAAATGATTGAAGCTACTGACTGAATGAAAGGAGCTGGCATCTCACTCTCTTTGAGTCTTCTTTATCATGCTAAGAGGAGCAGGAAAAAGCAAAAAATTTCAGAATTGCACCTTGCAATGCGGAGAAATTACTGTTTGTGCATTTACAATATTCATTGATTTTTGCCATTGAAAAACGTCCAGAAATTATTGAAGCTACTGACTGAATGAAAGGAGCTGGCATCTCACTCTCTTTGAATCTTCTTTATCATGCTAAGAGGAGCAGGAAAAAGCAAAAAATTTCAGAATTGCACCTTGCAATGCGGAGAAATTACTGTTTGTGCATTTACAATATTCATTGATTTTTGCCATTGAAAAACGTCCAGAAATGATCGAAGCTACTGACTGAATGAAAGGAGCTGGCATCTCACTCTCTTTGAATCTTCTTTATCATGCTAAGAGGAGCAGGAAAAAGCAAAAAATTTCAGAATTGCACCTTGCAATGCGGAGAAATTACTGTTTGTGCATTTACAATATTCATTGATTTTTGCCATTGAAAAACATCATGTTATTCATATACCAGAAATGTTTGAAGCTACTGACTGAATGAAAGGAGCTGGCATCTCACTCTCTTTGAATCTTCTTTATCATACTAAGAGGAGCAGGAAAAAGCAAAAAATTTCAGAATTGCACCTTGCAATGCGGAGAAATTATTGTTTGTGCATTTACAATATTCATTGATTTTTGCCATTGAAAAACGTCCAGAAATGATTGAAGCTACTGACTGAATGAAAGGAGCTGGCATCTCACTCTCTTTGAATCTTCTTTATCATGCTAAGAGGAGCAGGAAAAAGCAAAAAATTTCAGAATTGCACCTTGCAATGCGGAGAAATTACTGTTTGTGCATTTACAATATTCATTGATTTTTGCCATTGAAAAACGTCCAGAAATGATTGAAGCTACTGACTGAATGAAAGGAGCTGGCATCTCACTCTCTTTGAATCTTCTTTATCATGCTAAGAGGAGCAGGAAAAAGCAAAAAATTTCAGAATTGCACCTTGCAATGCGAAGAAATTACTGTTTGTGCATTTACAATATTCATTGATTTTTGCCATTGAAAAACATCATGTTATTCATATACCAGAAATGTTTGAAGCTACTGACTGAATGAAAGGAGCTGGCATCTCACTCTCTTTGAATCTTCTTTATCATGCTAAAAGGAGCAGGAAAAAGCAAAAAATTTCAGAATTGCACCTTGCAATGCGAAGAAATTACTGTTTGTGCATTTACAATATTCATTGATTTTTGCCATTGAAAAACATCATGTTATTCATATACCAGAAATGTTTGAAGCTACTGACTGAATGAAAGGAGCTGGCATCTCACTCTCTTTGAATCTTCTTTATCATGCTAAGAGGAGCAGGAAAAAGCAAAAAATTTCAGAATTGCACCTTGCAATGCAGAGAAATTACTGTTTGTGCATTTACAATATTCATTGATTTTTGCCATTGAAAAACGTCCAGAAATGATTGAAGCTACTGACTGAATGAAAGGAGCTGGCATCTCACTCTCTTTGAATCTTCTTTATCATGCTAAGAGGAGCAGGAAAAAGCAAAAAATTTCAGAATTGCACCTTGCAATGCGGAGAAATTACTGTTTGTGCATTTACAATATTCATTGATTTTTGCCATTGAAAAACATCATGTTATTCATATACCAGAAATGATTGAAGCTACTGACTGAATGAAAGGAGCTGGCATCTCACTCTCTTTGAATCTTCTTTATCATGCTAAGAGGAGCAGGGAAAAGCAAAAAATTTCAGAATTGCACCTTGCAATGCGGAGAAATTACTGTTTGTGCATTTACAATATTCATTGATTTTTGCCATTGAAAAACGTCCAGAAATGATTGAAGCTACTGACTGAATGAAAGGAGCTGGCATCTCACTCTCTTTGAATCTTCTTTATCATGCTAAGAGGAGCAGGAAAAAGCAAAAAATTTCAGAATTGCACCTTGCAATGCGGAGAAATTACTGTTTGTGCATTTACAATATTCATTGATTTTTGCCATTGAAAAACATCATGTTATTCATATACCAGAAATGTTTGAAGCTACTGACTGAATGAAAGGAGCTGGCATCTCACTCTCTTTGAATCTTCTTTATCATACTAAGAGGAGCAGGAAAAAGCAAAAAATTTCAGAATTGCACCTTGCAATGCGGAGAAATTACTGTTTGTGCATTTACAATATTCATTGATTTTTGCCATTGAAAAACGTCCAGAAATGATTGAAGCTACTGACTGAATGAAAGGAGCTGGCATCTCACTCTCTTTGAATCTTCTTTATCATGCTAAGAGGAGCAGGAAAAAGCAAAAAATTTCAGAATTGCACCTTGCAATGCGGAGAAATTACTGTTTGTGCATTTACAGTATTCATTGATTTTTGCCATTGAAAAACGTCCAGAAATGATTGAAGCTACTGACTGAATGAAAGGAGCTGGCATCTCACTCTCTTTGAATCTTCTTTATCATGCTAAGAGGAGCAGGAAAAAGCAAAAAATTTCAGAATTGCACCTTGCAATGCGGAGAAATTACTGTTTGTGCATTTACAATATTCATTGATTTTTGCCATTGAAAAACATCATGTTATTCATATACCAGAAATGTTTGAAGCTACTGACTGAATGAAAGGAGCTGGCATCTCACTCTCTTTGAATCTTCTTTATCATGCTAAGAGGAGCAGGAAAAAGCAAAAAATTTCAGAATTGCACCTTGCAATGCGAAGAAATTACTGTTTGTGCATTTACAATATTCATTGATTTTTGCCATTGAAAAACGTCCAGAAATGATTGAAGCTACTGACTGAATGAAAGGAGCTGGCATCTCACTCTCTTTGAATCTTCTTTATCATGCTAAGAGGAGCAGGAAAAAGCAAAAAATTTCAGAATTGCACCTTGCAATGCGGAGAAATTACTGTTTGTGCATTTACAATATTCATTGATTTTTGCCATTGAAAAACGTCCAAAAATGATTGAAGCTACTGACTGAATGAAAGGAGCTGGCATCTCACTCTCTTTGAATCTTCTTTATCATGCTAAGAGGAGCAGGAAAAAGCAAAAAATTTCAGAATTGCACATTGCAATGCGGAGAAATTACTGTTTGTGCATTTACAATATTCATTGATTTTTGCCATTGAAAAACGTCCAGAAATGATTGAAGCTACTGACTGAATGAAAGGAGCTGGCATCTCAGTCTCTTTGAATCTTCTTTATCATGCTAAGAGGAGCAGGAAAAAGCAAAAAATTTCAGAATTGCACCTTGCAATGCGGAGAAATAACTGTTTGTGCATCTACAATATTCATTGATTTTTGCCATTGAAAAACATCATGTTATTCATATACCAGAAATGTTTGAAGCTACTGACTGAATGAAAGGAGCTGGCATCTCACTCTCTTTGAATCTTCTTTATCATGCTAAGAGGAGCAGGAAAAAGCAAAAAATTTCAGAATTGCACCTTGCAATGCGGAGAAATTACTGTTTGTGCATTTACAATATTCATTGATTTTTGCCATTGAAAAACGTCCAGAAATGATTGAAGCTACTGACTGAAAGGAGCTGGCATCTCACTCTCTTTGAATCTTCTTTATCATGCTAAGAGGAGCAGGAAAAAGCAAAAAATTTCAGAATTGCACCTTGCAATGCGGAGAAATTACTGTTTGTGCATTTACAATATTCATTGATTTTTGCCATTGAAAAACGTCCAGAAATGATTGAAGCTACTGACTGAATGAAAGGAGCTGGCATCTCACTCTCTTTGAATCTTCTTTATCATGCTAAGAGGAGCAGGAAAAAGCAAAAAAATTCAGAATTGCACCTTGCAATGCGGAGAAATTACTGTTTGTGCATTTACAATATTCATTGATTTTTGCCATTGAAAAACATCATGTTATTCATATACCAGAAATGATTGAAGCTACTGACTGAATGAAAGGAGCTGGCATCTCACGCTCTTTGAATCTTCTTTTTCATGCTAAGAGGAGCAGGAAAAAGCAAAAAATTTCAGAATTGCACCTTGCAATGCGGAGAAATTACTGTTTGTGCATTTACAATATTCATTGATTTTTGCCATTGAAAAACGTCCAGAAATGATTGAAGCTACTGACTGAATGAAAGGAGCTGGCATCTCACTCTCTTTGAATCTTCTTTATCATGCTAAGAGGAGCAGGAAAAAGCAAAAAGTTTCAGAATTGCACCATGCAATGCGGAGAAATTACTGCATGTGCATTTACAATATTCATTGATTTTTGCCATTGAAAAACGTCCAGAAATGATTGAAGCTACTGACTGAATGAAAGGAGCTGGCATCTCACTCTCTTTGAGTCTTCTTTATCATGCTAAGAGGAGCAGGAAAAAGCAAAAAATTTCAGAATTGCACCTTGCAATGCGGAGAAATTACTGTTTGTGCATTTACAATATTCATTGATTTTTGCCATTGAAAAACGTCCAGAAATTATTGAAGCTACTGACTGAAAGGAGCTGGCATCTCACTCTCTTTGAATCTTCTTTATCATGCTAAGAGGAGCAGGAAAAAGCAAAAAATTTCAGAATTGCACCTTGCAATGCGGAGAAATTACTGTTTGTGCATTTACAATATTCATTGATTTTTGCCATTGAAAAACGTCCAGAAATGATTGAAGCTACTGACTGAATGAAAGGAGCTGGCATCTCACTCTCTTTGAATCTTCTTTATCATGCTAAGAGGAGCAGGAAAAAGCAAAAAAATTCAGAATTGCACCTTGCAATGCGGAGAAATTACTGTTTGTGCATTTACAATATTCATTGATTTTTGCCATTGAAAAACATCATGTTATTCATATACCAGAAATGATTGAAGCTACTGACTGAATGAAAGGAGCTGGCATCTCACGCTCTTTGAATCTTCTTTTTCATGCTAAGAGGAGCAGGAAAAAGCAAAAAATTTCAGAATTGCACCTTGCAATGCGGAGAAATTACTGTTTGTGCATTTACAATATTCATTGATTTTTGCCATTGAAAAACGTCCAGAAATGATTGAAGCTACTGACTGAATGAAAGGAGCTGGCATCTCACTCTCTTTGAATCTTCTTTATCATGCTAAGAGGAGCAGGAAAAAGCAAAAAGTTTCAGAATTGCACCTTGCAATGCGGAGAAATTACTGCATGTGCATTTACAATATTCATTGATTTTTGCCATTGAAAAACGTCCAGAAATGATTGAAGCTACTGACTGAATGAAAGGAGCTGGCATCTCACTCTCTTTGAGTCTTCTTTATCATGCTAAGAGGAGCAGGAAAAAGCAAAAAATTTCAGAATTGCACCTTGCAATGCGGAGAAATTACTGTTTGTGCATTTACAATATTCATTGATTTTTGCCATTGAAAAACGTCCAGAAATTATTGAAGCTACTGACTGAATGAAAGGAGCTGGCATCTCACTCTCTTTGAATCTTCTTTATCATGCTAAGAGGAGCAGGAAAAAGCAAAAAATTTCAGAATTGCACCTTGCAATGCGGAGAAATTACTGTTTGTGCATTTACAATATTCATTGATTTTTGCCATTGAAAAACGTCCAGAAATGATCGAAGCTACTGACTGAATGAAAGGAGCTGGCATCTCACTCTCTTTGAATCTTCTTTATCATGCTAAGAGGAGCAGGAAAAAGCAAAAAATTTCAGAATTGCACCTTGCAATGCGGAGAAATTACTGTTTGTGCATTTACAATATTCATTGATTTTTGCCATTGAAAAACGTCCAGAAATGATTGAAGCTACTGACTGAATGAAAGGAGCTGGCATCTCACTCTCTTTGAATCTTCTTTATCATGCTAAGAGGAGCAGGAAAAAGCAAAAAATTTCAGAATTGCACATTGCAATGCAGAGAAATTACTGTTTGTGCATTTACAATATTCATTGATTTTTGCCATTGAAAAACGTCCAGAAATGATTGAAGCTACTGACTGAATGAAAGGAGCTGGCATCTCAGTCTCTTTGAATCTTCTTTATCATGCTAAGAGGAGCAGGAAAAAGCAAAAAATTTCAGAATTGCACCTTGCAATGCGGAGAAATAACTGTTTGTGCATCTACAATATTCATTGATTTTTGCCATTGAAAAACATCATGTTATTCATATACCAGAAATGTTTGAAGCTACTGACTGAATGAAAGGAGCTGGCATCTCACTCTCTTTGAATCTTCTTTATCATGCTAAGAGGAGCAGGAAAAAGCAAAAAATTTCAGAATTGCACCTTGCAATGCGGAGAAATTACTGTTTGTGCATTTACAATATTCATTGATTTTTGCCATTGAAAAACGTCCAGAAATGATTGAAGCTACTGACTGAAAGGAGCTGGCATCTCACTCTCTTTGAATCTTCTTTATCATGCTAAGAGGAGCAGGAAAAAGCAAAAAATTTCAGAATTGCACCTTGCAATGCGGAGAAATTACTGTTTGTGCATTTACAATATTCATTGATTTTTGCCATTGAAAAACGTCCAGAAATGATTGAAGCTACTGACTGAATGAAAGGAGCTGGCATCTCACTCTCTTTGAATCTTCTTTATCATGCTAAGAGGAGCAGGAAAAAGCAAAAAAATTCAGAATTGCACCTTGCAATGCGGAGAAATTACTGTTTGTGCATTTAAAATATTCATTGATTTTTGCCATTGAAAAACATCATGTTATTCATATACCAGAAATGATTGAAGCTACTGACTGAATGAAAGGAGCTGGCATCTCACGCTCTTTGAATCTTCTTTTTCATGCTAAGAGGAGCAGGAAAAAGCAAAAAATTTCAGAATTGCACCTTGCAATGCGGAGAAATTACTGTTTGTGCATTTACAATATTCATTGATTTTTGCCATTGAAAAACGTCCAGAAATGATTGAAGCTACTGACTGAATGAAAGGAGCTGGCATCTCACTCTCTTTGAATCTTCTTTATCATGCTAAGAGGAGCAGGAAAAAGCAAAAAGTTTCAGAATTGCACCTTGCAATGCGGAGAAATTACTGCATGTGCATTTACAATATTCATTGATTTTTGCCATTGAAAAACGTCCAGAAATGATTGAAGCTACTGACTGAATGAAAGGAGCTGGCATCTCACTCTCTTTGAGTCTTCTTTATCATGCTAAGAGGAGCAATAAAAAGCAAAAAATTTCAGAATTGCACCTTGCAATGCGGAGAAATTACTGTTTGTGCATTTACAATATTCATTGATTTTTGCCATTGAAAAACGTCCAGAAATGATTGAAGCTACTGACTGAATGAAAGGAGCTGGCATCTCACTCTCTTTGAATCTTCTTTATCATGCTAAGAGGAGCAGGAAAAAGGAAAAATTTCAGAATTGCACCTTGCAATGCGGAGAAATTACTGTTTGTGCATTTACAATATTCATTGATTTTTGCCATTGAAAAACGTCCAGAAATGATCGAAGCTACTGACTGAATGAAAGGAGCTGGCATCTCACTCTCTTTGAATCTTCTTTATCATGCTAAGAGGAGCAGGAAAAAGCAAAAAATTTCAGAATTGCACCTTGCAATGCGGAGAAATTACTGTTTGTGCATTTACAATATTCATTGATTTTTGCCGTTGAAAAACGTCCAGAAATGATTGAAGCTACTGACTGAATGAAAGGAGCTGGCATCTCACTCTCTTTGAATCTTCTTTATCATGCTAAGAGGAGCAGGAAAAAGCAAAAAATTTCAGAATTGCACCTTGCAATGCGGAGAAATTACTGTTTGTGCATTTACAATATTCATTGATTTTTGCCATTGAAAAACGTCCAGAAATGATTGAAGCTACTGACTGAATGAATGGAGCTGGCATCTCACTCTCTTTGAATCTTCTTTATCATGCTAAGAGGAGCAGGAAAAAGCAAAAAATTTCAGAATTGCACCTTGCAATGCGGAGAAATTACTGTTTGTGCATTTACAATATTCATTGATTTTTGCCATTGAAAAACGTCCAGAAATAATTGAAGCTACTGACTGAATGAAAGGAGCTGGCATCTCACTCTCTTTGAATCTTCTTTATCAAGCTAAGAGGAGCAGGAAAAAGCAAAAAATTTCAGAATTGCACCTTGCAATGCGGAGAAATTACTGTTTGTGCATTTACAATATTCATTGATTTTTGCCATTGAAAAACGTCCAGAAATGATTGAAGCTACTGACTGAATGAAAGGAGCTGGCATCTCACTCTCTTTGAATCTTCTTTATCATGCTAACAGGAGCAGGAAAAAGCAAAAATTTCAGAATTGCACCTTGCAATGCGGAGAAATCACTGTTTGTGCATTTACAATATTCATTGATTTTTGCCATTGAAAAACATCATGTTATTCATATACCAGAAATGTTTGAAGCTACTGACTGAATGAAAGGAGCTGGCATCTCACTCTCTTTGAATATCATGCTAAAAGGAGCAGGAAAAAGCAAAAAATTTCAGAATTGCACCTTGCAATGCGGAGAAATTACTGTTTGTGCATTTACAATATTCATTGATTTTTGCCATTGAAAAACGTCCAGAAATGATTGAAGCTACTGACTGAATGAAAGGAGCTGGCATCTCACTCTCTTTGAATCTTCTTTATCATGCTAAGAGGAGCAGGAAAAAGCAAAAAATTTCAGAATTGCACCTTGCAATGCGGAGAAATTACTGTTTGTGCATTTACAATATTCATTGATTTTTGCCATTGAAAAACATCATGTTATTCATATACCAGAAATGATTGAAGCTACTGACTGAATGAAAGGAGCTGGCATCTCACTCTCTTTGAATCTTCTTTATCATGCTAAGAGGAGCAGGAAAAAGCAAAAAATTTCAGAATTGCACCTTGCAATGCGGAGAAATTACTGTTTGTGCATTTACAATATTCATTGATTTTTGCCATTGAAAAATGTCCAGAAATGATTGAAGCTACTGACTGAATGAAAGGAGCTGGCATCTCACTCTCTTTGAATCTTCTTTATCATGCTAAGAGGAGCAGGAAAAAGCAAAAAATTTCAGAATTGCACCTTGCAATGCGGAGAAATTACTGTTTGTGCATTTACAATATTCATTGATTTTTGCCATTGAAAAACATCATGTTATTCATATACCAGAAATGTTTAAAGCTACTGACTGAATGAAAGGAGCTGGCATCTCACTCTCTTTGAATCTTCTTTATCATGCTAAGAGGAGCAGGAAAAAGCAAAAAATTTCAGAATTGCACCTTGCAATGCGGAGAAATTACTGTTTGTGCATTTACAATATTCATTGATTTTTGCCATTGAAAAACGTCCAGAAATGATTGAAGCTACTGACTGAATGAAAGGAGCTGGAATCTCACTCTCTTTGAATCTTCTTTATCATGCTAAGAGGAGCAGGAAAAGGCAAAAAATTTCAGAATTGCACCTTGCAATGCGGAGAAATTACTGTTTGTGCATTTACAATATTCATTGATTTTTGCCATTGAAAAACATCATGTTATTCATATACCGGAAATGTTTGAAGCTACTGACTGAATGAAAGGAGCTGGCATCTCACTCTCTTTGAATCTTCTTTATCATGCTAAGAGGAGCAGGAAAAAGCAAAAAATTTCAGAATTGCACCTTGCAATGCGAATAAATTACTGTTTGTGCATTTACAATATTCATTGATTTTTGCCATTGAAAAACATCATGTTATTCATATACCAGAAATGATTGAAGCTACTGACTGAATGAAAGGAGCTGGCATCTCACTCTCTTTGAATCTTCTTTATCATGCTAAGAGGAGCAGGAAAAAGCAAAAAATTTCAGAATTGCACCTTGCAATGCGGAGAAATTACTGTTTGTGCATTTACAATATTCATTGATTTTTGCCATTGAAAAACATCATGTTATTCATATACCAGAAATGATTGAAGCTACTGACTGAATGAAAGGAGCTGCCATCTCACTCTCTTTGAATCTTCTTTATCATGCTAAGAGGAGCAGGAAAAAGCAAAAAATTTCAGAATTGCACCTTACAATGCGGAGAAATTACTGTTTGTGCATTTACAATATTCATTGATTTTTGCCATTGAAAAACGTCCAGAAATGATTGAAGCTACTGACTGAATGAAAGGAGCTGGCATCTCACTCTCTTTGAATCTTCTTTATCATGCTAAGAGGAGCAGGAAAAAGCAAAAAATTTCAGAATTGCACCTTGCAATGCGGAGAAATTACTGTTTGTGCATTTACAATATTCATTGATTTTTGCCATTGAAAAACATCATGTTATTCATATACCAGAAATGTTTGAAGCTACTGACTGAATGAAAGGAGCTGGCATCTCACTCTCTTTGAATCTTCTTTATCATGCTAAGAGGAGCAGGAAAAAGCAAAAAATTTCAGAATTGCACCTTGCAATGCGGAGAAATTACTGTTTGTGCATTTACAATATTCATTGATTTTTGCCATTGAAAAACGTCCAGAAATGATTGAAGCTACTGACTGAATAAAAGGAGCTGGCATCTCACTCTCTTTGAATCTTCTTTATCATGCTAAGAGGAGCAGGAAAAAGCAAAAAATTTCAGAATTGCACCTTGCAATGCGGAGAAATTACTGTTTGTGCATTTACAATATTCATTGATTTTTGCCATTGAAAAACGTCCAGAAATGATTGAAGCTACTGACTGAATGAAAGGAGCTGGCATCTCACTCTGAATCTTCTTTATCATGCTAAGAGGAGCAGGAAAAAGCAAAAAATTTCAGAATTGCACCTTGCAATGCGGAGAAATTACTGTTTGTGCATTTACAATATTCATTGATTTTTGCCATTGAAAAACATCATGTTATTCATAAACCAGAAATGTTTGAAGCTACTGACTGAATGAAAGAAGCTGGCATCTCATTCTCTTTTAATCTTCTTTATCATGCTAAGAGGAGCAGGAAAAAGCAAAAAATTTCAGAACTGCACCTTGCAATGCGGAGAAATTACTGTTTGTGCATTTACAATATTCATTGATTTTTGCCATTGAAAAACGTCCAGAAATGATTGAAGCTACTGACTGAATGAAAGGAGTTGGCATCTCACTCTCTTTGAATCTCCTTTATCATGCTAAGAGGAGCAGGAAAAAGCAAAAAATTTCAGAATTGCACCTTGCAATGCGGAGAAATTACTGTTTGTGCATTTACAATATTCATTGATTTTTGCCATTGAAAAACATCATGTTATTCATATACCAGAAATGTTTGAAGCTACTGACTGAATGAAAGGAGCTGGCATCTCACTCTCTTTGAATCTTCTTTATCATGCTAAGAGGAGCAGGAAAAAGCAAAAAATTTCAGAATTGCACCTTGCAATGCGGAGAAATTACTGTTTGTGCATTTACAATATTCATTGATTTTTGCCATTGAAAAACGTCCAGAAATGATTGAAGCTACTGACTGAATGAAAGGAGCTGGCATCTCACTCTCTTTGAATCTTCTTTATCATGCTAAGAGGAGCAGGAAAAAGCAAAAAATTTCAGAATTGCACCTTGCAATGTGGAGAAATTACTGTTTGTGCATTTACAATATTCATTGATTTTTGCCATTGAAAAACATCATGTTATTCATATACCAGAAATGATTGAAGCTACTGGCTGAATGAAAGGAGCTGGCATCTCACTCTCTTTGAATCTTCTTTTTCATGCTAAGAGGAGCAGGAAAAAGTAAAAAATTTCTGAATTGCGCCTTGCAGTGCGGAGAAATTACTGTTTGTGCATTTACAATATTCATTGATTTTTGACATTGAAAAACGTCCAGAAATGATTGAAGCTACTGACTGAATGAAAGGAGCTGGCATCTCAGTCTCTTTGAATCTTCTTTATCATGCTAAGAGGAGCAGGAAAAAGCAAAAAATTTCAGAATTGCACCTTGCAATGCGGAGAAATTACTGCTTGTGCATTTACAATATTCATTGATTTTTGCCATTGAAAAACGTCCAGAAATGATTGAAGCTACTGACTGAATGAAAGGAGCTGGCATCTCACTCTCTTTGAATCTTCTTTATCATGCTAAGAGGAGCAGGAAAAAGCAAAAAATTTCAGAATTGCACCTTGCAATACGGAGAAATTACTGTTTGTGCATTTACAATATTCATTGATTTTTGCCATTGAAAAACGTCTAGAAATGATTGAAGCTACTGACTGAATGAAAGGAGCTGGCATCTCACTCTCTTTGAATCTTCTTTATCATGCTAAGAGGAGCAGGAAAAAGCTAAAAATTTCAGAATTGCACCTTGCAATGCGGAGAAATTACTGTTTGTGCATTTACAATATTCATTGATTTTTGCCATTGAAAAACGTCCAGAAATGATTGAAGCTACTGACTGAATGAAAGGAGCTGGCATCTCACTCTCTTTGAATCTTCTTTATCATGCTAAGAGGAGCAGGAAAAAGCAAAAAATTTCAGAATTGCACCTTGCAATGCGGAGAAATTACTGTTTGTGCATTTACAATATTCATTGATTTTTGCCGTTGAAAAACGTCCAGAAATGATTGAAGCTACTGACTGAATGAAAAGAGCTGGCATCTCACTCTCTTTGAATCTTCTTTATCATGCTAAGAGGAGCAGGAAAAAGCAAAAAATTTCAGAATTGCACCTTGCAATACGGAGAAATTACTGTTTGTGCATTTACAATATTCATTGATTTTTGCCATTGAAAAACGTCTAGAAATGATTGAAGCTACTGACTGAATGAAAGGAGCTGGCATCTCACTCTCTTTGAATCTTCTTTATCATGCTAAGAGGAGCAGGAAAAAGCAAAAAATTTCAGAATTGCACCTTGCAATGCGGAGAAATTACTGTTTGTGCATTTACAATATTCATTGATTTTTGCCATTGAAAAACGTCCAGAAATGATTGAAGCTACTGACTGAATGAAAGGAGCTGTCATCTCACTCTCTTTGAATCTTCTTTATCATGCTAAGAGGAGCAGGAAAAAGCAAAAAATTTCAGAATTGCACCTTGCAATGCGGAGAAATTACTGTTTGTGCATTTACAATATTCATTGATTTTTGCCGTTGAAAAACGTCCAGAAATGATTGAAGCTACTGACTGAATGAAAGGAGCTGGCATCTCACTCTCTTTGAATCTTCTTTATCATGCTAAGAGGAGCAGGAAAAAGCAAAAAATTTCAGAATTGCACCTTGCAATGCGGAGAAATTACTGTTTGTGCATTTACAATATTCATTGATTTTTGCCATTGAAAAACATCATGTTATTCATATACCAGAAATGTTTGAAGCTACTGACTGAATGAAAGGAGCTGGCATCTCACTCTCTTTGAATCTTCTTTATCATGCTAAGAGGAGCAGGAAAAAGCAAAAAATTTCAGAATTGCACCTTGCAATGCGGAGAAATTACTGTTTGTGCATTTACAATATTCATTGATTTTTGCCATTGAAAAACGTCCAGAAATGATTGAAGCTACTGACTGAATGAAAGGAGCTGGCATCTCACTCTCTTTGAATCTTCTTTATCATGCTAAGAGGAGCAGGAAAAAGCAAAAAATTTCAGAATTGCACCTTGCAATGCGGAGAAATTACTGTTTGTGCATTTACAATATTCATTGATTTTTGCCATTGAAAAACATCATGTTATTCATATACCAGAAATGATTGAAGCTACTGGCTGAATGAAAGGAGCTGGCATCTCACTCTCTTTGAATCTTCTTTTTCATGCTAAGAGGAGCAGGAAAAAGTAAAAAATTTCTGAATTGCGCCTTGCAGTGCGGAGAAATTACTGTTTGTGCATTTACAATATTCATTGATTTTTGACATTGAAAAACGTCCAGAAATGATTGAAGCTACTGACTGAATGAAAGGAGCTGGCATCTCAGTCTCTTTGAATCTTCTTTATCATGCTAAGAGGAGCAGGAAAAAGCAAAAAATTTCAGAATTGCACCTTGCAATGCGGAGAAATTACTGCTTGTGCATTTACAATATTCATTGATTTTTGCCATTGAAAAACGTCCAGAAATGATTGAAGCTACTGACTGAATGAAAAAAGCTGGCATCTCACTCTCTTTGAATCTTCTTTATCATGCTAAGAGGAGCAGGAAAAAGCAAAAAATTTCAGAATTGCACCTTGCAATACGGAGAAATTACTGTTTGTGCATTTACAATATTCATTGATTTTTGCCATTGAAAAACGTCTAGAAATGATTGAAGCTACTGACTGAATGAAAGGAGCTGGCATCTCACTCTCTTTGAATCTTCTTTATCATGCTAAGAGGAGCAGGAAAAAGCAAAAAATTTCAGAATTGCACCTTGCAATGCGGAGAAATTACTGTTTGTGCATTTACAATATTCATTGATTTTTGCCATTGAAAAACGTCCAGAAATGATTGAAGCTACTGACTGAATGAAAGGAGCTGGCATCTCACTCTCTTTGAATCTTCTTTATCATGCTAAGAGGAGCAGGAAAAAGCAAAAAATTTCAGAATTGCACCTTGCAATGCGGAGAAATTACTGTTTGTGCATTTACAATATTCATTGATTTTTGCCGTTGAAAAACGTCCAGAAATGATTGAAGCTACTGACTGAATGAAAGGAGCTGGCATCTCACTCTCTTTGAATCTTCTTTATCATGCTAAGAGGAGCAGGAAAAAGCAAAAAATTTCAGAATTGCACCTTGCAATGCGGAGAAATTACTGTTTGTGCATTTACAATATTCATTGATTTTTGCCATTGAAAAACGTCCAGAAATGATTGAAGCTACTGACTGAATGAAAGGAGCTGGCATCTCACTCTCTTTGAATCTTCTTTATCATGCTAAGAGGAGCAGGAAAAAGCAAAAAATTTCAGAATTGCACCTTGCAATGCGGAGAAATTACTGTTTGTGCATTTACAATATTCATTGATTTTTGCCATTGAAAAACATCATGTTATTCATATACCAGAAATGATTGAAGCTACTGACTGAATGAAAGGAGCTGGCATCTCACTCTCTTTGAATCTTCTTTATCATGCTAAGAGGAGCAGGAAAAAGCAAAAAATTTCAGAATTGCACCTTGCAATGCGGAGAAATTACTGTTTGTGCATTTACAATATTCATTGATTTTTGCCATTGAAAAACGTCCAGAAATGTTTGAAGCTACTGACTGAATGAAAGGAGCTGGCATCTCACTCTCTTTGAATCTTCTTTATCATGCTAAGAGGAGCAGGAAAAAGCAAAAAATTTCAGAATTGCACCTTGCAATGCGGAGAAATTACTGTTTGTGCATTTACAATATTCATTGATTTTTGCCATTGAAAAACATCATGTTATTCATATACCAGAAATGATTGAAGCTACTGACTGAATGAAAGGAGCTGGCATCTCACTCTCTTTGAATCTTCTTTATCATGCTAAGAGGAGCAGGAAAAAGCAAAAAATTTCAGAATTGCACCTTGCAATGCGGAGAAATTACTGTTTGTGCATTTACAATATTCATTGATTTTTGCCATTGAAAAACATCATGTTATTCATATACCAGAAATGTTTGAAGCTACTGACTGAATGAAAGGAGCTGGCATCTCACTCTCTTTGAATCTTCTTTATCATGCTAAGAGGAGCAGGAAAAAGCAAAAAATTTCAGAATTGCACCTTGCAATGCGGAGAAATTACTGTTTGTGCATTTACAATATTCATTGATTTTTGCCATTGAAAAACGTCCAGAAATGATTGAAGCTACTGACTGAATGAAAGGAGCTGGCATCTCACTCTCTTTGAATCTTCTTTATCATGCTAAGAGGAGCAGGAAAAGGCAAAAAATTTCAGAATTGCACCTTGCAATGCGGAGAAATTACTGTTTGTGCATTTACAATATTCGTTGATTTTTGCCATTGAAAAACATCATGTTATTCATATACCAGAAATGTTTGAAGCTACTGACTGAATGAAAGGAGCTGGCATCTCACTCTCTTTGAATCTTCTTTATCATGCTAAGAGGAGCAGGAAAAAGCAAAAAATTTCAGATTTGCACCTTGCAATGCGAATAAATTACTGTTTGTGCATTTACAATATTCATTGATTTTTGCCATTGAAAAACATCATGTTATTCATATACCAGAAATGATTGAAGCTACTGACTGAATGAAAGGAGCTGGCATCTCACTCTCTTTGAATCTTCTTTATCATGCTAAGAGGAGCAGGAAAAAGCAAAAAATTTCAGAATTGCACCTTGCAATGCGGAGAAATTACTGTTTGTGCATTTACAATATTCATTGATTTTTGCCATTGAAAAACATCATGTTATTCATATACCAGAAATGATTGAAGCTACTGACTGAATGAAAGGAGCTGGCATCTCACTCTCTTTGAATCTTCTTTATCATGCTAAGAGGATCAGGAAAAAGAAAAAAATTTCAGAATTGCACCTTGCAATGCGGAGAAATTACTGTTTGTGCATTTACAATATTCATTGATTTTTGCCATTGAAAAACGTCCAGAAATGATTGAAGCTACTGACTGAATGAAAGGAGCTGGCATCTCACTCTCTTTGAATCTTCTTTATCATGCTAAGAGGAGCAGGAAAAAGCAAAAAATTTCAGAATTGCACCTTGCAATGCGGAGAAATTACTGTTTGTGCATTTACAATATTCATTGATTTTTGCCATTGAAAAACATCATGTTATTCATATACCAGAAATGTTTGAAGCTACTGACTGAATGAAAGGAGCTGGCATCTCACTCTCTTTGAATCTTCTTTATCATGCTAAGAGGAGCAGGAAAAAGCAAAAAATTTCAGAATTGCACCTTGCAATGCGGAGAAATTACTGTTTGTGCATTTACAATATTCATTGATTTTTGCCATTGAAAAACGTCCAGAAATGATTGAAGCTACTGACTGAATGAAAGGAGCTGGCATCTCACTCTCTTTGAATCTTCTTTATCATGCTAAGAGGAGCAGAAAAAAGCAAAAAATTTCAGAATTGCACCTTGCAATGCGGAGAAATTACTGTTTGTGCATTTACAATATTCATTGATTTTTGCCATTGAAAAACGTCCAGAAATGATTGAAGCTACTGACTGAATGAAAGGAGCTGGCATCTCACTCTGAATCTTCTTTATCATGCTAAGAGGAGCAGGAAAAAGCAAAAAATTTCAGAATTGCACCTTGCAATGCGGAGAAATTACTGTTTGTGCATTTACAATATTCATTGATTTTTGCCATTGAAAAACATCATGTTATTCATAAACCAGAAATGTTTGAAGCTACTGACTGAATGAAAGAAGCTGGCATCTCATTCTCTTTGAATCTTCTTTATCATGCTAAGAGGAGCAGGAAAAAGCAAAAAATTTCAGAATTGCACCTTGCAATGCGGAGAAATTACTGTTTGTGCATTTACAATATTCATTGATTTTTGCCATTGAAAAACGTCCAGAAATGATTGAAGCTACTGACTGAATGAAAGGAGCTGGCATCTCACTCTCTTTGAATCTTCTTTATCATGCTAAGAGGAGCAGGAAAAAGCAAAAAATTTCAGAATTGCACCTTGCAATGCGGAGAAATTACTGTTTGTGCATTTACAATATTCATTGATTTTTGCCATTGAAAAACATCATGTTATTCATATACCAGAAATGTTTGAAGCTACTGACTGAATGAAAGGAGCTGGCATCTCACTCTCTTTGAATCTTCTTTATCATGCTAAGAGGAGCAGGAAAAAGCAAAAAATTTCAGAATTGCACCTTGCAATGCGGAGAAATTACTGTTTGTGCATTTACAATATTCATTGATTTTTGCCATTGAAAAACGTCCAGAAATGATTGAAGCTACTGACTGAATGAAAGGAGCTGGCATCTCACTCTCTTTGAATCTTCTTTATCATGCTAAGAGGAGCAGGAAAAAGCAAAAAATTTCAGAATTGCACCTTGCAATGCGGAGAAATTACTGTTTGTGCATTTACAATATTCATTGATTTTTGCCATTGAAAAACGTCCAGAAATGATTGAAGCTACTGACTGAATGAAAGGAGCTGGCATCTCACTCTCTTTGAATCTTCTTTATCATGCTAAGAGGAGCAGGAAAAAGCAAAAAAATTCAGAATTGCACCTTGCAATGCGGAGAAATTACTGTTTGTGCATTTACAATATTCATTGATTTTTGCCACTGAAAAACATCATGTTATTCATATACCAGAAATGATTGAAGCTACTGACTGAATGAAAGGAGCTGGCATCTCACTCTCTTTGAATCTTCTTTTTCATGCTAAGAGGAGCAGGAAAAAGTAAAAAATTTCAGAATTGCACCTTGCAATGCGGAGAAATTACTGTTTGTGCATTTACAATATTCATTGATTTTTGCCATTGAAAAACGTCCAGAAATGATTGAAGCTACTGACTGAATGAAAGGAGCTGGCATCTCAGTCTCTTTGAATCTTCTTTATCATGCTAAGAGGAGCAGGAAAAAGCAAAAAATTTCAGAATTGCACCTTGCAATGCGGAGAAATTACTGCTTGTGCATTTACAATATTCATTGATTTTTGCCATTGAAAAACGTCCAGAAATGATTGAAGCTACTGACTGAATGAAAGGAGCTGGCATCTCACTCTCTTTGAATCTTCTTTATCATGCTAAGAGGAGCAGGAAAAAGCAAAAAATTTCAGAATTGCACCTTGCAATACGGAGAAATTACTGTTTGTGCATTTACAATATTCATTGATTTTTGCCATTGAAAAATGTCCAGAAATGATTGAAGCTACTGACTGAATGAAAGGAGCTGGCATCTCACTCTCTTTGAATCTTCTTTATCATGCTAAGAGGAGCAGGAAAAAGCAAAAAATTTCAGAATTGCACCTTGCAATGCGGAGAAATTACTGTTTGTGCATTTACAATATTCATTGATTTTTGCCGTTGAAAAACGTCCAGAAATGATTGAAGCTACTGACTGAATGAAAGGAGCTGGCATCTCACTCTCTTTGAATCTTCTTTATCATGCTAAGAGGAGCAGGAAAAAGCAAAAAATTTCAGAATTGCACCTTGCAATGCGGAGAAATTACTGTTTGTGCATTTACAATATTCATTGATTTTTGCCATTGAAAAACGTTCAGAAATGATTGAAGCTACTGACTGAATGAAAGGAGCTGGCATCTCACTCTCTTTGAATCTTCTTTATCATGCTAAGAGGAGCAGGAAAAAGCAAAAAATTTCAGAATTGCACCTTGCAATGCGGAGAAATTACTGTTTGTGCATTTACAATATTCATTGATTTTTGCCATTGAAAAACATCATGTTATTCATATACCAGAAATGATTGAAGCTACTCACTGAATGAAAGGAGCTGGCATCTCACTCTCTTTGAATCTTCTTTATCATGCTAAGAGGAGCAGGACAAAGCAAAAAATTTCAGAATTGCACCTTGCATTGCGGAGAAATTACTGTTTGTGCATTTACAATATTCATTGATTTTTGACATTGAAAAACGTCCAGAAATGTTTGAAGCTACTGACTGAATGAAAGGAGCTGGCATCTCACTCTCTTTGAATCTTCTTTATCATGCTAAGAGGAGCAGGAAAAAGCAAAAAATTTCAGAATTGCACCTTGCAATGCGGAGAAATTACTGTTTGTGCATTTACAATATTCCTTGATTTTTGCCATTGAAAAACGTCCAGAAATGATTGAAGCTACTGACTGAATGAAAGGAGCTGGCATCTCACTCTCTTTGAATCTTCTTTATCATGCTAAGAGGAGCAGGAAAAAGCAAAAAATTTCAGAATTGCACCTTGCAATGCGGAGAAATTACTGTTTGTGCATTTACAATATTCATTGATTTTTGCCATTGAAAAACATCATGTTATTCATATACCAGAAATGTTTGTAGCTACTGACTGAATGAAAGGAGCTGGCATGTCACTCTCTTTGAATCTTCTTTATCATGCTAAGAGGAGCAGGAAAAAGCAAAAAATTTCAGAATTGCACCTTGCAATGCGGAGAAATTACTGTTTGTGCATTTACAATATTCATTGATTTTTGCCATTGAAAAACGTCCAGAAATGATTGAAGCTACTGACTGAATGAAAGGAGCTGGCATCTCACTCTCTTTGAATCTTCTTTATCATGCTAAGAGGAGCAGGAAAAAGCAAAAAATTTCAGAATTGCACCTTGCAATGCGGAGAAATTACTGTTTGTGCATTTACAATATTCATTGATTTTTGCCATTGAAAAGCATCATGTTATTCATATACCAGAAATGATTGAAGCTACTGACTGAATGAAAGGAGCTGGCATCTCACTCTCTTTGAATCTTCTTTATCATGCTAAGAGGAGCAGGAAAAAGCAAAAAATTTCAGAATTGCACCTTGCAATGCGGAGAAATTACTGTTTGTGCATTTACAATATTCATTGATTTTTGCCATTGAAAAACGTCCAGAAATGATTGAAGCTACTGACTGAATGAAAGGAGCTGGCATCTCACTCTCTTTGAATCTTCTTTATCATGCTAAGAGGAGCAGGAAAAAGCAAAAAATTTCAGAATTTCACCTTACAATGCGGAGAAATTACTGTTTGTGCATTTACAATATTCATTGATTTTTGCCATTGAAAAACATCATGTTATTCATATTCCAGAAATGTTTGAAGCTACTGACTGAATGAAAGGAGCTGGCATCTCACTCTCTTTGAATCTTCTTTATCATGCTAAGAGGAGCAGGAAAAAGCAAAAAATTTCAGAATTGCACCTTGCAATGCGGAGAAATTACTGTTTGTGCATTTACAATATTCATTGATTTTTGCCATTGAAAAACGTCCAGAAATGATTGAAGCTACTGACTGAATGAAAGGAGCTGGCATCTCACTCTCTTTGAATCTTCTTTATCATGCTAAGAGGAGCAGGAAAAAGCAAAAAATTTCAGAATTGCACCTTGCAATGCGGAGAAATTACTGTTTGTGCATTTACAATATTCATTGATTTTTGCCATTGAAAAACGTCCAGAAATGATTGAAGCTACTGACTGAATGAAAGGAGCTGGCATCTCACTCTCTTTGAATCTTCTTTATCATGCTAAGAGGAGCAGGAAAAAGCAAAAAAATTCAGAATTGCACCTTGCAATGCGGAGAAATTACTGTTTGTGCATTTACAATATTCATTGATTTTTGCCATTGAAAAACATCATGTTATTCATATACCAGAAATGATTGAAGCTACTCACTGAATGAAAGGAGCTGGCATCTCACTCTCTTTGAATCTTCTTTTTCATGCTAAGAGGAGCAGGAAAAAGTAAAAAATTTCAGAATTGCACCTTGCAATGCGGAGAAATTACTGTTTGTGCATTTACAATATTCATTGATTTTTGCCATTGAAAAACGTCCAGAAATGATTGAAGCTACTGACTGAATGAAAGGAGCTGGCATCTCAGTCTCTTTGAATCTTCTTTATCATGCTAAGAGGAGCAGGAAAAAGCAAAAAATTTCAGAATTGCACCTTGCAATGCGGAGAAATTACTGCTTGTGCATTTACAATATTCATTGATTTTTGCCATTGAAAAACGTCCAGAAATGATTGAAGCTACTGACTGAATGAAAGGAGCTGGCATCTCACTCTCTTTGAATCTTCTTTATCATGCTAAGAGGAGCAGGAAAAAGCAAAAAATTTCAGAATTGCACCTTGCAATACGGAGAAATTACTGTTTGTGCATTTACAATATTCATTGATTTTTGCCATTGAAAAATGTCCAGAAATGATTGAAGCTACTGACTGAATGAAAGGAGCTGGCATCTCACTCTCTTTGAATCTTCTTTATCATGCTAAGAGGAGCAGGAAAAAGCAAAAAATTTCAGAATTGCACCTTGCAATGCGGAGAAATTACTGTTTGTGCATTTACAATATTCATTGATTTTTGCCGTTGAAAAACGTCCAGAAATGATTGAAGCTACTGACTGAATGAAAGGAGCTGGCATCTCACTCTCTTTGAATCTTCTTTATCATGCTAAGAGGAGCAGGAAAAAGCAAAAAATTTCAGAATTGCACCTTGCAATGCGGAGAAATTACTGTTTGTGCATTTACAATATTCATTGATTTTTGCCATTGAAAAACGTCCAGAAATGATTGAAGCTACTGACTGAATGAAAGGAGCTGGCATCTCACTCTCTTTGAATCTTCTTTATCATGCTAAGAGGAGCAGGAAAAAGCAAAAAATTTCAGAATTGCACCTTGCAATGCGGAGAAATTACTGTTTGTGCATTTACAATATTCATTGATTTTTGCCATTGAAAAACATCATGTTATTCATATACCAGAAATGATTGAAGCTACTCACTGAATGAAAGGAGCTGGCATCTCACTCTCTTTGAATCTTCTTTATCATGCTAAGAGGAGCAGGAAAAAGCAAAAAATTTCAGAATTGCACCTTGCATTGCGGAGAAATTACTGTTTGTGCATTTACAATATTCATTGATTTTTGACATTGAAAAACGTCCAGAAATGTTTGAAGCTACTGACTGAATGAAAGGAGCTGGCATCTCACTCTCTTTGAATCTTCTTTATCATGCTAAGAGGAGCAGGAAAAAGCAAAAAATTTCAGAATTGCACCTTGCAATGCGGAGAAATTACTGTTTGTGCATTTACAATATTCCTTGATTTTTGCCATTGAAAAACGTCCAGAAATGATTGAAGCTACTGACTGAATGAAAGGAGCTGGCATCTCACTCTCTTTGAATCTTCTTTATCATGCTAAGAGGAGCAGGAAAAAGCAAAAAATTTCAGAATTGCACCTTGCAATGCGGAGAAATTACTGTTTGTGCATTTACAATATTCATTGATTTTTGCCATTGAAAAACATCATGTTATTCATATACCAGAAATGTTTGTAGCTACTGACTGAATGAAAGGAGCTGGCATGTCACTCTCTTTGAATCTTCTTTATCATGCTAAGAGGAGCAGGAAAAAGCAAAAAATTTCAGAATTGCACCTTGCAATGCGGAGAAATTACTGTTTGTGCATTTACAATATTCATTGATTTTTGCCATTGAAAAACGTCCAGAAATGATTGAAGCTACTGACTGAATGAAAGGAGCTGGCATCTCACTCTCTTTGAATCTTCTTTATCATGCTAAGAGGAGCAGGAAAAAGCAAAAAATTTCAGAATTGCACCTTGCAATGCGGAGAAATTACTGTTTGTGCATTTACAATATTCATTGATTTTTGCCATTGAAAAGCATCATGTTATTCATATACCAGAAATGATTGAAGCTACTGACTGAATGAAAGGAGCTGGCATCTCACTCTCTTTGAATCTTCTTTATCATGCTAAGAGGAGCAGGAAAAAGCAAAAAATTTCAGAATTGCACCTTGCAATGCGGAGAAATTACTGTTTGTGCATTTATAATATTCATTGATTTTTGCCATTGAAAAACGTCCAGAAATGATTGAAGCTACTGACTGAATGAAAGGAGTTGGCATCTCACTCTCTTTGAATCTTCTTTATCATGCTAAGAGGAGCAGGAAAAAGCAAAAAATTTCAGAATTTCACCTTACAATGCGGAGAAATTACTGTTTGTGCATTTACAATATTCATTGATTTTTGCCATTGAAAAACATCATGTTATTCATATTCCAGAAATGTTTGAAGCTACTGACTGAATGAAAGGAGCTGGCATCTCACTCTCTTTGAATCTTCTTTATCATGCTAAGAGGAGCAGGAAAAAGCAAAAAATTTCAGAATTGCACCTTGCAATGCGGAGAAATTACTGTTTGTGCATTTACAATATTCATTGATTTTTGCCATTGAAAAACGTCCAGAAATGATTGAAGCTACTGACTGAATGAAAGGAGCTGGCATCTCACTCTCTTTGAATCTTCTTTATCATGCTAAGAGGAGCAGGAAAAAGCAAAAAATTTCAGAATTGCACCTTGCAATGCGGAGAAATTACTGTTTGTGCATTTACAATATTCATTGATTTTTGCCATTGAAAAACGTCCAGAAATGATTGAAGCTACTGACTGAATGAAAGGAGCTGGCATCTCACTCTCTTTGAATCTTCTTGATCATGCTAAGAGGAGCAGGAAAAAGCAAAAAATTTCAGAATTGCACCTTGCAATGCGGAGAAATTACTGTTTGTGCATTTACAATATTCATTGATTTTTGCCATTGAAAAACATCATGTTATTCATATACCAGAAATGTTTGAAGCTACTGACTGAATGAAAGGAGCTGGCATGTCACTCTCTTTGAATCTTCTTTATCATGCTAAGAGGAGCAGGAAAAAGCAAAAAATTTCAGAATTGCACCTTGCAATGCGGAGAAATTACTGTTTGTGCATTTACAATATTCATTGATTTTTGCCATTGAAAAACGTCCAGAAATGATTGAAGCTACTGACTGAATGAAAGGAGCTGGCATCTCACTCTCTTTGAATATTCTTTATCATGCTAAGAGGAGCAGGAAAAAGCAAAAAATTTCTGAATTGCACCTTGCAATGCAGAGAAATTACTGTTTGTGCATTTACAATATTCATTGATTTTTGCCATTGAAAAACATCATGTTATTCATATACCAGAAATGATTGAAGCTACTGACTGAATGAAAGGAGCTGGCATCTCACTCTCTTTGAATCTTCTTTACCATGCTAAGAGGAGCAGGAAAAAGCAAAAAATTTCAGAATTGCACCTTGCAATGCGGAGAAATTACTGTTTGTGCATTTACAATATTCATTGATTTTTGCCATTGAAAAACGTCCAGAAATGATTGAAGCTACTGACTGAATGAAAGGAGCTGGCATCTCACTCTCTTTGAATCTTCTTTATCATGCTAAGAGGAGCAGGAAAAAGCAAAAAATTTCAGAATTGCACCTTGCAATGCGGAGAAATTACTGTTTGTGCATTTACAATATTCATTGATTTTTGCCGTTGAAAAACGTCCAGAAATGATTGAAGCTACTGACTGAATGAAAGGAGCTGGCATCTCACTCTCTTTGAATCTTCTTTATCATGCTAAGAGGAGCAGGAAAAAGCAAAAAATTTCAGAATTGCACCTTGCAATGCGGAGAAATTACTGTTTGTGCATTTACAATATTCATTGATTTTTGCCATTGAAAAACGTCCAGAAATGATTGAAGCTACTGACTGAATGAAAGGAGCTGGCATCTCACTCTCTTTGAATCTTCTTTATCATGCTAAGAGGAGCAGGAAAAAGCAAAAAATTTCAGAATTGCACCTTGCAATGCGGAGAAATTACTGTTTGTGCATTTACAATATTCATTGATTTTTGCCATTGAAAAACATCATGTTATTCATATACCAGAAATGATTGAAGCTACTCACTGAATGAAAGGAGCTGGCATCTCACTCTCTTTGAATCTTCTTTATCATGCTAAGAGGAGCAGGAAAAAGCAAAAAATTTCAGAATTGCACCTTGCATTGCGGAGAAATTACTGTTTGTGCATTTACAATATTCATTGATTTTTGACATTGAAAAACGTCCAGAAATGTTTGAAGCTACTGACTGAATGAAAGGAGCTGGCATCTCACTCTCTTTGAATCTTCTTTATCATGCTAAGAGGAGCAGGAAAAAGCAAAAAATTTCAGAATTGCACCTTGCAATGCGGAGAAATTACTGTTTGTGCATTTACAATATTCCTTGATTTTTGCCATTGAAAAACGTCCAGAAATGATTGAAGCTACTGACTGAATGAAAGGAGCTGGCATCTCACTCTCTTTGAATCTTCTTTATCATGCTAAGAGGAGCAGGAAAAAGCAAAAAATTTCAGAATTGCACCTTGCAATGCGGAGAAATTACTGTTTGTGCATTTACAATATTCATTGATTTTTGCCATTGAAAAACATCATGTTATTCATATACCAGAAATGTTTGTAGCTACTGACTGAATGAAAGGAGCTGGCATGTCACTCTCTTTGAATCTTCTTTATCATGCTAAGAGGAGCAGGAAAAAGCAAAAAATTTCAGAATTGCACCTTGCAATGCGGAGAAATTACTGTTTGTGCATTTACAATATTCATTGATTTTTGCCATTGAAAAACGTCCAGAAATGATTGAAGCTACTGACTGAATGAAAGGAGCTGGCATCTCACTCTCTTTGAATCTTCTTTATCATGCTAAGAGGAGCAGGAAAAAGCAAAAAATTTCAGAATTGCACCTTGCAATGCGGAGAAATTACTGTTTGTGCATTTACAATATTCATTGATTTTTGCCATTGAAAAGCATCATGTTATTCATATACCAGAAATGATTGAAGCTACTGACTGAATGAAAGGAGCTGGCATCTCACTCTCTTTGAATCTTCTTTATCATGCTAAGAGGAGCAGGAAAAAGCAAAAAATTTCAGAATTGCACCTTGCAATGCGGAGAAATTACTGTTTGTGCATTTATAATATTCATTGATTTTTGCCATTGAAAAACGTCCAGAAATGATTGAAGCTACTGACTGAATGAAAGGAGTTGGCATCTCACTCTCTTTGAATCTTCTTTATCATGCTAAGAGGAGCAGGAAAAAGCAAAAAATTTCAGAATTTCACCTTACAATGCGGAGAAATTACTGTTTGTGCATTTACAATATTCATTGATTTTTGCCATTGAAAAACATCATGTTATTCATATTCCAGAAATGTTTGAAGCTACTGACTGAATGAAAGGAGCTGGCATCTCACTCTCTTTGAATCTTCTTTATCATGCTAAGAGGAGCAGGAAAAAGCAAAAAATTTCAGAATTGCACCTTGCAATGCGGAGAAATTACTGTTTGTGCATTTACAATATTCATTGATTTTTGCCATTGAAAAACGTCCAGAAATGATTGAAGCTACTGACTGAATGAAAGGAGCTGGCATCTCACTCTCTTTGAATCTTCTTTATCATGCTAAGAGGAGCAGGAAAAAGCAAAAAATTTCAGAATTGCACCTTGCAATGCGGAGAAATTACTGTTTGTGCATTTACAATATTCATTGATTTTTGCCATTGAAAAACGTCCAGAAATGATTGAAGCTACTGACTGAATGAAAGGAGCTGGCATCTCACTCTCTTTGAATCTTCTTGATCATGCTAAGAGGAGCAGGAAAAAGCAAAAAATTTCAGAATTGCACCTTGCAATGCGGAGAAATTACTGTTTGTGCATTTACAATATTCATTGATTTTTGCCATTGAAAAACATCATGTTATTCATATACCAGAAATGTTTGAAGCTACTGACTGAATGAAAGGAGCTGGCATGTCACTCTCTTTGAATCTTCTTTATCATGCTAAGAGGAGCAGGAAAAAGCAAAAAATTTCAGAATTGCACCTTGCAATGCGGAGAAATTACTGTTTGTGCATTTACAATATTCATTGATTTTTGCCATTGAAAAACGTCCAGAAATGATTGAAGCTACTGACTGAATGAAAGGAGCTGGCATCTCACTCTCTTTGAATATTCTTTATCATGCTAAGAGGAGCAGGAAAAAGCAAAAAATTTCTGAATTGCACCTTGCAATGCAGAGAAATTACTGTTTGTGCATTTACAATATTCATTGATTTTTGCCATTGAAAAACATCATGTTATTCATATACCAGAAATGATTGAAGCTACTGACTGAATGAAAGGAGCTGGCATCTCACTCTCTTTGAATCTTCTTTACCATGCTAAGAGGAGCAGGAAAAAGCAAAAAATTTCAGAATTGCACCTTGCAATGCGGAGAAATTACTGTTTGTGCATTTACAATATTCATTGATTTTTGCCATTGAAAAACGTCCAGAAATGATTGAAGCTACTGACTGAATGAAAGGAGCTGGCATCTCACTCTCTTTGAATCTTCTTTATCATGCTAAGAGGAGCAGGAAAAAGCAAAAAATTTCAGAATTGCACCTTGCAATGCGGAGAAATTACTGTTTGTGCATTTACAATATTCATTGATTTTTGCCATTGAAAAACATCATGTTATTCATATACCAGAAATGTTTGAAGCTACTGACTGAATGAAAGGAGCTGGCATCTCACTCTCTTTAAATCTTCTTTATCATGCTAAGAGGAGCAGGAAAAAGCAAAAAATTTCAGAATTGCACCTTGTAATGCGGAGAAATTACTGTTTGTGCATTTACAATATTCATTGATTTTTGCCATTGAAAAACGTCCAGAAATGATTGAAGCTACTGACTGAATGAAAGGAGCTGGCATCTCACTCTCTTTGAATCTTCTTTATCATGCTAAGAGGAGCAGGAAAAAGCAAAAAATTTCAGAATTGCACCTTGTAATGCGGAGAAATTACTGTTTGTGCATTTACAATATTCATTGATTTTTGCCATTGAAAAACGTCCAGAAATGATTGAAGCTACTGACTGAATGAAAGGAGCTGGCATCTCACTCTCTTTGAATCTTCTTTATCATGCTAAGAGGAGCAGGAAAAAGCAAAAAATTTCAGAATTGCACCTTGCAATGCGGAGAAATTACTGTTTGTGCATTTACAATATTCATTGATTTTTGCCATTGAAAAACATCATGTTATTCATATACCAGAAATGTTTGAAGCTACTGACTGAATGAAAGGAGCTGGCATGTCACTCTCTTTGAATCTTCTTTATCATGCTAAGAGGAGCAGGAAAAAGCAAAAAATTTCAGAATTGCACCTTGCAATGCGGAGAAATTACTGTTTGTGCATTTACAATATTCATTGATTTTTCCATTGAAAAACGTCCAGAAATGATTGAAGCTACTGACTGAATGAAAGGAGCTGGCATCTCACTCTCTTTGAATCTTCTTTATCATGCTAAGAGGAGCAGGAAAAAGCAAAAAATTTCAGAATTGCACCTTGCAATGCAGAGAAATTACTGTTTGTGCATTTACAATATTCATTGATTTTTGCCATTGAAAAACATCATGTTATTCATATACCAGAAATGATTGAAGCTACTGACTGAATGAAAGCAGCTGGCATCTCACTCTCTTTGAATCTTCTTTATCATGCTAAGAGGAGCAGGAAAAAGCAAAAAATTTCAGAATTGCACCTTGCAATGCGGAGAAATTACTGTTTGTGCATTTACAATATTCATTGATTTTTGCCATTGAAAAACGTCCAGAAATGATTGAAGCTACTGACTGAATGAAAGGAGCTGGCATCTCACTCTCTTTGAATCTTCTTTATCATGCTAAGAGGAGCAGGAAAAAGCAAAAAATTTCAGAATTTCACCTTGCAATGCGGAGAAATTACTGTTTGTGCATTTACAATATTCATTGATTTTTGCCATTGAAAAACATCATGTTATTCATATACCAGAAATGTTTGAAGCTGCTGACTGAATGAAAGGAGCTGGCATCTCACTCTCTTTGAATCTTCTTTATCATGCTAAGAGGAGCAGGAAAAAGCAAAAAATTTCAGAATTGCACCTTGCAATGCGGAGAAATTACTGTTTGTGCATTTACAATATTCATTGATTTTTGCCATTGAAAAACGTCCAGAAATGATTGAAGCTACTGACTGAATGAAAGGAGCTGGCATCTCACTCTCTTTGAATCTTCTTTATCATGCTAAGAGGAGCAGGAAAAAGCAAAAAATTTCAGAATTGCACCTTGCAATGCGGAGAAATTACTGTTTGTGCATTTACAATATTCATTGATTTTTGCCATTGAAAAACATCATGTTATTCATATACCAGAAATGTTTGAAGCTATTGACTGAATGAAAGGAGCTGGCATCTCACTCTCTTTGAATCTTCTTTATCATGCTAAGAGGAGCAGGAAAAAGCAAAAAATTTCAGAATTGCACCTTGTAATGCGGAGAAATTACTGTTTGTGCATTTACAATATTCATTGATTTTTGCCATTGAAAAACGTCCAGAAATGATTGAAGCTACTGACTGAATGAAAGGAGCTGGCATCTCACTCTCTTTGAATCTTCTTTATCATGCTAAGAGGAGCAGGAAAAAGCAAAAAATTTCAGAATTGCACCTTGCAATGCGGAGAAATTACTGTTTGTGCATTTACAATATTCATTGATTTTTGCCATTGAAAAACGTCCAGAAATGATTGAAGCTACTGACTGAATGAAAGGAGCTGGCATCTCACTCTCTTTGAATCTTCTTTATCATGCTAAGAGGAGCAGGAAAAAGCAAAAAATTTCAGAATTGCACCTTGCAATGCGGAGAAATTACTGTTTGTGCATTTACAATATTCATTGATTTTTGCCATTGAAAAACATCATGTTATTCATATACCAGAAATGTTTGAAGCTACTGACTGAATGAAAGGAGCTGGCATGTCACTCTCTTTGAATCTTCTTTATCATGCTAAGAGGAGCAGGAAAAAGCAAAAAATTTCAGAATTGCACCTTGCAATGCGGAGAAATTACTGTTTGTGCATTTACAATATTCATTGATTTTTCCATTGAAAAACGTCCAGAAATGATTGAAGCTACTGACTGAATGAAAGGAGCTGGCATCTCACTCTCTTTGAATCTTCTTTATCATGCTAAGAGGAGCAGGAAAAAGCAAAAAATTTCAGAATTGCACCTTGCAATGCAGAGAAATTACTGTTTGTGCATTTACAATATTCATTGATTTTTGCCATTGAAAAACATCATGTTATTCATATACCAGAAATGATTGAAGCTACTGACTGAATGAAAGCAGCTGGCATCTCACTCTCTTTGAATCTTCTTTATCATGCTAAGAGGAGCAGGAAAAAGCAAAAAATTTCAGAATTGCACCTTGCAATGCGGAGAAATTACTGTTTGTGCATTTACAATATTCATTGATTTTTGCCATTGAAAAACGTCCAGAAATGATTGAAGCTACTGACTGAATGAAAGGAGCTGGCATCTCACTCTCTTTGAATCTTCTTTATCATGCTAAGAGGAGCAGGAAAAAGCAAAAAATTTCAGAATTTCACCTTGCAATGCGGAGAAATTACTGTTTGTGCATTTACAATATTCATTGATTTTTGCCATTGAAAAACATCATGTTATTCATATACCAGAAATGTTTGAAGCTGCTGACTGAATGAAAGGAGCTGGCATCTCACTCTCTTTGAATCTTCTTTATCATGCTAAGAGGAGCAGGAAAAAGCAAAAAATTTCAGAATTGCACCTTGCAATGCGGAGAAATTACTGTTTGTGCATTTACAATATTCATTGATTTTTGCCATTGAAAAACGTCCAGAAATGATTGAAGCTACTGACTGAATGAAAGGAGCTGGCATCTCACTCTCTTTGAATCTTCTTTATCATGCTAAGAGGAGCAGGAAAAAGCAAAAAATTTCAGAATTGCACCTTGCAATGCGGAGAAATTACTGTTTGTGCATTTACAATATTCATTGATTTTTGCCATTGAAAAACATCATGTTATTCATATACCAGAAATGTTTGAAGCTATTGACTGAATGAAAGGAGCTGGCATCTCACTCTCTTTGAATCTTCTTTATCATGCTAAGAGGAGCAGGAAAAAGCAAAAAATTTCAGAATTGCACCTTGTAATGCGGAGAAATTACTGTTTGTGCATTTACAATATTCATTGATTTTTGCCATTGAAAAACGTCCAGAAATGATTGAAGCTACTGACTGAATGAAAGGAGCTGGCATCTCACTCTCTTTGAATCTTCTTTATCATGCTAAGAGGAGCAGGAAAAAGCAAAAAATTTCAGAATTGCACCTTGCAATGCGGAGAAATTACTGTTTGTGCATTTACAATATTCATTGATTTTTGCCATTGAAAAACGTCCAGAAATGATTGAAGCTACTGACTGAATGAAAGGAGCTGGCATCTCACTCTCTTTGAATCTTCTTTATCATGCTAAGAGGAGCAGGAAAAAGCAAAAAATTTCAGAATTGCACCTTGCAATGCGGAGAAATTACTGTTTGTGCATTTACAATATTCATTGATTTTTGCCATTGAAAAACATCATGTTATTCATATACCAGAAATGTTTGAAGCTACTGACTGAATGAAAGGAGCTGGCATGTCACTCTCTTTGAATCTTCTTTATCATGCTAAGAGGAGCAGGAAAAAGCAAAAAATTTCAGAATTGCACCTTGCAATGCGGAGAAATTACTGTTTGTGCATTTACAATATTCATTGATTTTTGCCATTGAAAAACGTCCAGAAATGATTGAAGCTACTGACTGAATGAAAGGAGCTGGCATCTCACTCTCTTTGAATCTTCTTTATCATGCTAAGAGGAGCAGGAAAAAGCAAAAAATTTCAGAATTGCACCTTGCAATGCAGAGAAATTACTGTTTGTGCATTTACAATATTCATTGATTTTTGCCATTGAAAAACATCATGTTATTCATATACCAGAAATGATTGAAGCTACTGACTGAATGAAAGGAGCTGGCATCTCACTCTCTTTGAATCTTCTTTATCATGCTAAGAGGAGCAGGAAAAAGCAAAAAATTTCAGAATTGCACCTTGCAATGCGGAGAAATTACTGTTTGTGCATTTACAATATTCATTGATTTTTGCCATTGAAAAACGTCCAGAAATGATTGAAGCTACTGACTGAATGAAAGGAGCTGGCATCTCACTCTCTTTGAATCTTCTTTATCATGCTAAGAGGAGCAGGAAAAAGAAAAAAATTTCAGAATTGCACCTTGCAATGCGGAGAAATTACTGTTTGTGCATTTACAATATTCATTGATTTTTGCCATTGAAAAACGTCCAGAAATGATTGAAGCTACTGACTGAATGAAAGGAGCTGGCATCTCACTCTCTTTGAATCTTCTTTATCATGCTAAGAGGAGCAGGAAAAAGCAAAAAATTTCAGAATTGCACCTTGCAATGCGGAGAAATTACTGTTTGTGCATTTACAATATTCATTGATTTTTGCCATTGAAAAACATCATGTTATTCATATACCAGAAATGTTTGAAGCTATTGACTGAATGAAAGGAGCTGGCATCTCACTCTCTTTGAATCTTCTTTATCATGCTAAGAGGAGCAGGAAAAAGCAAAAAATTTCAGAATTGCACCTTGTAATGCGGAGAAATTACTGTTTGTGCATTTACAATATTCATTGATTTTTGACATTGAAAACGTCCAGAAATGATTGAAGCTACTGACTGAATGAAAGGAGCTGGCATCTCACTCTCTTTGAATCTTCTTTATCATGCTAAGAGGAGCAGGAAAAAGCAAAAAATTTCAGAATTGCACCTTGCAATGCGGAGAAATTACTGTTTGTGCATTTACAATATTCATTGATTTTTGCCATTGAAAAACGTCCAGAAATGATTGAAGCTACTGACTGAATGAAAGGAGCTGGCATCTCACTCTCTTTGAATCTTCTTTATCATGCTAAGAGGAGCAGGAAAAAGCAAAAAATTTCAGAATTGCACCTTGCAATGCGGAGAAATTACTGTTTGTGCATTTACAATATTCATTGATTTTTGCCATTGAAAAACATCATGTTATTCATATACCAGAAATGTTTGAAGCTACTGACTGAATGAAAGGAGCTGGCATGTCACTCTCTTTGAATCTTCTTTATCATGCTAAGAGGAGCAGGAAAAAGCAAAAAATTTCAGAATTGCACCTTGCAATGCGGAGAAATTACTGTTTGTGCATTTACAATATTCATTGATTTTTGCCATTGAAAAACGTCCAGAAATGATTGAAGCTACTGACTGAATGAAAGGAGCTGGCATCTCACTCTCTTTGAATCTTCTTTATCATGCTAAGAGGAGCAGGAAAAAGCAAAAAATTTCAGAATTGCACCTTGCAATGCAGAGAAATTACTGTTTGTGCATTTACAATATTCATTGATTTTTGCCATTGAAAAACATCATGTTATTCATATACCAGAAATGATTGAAGCTACTGACTGAATGAAAGGAGCTGGCATCTCACTCTCTTTGAATCTTCTTTATCATGCTAAGAGGAGCAGGAAAAAGCAAAAAATTTCAGAATTGCACCTTGCAATGCGGAGAAATTACTGTTTGTGCATTTACAATATTCATTGATTTTTGCCATTGAAAAACGTCCAGAAATGATTGAAGCTACTGACTGAATGAAAGGAGCTGGCATCTCACTCTCTTTGAATCTTCTTTATCATGCTAAGAGGAGCAGGAAAAAGAAAAAAATTTCAGAATTGCACCTTGCAATGCGGAGAAATTACTGTTTGTGCATTTACAATATTCATTGATTTTTGCCATTGAAAAACGTCCAGAAATGATTGAAGCTACTGACTGAATGAAAGGAGCTGGCATCTCACTCTCTTTGAATCTTCTTTATCATGCTAAGAGGAGCAGGAAAAAGCAAAAAATTTCAGAATTGCACCTTGCAATGCGGAGAAATTACTGTTTGTGCATTTACAATATTCATTGATTTTTGCCATTGAAAAACATCATGTTATTCATATACCAGAAATGTTTGAAGCTACTGACTGAATGAAAGGAGCTGGCATGTCACTCTCTTTGAATCTTCTTTATCATGCTAAGAGGAGCAGGAAAAAGCAAAAAATTTCAGAATTGCACCTTGCAATGCGGAGAAATTACTGTTTGTGCATTTACAATATTCATTGATTTTTGCCATTGAAAAACGTCCAGAAATGATTGAAGCTACTGACTGAATGAAAGGAGCTGGCATCTCACTCTCTTTGAATCTTCTTTATCATGCTAAGAGGAGCAGGAAAAAGCAAAAAATTTCAGAATTGCACCTTGCAATGCAGAGAAATTACTGTTTGTGCATTTACAATATTCATTGATTTTTGCCATTGAAAAACATCATGTTATTCATATACCAGAAATGATTGAAGCTACTGACTGAATGAAAGGAGCTGGCATCTCACTCTCTTTGAATCTTCTTTATCATGCTAAGAGGAGCAGGAAAAAGCAAAAAATTTCAGAATTGCACCTTGCAATGCGGAGAAATTACTGTTTGTGCATTTACAATATTCATTGATTTTTGCCATTGAAAAACGTCCAGAAATGATTGAAGCTACTGACTGAATGAAAGGAGCTGGCATCTCACTCTCTTTGAATCTTCTTTATCATGCTAAGAGGAGCAGGAAAAAGCAAAAAATTTCAGAATTGCACCTTGCAATGCGGAGAAATTACTGTTTGTGCATTTACAATATTCATTGATTTTTGCCATTGAAAAACATCATGTTATTCATATACCTGAAATGTTTGAAGCTACTGACTGAATGAAAGGAGCTGGCATCTCACTCTCTTTGAATCTTCTTTATCGTGCTAAGAGGAGCAGGAAAAAGCAAAAAATTTCAGAATTGCACATTGCAATGCGGAGAAATTACTGTTTGTGCATTTACAATATTCATTGATTTTTGCCATTGAAAAACGTCCAGAAATGATTGAAGCTACTGACTGAATGAAAGGAGCTGGCATCTCACTCTCTTTGAATCTTCTTTATCATGCTAAGAGGAGCAGGAAAAAGCAAAAAATTTCAGAATTGCACCTTGCAATGCGGAGAAATTACTGTTTGTGCATTTACAATATTCATTGATTTATGCCATTGAAAAACGTCCAGAAATGATTGAAGCTACTGACTGAATGAAAGGAGCTGGCATCTCACTCTCTTTGAATCTTCTTTATCATGCTAAGAGGAGCAGGAAAAAGCAAAAAATTTCAGAATTGCACCTTGCAATGCGGAGAAATTACTGTTTGTGCATTTACAATATTCATTGATTTTTGCCATTGAAAAACATCATGTTATTCATATACCAGAAATGTTTGAAGCTACTGACTGAATGAAAGGAGCTGGCATGTCACTCTCTTTGAATCTTCTTTATCATGCTAAGAGGAGCAGGAAAAAGCAAAAAATTTCAGAATTGCACCTTGCAATGCGGAGAAATTACTGTTTGTGCATTTACAATATTCATTGATTTTTGCCATTGAAAAACGTCCAGAAATGATTGAAGCTACTGACTGAATGAAAGGAGCTGGCATCTCACTCTCTTTGAATCTTCTTTATCATGCTAAGAGGAGCAGGAAAAAGCAAAAAATTTCAGAATTGCACCTTGCAATGCAGAGAAATTACTGTTTGTGCATTTACAATATTCATTGATTTTTGCCATTGAAAAACATCATGTTATTCATATACCAGAAATGTTTGAAGCTACTGACTGAATGAAAGGAGCTGGCATCTCACTCTCTTTGAATCTTCTTTATCATGCTAAGAGGAGCAGGAAAAAGCAAAAAATTTCAGAATTGCACCTTGCAATGCGGAGAAATTACTGTTTGTGCATTTACAATATTCATTGATTTTTGCCATTGAAAAACGTCCAGAAATGATTGAAGCTACTGACTGAATGAAAGGAGCTGGCATCTCACTCTCTTTGAATCTTCTTTATCATGCTAAGAGGAGCAGGAAAAAGCAAAAAATTTCAGAATTGCACCTTGCAATGCGGAGAAATTACTGTTTGTGCATTTACAATATTCATTGATTTTTGCCATTGAAAAACGTCCAGAAATGATTGAAGCTACTGACTGAATGAAAGGAGCTGGCATCTCACTCTCTTTGAATCTTCTTTATCATGCTAAGAGGAGCAGGAAAAAGCAAAAAATTTCAGAATTGCACCTTGCAATGCGGAGAAATTACTGTTTGTGCATTTACAATATTCATTGATTTTTGCCATTGAAAAACATCATGTTATTCATATACCAGAAATGTTTGAAGCTACTGACTGAATGAAAGGAGCTGGCATGTCACTCTCTTTGAATCTTCTTTATCATGCTAAGAGGAGCAGGAAAAAGCAAAAAATTTCAGAATTGCACCTTGCAATGCGGAGAAATTACTGTTTGTGCATTTACAATATTCATTGATTTTTGCCATTGAAAAACGTCCAGAAATGATTGAAGCTACTGACTGAATGAAAGGAGCTGGCATCTCACTCTCTTTGAATCTTCTTTATCATGCTAAGAGGAGCAGGAAAAAGCAAAAAATTTCAGAATTGCACCTTGCAATGCAGAGAAATTACTGTTTGTGCATTTACAATATTCATTGATTTTTGCCATTGAAAAACATCATGTTATTCATATACCAGAAATGATTGAAGCTACTGACTGAATGAAAGGAGCTGGCATCTCACTCTCTTTGAATCTTCTTTATCATGCTAAGAGGAGCAGGAAAAAGCAAAAAATTTCAGAATTGCACCTTGCAATGCGGAGAAATTACTGTTTGTGCATTTACAATATTCATTGATTTTTGCCATTGAAAAACGTCCAGAAATGATTGAAGCTACTGACTGAATGAAAGGAGCTGGCATCTCACTCTCTTTGAATCTTCTTTATCATGCTAAGAGGAGCAGGAAAAAGCAAAAAATTTCAGAATTGCACCTTGCAATGCGGAGAAATTACTGTTTGTGCATTTACAATATTCATTGATTTTTGCCATTGAAAAACATCATGTTATTCATATACCTGAAATGTTTGAAGCTACTGACTGAATGAAAGGAGCTGGCATCTCACTCTCTTTGAATCTTCTTTATCGTGCTAAGAGGAGCAGGAAAAAGCAAAAAATTTCAGAATTGCACATTGCAATGCGGAGAAATTACTGTTTGTGCATTTACAATATTCATTGATTTTTGCCATTGAAAAACGTCCAGAAATGATTGAAGCTACTGACTGAATGAAAGGAGCTGGCATCTCACTCTCTTTGAATCTTCTTTATCATGCTAAGAGGAGCAGGAAAAAGCAAAAAATTTCAGAATTGCACCTTGCAATGCGGAGAAATTACTGTTTGTGCATTTACAATATTCATTGATTTATGCCATTGAAAAACGTCCAGAAATGATTGAAGCTACTGACTGAATGAAAGGAGCTGGCATCTCACTCTCTTTGAATCTTCTTTATCATGCTAAGAGGAGCAGGAAAAAGCAAAAAATTTCAGAATTGCACCTTGCAATGCGGAGAAATTACTGTTTGTGCATTTACAATATTCATTGATTTTTGCCATTGAAAAACATCATGTTATTCATATACCAGAAATGTTTGAAGCTACTGACTGAATGAAAGGAGCTGGCATGTCACTCTCTTTGAATCTTCTTTATCATGCTAAGAGGAGCAGGAAAAAGCAAAAAATTTCAGAATTGCACCTTGCAATGCGGAGAAATTACTGTTTGTGCATTTACAATATTCATTGATTTTTGCCATTGAAAAACGTCCAGAAATGATTGAAGCTACTGACTGAATGAAAGGAGCTGGCATCTCACTCTCTTTGAATCTTCTTTATCATGCTAAGAGGAGCAGGAAAAAGCAAAAAATTTCAGAATTGCACCTTGCAATGCAGAGAAATTACTGTTTGTGCATTTACAATATTCATTGATTTTTGCCATTGAAAAACATCATGTTATTCATATACCAGAAATGTTTGAAGCTACTGACTGAATGAAAGGAGCTGGCATGTCACTCTCTTTGAATCTTCTTTATCATGCTAAGAGGAGCAGGAAAAAGCAAAAAATTTCAGAATTGCACCTTGCAATGCGGAGAAATTACTGTTTGTGCATTTACAATATTCATTGATTTTTGCCATTGAAAAACGTCCAGAAATGATTGAAGCTACTGACTGAATGAAAGGAGCTGGCATCTCACTCTCTTTGAATCTTCTTTATCATGCTAAGAGGAGCAGGAAAAAGCAAAAAATTTCAGAATTGCACCTTGCAATGCGGAGAAATTACTGTTTGTGCATTTACAATATTCATTGATTTTTGCCATTGAAAAACGTCCAGAAATGATTGAAGCTACTGACTGAATGAAAGGAGCTGGCATCTCACTCTCTTTGAATCTTCATTATCATGCTAAGAGGAGCAGGAAAAAGCAAAAAATTTCAGAATTGCACCTTGCAATGCGGAGAAATTACTGTTTGTGCATTTACAATATTCATTGATTTTTGCCATTGAAAAACATCATGTTATTCATATACCAGAAATGTTTGAAGCTACTGACTGAATGAAAGGAGCTGGCATGTCACTCTCTTTGAATCTTCTTTATCATGCTAAGAGGAGCAGGAAAAAGCAAAAAATTTCAGAATTGCACCTTGCAATGCGGAGAAATTACTGTTTGTGCATTTACAATATTCATTGATTTTTGCCATTGAAAAACGTCCAGAAATGATTGAAGCTACTGACTGAATGAAAGGAGCTGGCATCTCACTCTCTTTGAATCTTCTTTATCATGCTAAGAGGATCAGGAAAAAGCAAAAAATTTCAGAATTGCACCTTGCAATGCAGAGAAATTACTGTTTGTGCATTTACAATATTCATTGATTTTTGCCATTGAAAAACATCATGTTATTCATATACCAGAAATGATTGAAGCTACTGACTGAATGAAAGGAGCTGGCATCTCACTCTCTTTGAATCTTCTTTATCATGCTAAGAGGAGCAGGAAAAAGCAAAAAATTTCAGAATTGCACTTTGCAATGCGGAGAAATTACTCTTTGTGCATTTACAATATTCATTGATTTTTGCCATTGAAAAACGTCCAGAAATGATTGAAGCTACTGACTGAATGAAAGGAGCTGGCATCTCACTCTCTTTGAATCTTCTTTATCATGCTAAGAGGAGCAGGAAAAAGCAAAAAATTTCAGAATTGCACCTTGCAATGCGGAGAAATTACTGTTTGTGCATTTACAATATTCATTGATTTTTGCCATTGAAAAACATCATGTTATTCATATACCTGAAATGTTTGAAGCTACTGACTGAATGAAAGGAGCTGGCATCTCACTCTCTTTGAATCTTCTTTATCATGCTAAGAGGAGCAGGAAAAAGCAAAAAATTTCAGAATTGCACATTGCAATGCGGAGAAATTACTGTTTGTGCATTTACAATATTCATTGATTTTTGCCATTGAAAAACGTCCAGAAATGATTGAAGCTACTGACTGAATGAAAGGAGCTGGCATCTCACTCTCTTTGAATCTTCTTTATCATGCTAAGAGGAGCAGGAAAAAGCAAAAAATTTCAGAATTGCACCTTGCAATGCGGAGAAATTACTGTTTGTGCATTTACAATATTCATTGATTTTTGCCATTGAAAAACGTCCAGAAATGATTGAAGCTACTGACTGAATGAAAGGAGCTGGCATCTCACTCTCTTTGAATCTTCTTTATCATGCTAAGAGGAGCAGGAAAAAGCAAAAAATTTCAGAATTGCACCTTGCAATGCGGAGAAATTACTGTTTGTGCATTTACAATATTCATTGATTTTTGCCATTGAAAAACATCATGTTATTCATATACCAGAAATGTTTGAAGCTACTGACTGAATGAAAGGAGCTGGCATGTCACTCTCTTTGAATCTTCTTTATCATGCTAAGAGGAGCAGGAAAAAGCAAAAAATTTCAGAATTGCACCTTGCAATGCGGAGAAATTACTGTTTGTGCATTTACAATATTCATTGATTTTTGCCATTGAAAAACGTCCAGAAATGATTGAAGCTACTGACTGAATGAAAGGAGCTGGCATCTCACTCTCTTTGAATCTTCTTTATCATGCTAAGAGGAGCAGGAAAAAGCAAAAAATTTCAGAATTGCACCTTGCAATGCAGAGAAATTACTGTTTGTGCATTTACAATATTCATTGATTTTTGCCATTGAAAAACATCATGTTATTCATATACCAGAAATGATTGAAGCTACTGACTGAATGAAAGGAGCTGGCATCTCACTCTCTTTGAATCTTCTTTATCATGCTAAGAGGAGCAGGAAAAAGCAAAAAATTTCAGAATTGCACCTTGCAATGCGGAGAAATTACTGTTTGTGCATTTACAATATTCATTGATTTTTGCCATTGAAAAACGTCCAGAAATGATTGAAGCTACTGACTGAATGAAAGGAGCTGGCATCTCACTCTCTTTGAATCTTCTTTATCATGCTAAGAGGAGCAGAAAAAAGCAAAAAATTTCAGAATTGCACCTTGCAATGCGGAGAAAATACTGTTTGTGCATTTACAATATTCATTGATTTTTGCCATTGAAAAACATCATGTTATTCATATACCAGAAATGTTTGAAGCTACTGACTGAATGAAAGGAGCTGGCATCTCACTCTCTTTGAATCTTCTTTATCATGCTAAGAGGAGCAGGAAAAAGCAAAAAATTTCAGAATTGCACCTTGCAATGCGGAGAAATTACTGTTTGTGCATTTACAATATTCATTGATTTTTGCCATTGAAAAACGTCCAGAAATGATTGAAGCTACTGACTGAATGAAAGGAGCTGGCATCTCACTCTCTTTGAATCTTCTTTATCATGCTAAGAGGAGCAGGAAAAAGCAAAAAATTGCAGAATTGCACCTTGCAATGCGGAGAAATTACTGTTTGTGCATTTACAATATTCATTGATTTTTGCCATTGAAAAACATCATGTTATTCATATACCAGAAATGATTGAAGCTACTGACTGAATGAAAGGAGCTGGCATCTCACTCTCTTTGAATCTTCTTTATCATGCTAAGAGGAGCAGGAAAAAGCAAAAAATTTCAGAATTGCACCTTGCAATGCGGAGAAATTACTGTTTGTGCATTTACAATATTCATTGATTTTTGCCATTGAAAAACGTCCAGAAATGATTGAAGCTACTGACTGAATGAAAGGAGCTGGCATCTCACTCTCTTTGAATCTTCTTTATCATGCTAAGAGGAGCAGGAAAAAGCAAAAAATTTCAGAATTGCACCTTGCAATGCGGAGAAATTACTGTTTGTGCATTTACAATATTCATTGATTTTTGCCATTGAAAAACATCATGTTATTCATATACCAGAAATGTTTGAAGCTACTGACTGAATGAAAGGAGCTGGCATCTCACTCTCTTTGAATCTTCTTTATCATGCTAAGAGGAGCAGGAAAAAGCAAAAAATTTCAGAATTGCACCTTGCAATGCGGAGAAATTACTGTTTGTGCATTTACAATATTCATTGATTTTTGCCATTGAAAAACGTCCAGAAATGATTGAAGCTACTGACTGAATGAAAGGAGCTGGCATCTCACTCTCTTTGAATCTTCTTTATCATGCTAAGAGGAGCAGGAAAAAGCAAAAAATTTCAGAATTGCACCTTGCAATGCGGAGAAATTACTGTTTGTGCATTTACAATATTCATTGATTTTTGCCATTGAAAAACGTCCAGAAATGATTGAAGCTACTGACTGAATGAAAGGAGCTGGCATCTCACTCTCTTTGAATCTTCTTTATCATGCTAAGAGGAGCAGGAAAAAGCAAAAAATTTCAGAATTGCACCTTGCAATGCGGAGAAATTACTGTTTGTGCATTTACAATATTCATTGATTTTTGCCATTGAAAAACATCATGTTATTCATATACCAGAAATGTTTGAAGCTACTGACAGAATGAAAGGAGCTGGCATGTCACTCTCTTTGAATCTTCTTTATCATGCTAAGAGGAGCAGGAAAAAGCAAAAAATTTCAGAATTGCACCTTGCAATGCGGAGAAATTACTGTTTGTGCATTTACAATATTCATTGATTTTTGCCATTGAAAAACGTCCAGAAATGACTGAAGCTACTGACTGAATGAAAGGAGCTGGCATCTTACTCTCTTTGAATCTTCTTTATCATGCTAAGAGGAGCAGGAAAAAGCAAAAAATTTCAGAATTGCACCTTGCAATGCGGAGAAATTACTGTTTGTGCATTTACAATATTCATTGATTTTTGCCATTGAAAAACATCATGTTATTCATATACCAGAAATGATTGAAGCTACTGACTGAATGAAAGGAGCTGGCATCTCACTCTCTTTGAATCTTCTTTATCATGCTAAGAGGAGCAGGAAAAACAAAAAATTTCAGAATTGCACCTTGCAATGCGGAGAAATTACTGTTTGTGCATTTACAATATTCATTGATTTTTGCCATTGAAAAACGTCCAGAAATGATTGAAGCTACTGACTGAATGAAAGGAGCTGGCATCTCACTCTCTTTGAATCTTCTTTATCAAGCTAAGAGGAGCAGGAAAAAGCAAAAAATTTCAGAATTGCACCTTGCAATGCGGAGAAATTACTGTTTGTGCATTTACAATATTCATTGATTTTTGCCATTGAAAAACATCATGTTATTCATATACCAGAAATGTTTGAAGCTACTGACTGAATGAAAGGAGCTGGCATCTCACTCTCTTTGAATCTTCTTTATCATGCTAAGAGGAGCAGGAAAAAGCAAAAAATTTCAGAATTGCACCTTGCAATGCGGAGAAATTACTTTTTGTGCAATTACAATATTCATTGATTTTTGCCATTGAAAAACGTCCAGAAATGATTGAAGCTACTGACTGAATGAAAGGAGCTGGCATCTCACTCTCTTTGAATCTTCTTTATCATGCTAAGAGGAGCAGGAAAAGGCAAAAAATTTCAGAATTGCACCTTGCAATGCGGAGAAATTACTGTTTGTGCATTTACAATATTCATTGATTTTTGCCATTGAAAAACATCATGTTATTCATATACCAGAAATGTTTGAAGCTACTGACTGAATGAAAGGAGCTGGCATCTCACTCTCTTTGAATCTTCTTTATCATGCTAAGAGGAGCAGGAAAAAGCAAAAAATTTCAGAATTGCACCTTGCAATGCGAATAAATTACTGTTTGTGCATTTACAATATTCATTGATTTTTGCCATTGAAAAACATCATGTTATTCATATACCTGAAATGATTGAAGCTACTGACTGAATGAAAGGAGCTGGCATCTCACTCTCTTTGAATCTTCTTTATCATGCTAAGAGGAGCAGGAAAAAGCAAAAAATTTCAGAATTGCACCTTGCAATGCGGAGAAATTACTGTTTGTGCATTTACAATATTCATTGATTTTTGCCATTGAAAAACATCATGTTATTCATATACCAGAAATGATTGAAGCTACTGACTGAATGAAAGGAGCTGGCATCTCACTCTCTTTGAATCTTCTTTATCATGCTAAGAGGAGCAGGAAAAAGCAAAAAATTTCAGAATTGCACCTCGCAATGCGGAGAAATTACTGTTTGTGCATTTACAATATTCATTGATTTTTGCCATTGAAAAACGTCCAGAAATGATTGAAGCTACTGACTGAATGAAAGGAGCTGGCATCTCACTCTCTTTGAATCTTCTTTATCATGCTAAGAGGAGCAGGAAAAAGCAAAAAATTTCAGAATTGCACCTTGCAATGCGGAGAAATTGCTGTTTGTGCATTTACAAAATTCATTGATTTTTGCCATTGAAAAACATCATGTTATTCATATACCAGAAATGTTTGAAGCTACTGACTGAATGAAAGGAGCTGGCATCTCACTCTCTTTGAATCTTCTTTATCATGCTAAGAGGAGCAGGAAAAAGCAAAAAATTTCAGAATTGCACCTTGCAATGCGGAGAAATTACTGTTTGTGCATTTACAATATTCATTGATTTTTGCCATTGAAAAACGTCCAGAAATGATTGAAGCTACTGACTGAATGAAAGGAGCTGGCATCTCACTCTCTTTGAATCTTCTTTATCATGCTAAGAGGAGCAGGAAAAAGCAAAAAATTTCAGAATTGCACCTTGCAATGCGGAGAAATTACTGTTTGTGCATTTACAATATACATTGATTTTTGCCATTGAAAAACGTCCAGAAATGATTGAAGCTACTGACTGAATGAAAGGAGCTGGCATATCACTCTCTTTGAATCTTCTTTATCATGCTAAGAGGAGCAGGAAAAAGCAAAAAATTTCAGAATTGCACCTTGCAATGCGGAGAAATTACTGTTTGTGCATTTACAATATTCATTGATTTTTGCCGTTGAAAAACGTCCAGAAATGATTGAAGCTACTGACTGAATGAAAGGAGCTGGCATCTCACTCTCTTTGAATCTTCTTTATCATGCTAAGAGGAGCAGGAAAAAGCAAAAAATTTCAGAATTGCACCTTGCAATGCGGAGAAATTACTGTTTGTGCATTTACAATATTCATTGATTTTTGCCATTGAAAAACATCATGTTATTCTTATACCAGAAATGATTGAAGCTACTGACTGAATGAAAGGAGCTGGCATCTCACTCTCTTTGAATCTTCTTTATCATGCTAAGAGGAGCAGGAAAAAGCAAAAAATTTCAGAATTGCACCTTGCAATGCGGAGAAATTACTGTTTGTGCATTTACAATATTCATTGATTTTTGCCATTGAAAAACGTCCAGAAATGTTTGAAGCTACTGACTGAATGAAAGGAGCTGGCATCTCACTCTCTTTGAATCTTCTTTATCATGCTAAGAGGAGCAGGAAAAAGCAAAAAATTTCAGAATTGCACCTTGCAATGCGGAGAAATTACTGTTTGTGCATTTACAATATTCATTGATTTTTGCCATTGAAAAACGTCCAGAAATGATTGAAGCTACTGACTGAATGAAAGGAGCTGGCATCTCACTCTCTTTGAATCTTCTTTATCATGCTAAGAGGAGCAGGAAAAAGCAAAAAATTTCAGAATTGCACCTTGCAATGCGGAGAAATTACTGTTTGTGCATTTACAATATTCATTGATTTTTGCCATTGAAAAACATCATGTTATTCATATACCAGAAATGTTTGAAGCTACTGACTGAATGAAAGGAGCTGGCATCTCACTCTCTTTGAATCTTCTTTATTATGCTAAGAGGAGCAGGAAAAAGCAAAAAATTTCAGAATTGCACCTTGCAATGCGGAGAAATTACTGTTTGTGTATTTACAATATTCATTGATTTTTGCCTTTGAAAAACGTCCAGAAATGATTGAAGCTACTGACTGAATGAAAGGAGCTGGCATCTCACTCTCTTTGAATCTTCTTTATCATGCTAAGAGGAGCAGGAAAAAGCAAAAAATTTCAGAATTGCACCTTGCAATGCGGAGAAATTACTGTTTGTGCATTTACAATATTCATTGATTTTTGCCATTGAAAAACATCATGTTATTCATATACCAGAAATGATTGAAGCTACTGACTGAATGAAAGGAGCTGGCATCTCACTCTCTTTGAATCTTCTTTATCATGCTAAGAGGAGCAGGAAAAAGCAAAAAATTTCAGAATTGCACCTTGCAATGCGGAGAAATTACTGTTTGTGCATTTACAATATTCATTGATTTTTGCCATTGAAAAACGTCCAGAAATGATTGAAGCTACTGACTGAATGAAAGGAGCTGGCATCTCACTCTCTTTGAATCTTCTTTATCATGCTAAGAGGAGCAGGAAAAAGCAAAAAAATTCAGAATTGCACCTTGCAATGCGGAGAAATTACTGTTTGTGCATTTACAATATTCATTGATTTTTGCCATTGAAAAACATCATGTTATTCATATACCAGAAATGTTTGAAGCTACTGACTGAATGAAAGGAGCTGGCATCTCACTCTCTTTGAATCTTCTTTATCATGCTAAGAGGAGCAGGAAAAAGCAAAAAATTTCAGAATTGCACCTTGCAATGCGGAGAAATTACTGTTTGTGCATTTACAATATTCATTGATTTTTGCCAGTGAAAAACGTCCAGAAATGATTGAAGCTACTGACTGAATGAAAGGAGCTGGCATCTCACTCTCTTTGAATCTTCTTTATCATGCTAAGAGGAGCAGGAAAAGGCAAAAAATTTCAGAATTGCACCTTGCAATGCGGAGAAATTACTGTTTGTGCATTTACAATATTCATTGATTTTTGCCATTGAAAAACATCATGTTATGCATATACCAGAAATGTTTGAAGCTACTGACTGAATGAAAGGAGCTGGCATCTCACTCTCTTTGAATCTTCTTTATCATGCTAAGAGGAGCAGGAAAAAGCAAAAAATTTCAGAATTGCACCTTGCAATGCGAATAAATTACTGTTTGTGCATTTACAATATTCATTGATTTTTGCCATTGAAAAACATCATGTTATTCATATACCAGAAATGATTGAAGCTACTGACTGAATGAAAGGAGCTGGCATCTCACTCTCTTTGAATCTTCTTTATCATGCTAAGAGGAGCAGGAAAAAGCAAAAAATTTCAGAATTGCACCTTGCAATGCGGAGAAATTACTGTTTGTGCATTTACAATATTCATTGATTTTTGCCATTGAAAAACGTCCAGAAATGATTGAAGCTACTGACTGAATGAAAGGAGCTGGCATCTCACTCTCTTTGAATCTTCTTTATCATGCTAAGAGGAGCAGGAAAAAGCAAAAAATTTCAGAATTGCACCTTGCAATGCGAATAAATTACTGTTTGTGCATTTACAATATTCATTGATTTTTGCCATTGAAAAACATCATGTTATTCATATACCAGAAATGATTGAAGCTACTGACTGAATGAAAGGAGCTGGCATCTCACTCTCTTTGAATCTTCTTTATCATGCTAAGAGGAGCAGGAAAAAGCAAAAAATTTCAGAATTGCACCTTGCAATGCGGAGAAATTACTGTTTGTGCATTTACAATATTCATTGATTTTTGCCATTGAAAAACGTCCAGAAATGATTGAAGCTACTGACTGAATGAAAGGAGCTGGCATCTCACTCTCTTTGAATCTTCTTTATCATGCTAAGAGGAGCAGGAAAAAGCAAAAAATTTCAGAATTGCACCTTGCAATGCGGAGAAATTACTGTTTGTGCATTTACAATATTCATTGATTTTTGCCATTGAAAAACATCATGTTATTCATATACCAGAAATGTTTGAAGCTACTGACTGAATGAAAGGAGCTGGCATCTCACTCTCTTTGAATCTTCTTTATCATGCTAAGAGGAGCAGGAAAAAGCAAAAAATTTCAGAATTGCACCTTGCAATGCGGAGAAATTACTGTTTGTGTATTTACAATATTCATTGATTTTTGCCATAGAAAAACGTCCAGAAATGATTGAAGCTACTGACTGAATGAAAGGAGCTGGCATCTCACTCTCTTTGAATCTTCTTTATCATGCTAAGAGGAGCAGGAAAAAGCAAAAAATTTCAGAATTGCACCTTGCAATGCGGAGAAATTACTGTTTGTGCATTTACAATATTCATTGATTTTTGCCATTGAAAAACATCATGTTATTCATATACCAGAAATGATTGAAGCTACTGACTGAATGAAAGGAGCTGGCATCTCACTCTCTTTGAATCTTCTTTATCATGCTAAGAGGAGCAGGAAAAAGCAAAAAATTTCAGAATTGCACCTTGCAATGCGGAGAAATTACTGTTTGTGCATTTACAATATTCATTGATTTTTGCCATTGAAAAACGTCCAGAAATGATTGAAGCTACTGACTGAATGAAAGGAGCTGGCATCTCACTCTCTTTGAATCTTCTTTATCATGCTAAGAGGAGCAGGAAAAAGCAAAAAAATTCAGAATTGCACCTTGCAATGCGGAGAAATTACTGTTTGTGCATTTACAATATTCATTGATTTTTGCCATTGAAAAACATCATGTTATTCATATACCAGAAATGTTTGAAGCTACTGACTGAATGAAAGGAGCTGGCATCTCACTCTCTTTGAATCTTCTTTATCATGCTAAGAGGAGCAGGAAAAAGCAAAAAATTTCAGAATTGCACCTTGCAATGCGGAGAAATTACTGTTTGTGCATTTACAATATTCATTGATTTTTGCCATTGAAAAACGTCCAGAAATGATTGAAGCTACTGACTGAATGAAAGGAGCTGGCATCTCACTCTCTTTGAATCTTCTTTATCATGCTAAGAGGAGCAGGAAAAGGCAAAAAATTTCAGAATTGCACCTTGCAATGCGGAGAAATTACTGTTTGTGCATTTACAATATTCATTGATTTTTGCCATTGAAAAACATCATGTTATTCATATACCAGAAATGTTTGAAGCTACTGACTGAATGAAAGGAGCTGGCATCTCACTCTCTTTGAATCTTCTTTATCATGCTAAGAGGAGCAGGAAAAAGCAAAAAATTTCAGAATTGCACCTTGCAATGCGAATAAATTACTGTTTGTGCATTTACAATATTCATTGATTTTTGCCATTGAAAAACATCATGTTATTCATATACCAGAAATGATTGAAGCTACTGACTGAATGAAAGGAGCTGGCATCTCACTCTCTTTGAATCTTCTTTATCATGCTAAGAGGAGCAGGAAAAAGCAAAAAATTTCAGAATTGCACCTTGCAATGCGGAGAAATTACTGTTTGTGCATTTACAATATTCATTGATTTTTGCCATTGAAAAACATCATGTTATTCATATACCAGAAATGATTGAAGCTACTGACTGAATGAAAGGAGCTGGCATCTCACTCTCTTTGAATCTTCTTTATCATGCTAAGAGGAGCAGGAAAAAGCAAAAAATTTCAGAATTGCACCTTGCAATGCGGAGAAATTACTGTTTGTGCATTTACAATATTCATTGATTTTTGCCATTGAAAAACGTCCAGAAATGATTGAAGCTACTGACTGAGTGAAAGGAGCTGGCATCTCACTCTCTTTGAATCTTCTTTATCATGCTAAGAGGAGCAGGAAAAAGCAAAAAATTTCAGAATTGCACCTTGCAATGCGGAGAAATTACAGTTTGTGCATTTACAATATTCATTGATTTTTGCCATTGAAAAACGTCCAGAAATGATTGAAGCTACTGACTGAATGAAAGGAGCTGCCTTCTCACTCTCTTTGAATCTTCTTTATCATGCTAAGAGGAGCAGAAAAAAGCAAAAAATTTCAGAATTGCACCTTGCAATGCGGAGAAATTACTGTTTGTGCATTTACAATATTCATTGATTTTTGCCATTGAAAAACATCATGTTATTCATATACCAGAAATGTTTGAAGCTACTGACTGAATGAAAGGAGCTGGCATCTCACTCTCTTTGAATCTTCTTTATCATGCTAAGAGGAGCAGGAAAAAGCAAAAAATTTCAGAATTGCACCTTGCAATGCGGAGAAATTACTGTTTGTGCATTTACAATATTCATTGATTTTTGCCATTGAAAAACATCATGTTATTCATATACCAGAAATGTTTGAAGCTACTGACTGAATGAAAGGAGCTGGCATCTCACTCTCTTTGAATCTTCTTTATCATGCTAAGAGGAGCAGGAAAAAGCAAAAAATTTCAGAATTGCACCTTGCAATGCGAAGAAATTACTGTTTGTGCATTTACAATATTCATTGATTTTTGCCATTGAAAAACGTCCAGAAATGATTGAAGCTACTGACTGAATGAAAGGAGCTGGCATCTCACTCTCTTTGAATCTTCT